>NC_136109.1:22768503-23368503 GCF_965212315.1 Lampetra planeri | reverse complement strand
AATGATAGCTCAACGAAAGTGGCTTATCCCGTGGAAATGTATAGCAGCCAAATACTCCAAATGTATGTTTCTAAATGTGGAGGGAAAAACCGGAGAACCCGAAGAAAAATCCACGCGACCACGGGGAGAACATGCGAACTCCAAATATACAGGCGTCAAGGTCGGGATTGAACCCACAACCTCCTGTATAACAGGTGAGGTAGTTAACATCTCGCCATCTCACGGGAGATTGTGGAGGCGGATTGGGCAGGATAGATTACAGCGATTAATGTATTATAGCTGATGGTGATGATGAGACATAACTTCAACCTCTTAGTTATTCTGATGCAACCATTTTAAAACGTCTATCCTTAGCTACGCATATGTTTTGCAAGTGGAAAAATAAACATTCGGGGTACATGATGTAAAATATATGAACGTTCTGGCACGAAGACGGTCGCAAGTGCCCTCTGTATTACATTTGCCATCATCATCATCAGCAATGATCCATCGACTGCGGACAAAGACTTCCTGACGCCGTCGCCATTCCATAGTGGCCTGGCGATGACACTATTGGTTGGCAATGCCATACAATGTGATTGCGTCTGATGTGATATTACGTGTCATTTGATACTTGACGTGGATTTCGAATGTTTTTTTTGTTTGTCCCCCTCTCCTAACAGCCTCTTCCCCAACAGCCTCGTCCCCAACACAAGAATTAACAGTGGCGCTTGGAGCGATTGTGCGCTTGCAAGTGACCGCTCCTTAATGGCGGTGACCATTTCAGCTGTGATTACACTAATTAACATTCCGAGATAGCGTTTCACCGAATCACGGTGGTGACATTAGACCCGCGTGCGCCGCTCAAGGTTGAACGCTTTAGAATCGGCACTTAAAAAGTCACGTGTAGAAATACCGAGACTCCTTAAATACTCATCACTTATAATGGCCAATTAATGGTGCCCGTGTCCAGTAATGGGAGAAAGAAAACGGAAACTTCAATGTTGACGCCCTACGTGCAATCCCTCCCTCCCCACTCCGCCAACTAAATGTCCTTCATAATCAACGTTTTTGGGTTTAGATCGCGTTATTTATAAATGTGTCGTAACCCTCCACCACCCGACACGGCCAATCAGTAAAAAAAAAGTGTCACGTTGACAAAAGACAAATAGTTCACTGCTTTAGCCCACCGGTGTGTTGAAGCGTGAAACCACAACATATCGGCTTTCATTCTAGCCAGCCGCTTAAACTTGCGCAAAAAAAAGGGTATCAACAGTAAACACTTGGCGCCTCCATAACAGTGGGGAATTAAGACCATTAGCTGTCTTTAAGTACGTGGCACGACCTCAATGGGTTGTGAATTATCGCGAGGCGTTGTCGGTGGGCCTCGCTGGCACTTTGAAGCATGTCAGCGGAATGCATCACGGTTGGGGGGGGGGGTTGACACACGCTAATAATATTCACGACGTGCCGAGCTGCGGACCCGCTTTACTTTGCCGATGGAAAAATGGGAGGGGAATATTCGTTTAACACGGAAGCTTTTGCGACCAATATCATCCATAATACAGGGTTTTTCGGGTTAGATGGCGTAAATAAAATGTGTCGTTAAACCCTCCACCACCAGTCACAGCCCTATTAGTAAGGGGTTTGTCACGTAATCAGAACATGCTAATTTGTTACCAGTACAGTACACCGGTGTGTTGAAGAGCATATCCAACACGCTGCTGTACTCGTAACGAATTGGCATGTTCTGTTTTCGTGACAAACCTTACTAATTGTCCGTGTCCAGTGGTGGCAGGTTTAACAACACATTTATATTTACGCGATCTAACCCCCAAAAAAACCTTATATTATGGGAATATTTCTTTATTCGTCTGTCATCCTTCAAAAGAGAAGGGTGTCTGCTCGTGAGCCAGAGAGAAAGGATGACGGCGTCTCTACGTTCCCTGCAAGCATCAAGGCTCCCCAAAAGTCCAGGCAGTGACATGGTTTGAGTTTATTTGCTATGCGACACCGGTCATCCCATTAAGCCGCTTTCCCTGGCTAATGCAACAAAGGAACATCCGTGGTGCGTGAGCGCGGCAACAGCAAAAAAAAAGTCGATCGTGTAAATTGCCCTATCCGTGCGGTGTTCCGTAATCGCTCTATACCGCCGCGGGGCTCTGAGCCTGTTTTGTCGCAGCGGTGTTCTGTGATTGTCGACACGTGGGGTCGCTGGGGTTAAGGCGGTGGACTACGGCGTTATGTAAACGTGTTGCTGTTGCTGTCGCCTGAGAGTTTCGATGAGTCGGTTGTGCTGGGTGTCAAGACATTATCCGAACACAGTTGGTTCGCGTCCTTGTGCATGGTGTGTCAATAGTGTCAATAATGCTTTGCATGTTGATAATTGTAAATATATAAGTATGTACATCAAATTGCATAATTTCTCCACAATTAAATTGAATCGTGTTTCCTCCATCAGCGTATGGACTTTCTGGACCTTTGTGATAATTTGTCCAAAAGCAATCAAACTGCAGACCAGTTTCTAACTTTTGGGTCTCATCTGAAGCATCATGCTTATTATGCAAATGAAATTGGGTTGCAGGTGCTGTTGGTAAAAGCACTCCATGTACACGACCAAGAATGTTGAAATTGGTCCACAATTTGCTAAACCAACTATGGTGACTAACCAAGGTTCAGACGGCCCATGGTCCTGTTGAACTCAATTTTCTTTTTAAAATTTTTATGTGGGGAGATGAACAGCAGTCCCTGTCTATTTATCTTATTACCCATAATGCCCCACAACAGCGCACAATGAGTTGATACCCAGACCATTGTAACGCGACCACGTTTAAACTCATAAAGCGGCAACACGTTCGAGGCAGTAAATGATAGTGATCCGCTCTCGGCCTGCTCCGAAGAAAACGCTGACATCTTCTTGTCATTTGTAAACTTCCGACTTGACTACTTGCACCGGGCCCATAAAACAAAACCAACAAAAAAAAGGGGCACCACTATTCACCACAACTCATCCCTTGCTCTGTGCCAAATGAACCAGGGCGCTGATTAGAACGGCGCCGGGGATACGAGCGTGTTGGGGAAGCACTAATGAAGCGGTCTTGCTCCGGCTGTTTTAAAGGCAGATGTACCTTGCTGGACAGTTCTCATAAATACACCTGCAGCGTTGTCACCAAAATATGGAAAAATCCATGCACACACCACAAGCAGTAATTAAACCTATAACTTAAGCGGTGAGTTGAAAGGTTCGCAGGACATTTGTCATACAATTTCAAATCAATATTTGTTTAGGATGTCAATGGGTATGGTCTCGCAGGTCTGAACCAATCATCATCGAGTTTGCCTTTGACGATTGACATCGCTCTTCGGTATGAAGCCAGCAGGCATGCCCCCTGTATGCAAGATCACACGTGTGCGTTCACGCAATAAAGAAGACGTCCGTCTTATATATCCGTGCAATTAATGTGACCTAGACATGTAGTGTGCCTCTTTATTGGCCAAATAAAAAAGGGTAGTAATAATCAATCACTCAATCAATATCCTCTATTTAAAACCACACGAGGACCCATAGAGATGAAAAGTCTATTTTTTTACCAGGGAGATCACAAAGGCGTGCAGGTACAGGTGCACCTAAAGGTCAAAACGACATCATAAAGGGAATGCATGTTGAGTAGCAGAGAAACGCCATCAATGGATTGCAGCACGAACTAATCGATGCTGCCGTTAGAGCAAAATCAATCATGGTGGGAACCGGCAGGGACGCGTCGCGTGAACAAGTGACGAGAGACGTGGGGACACATTGAAGATGCAGTGGAGACTGTGGGGAGGGAAGGGAAGCAGAGGGGATGGCAGCGGCGGCGAGAGACGACGTCACAGAGCTCGGATGCCATTCGCGGACACGAGGAAAGGAAAAAAACAATGGAAGAAAATCTGAAAGGGCTCACGTGGCCAGCAGTGGGAAGTTATAGACTGACGACAACAACAACAAGAACCAAGTAACGGTGGACAATTCAGCAGTAGAAAAAAAGATAAAATGTATCAGTATTCTCCAAAACTTCTCCCATCACCCCCTCCCCCATCTCCCACCGCACCCCACCACACATACACCACCTGCAGCTCGACATCTGAGCGCAACAGGTGAGACCATCAACCGATGCGTACGTCGCCCCCCCCCTCCCAACCTTCCCCCAGCTTCCTTGTCCATGGCGAGAGCAGTAAAGCATCGCGATTGACAAAGCGTCACGCGCACGGCCCTTTTTGTCGGCCCACTGCTGGATGAAGGCCTCCGCGCATCGTACGGGTCGTGGGGGGATGGGTCGGGGGGGGTCATTGGGCCATACTTCACTACGCTGGACAATACGGGTTGGTGAAGGTGGGGAGACACAGACTTCGGAGCTTAGTACAATACAACATTGGACGTTGTCCACCGCATATGCCCCGCTGAAACATCTTCTTGGTTCTTTCGGTAAAGTCACGTAGAATGGAAATAATAAAATAATAAAAATAAAACATTATAAAATAATTCTCACGACATTCTGTCGAGAAGACAAAGTCAAAGTCTTCTCGACAGAACGTCGTGAGAATTATTATATTATGTTTTATTTTTATTATTTTATTATTTCCATTCTACATGACTTTACCGATAGAACCAAGAAGATGAATCCCTGCAGTCACGAAAGCTTTAAACCGCTGAAACATATTAATGCCTGCTATGCATGGTGGTTGCTCACAAAAGCATGGCCTACGCTCAGCCTTGTTGGGTTTCCAAGATCTGATGGGATCAGGTGAGCAATGTGCCCAGGAGGCTTTTTAACACGTAGGCTTTCGCGACAAATATCATCCATAATAGAGGTTTTCGGGTTAGATTGCGTAAATTTATGAATAAATTGGCATGTTCTGTTTACGTGACAACCCTTACTAGTTGGCTGTGTCGGGTGGTGGCGGGTTTTAACGACACATTTATATATTTACGCGATCTAACCCAAAACACCTCTATTATGGCCAAGAGGACTTTGCACAATAGAGTAGAAAACTTAAAGATCGAGATTGAAAAACGCGTTTTTTTAAAAGTTTCTACTCTGTGCTAAGATATGGCAGCAAGGCACCCGTGTCTCAGGCTCCCATCTCAACCATGAAGCCCATTATCCCAGTGACCAAGTGCCCATAATCTGAGGTACACAGCTCAACCACATAGAATCTTAACCAAGTTAATGACAATTGTGTGCATATGTAGCTCAAATTGTGAAGCCCATTAATTGGGTGCTAAGCTCAACCCGACAGCTCAATATTCAGTCACCAAGATCATTGCACACAAAGTGATTGCCACAAATGAACCAACAACACCTTGTTAATCTCATCAAGGAGCATAAACCATCTCGCGAACTCCGATCATCCTCGCAGCTGCTTTTGGCTCGTCATCAAACATCGTGCGCTTTCAGATGCGCTTCTGCAACCGTCTGGAACGCTCTTCCTTCCAATATTAGGAAGCCACTGGAGCTATGCAATCTTGATTTGAAGCCTGGAGCTATGCACTCTTAAATATAGATTGAAAACTCATTTCTTTACAACGACTTTTTGTGTTTAGTTTCTTGTCCGTCCTTAACACCTCTGATTAGCACGGTTGGCTACGTACGGTGCGAAAGAAGTCCATCATACATACATAGCTGTAGTTAACCCAGCAGCAATGACATCCTTAACCGCATGTTTAATGTAACAGTTGTTTATGTATTTGGGTCTTCCAAAAATGTGGTGGGAAATTTGCTCATGTTTTAGTTTGTGTTTGTTATATGAAACAAAACTAAAACTAATTCAAGTGGACGAAAGATTTCTGATTCATTTTATAGAACAAACACAAAGACCCGGCATCCATATAGAATTTAACAGACTGTTGGGGCAAGTGCTGTTAGCGAGTAGCACCTATGAAGGCTGGCACGGTACACGACGGGGGTGGGTGACCAGCACTATCCCGGCCGCCTTTCTCTCCCTCGTGGCGATGTTTACACACCGCACCAGGTACTCATTTGAGGCTGATTCGACCTAGGGGAGGCCCAGGACCAGTTCAAATAATCGTCACTGGTGTTAGCCGTGAGCGGGAATCGAACTCGGGTCGCCGGGTTCGTAGCGCAGCGCTAACCGCTACTCCACTGCTCCCCACAATATGCACGCATACATATGTAGTGACGTAAATGGAGTCACTACGGCCTTTCGCGCCAGCTACTGAGAGAAGAGTGCAACTGTGCGTGTTAGAGCCTCTCTCTGGCACCAGAGTAGGCATGGCATGGAAGGGGGCCCTAGGGGGCATGGTCCTGGTGACAAAGAGAGGGCAGTTGAGGACGTGGCAGTCTGGTTAAACCCGAGAGGGCACGTGACCAGGACAGCGTAAGAATGTGGGCCAAAGGTGACCGAAGGGACATGTGATGTAAGGCCCAGAGTCTTCTAGTGAGTTCTAGAAGGGGGGCGTGGCCGAGGCGGAGTCAGGCCACGCTGAGGGGCATAAAAGGGAGTTCCCGAGGTCCGACCCGGGCTGTCTGCTGCAATGGAACCCGTCGTGTTTCGTCTCTTCGATCCTCGGTCTTCGGTCGTCACGCTCGGCATCGTGGGTCAGGCAGTGTGTTAGCCGACTGACCCGCTCATGTAGTTACCCCGTTGTGGTCGAGTTAACCCGTTGTTACGTTTATGTAGTTACCCTGTTGGGGTGTGAGAATAAGCGTGTTGCCTCCAAGTTCACGTGTGTGTCTCCGTGGAACCCACTACACTAGTACATGTACGCCTGAGCTGCTGCGGTGTTATGGCTAGCTCACTGGACTTGCAATACAGAGGGTCACTGGTTCGATTCCATCTCATAGCGCGGCGGTTAAAACAATGGGTGGGTTTCTTAAACAGCCCCTTGTCTCTGTCCACTCGGCTCGACGATCGGCACGTTGCGTGCAGTGGGATGAAGTGCATGCACTTCCCCCAAGACGGTCTGGCCGGCGTGGAAGAGTAGACCAAATACCCCTTAGAGGCTCATTACAACCCTATTTGCGGGCACCTGCATGAGCAGGGCTGCACCGTTACCCGTTTTAAACCCATGAGGTTGTATTGCCACACAGGCCGAGACGATTGTCCCGTCAATGCCATAGTTCGCGTAACCTCGTGGCAACGGCAAGGAAAGGAAAACCACAATCCCACCGATAACGGGCGGCTGACACGTTGGTTTCCGTGTATCCTCTCTTGCCTCTACTTGAATGTTGAATGGCTTGCGCCGATCACAGCTAATGAACTACGAGCCAGGTGACTGCGGTTTGCCATTAAGCTAAACACAGAAGCGGCAGTGCTGACAGGCTTTATGATTTAGTGACCTGGCACAGGAGGGAGGCACGGGGGGCTATGCCCGGTGTGCGTGGCATATGCTTCCATCACCTCCCCCCACCCCCCCTCTCCGCATCTCCTTCGCGAGGTTATAATTAACAAACGGGCTGTTGTGCTCTGCCCTTCGTTAATTAGGCAAGTGACTCTGCAGCTACGTGAGGTCAACAAAGGTTACTTTTGAGCTTATCCAGCAAATAATAATAATAATAATAAGAAGAAGAAAATTAATGATAATAAATAGTCCTTTGTCAACTACAGCAATGGTATATGTCATTAATGCGTGTATATATAAATACATTAGTAATTTATGGTATTATGATTTCAGTACTACGTTTTCTGTTGGTTTTACATTTTCACTCGGTTTTGTAGCTCTAATCTTCGTCCACATGCTCATTTGTGGGTTTAAGATAACCTGTCATCGGATTTGTATATTTTGAGCCGCACTTTAAGTGGAGTTTCCATTTCAAATTTTAATTATCCAATAATTTAAAGTGCTAATATCCAGTGAATAATTTTCTTCTCTAGGGATTTAAATTCGTTGCTTAGAACTAATGTCAAATCTCCCACCTCCTGATCTAAAATGTTGATGCAAATGTTAATCGTCTTGTTCTTGCCTGAAATTAACTGTGTTAATTTTGTGATGCAAGCCTAACTTACATCGCAACAGCCTGCGATCACTTCCTGTGTTGTGATTGAGAGTCGAATCCGATCTGAACAATTACAGACCAGTATCATCTTATCACACACACACACACGCACACATTATAAACAATTTTAGAACATTTCGATTTAAAGCTTTCGTGACTGCAGGGATTCATCTTCTTGGTTCTTTCGGTAAAGTCACGTAGAAGGGAAGCAATAAAATAATAAAAATAAAACATAATAAAATAATTCTCACGACGTTTCGGCCACAACGCAAGCAGCCGTCCTCAGGTGAGCAGCCGTCCTCAGAGGACGGCTGCTTGCATTGTGGCCGAAACGGCGTGATAATTATTTTATTATGTTTTATTTTTATTATTTTATTACTTCCCTTCTACGTGACTTTACCGAAAGAACCAAGAAGAAGAATTTTAGAACAACACAGAAAACGAAATAGTCGTCAGTTTAGAGGCTAACCAACCAACAATCGCAAGCTGGAATCAGTAAAGGTTTGTTTCCTTTTAACATTGACCACATCTATACGTACATAGGCTTTATCATGTACTAAAAAAGACAAATGAATTTAACGTACCATTATGCCCAGCATTTCTAGGCCACGACAAAGAATTAGATTCAGTGGATAATTGATGTCGTCATTCAAGCCCGCACAGTCCAAGGCCTTCGGAAATTATATGGAAATTAGCAAAACTATTTGTAAAGATGGAACAGCTCCGGTAAGATTGCATAAATAAATAAAAATGCAAATCAGCAGGGGGAGCCGAGCAAAGGGACCCCACTCTAAACAAGGTTATTCACAGTGACCGAGAAGATATTTTTCCAAAAATTGGATCGTAGGAATAAAGATGTGAAGATAAATGGTGAAAGTATTGACTATCCCAGATCCACTGATGACAGTCATTATAATACTACCAATGGAAATGACTTGTGAGAAAGGATTTAAAGCTTTCGTGACTGCAGGGATTCATCTTCTTGGTTATTTCGGTAAAGTCACGAAACGTCGTGAGAATTGTTTTATTATGTTTTATTTTTATTATTTTATTACTTCCCTTCTACGTGACTTTACCGAAAGAACCAAGAAGTTGTGAGAAAGGAGTTAAGGGCTTAACAGATACGACTGTATTTAGGGCTAAAGATAAAGACGAGCAAGACCAAATGCATGTACAAACAAAACAAGCTTGCTCAACCAAAGGAAGCCAATATTAGAGGGACATAACCGTGAAACACAATAAAATATGTATATGTAGGGCAATTGTTTAAGAAAATTATAAAATACAGAGGCGCGTGAGACGTTTTGCAAAGTTACGTTTGAAAAGGAAACGCAACATATGCTGAACTTCTTTCACACCGTACGTAGCCAACCGTGCTAATCGGAGGTGCCGATGTTAAAAAATAAAGTGTTCAATTGGTACATGTTATGCGCTGTGACGCTTGGATCTAAAACACAGACGGAGAAATCGGTACGAAAAATATATTCTTTTACAAAAAGAAGCGTGTAGAAATGCATCCTAGGAATTGAACCGAGAGACAGAATGAGGAACATATAAACCAGAGAACAACACACAAATTAGAGGCATCGCGTAGACTGTTTAGCAACTAGAGTGGGCTAAAGGGTAGGGCACGTGGCTAGAACGGATGATATCCAATGGATGAGACTGGTGACAGAATGGCAGCCAAAATAATAGGGAACACACTGTGCAGGACGATCACGGCAGAGATGGAGCATTGAGATCAGCTCCACATTCCAGGAGTTAATGTTGCACATTATGACGGCGGAAACCACTTTTGACGTTTCACAAAATGGTTTCTATCTTAGCGACCCCTCAATAATGATGGGCTGAGTCAACCAAACTCCCACCGCCTTCCCACGGCGATTTGAAATCGTGACTTTCTGAATGTGAGGTGAGCATTCTGTGAAAAGAGGAAACTCTTTAAACTGGGGTATAGCAGTTGGCGCAGTGGTTAGGATGTCGGGCTGTGAACCCAGTGAACTGAGTTTGATGCTGCTGCACGGCTAACATCAGTGTCGTATCTCAACCGGCCCTTGCTCCCCCTTCGCCAACCCCCACGCTAACCAGTATGATGAAGCGTGGTCACACAAGCCCTGTGCTTGAAACAGTATGGGAGAGGCCTTCGTCCAGCAGAGCATTGGCAAAGGGCTTGAGCAGCTATTATTATTATTATTGCCATATATTAAACCTAATATTTTGCTGAGCTCTGCTCGGTGTATAAACTTTCACTTAGACCTGGCACATTTGGTTCCGATGTTGTATATCATCCCGTGATTTTTATTTCCTTGAGACGGTGACCTAAAGGGAGATTTAAAATTCAGTGGTGCGAATGGACATAGCGGTGAAGATAGAATGAATAAGTACACATTGTAACTGATTAAGTAATTCAAAGTCGTGTCGGTACAAAATAATTTGTCTTTCACATTCATGCCGTTCTTTCTGAACGAATACTAATCACAGTGTCCTGCCACTGTTATGACCACTAAAGGCTGCGATTTACACGACATTATATATGCACACTTACACTTCGGTATTGTTATCAAAGAATCTCAGAGCAGTATGGAGAAGAGCTAGAATGAAAACCAAATAGAGTGGGGTTTTTTTTTGTTCTTCCCGAGGGTCACTCCAGGGGCACGCTTGGCCAATTCGTTCGTAAGTACTCTTTTCCTCGTTGGGTTATACAAGAAAATCCAAAGAAAAATAAAACGAGAACTAATGGTCCGTTGATTTACCTAAGATCGTGAGACAACAATGGGCCACACAGGACGTCGTTGTAGTTATCTCTGAATTCAGTTAACTTTGTGTGCTTTCATTTACGAGCAATAAATTATTCTCATTATCCTGTTCCCTTGCAATGGTCAGTGTGGCTCCACAGAGACCGCTAAATTGGCAATTCTGAATCCGGTTATTTCCGTAAGAGCAAGAGCATACGAACGCATTTTATGCACTCACATAGGCATTGCATAACTTTGAAGAACATTGCAAATGTGGTTTAATTGGCTATTTGTGTTCATCCCCGGTCGGCTTCACTAGCACCGTGAGTACGACCATCTGACGCGAGATTATTAAAACTGATTTCTGCTCCATGTGAGTTTGTTGACCGGATGCCAGACAAGCAGACTGCATGGAAGCTAAATTTTAACACTCATCGCTGTGAAGTACAGAAGAGGGCCGGGGGGGGGGGGGGCTTGTGGTGCGGGGGGGGGTAGCCGAGGGCGATATGAGCCTAACAGAGATGCGAGACACGGGAGGCGACATGCTTGGGGGAGATGGAGGAGTGGTGTGTGTGTGTGTGTGGTGCGCAAGTGACATACAGCTCTATTTACATCTCAAGGCCAAACATCCTTCTGCCCTGAAGTACGGGAAGACTTTCTGCTGGGGTCTCTGACCCACGTCCAAGCAACGCCCCCTACGGCATTGGGCCGGAGAGAGTGATGGGTGCGGTGAGGGGGACGAGTGCACACCACTGACACAGTTCGGGGGTGGGGGAGGGTAGGCGCTGTAAGTGGACAGCATGAATCCCCCGACAGAATGATTTATTCATTGTTATTTTTTTCGGCCCCATATATGGAGGGATTGTATTGGGCGTGACTTTTTTTTTTCCCAAATACGCATTTTTGGGATATGTTCTTGTCCAAATAAGGAATGCTGGGACCGTGAATAGTCGGAAACGATACGGATGTTTCAGCAGCAAAGCGATCCAAAGCTCGATCAATGCTCCGATAAAGCCCATTGGTAACATTTTTGACTGTTCATCCCCACATTGACGACCATTGGCTGACTGTATATTAACATAATGTGTCATTCATTCTGTCGGGGATTCATGATGTCCTGTTACAGGGTGCACCAAGGAGGGGGGAGCTGGCTGAGTCGTCGACTGCTCCGTTCGCTACTTCAGCGTCCACCGTTGGTACTGGACTTTGTTGCGATACCAGCGGTGCCAAACAACAGCGGCGCGACCCACCCCCAGCCGGGATGAATGGAAGTGTAACAACAAATGTTGTGGCCACTCAGTGTAAAACCCTCTGGCCTGTGAGCCAAGTTCTAGATTTGAAGCTTTCGTGACTGCAAGGATTCATACTCTTAGGTTTTTTCGGTAAAGTCACGTAGGAAAAAAATAATAAAAGTAAAATTAATACAAGTAATATGATTAATTAATAATAATAAAATTAAAATTAATGAAAGTAATAATAAAAGTAATATTAATTTTTAATTTGTTTTTACCTACGTGACTTTACCGAAAAAACCTAAGAGTACTTTGAGCCAAGGTTGTGGCTTCAGCCCAGCGCGGTTCCCTACATCATGAGGTTTGCACCCAGCATTCATTCTTCCGCCTGTCCGTGTCCGTCATTCAGAGCCATTACCGTGACAGCCTTGGCACCCCCGTGACTTGTGACATTGTTTGTGGAGCAAACGTCAATAGTTATTTCAGCAGTGCCACACTTTTGACGCGATCGTCTACATCGCGTCAAAAGTGTGTCAATTTTACATAGGTGAACTACAGAATATATATTTTAATTATATACAATTGGTTACTTTCAACAGATTCCCACGAATCTGTTCATCTCTGAATTCAGTTAACTTTGTGTCCTTTCATTGACGATCAATGCATTATTCTCATTATCCTGTTCCCTTGCAGTATTCAGCATGGCTCCAAAGACACCAATGAATTGCCATTGCTAAATTGGGTAATTCCCACGAATATAATATAGATTCCCACGAATAGAGTACGGTACAAAGCACACACATACAAAGATGTGTGTTAATAATTTAACGAACAGATTAAAACAAACAATTCGTCTCATTATGCGTACATTTTTTCTCTCCAAATTGACTGGCATGGCATCGAACGTAAAGCATAACCCTTGAAGCAGTGCTACCTAGTGCGATGATTATCTCGCTATCTGCTCACACACGGGCTTTTAAAAGCCACGTCTTGAGCATCTGTAGTTTAACTGTAACAAACTGCCACCTTCATCTCCTCTCCTCTCTCCCCTTCTTGCTGACATCCGCATTTCTCAGTTGCAAGCCGGCTCGGGGAGGCCGACGGTGGATACGAATGGGCCAATTGTAAATTTGTGCCTATTTTTCTCAGGGTGTTTTTCCCCTCCTCATCCCCACCACCACCACCACCACCCTCCTCTGTCTCTGCCACACTTCATTCCACGGGTGCAGCTGCTGTTATCGGTATTTGCAGACACCCGGCCCATTTCAACCCATGCCCGAGTTCTGAGCACTAACTGTCAGTGACGCATTCATCGGGCGTGACTTACAACTCAACAGTGGATTAAAGGCAGCCCAGAAATTCGAAGGGCACTGGCAATGCGCGTAGCATGTTTTTGTTTGTTAAAAATTGCCTTTGCTCTGAAAAGATGTCGGCAGCCTCACTATTCTCTCTCACACACACGCGCACGTGCACGCCGAAACATGTCTCGAACCTAATGACGAACTTTCAACAAAAATCTTTTACCGTCTGGCGAGCCCAATTTTTCGGGAAGAATTCAGGACAGTGCCATTATGGGATGAGAGGTCCGCCGAGTATCAGCTGGCAGATCAGTTTCGACTTTCACAAATGCCCCATGTGCTGGCGTCGGGGAGAAATGGATGGCGCTCGGGTAGAATGCGACGCACAAATCACAGCGCAGTGATTATGTTATGACAGGCAAACAAAAATTACTTTCACGGGTGAAAAATCCAATTGGTTCTAAGTTACCACATCCCATCAGCACCGTTATCTGTGTAATGAGTCTCACGCATTTAGGACAGAATAATGGTGCTGCTTCTCTGCGCTGCAGCTGCAGATTTGGCTTGTGGCGGCGGCCGATACGAAAGCGGCTCAGGGTTCTACGCTTTAACGTCTCCACGTTAGTGTTGTTTTCACCCCCGAAGGTCCTCAACGGGCATGCGGCCGGCGGTGGGAAGCGGTCATCTGAATGATGCACAAAAGGCATTCTTATTTTTTAACTCACCGGAGAATTTCTTTTCTCGTAAAGTAGCTGCAGTCCTGAAAAACATAAAGAGATATTTTTGGATGAGCGACGTGTGACGCGTCATCGAAACTCCGATTAGCACGGTTGGCTACGTACGGTGCGAAAGAATTTCAACACACACACAACAACAACAACCGCCATTCGCCACTAAGTGGCGGTGACGTCACCACGACGCTTGTGCCAGGTCAAGTGCACCTTGAGGCCACGTGAAGTGTCGAACGCCCGCTGGCAGGAGGTCACGGGCAGACCCAGCAGGTGCACACACACATACATACACACATGCAACACTATTTCGAAACATAGTTTATTTGTGCGAATGTCACTTGACGGTTTTGTTTTGTGATACGGTGTCGAGAGAGAGACCTGTGTGGAAGCAGATTTCAACATAAATATGTTGTAATGAAGTGGTCCTTTCGATAATTCACCTGCATAAAGCTACACAGTGTCCAGTGCCTACCTTGATCCACATTTGCATTTGGGTTTACTCCATGTGGTAGTTTTATGCCAAAATTATCGACATTTGGCATACAACCACCATGTCGCCTAACCCAAAAGGCAAATGTGGATCATTGAATTGGCTACGAAAACCTACATTTTAAGTGCCTACCCTGATTGAATGCTGGTTTTCATCATAGGGACCCTTTAAATGCTCAAATGAGTTGCCGATGTCCTTACTGTGACAGTAGATTAGGTATTTTCACAGCACCAGTAATTATACGCACCCTTCACTTGTTTTAAAAATGAAATAAAAATAAAACATGCATGTAGAAGTAAACAGAGCCATAAACCACGTCGGGTGATTTTATTGGCTTTGGAAAGACACATGAGAATAAATCATGCCAGAGTAACTGCTTTATGTGAAATTTTTAGGAGGTATGTTGATGAACTATTTATTTGTTTTTTTTAAATGAACACATTTATTTTAAAATCGAGGAAGCGCTCTCTTATTTTGCTAATGGACTATTTACAAGGAGACCATATTTTGATGGAGAGACTGCTCATGCAAACTTGGCCCGTGCGTCCACTTCTTTCCGCTGCACAACAAAAAAAACGCTTGGTGGAGAAATTGCTTCACGTGAGCAATGTCCAGGGTCAGTGGGCCATCTACCACCCAGCCTCCTGGACACATCCAGCAATGTACTGTTGTCAATGACAACGAGGTGACCAGCCTCTTCTGGCTCTACGTTTGAATTCTACGAGTAGCAGCACCACGCTCTGTTTTGCGGAGGGGACGGTGTCGAACGAGCGATTCACCAATCGGACGAAGCTTTAACCATTCAACGGGGGGGGGGGGGGGGGGTACCAGAGCCTTCTCAAATCGAGCTGTCCGATGGCCTGTAATGCCATAAAAAAAGGAATCACGTGACTGCAAATCACGGGCCAACTTTAGCCTCGGCCCTCGCCCAATAAATGAATCGATGATAAATTATTCCCGTTCCACGCACAAGCACGCACGCACAACCGTGCGCGCGCGCGCACACACACACGTGTAACCACAAACAAACGTGCACACGGACACACATGCAAATACAAAGATCCCCCATCTAGGCTTTAACAGACCGTTGGGGCAAGTGCTGTTAGCGAGCACCTATGAAAGCCGGCGCAGCACGCCTGGGTGGTCAGCCCCACGCCCGGCCACCACTGTCTCTCAAGTGTTGATGTTTACACTCCGCACCGGATGCTAATTCAATGCTGAATCGACCTAGGGGAGGCCCAGGAGTGGTTCAGATATTCATCACTGATATTGGTCGTTAGCGGGAATCGAACTCGGGTCGTCGAATTCTTTAAGCAGCATGCTAACCATTGCACTACATACTCCCTACAAAGACAAAGATTCCTCGTATAGCCTTATTAGACTGTAGGGGCAAGTGCTGTTAACGAGCACCTATGAAGGCCGGCACGGCACACGAGGGGGTGGGTGGCCATCATCACGCCCGGCCGCCTTTGTCTCCCAGTGGCGATGTTTAGACACCGCACCAGGTACTCATTTGATGCTGAGTCGACCTAGGGGAGGCCCAGGACCGGTTCAGATAATCGTCACTGGTGTTAGCGAGCGAGAACAGAACTCGGGTCGCCGTGTTCGTAGCGCAGCGCACTAACCATTACACTGCTGCTCCCCACTCCCTACACGCACACAGCGTTGACCCGTCAGGGAAGTGATGACCCTTAAAAATAACACAATCAGAAATAAAGCAAACTCCTTGAAATATTTTGCCAGCGGAACGAAAATGAGTGGGAGGACATCAAGCAAAGTCGTTTTGGGTTTAGCGATAAAGTGGCAGTTGGGACACTGTCTCCGGCCTCGTGTGTCACTGGACCAAAACTACGTCATGGTAAAAATCACGACGTTTCGGAGGCAACACAAGCTTCCGTCTTCAGATGGAACCGTCACAGCCACGACAGCTGTATCAAGTAAATGAGAGATTGCAAGAGCTACCACTCTCATTTACTTGATACAGTTGTCGTGGCTGTGACGGTTTCACCTGAAGACGGAAGCTTGTGTTGCCTCCGAAACGTCGTGATTTTTATTTTATTTTACTTTTATTAATTTTAATGTTTTGCCTACGTGACTTTACCGAAAAAACCTAAGAATATGAATCCTTGCAGTCACGAAAGCTTCAAATCTAGAATTTACGTCATGGTAGTTTGGCGAGGAAGACCTACACACACTGGGTTGGAGAACGTGAGTGACAACATGGTCCTGCTTGTAACAAAAATTGTCTTTTGTGTGAACGTCACATGGGAAAATTATTCACCGGATGACGCGACAGTTTATTGGCAGAGAAGTTTACGTTTTTTAAAAATGCATAACCACTGTACTTAAAAAAGATACAATTTCCTATAAATAAATTGAAATGGGTTAAGTGATGAGTGTTGAATTACGTGCATCAGAAAATTGCCTCAGTGTAAATGCAGTAAAAAGATGAGTGTTAATGGTTGGAAAATATATGTTGCAAATATTTAAATATCTAACCACTGTGTACAAAGAGACATTGGCAATGGGGGGGCGGGGGGGGGGGGTGATTCATCATGTTATTTCTCCATTGTTTTTATTTATTCAAAATAGGTTTGATATTAAAGAAAAACAAAACAACTAACCTATACGAGATTTTTATTCTAATTGTGAGTTATGCACACATTGAGTGGTGGTGCTGAGCTGCTAAACAACAATAATTGCCTAAAGTGGGCCTTACCTGATAAAATAAAACGCGTGAATTATCTGGCAACGCGGTTTTCGTATGATCGATTCTCATAAAAACAGAAAACCCTGGCATCGTGTCATGAGTCTCAATACTCTTGTTTTCGGAGAATCATGCACTGTCAATGATTGTGTAATTCCTTTTCAAGGGTGTTTTTGCATGAGGAAGGAAATTTGAAAAACGCCTCCCACACAGGGGATATGTGTTGCCAGCAGCGAGCAGTGCAGCAGAATCCAATGTTGTGTCGTACTCTGCCGCAGCGTTTATGCATCTCACCTTCACCAACTCGCATTGACCAGTGTGGTAGTGTACAGATTACAGATGGCCTGCGTGATGTAGGCTTCAACCAGATTTAAAAAAGAACTGTACATGAACATACAAGGGCATAACGCTGAAAGGTTTACGCCGGTTCACGAACCCACTACGAAATCAAAGGGCTGTAGATGCACAGACAAGGGAATAACAGTGAAAAGTTCCCACAGACCAGTTCAAAAATCCACTACGAGTTTAAAGGGCCGTACATGTGCAGACAAGGGGATAACACTGAAAGGTCCGTACAGACAGGTTGACGAACCCACTTGCACATAAACTATCCACCGCCTGAAACATAATTGCCCAAAGTGGGAGAACGTTCCACTCTTCAAATGGGGCCTTTGAAAAGAAAACGCTGCCAATTTCCAAGTGAAGGTTACGCCCCACGGAGCTCGCCACGTCACGGACAAATAACTCCTGCTTTGGGCTGGCAGTGTGTGTGATGGCTCACTCCATCTGCCCTGCTGAGCCAGCACCAGCGCCGGGTAGGGTGAGGGCGGTCCACCAGAGCCTTCGTCTTGCCCCCCCCCCATCGCCAACCCTCCCGGGGGGACAGAGCGCTGGGCGTGACGGTGCCCCCCCGATCCGCCCCCCCCGCTCCGCCCCCCCTAACTTCAGGTCACCCACAAAGTCCCCTAAGTGTGCCGTGTCTGCTCTAATGGTCCTCACATTTTCGGGTGTAAATGGAAATTTATTTTAAACATCGAATCTCCCACGGTTGCAAATTTTGCTCTGGGCGTGGTGATAATTGGTGGAGGTGAAACAGTGATTCGACCTAAAATTTCGATTTAAAGCTTTCGTGACTGCAGGGATTCATCTTCTTGGTTCTTTCGGTAAAGGGCCCCCAAGTGTGAGAATTATTTTATTATGTTTTATTTTTATTATTTTATTACTTCCCTTCTACGTGACTTTACCGAAAGAACCAAGAAAATGATTCGACCGTTGAAATCGATGAGGAATGGTTTTAGGAATGGGTTTTGGAAGCGTGATGCGCTGCTGTGAATCCAGTGACATGAGTTCGAGACCTGGCCACGGCTAGCATCAGTGGCGAGTGACATTCTGAGCTGGTTCAGGGCACGCGACCCCTTCACCAGCACGTGCTGACCGGCGTGACGTATGATCGTAAACTCCCCATGTATGCATGTTCAATGTCTTTCGCACCGCACGTAGCCATCCGTGCTAATCGGAGCGACATGGGAAGGCCTTCATCCAGCAGTGGATTGGCAAATTGATTTAAATGATACATTGTTATACTGGGATGTAGAAAAAAAAACGTTGAAAGATGCCACGGGGTTTATAATATTGTGTGTGCGCATGTGGGCTGATCAAGATGTACAAATATGGTTTTTTTTTTACAATCCAGAACAAAATGAGAACACCCTCATGCCATGCGGATAGTGGAGGTTATATGACTATACTTCACCACGCAGGTCAGTCTGGGTTGGTGAAGGCGGGGAGAATAGGTAGGGTACCATAGAAGTACAGTACAGGCATTTAGTTTTCTGCACTGCCCTCTGCTGATAACCACGTAGCATAGCCCCAAGGCCGCCTATGGCAACCTGGCCACATCTATAGGAAGCGGCACGTTCCGGGCAATTTGGTCATAGGCTGATTATATCTACACAGAACTATGAATTACAAACTGATAATTGGGGTCATGCTGTCTGGAATTGTAGAAAGAGTACTGTGCTACAGTCCGTACTACCTGGCTTGAAGGCGGAGAGACCGGCGTAGTACGAACTGGCCGTATACGGTCCAATAGACAATGTACGCGGTTTGAGTTTGAGCACAAAGATAAACGTTCAATAATGAATGCGCTTTTTTGCCATCAACGTGAACGGATAATTGCACCTCCTCTTACATTGTTCCTGATGATGCGGTGACAAACACGAGTTCCGTTTGGAGCGATATCATATATGCAATAAAATGAATGCCCATTGCCAATCGACTGCTGAATTACCATGCCAAGTGGGGAGCTATTCGACCATGCTTCACCACGCTCGCTCGTGCGGGTTACGATTGACGACTACCACATGACCGTCACTTTCAAATTCATAAGTTCAACGAATGTCCGTCCCCATATTCCAAAAAAAAAACCCCCAACAAACTGAAATGGATATCGTCTAAAATGTTCCCTCTTATTAAAACGAGCGTTGGACTGTGGTCATCTCTGTTTTGCAGCCATGAGCCAACAGCTTAAAATGCTTGTACACTCTATGGTGGCGACCAGCATAGCAGTGGAGACCACTTCATATGATCGGAATGTTAATTCACAAAATACATCCTCATCAATAAATAACAACCTCAGCCGCATTATACACACACACAGGCACTGTAACATTTTGAACCAAGTTTTAAACCAAACATTTGGAAACGCCGTAACGCATCTCTCCGAAACTGCATTTCATCATTTCACAACTCCATTCTCATAAGCCACAATTTAGCTGCAAGTTGTAACGTTCAATCAGAGCAACCAAGTTAACATTTGCACGGCCGTGCACATCCTCACCGCCAACGCGGCGTCGCCACGCAAAACAAAACTCGGCGCGACTCTCTCCTAAGTTGCCGTGCGACGTTAACGCAGCGCTTCTCTCACCGCTACTTCAAGCGACATCACCAAAAATCTGCGGAACCCCCCCCACCCCACCCCTCCACCTCCACGAGGCTCACTCCTTCCTCTCACCTGGTAGGCGTCCAGCTGCTCTTCTGTAAAAATGGTTTGCTTGTTGCCCATCTCGGAGTAGCGCGGGGGGCCGAGGTGGCGACGCACCGCGACATCACCCAGCCGCTTCTTAAGAGCTCCCACCGAGACGGACACACGGAGCGAGAGGAATAGCGCAAGGTTCTCTGGCCGCTAGAGCCCGCTCGCTGGCTGGACGGGCGCGCACTGGGAGGCGAGCGTGCATGGCGCACTCCCTGGTCAGTCGCCGGGGGATGTAATAGGGAGGGACGTTGCGGCAACTACAGTGCAGCACTTTTTCCTCCCCTTCCTCCTCCTCTTCTTCTTGGGCTTCTTGCATAAAATAAATATACGGGTGCGAATGTATCCCAGCGACGCGAGGTACGCAGAAGCAAAGCTGCCCAACCCGCACGTGCGTTGAGCTGCTACGCTGGAGCTCGCGGCGCTGCTCTTTACACGGCAATGATAATGATGGCCCTGCAAGTGTTTGCGAGCGCACGTTGATTGAAAAGTAGGCGGGGTGGGTGCGGGGCGGGGCGGAGTTATTATCGGCTGAGTTCTCGCGGCGCGCTCGACCGTTCAGGTCAGCACCATGGACAGCGGTGGATCAGAGGTGCTCTGCTCGGTATTTTCCAACGTCGGCTAACAGCGGCGGTGGCAACTTTTGCCGACCGTTTCGTATCGGAGGCCGGGTCTAAAGCGGCATCGCACCGTCTCTACTGACAATCTGCCTTGCAGATACAATTGCTCCCGTTCCTGTTCATCTTCACTGCCTCTCTCCTGCCGGCTTACCCGCCCACCCCGCCACTCCGCCACCCTGCCACTGTGTCATGTTTGTCGTCATTATAATTTTTGTTTCTCAACGCTTCTCTCTCCTCTGCATGGTTTTAATATCGCGCCTGCAGATACACAATTCTCACCTTCCCCGTTCGTCTTCGTTGTCTAATCTCCCGCTGTTCTTCTTCACAATGTCATATTTGTCTTCGGTACAATTGTCATCTTCTCATCGCTTCATCCTCTTCGTCTTGATTTTTTTTTATTTTCGTATTCTGTCACCCGCTCTCTATTCCACAATTTTATTATCTTTAACATTCTCAAAACCCGTTTAGTTCCGGTGTTATTTCACCATTTCGTGGGTCTATAGTTGCGTAGTATATGGTTAAGAAAGTTTTTGTCAAAGTATTACATTTTAGCGTAAACACTTAAACACAAACATTGTTTTCTTTATTTCAACAATTGTAATCTTGATGACTTAGTGTTTAGCTTACAGACAACCTATGCGAATGCTGCTTTAGCAGTATTATGTATAAACAAAAATAATGTAAAAGAAAAAAAGTGAATTGTAGTCAATGATAAGGCAGTCTTGGTTAGCTGGAGATGACTCCAGTCAGAATTACACAAAATACGAAAATGTATTTGATGTTAGTCGCATTAACCCACGATCTACCCCCGTCGACCAAACCTTCTTTAAAACTCACTCGTTGAACCCCACAATATCCCGTAGAATATCTGTCGTTCCAAATGTCGAGATCCTCTCAGTCACAATAATTTTTTTTCTTTTTAAACCCTCACGTTGTAATTTAGTGTTACTGGGTGGATGACGGGCACACAGCGAGTTGCAACATTTGGTGGCTCTCACAAAATACGTGAAACTCCTAACCCCACTGGGCCCAAGAGGTGGCCACGAGATGGCAGCACAGCAAACGGGTTGCATCAATCTGTGCAGACCTCTCAGCGTCATTGCCTCATAAGTGTGATGGGGGTTCTCCGGATACCTAGTACCTGGGCATTGGCTAAACATCCCAACGAAGGTCTCTCCTGAAAAATCAAACGGTCTCAAGACTTCTGGATTAACAACACCTCCCTTACCCCCCTATTAATTATAGTTACAGGATAAAGGGTTGTGCTTTTGTGTGTGTTGTGGACACACGATAAAGATGCAGTTGTGGAAATACAGTTTTGTTTTTCTGTGTGTGTGTGTCGAGGGACGGTGTAAATTGAAATAATGCTTTGATTACGCCGGTGAATGTATTTGAAATGCGTGGCATGAAAAGCACAATTATTGGGATGTAAAACGCAGCATCATGTTACGCCTCACAGAAGCCGACGGAGATTATAATTGCCGACGTACACGAAATGAGATAAGCGTAAATCCAGATTTACAGTAATCAGCATTAAATATGCGTATAAATCGTGCGAATGTGTCGTAAAATGATTTAGCACAACCTCCAAATTAATTTTCTCGAAGCTACATATCCCTGGGCTGCGTGTGTGTGTGCTTATCTGTACACATAATTATAAGTAAGCACATATTAACTCACGCCTGATTAAACAAGTTTTTAGTTTTCCTATTGGTGGTCGGTCATTAAGCTGAAATGTAGTTTCAGTGTATTCTCAGCACCCGGAAAAAAGTACACTCTGGTCTTTACAATAATCACATGTTCTTGGTTCTTTCGGTAAAGTCACGTAGAAGGGAAATAATAAAATAATACAAATATAAAACATTAAAAATTCT
Source organism: Lampetra planeri (assembly GCF_965212315.1). Taxonomy (NCBI): domain Eukaryota; kingdom Metazoa; phylum Chordata; class Hyperoartia; order Petromyzontiformes; family Petromyzontidae; genus Lampetra; species Lampetra planeri. Next base: position 23,345,812 of record NC_136109.1, on the reverse strand, counting down.
CACGACGTTTCGACTGCAACACAAGCAATCGTCATCAGGTGTGAAATTCACAGCAAGAAATATTTGAAAAAAGTGCTGTGGATTTCACACCTGATGATGATTGCTTGTGTTACAGTCGAAACGTCGTGAGAAATTTTATTATTTTATTATTTTATTATTTCCCTTCTACGTGACTTTACCGAAAGAACCAAGAATATGAATCCCTTATCAGCAGTCAGGCATGCTCGATTCAATGCTGACGAACTGACACATCTTAAAGGCAAGGACTCTCTCCTTATGCCTTAAGCGTCCGAGTTAGACGCTAAATTAAGTAGCACTAATGCTCCTTTTGAGTTGGCGATCATTCATGCATCATTCCTTTGACAGCCGTGGGTCTATTTTTGAATAACGTGGCGTATGACTGTAATGCGATCGCGGTACACGACGTCCGTGCAGTATTTTTTTTATGTATCCACGTTACAGGCAGGCTCAAATACGTATTCATACGTAGGGTAGTAATAGATGTTTTTTTTTATTATTTCGCTACACTCCAACTGTACAGAACTGTGTTTGCGAGATGCGAGTTCATGGTTCGTTTCTTGAGTCTTTCACCTCGAAAGACCTACGCTGGCTTAACACCATCATCAGCGTCGTCGTGACGAATAAAAGTTACGAATATATAATAACACAATATTGTCCGCTTAATTCATTACGCTGACTGTGTAAATACGTTTCCACTGATTATATGTATAATTATGCGGAATACGGTATAGGCGATGAGCGGTGGCGCGATGGTTAGCCCACTGTGCTTCGAATGGGGCGAATTGATTCCGATTCTCGGTCACGGCCAACGATAATCAGTGGCGAGTGATATCGGAGTTTATCCACTTGTGGTATTTGCCTTTTTATTATTACACGCTTTTATTTAACTCACTCTGTCTGTTGTTGTTGTCGTTGTATCCTCAAATCTTGTCACTCAATTTTAACCCACTTCCCAATGTGGTATCGACTGCAAACTTGTTATACTTATGTCATACTTATGACAATACTATATTCCATCATAACAAATATTTTTTTTAAACATTCTTTTTAATATGTTATGTTTCGGCTTGGGTCTAATTGTCCACGGTCAACTGCCGTTGGCTGTAATTGGCCACGGTCCATTTTGTTATGGCAAGCTTCGGGGCCACTTCCTGGAGTCGTGGAGTTCTTCCATTACTAGTACATTTCATAAAAGCGTGTTTTTAAAAGTTGTTTTTTTACTATTGCTTATTTTTACTTGTTAAAGCATGCACGTAATACACCCCTCTGCACTATACGGGTTGAGCGGTGGTGCAGCAGTTAAAAAACAAACACGTGGCTACGGACCAAGCGACCTAAGTTCGATTCCTGGGTACAGCTAACATCAGTGGCGAGCGATATCTGAACGCGACATTTGTGTGTGCCCCTCCTCCCCTCCCCTCCCAACCCCGCCCGCCACTTCACCAGCCTGCACTGAGCAGCGTGATGATAAATGAGGCATGGTCAAGCAACCTCTGTGAACGAACCTTCATTAAGCAGTGGATTAACAAAGGCCTGCAAATTGTGAACGGACATTATTTGTTCACTGTTTTCTGTACAAGTTCAAAGACCCGGTCACAGTGGTGTGTAAACAAGCGTAGGAGGCCCTTGCCCGTCTAAATTCTTGTTATTATGACGTGAGCTGGCGTTCACATGGACCTCAAGCGCTCACAAAATTCAATTTAAAATGTGATCAATTTATGGATGCCCCATTAAAACGGAAGGGGAGAAATTAAATAGAAAAAAGCGAGTTTTATTTCAATGCCTCTACATGTCTCCCAGCGATAGCAATGCAATCATTAGATATTTTAACAGCCGGTAGGACATTGAGCCATCAACTTTCACAATATTCACTCACCTGTTGAGAAGCGAAGAGGGTCATAGACATCGGTAGGGTATCTACAAATGGATCCCCCGTATTAGTTGTTGCGTGATTATTAAATGTGTGCACAAGCAACATAATCTAATCCTATTATTGATGATAATGAGAGTTTAAAGATGCAAGTCACACTGCATTTCAAACAACACTCAACTTTTTTTTTAAAGCACAGCCTCTGCGCATGAGCAAAATCCAACAGCATTTTCTCTGGAAGTGCATTGTTATCCTCTTGTCCGAGGTCAAATACATTTGAGCAAACGTGATCGACTGACAGTAGCAGTGATATAGTGATAGGAAACTGTGAACCGGTGTCATACTTATTACGACGCATCAGCACAATATAGCCACTGCTGCAGAGAACATTTACTTGGAGACCCCACTTCCACTTTAAGAGGCCGATTATCTTGACTATTTGCCAACGATTATAAAATCTGTCATTGACGATGAAAAACCCACCATCATCATCGCAACAGAATAATCGTGCAGGCCGGAACATCGTAAGCTTCAAGCAACACGCCAAAAACATTGTGTAGAAACAACCCACTCCACTGAAAAAACCAGCGAACGTTTCCTGAAGGAGTGCATTCCAGTAGAAATGCTCTCCGTCGGTCAAAGTTCCTCAAAACATATTTTGACGGTGACCTAAGATAAGAGAAACACACTGAACGTCTTCTAGGGAATGCTGATGGTTTTTTTGCAAAATCCACATCGGCCGCGTGCATGCTGTTAAACACGTGTTTTTTTGGTGTGTGCCTTGTTTGAAACTTAAGGCTTTGGTGTCCGGGCCTGCACTAGTATTCCGTTGTGATGTATTTTTGTCGTCTTCCACAGATTTTATCGCACCGCTTTGCTCACAACTCGAGCCATGAAGCTGGTTAAGTTGACCAACGACCGCGTTGCCAGTTGTATGTTGATGCACATGCACGGTAATTGTGTCAATCCACTGCTGGATGAGGGCATCTCTGCGCCGGGTCTGTCGGTCGTGGGACGCTGGTCATTGCAGCCTGTTAAGAGGGCAGGGAGCACATACGTGGACGCATAGAAAGTGCAGTGCAGCAGTAGATTTTTCTGCACAGCTATCCAGCATGCAGCCCAGTAGTCTACAGCCTAGAACACCGGTCATGCATGGTGGTCGCCCATACAAATACTATCCAGCATCCAGGGCTGCTTGGCTTCTGGAACCTGAAAAGATCGGACGCATTCAATGTTATTTGTTGATAGGCTCTCTGTCTCTCTATATATATTGGCCACATATTGACAATCTCAGAAGCCAAACTACCACTACGGGTGTGAAGCAGGCTACGTAAATGTGTATGTCAATTCGTTGCAAATCTGTGTGTGTGGGAGCGACGACGGGTCTAGTACGAGGGTAGGTACCGCCACCCCCTGGAGGTGATGGTGCCATTGCAGTATTATCGGGACTTCCATGTGAGGATTTAAGAATTTGGAAAATTATTGACCGTACCATTTAAAGTTCATAGCCGTATCATTCGGAGAATATGGCTTTCCCACCTGATGACGGACGCTTGTGTTGTGCCCGAAACGTCGTGATTTTTTTTTATACCTACGTGACTTTATCGAAAGAACCAAAAAGAGTATGTGTGGAATATGTTGTGGATAGCAGAAGGCAGTGCAGAGACATTATTTATTGTACTCTACTTGTATGCTGCCACGTCTATGCTCTCCTTCACCTTCAACCGCCCAGCAATGACCGATGTGGTGAAGTGTGACCATAAGAAACTAAAACTATCTTTTATTTGACCAGGTAAGGCCCACTGAGCTATAGAGCTCTTTTTCAGGTTAACGACCTGGCCACAAATGATAGCTCAACGAAGTGGCTTATCACGTGGAAATGTATAGCAGCCAAATACTCCAAACGCATGTTTCTAAATGAGGAAGGAGACACCGGAGGACCCGGATAAAAATCCACACCACCACGGGGAGAACACGCAAACTCCAAATACACAGCAGGCGTCAGTATCGGGATTGAAGCCACGACCTCCTGTATACCAGGCGAGGTAGTTAACATCTGACATACGGCGTGGGGTGGGAGGCTCTCGTCCAAGTTGAAGTTCAATGTTTGCTCTGTTTCACCGGGTGACAACTCGAGCCACCAGGAGAGTCTCGTTTTCCAACAGCGACCTGGGTCACCAAGCCAGCAATGGGTTGACACATAAAGGGGGATGTGTTCATGCACATACGCAGCAATTACAACGCTTATATGACAAGGCTTAAACCGACAAGTGCTGCTAAAATCAACGTGCATAAGATAAACGTGCATAAGTCAGAGGGTGGAGCGGTGGTACAAAGGTACTATAAAGCTGATGACCTGTGTTATCGCTTGTTCACCCGTATCATCCTCGAAAAAGAGACTTGAGAAGAATCAGTGAATTCGCTCTGAAGCATTTAAAAAATACGAGAATTCACTTTCAATACGCAAACGAATGTAATAATTTTTAGATTTTATTCACACCGAAAAAATAAACCTCAGTGAGTCTCAAGACCTTTCCAAGAGGGGTCCTACTTGGGACCATTGGCCAATTTCCTCATTACTGGGTCTGTTGTTTTGTGTTTTTAACGGGGGTATGTACTGTATGTTGGACTTCTTTTGCACCGCACATAGCCAACCGTGCTAATTGGAGGTACGGGAAACTGTAGTAGCTTGCAGGTGAAGGGAGATAATTCACAGACATCACTTCATATAGCTCTCTAAAAACTACTTGCTGTACTGATTAATGTGGAACTTAAACTCCCCTCGTGCGACCACTATGCGCACGATAGCTCCATCTCTGCAAATAAAACACTAAACGCTCATCCAACGTGCTGGATTAGACGCGGCCGCCTCTTCATAATCCAGCAATCATACCACAGGATGCGTTGATTACATGGTGGTGGGGTATTGCTATGTTGTAAACGAATTATCATACACTATTGCGTTTTAAAAAGTTGTACTGGCCGGGTACCTATACTTGCAGCCGTTGTGGCAGGACCTGCTTGTCAGCCACCAGCGTGCTTGCAGAAGACGTGGATGTCCTTCCTAGATCTTCGTTCGCGAAGCCAAGCCACGATGACTGGCCGGGATCAGAGTGCAGTGCTCTAACCACGGCGCCACCGCTCCCTCCAGACAACTTAATGCATATAATCGTATTTCCAGGTGGTGCCATTGTGATGGCAGAGGGCCTCAACTCGCAATTGCCAGATGAGGAATTAAAATCCCGGTCTGGGTTGTCAAAATTGATACCTCCAGAGTCCACACAGTGAACGCGACTCTGTTTTGTGTCAAGAGCTTAATTCTTCTGGTAGGATTACCTGCCCAATCGGAATGTGGAATTCCTACCGATCTCCCACGGATGTTAATGATGATGGTTACCACCCGAATGCTCATCTGCCCTTGTTTTTGACTGCACAGTGATAGTGGCACATATGTGAGAGCATTGAGTCAGTTACTAAATAATCGTGGGTTTAATGGGCGTGTGTTTTTATATCGTTCTAGCTCAGGGTGCATGCACTGCGTGTCGGTGCGCAGAATATATCGAGTTAATGATGCTATGTTAACTTATGCGTATATTAGGCTAATAATAGCCTACTCAAACCTTACGATAGTCTTAACTCACGCGATTATGTAAATACAACCCCATTAAAATATTGATTGCCAACGCACTCTCGAAGATTGCAACGGAACAAAGCAACGGGCTCCGCAAATTCTCCACGTACAAATCACGCGGTTGTCAAAGCGTTCGGCTCAATTAAATGAGCCGCAGCTATCTGAATCGTGCAGCCAGCCAGGCAAGATTCCCGGGAGGTGAGCGCATCCCAATGCCTGGCACTGGCCGCCAATACTGCCAGAGTCTCAACAACAACAACAGCAGCAGCAGCGGCGTTATCACTCGCACTGCCCTATCTGCCGGAGAGGCGGGAGGCGAGCGTGCGAGTGGCGTTATTTGCTTTTGCGGTAGGAGGTTTTTTTTTATCACGGGCTTCGTTAAAGTGGCCAAGGTCGTAAGAAATGGTTGGTGGGCAGTGGGGAGGGATGAGCTAAGCAATGAACGTGGATTAAAGAACGGGTGGGTGGGTGGGGCATGGATGCAGTGAGTGGGAGCGGAGTGAGTTATTCAGGCAAATCAGTGGATGCACCTGCACATACGCAACCCGACGATACTGAATGGATTCGTGCGTTGATGCTGACCTTGCGCGTATCGCGTTCGTGGTTAGCGCACGGCGTTTTGAACCTGGTGACCTGCGTTCGATTCTCGACCACAGCTAACACAAGTGGCTCGCAATTTAGCTCAACCGGCCCTGGGTGAACACGGCCTGGAATGCCACTGCGGATACAAAGACCCCGGGTACGGTGGTGACTTCAATAGGTCCTTGCTAACATCAATTGCCTCAAGGGGTCTGATGAGGACTAATCGAGAGAGTTTTAGCATGTATGAGTGCTCTTGAGAAGTATATAGCGAATTCCCTTTGGGAAAACCGATCTCAGTATAATCAATGTTGCCGATAGAGTTGGGATGTTTGATGGTTAGGCGCACGTATGTATTGACATCAATAAGCAAAGCGGATCAGCAAGCAGCATTTAATGTGATTGGTCTGAACCTCCTAGCCCAAAAAGTAAGATCATCGGAAGGACCGATACACATACTTATTGGGCGCCATGGTGGCGAAATGTTAACTGTATGTATGTTTGTCGAATTTATTTCGCACCGTATGTAGCCAACCGGGCTAATCGGAGGTGCGGGGGAAGGTATGAAGAAGGGAGTGGATTCGATGCCAACCCTGCCCCGTGTCTGAGATATGACGAGATCGGGCACATTCCAGGTTATTTTGTCATAGGCTGTTTAATCCGAGTACGAGATAGTTGAATTCGTTTTGACTCGCTGCCATAAATAATTTCAGTGGGTACAACAACATTGATATCATTATCACGAAAGTAAATTACAGTCCTTTGGCAACACACCGCTGGACGAAGGCTTCGCGCGTATCGTGTCACTCCTGGAGTTTATTTCACCATACTTCACCACGCTGCTGGAGGCTAGTCAGTGCGGGTTAGTGAAGTGTGTGGTGGTTGTGTGGTGGTTGTGTGTGTGGGGGGGGGGGGTGCCAGGATAGTTTCCCGTGGTTTAAAACAAACATTGGCATAGTAGGGGGCACAGGTGGTGCATCGGCCAGTCATCTCGGTCAGTCAACCCGTGGTACCTGGGTCTGTCCCGTGACCTCCTGCCAGCGGGCGTTCGACACTTCACTTGGCCATGACGTGCACGTAGCCTGGCACAAGCGCCGTGGTGACGTCACCGACACTTAGTGGCGAATGGCGGTTGTTGTTGGGGTGCCAGGAGCGGTGCAGATGTCACGTTCTGCTCATGTTTTCCTTCGCCGGTAATATAATAGCACTCAGGTTGCAGCGTTCAAAGAGCAGTGTGCTAACTATTGCCTCGCTGCTTTACATCCCCATACACTAATAATATATCTCGATGGACACAGAGAAAAGTTACTTTGAAAACTTACTCGGAGAAAATGTGTCAATATTATCACATACTGTGTGCAAACATAGCTGTGAAATGTCAGGTCAATAATAGTCGAGCATACACAGGCGTTACAGTACTGTAGTTTATAATCGGGCATCATAAAAGGCTTTAAAGGTGTATTGCTGACGCCACTGAGCTCAGGAATGTTTTCATTTGCAAGGTGCTTGTTGTTGCTTTTATGAAACCCACAATGCGTCTTAACCGACGCATTTGTGATACATTCTTGTGTTTAAAATAGCCAGCTGGTGACATTTTTCATTTGAATAACAAAGCACGTTTCTTGAAAGGCACGTCTACATTTCGAAACCAATCACGTTTCAATCAATTACTCGTGCACATTGTGGTTACACCCACTACAAAATATAGTGACGTTTTTCAATTTAAAGCTTTCGTGACTGCAGGGATTCATCTTCTTGGTTCTTCCCTTCTACGTGACTTTACCGAAAGAACCAAGAAGATAGTGACGTTTTGTAAAGCAGTTTTACAGACCACCCGGCGCAGGCAAATACACGTATGACCACTTTTCAGTACATTAACTCCTCTACTTACGAACATTCGACTTACGAACTTTCAGAGATACGAACAAACCTGTCCGTATGTCCAGTTGCCTGTTCGGACCGAGTTTTTAAAGAGAGTAGAGAGGAATCACGGGCACCATAAGGAATTAGCATCTACATTCGCAGGACATGAATAACCAATGGCATCTACATTCGCATGACATGAATGACCTGTGGCATCTACATCTACAGGAGATTGTACATTTTTTAAAGCCATTCCCCGTGTTTAGTGTACATGCCGTACAACATGTTTGGAATCGACAGGATTAAAGATGGACTTACGAACAAATCGACTTACGAACATACCTCTGGAACTATACAATATCCTAAAGTAAGAGGAGAGTACACACACACACACTCTAACCATTTAAGAAAGCCACTACTGTTCGTGAGCTTTTGTCAAAAGACATTTTACTATTTAACCAAGACAATGCAACCGTTCCCTTGCAAGACATTATCATGTATCCAACAGTGGGGAAAAGGTTATTCAAATACAAATACAGGGTGCTTCAAAATAATGTTAACACTTACATGGGACTATCGTTTTTAATGGAAAAATAACGGATAATACACTAACATAACAAATGTATCTCAAAAGCTTCAAAAAGTCAAAGAAACTCCACTTGTTCGCCATCATATTCAACACATCAAGTTTCAAGTTTCATTTATTAGGTATAGCCCTGTGAGCCATTCGGCTCTTGAATCGGGTGCAACCGCAACAAACAAAAAACAAAAACATGAACAAGAAAATATCTTAAAGTGACTATGTGCAAACAGAAAATCCAAGAAAAGACAGCAAAAAAAAGACAGTAACATGCCTGGAATCTTCTCCAGGTGGCGGTTGGGAACCGGAGGTACACACCCCAGGCTCCCAGTGGGAGCTGGGGGATTACGCAATAGTTCAGGTCCCTCCAGAAGGTTCCAGAGAGTAGGCGTGGCCAGGGGCGGAGTGACCCTGGGAGCTGTATATAAGGCGGGTTCGCTAGTCGTCGTCAAGCTGAAGACTGACGAGGCAGCTTAGACTAGGACCCTGGGAACCCCCGGACCCAACGTCCTTCTAAGGGCCGGGGCTGAGTGGGCCAGTGGTCGGACCCTGGGAAATCCCCGGGACCCTACATCCGTCTAAGGGCGGGAACCCAAGGACCTTGGCTTGGTGGGGTCAACTATCCTCCCCTAGGTCCCCCTAGCTGGAGGGTTGATTTATAAAGAGGAAGTGGTCCCAGTGATGAGGACACGCTAGCCTGGAAGCTATATCTCCCCAGGGAATCGGGTGGAAGGGGCCGATACCCCTTTGTGTCAGGGACCTTGTGTTACCTTTATAGTTGTTATAAATAAACGTGTTGCCTCCAGAGATGACTGAGTCTCCATCATTACCACTACACATTAACAAAAAATATGGGGCTGTCTTGTTATATTTTAACTATCGGTTTGACTGCAAAGCGTCACATGCCTTCCAAAAGCTTCCTGATCATGTCTGGACATTCTTCAAACTGACCCTATTTACTCTCCTCACTCGTGAAATGCTAAAACCCAAGGTACAGCAATCATTCCTATGTTTTTATTATTATAATAATACGCAGGATTTAATCTCACAGAATATATTCGTAGCCACTGGTAAGCATCGATTCGGCACGTGACCTGCAGACGCAACTCTTTTGAGAGGTATATTAAATGTGGTGTGCCAGGTGCAGTATTCTTTTTTGGGATGCTCACCCATAAGAGAGATCCTGCTTAACCGGACCCTGATAAGGTAGTTGCTGTGAGCAAGTAACATTTACGTCAAACACTTTAGATCTTTTGGCCTATTTTCTCGATGAGCGAAATCAATCAACCTCAAATTTTATTTCATTTTTTTACTTATAAGCATGGATTTGACTACATTTGTGCAAATTGTCACTTTTATAGACCTTCTGAAACAACAATAGTCATTATATTTATAACTGTACTTGTGAATGTTAGCTGGTTATTCCCACTCTCAATTCCCTTTCTCAAAATACCCAGAAACATTAGCAACATGCAGGGTTTCGATTTTACTCCCAAATTGGAACTTCCCAAAATATTATTTCTGGTTTTTGGATTAAAAAAATTGTCATATTAGGATTCTACTACCTTGATATTTCCAATTGCAGTATGTATTTATGTATGTTGAACTTCTTTCATACCGTACGTCGCAAACTGTGCTAATCCGAGGTGAGAGACAGTTTCACAGATCTAGATTTAAAAAAACCAGATGAACATTTTTCCTCATTAGAATGATATTTGTTTAGGTACGTGCCAAATTAGTTTTCCTAATTATAAGCAAAGACTATTATAATTATCCGAGATTTTTTTTCAGTGGACAGATCATGGCTGACGGCCACTCTGCCATCCATGATCGCGCCGCGTTATTACTGTTGTTGAATTTCTGCAACGTGTTGACATCACACACATCCTTTGTCTATTTTCCGTTGTAACGCAGATTGCTATCTCTGTACAGCCCGACGGGTTCCCAAGGTCATCAGAGAAGTCAACCGAAACCGCGTCGTGAAGAGTGTTTCTGTGGCCCCAAGTCGTGACGCGTGTGTTGTTTCCATGACCTCGGCAGAAGGCGACGACAACGAGCAGCGACTGGCTTCACGGCCCAGGGGTGAGATGCGTTGAATCTCATCCAGTAGATTCGATGAGTTGGTGTAAATTTACTGACCACGATACGGTTTAAAAAATCAAAGTTCCTTTTTTCATTGTTGTTATCGTCTCCGTCTCTTCTGCGTGGTTTTCCCCGTGGGGTTTGTTTTGTTTGAACCCTTGGCTCGCTTGTACAATTGCTCTCGTTCTGAAGCTAATATACGATTTTATGAATTCCTGGGTTTGTTCTCAACCAATACACCTAGCCGCACTGATAAGCATGGGTCAAACAACGCCCAAGATCGACAGTGTGCGGACACAATGCATTGCTTCTAATACTAACACAGTGCGATTCTAATCCCGCACCTCCGATCAGCATTTTGTTAAAATGTTTATTACACTTTTTTTAAACTATTTATAAGTACTATACAGTATAATACTTTTCAATTTTCAAAGTGCCACAATACAGTAATACCTAAATACAGCCACCACGCTTGAATAACACAAAGCTCAAACTCAAAGGGAGATCTGCTTATACTGTGTTCGCTTAAACATCACAACATCAAGAAACGACGACTTCGTTTCCATATTTAATTAAAAACCACAACAACAACAACGGCAACGTGTAATTCACGTTTTCATGTATTTAAGTCACAAAATCAAGAAACGACTACTTCGTTTCCATATTTAATTAAAAACCACAACATCAACAACGGCAACGTGTAATTCACGTTTTCGTGTATTTCATTGTTTCAATAACACTGGCAGTGGCTCGCAGTTGTAGTGTCCACAGTGCAGCAGCATTAGTGTATTCGCCACGTCATCCACATCATGACAAGAAACTGGGAAGTGAAGTCCGGCATTATTGTCGTGTACGTACCGCAGCTTTCCGAAAGTTACGCGTATTAGGAGTATGCGTGGCGAGTGACTCATTCAGAAAGGCTACGCACACGCGTACACACTTACAAACACACCCTGATGGGGGCAGCCCCAGTACCTCCGTATATAAACACACACACAGCGAGGGAGCTGTCCACGCCGAAAGGGCTTCATCACATCTTCTCTTCCCTTGCCAAGACTCAAGAAAACGTAGTCATTTCTCGCAAAGCGGGCGAACTATAATAGTAGCCACAACACCGTTTACGTAAACACGTGTGCCGCTATACAACACCGCCGACACACACGCACGCACACACGCGCACGCACGCCACGGGCTGTACAGGTGAGCGCAGGTGATCAACAAAGACGCCCCCGCGCAGCACAGCCATGCAAGCCACCAGCAAGTACGTGGCGATGGACTGCGAGATGGTGGGAACCGGCCGCGGCGGCACGGAAAGCGCGCTGGCTCGCTGCAGCATCGTCGACTACAACAAGCGCGTACTCTACGACGAATACGTCAAGCCCGATCAGCCCGTCACCGACTACCGCACGCGCTTTAGCGGAATTCTGCCCCGTCACCTGGTGCACGCCACGTCGTACGAGGAGGCGCGGAAGGAGGTACGGAGGAAGAGACGCGGGGCAAGGGGGCACGGGATGAAGTGCCGGGCGCGCAACGGGAAGGGTGGGGCCCCCGAGTGTGGGACGATCGTTTGTTTCAAAGCGCTTGCTGCTCGTTAATGAATTCGTCATCGTAATTATCGGTGTCGATTGGAGTCACACCGGTGGATGAATTCCGGCTGCTGTTGCTGTTGTTCTGGTCCGTCGCGGGGTAGCGATGTACTGTATTGATAATAATTCGCCTACTAACTGCAGCATCATCACTCTCAGTCATGATCAATCCACTGCTGGATGAAGGCTTCCCCCCCCTGCCTGTAGTTGTCCTCTGTTATGGGCCAGCAATGTGATAATACTAATAATGAACGTTGCTTCTACATTTTAATTATCGCAGTCGGTCTTGATGAATCGACTGTTGGATGAATTATTCCCCAAGCTATTGTCATCTGTCACGGGCCTACGATGTAATTATAATCCACCTATCACCTGCATCATCACCATCAATCTGAAGACTTGGAAAGATTTCGTACCGGGCACACAACATTTAGTGTAGGATACCTTTCGCTATGGGATCTGGATAATTGTCAACAGGCTCACCTAGTCGATCAGCGGCCCAGAACATATTCCGTGAAAATAAAGCCCTGGGTTGTATTACCTTTAACATGTAATGACACTGTGCAAAGAAGGCTAGAGTAACTTATCGTGTTTAAGTGTTATTTCAATAATCATAATAATTGGTTGTATGATACGTCCTGTGGTGCGCCATAGTAATGTGGATTTTAACAGGCTCTGCGAAATGAGGTTGTATAACAGTCTTCATACGAACATAAATGGTATTAAAATGAAGTTTTCAGTTTTTCATGTCACGGCAGCTTCTGTTTATTCAGGTGCAATGTCTGAGCAATGTAGTGCCGAGGACCTGTTTCTGTGCGCATAAAATGCGAACTTTAACTGGCAATTTACCCCCATGGGGGTTTCATTCAAAGCGGTATCAATTAAGGCGTAAAAATCAATAAAGTGTTTGAATCAACCAGCTGCTGAGCGTAATCGGGTGACGTGGATACTTAGACTGGATATAATCTGTGTACTAAGGTAAGCAGACCTGAAGTTTATGGTAGATTATACCGCAATGGATATACGAGGGCACTTTTAACATCTAATTACCTTGGATTTCCCTAGAATTGAACAGACGCCACCTTGTCAATGATTGAAGCATTACATCATGATTGTATAGACATACAGTAATAAGGTCCACAAATGTTGTTCCAACAGCTGATCCCGCTTCTTTGATGATGTGAGCAGTTGTTTCTTTTGGGTTAGTTATTGCCCATTTTGCAAACTTCAAAAGGACACTTCTTCATCAAGTGTGACAGCGTGAGCATCTAAATCCTCATCTGAGAAAATATTTGTTCGCTGGGGTATGCGATCTTTTTTTGTTTGCTGCAGGGATCTACATATAATCTCTCCATCAGTTTTAGAATTACGTCTCCGGCATACGTTATGAATTGACCATTGCTCTGTAATGGATTCCTATTCGTGATTTACTAATCATCGTTATTGCGTTGTATTATTTACGGTCTTTTCTCATGCTTTGCCTAATTGTTTTTCAAAATTACGTCCAATGGTTTTGCTTAACGCCTTTCATCTGGCACAATCATACATTTTCATATTATTACATTTTCTTCCACATGCTTTTTGTGTTCTAAAGTAATTAACGAATCCTCTTTGTTTAATTTCCCCCTAACTTTCAGTGAGCTGTTCCATTGCAATGCTACACATAGTCACGTAATTACCAAGCGGAGAAATTATTACCAAAGATGAGTAGGAACTAATAACACAAAGGCTCAAGCAAATATTTGTAAGCACAGCGTACACACGCTCTACAGCACACGGCGCACCTGGAGCACAGCTGGTAAAGTGAATATTGACTCGAGACTCGAGATGACGTATGCCTTTCTATGGCTTTGGCATTTCTCTGTGAGCAACCGGTTTAAACTGGCGAACGGTATCGCTGATGTGAGTGTTTTTAAATCCTTCATATTAAGTTCGCTTGCGTGCTTGCTTGCTTGCGTGCTTGCTTGCTTGCGTGCTTGCTTGCTTGCTTGCGTGCTTGCTTGCTTGCGTGCTTGCTTGCGTGCTTGCTTGCTTGCGTGCTTGCTTGCGTGCTTGCTTGCTTGCGTGCTTGCTTGCTTACGACCGTGCAAATCTTTCGGTCGTTTTTTAACCCACTTCCCGTGATCCAATCGAGCTGACATTTTCCACACAGACTCGTTGTGCGAGACAATTAATGTTCGTGAAAAAAATTCCCAAAATTTTACAATGTTTAGGGAAAACAAATTAAATATTAATTACCAATTGCTTAATACTGGCAGACAATCATCTGACCCATAGGTGGCAGCCATCTCAAGCCAGAGGACGAGAAGACTCTAGCCGCCACGCATATAAAGGATTTATAGTTAAAAACTTTGTTTTTACCGGTTTACTTGTTTGAGGCTGGTGTGCGTGCCCCAGTGTTTGTGGGTAGCGGAGGGTTCAACAGTTAGCGCGCTGCGCTCCGCTACAAAGCGAGTTCGATTCCAACTCACGGCCAAAATTGGTGACGATTATCTCAACCAGTCCTGGGCCCTCCCCCCTAGGTCGACTCAACCTCAAATGAGTACCTGGTGCGGTGTGTAAACATCGTTACTCCGGAGACAAAAGGCGGCCGGGCATGGTGCTGGCCACCCACCCCCTCGTGTGCCGTTCCGGCCTTCATAGGTGCTACTCGCTAACAGCAATTGTATCCAACAGCCTGTTGAGGCTATACGGGGGCTCTTTGTCTTTGTGAGGCAAAGCGAAGTAGTCAATTCATAATTCCTCTACCACCTGTCTCCCCCAAGTGCCTCTGAATTGCTTCGAGTCAAAAGGTATTTTTGCTCATCAAATACTCATTACTGCCTTTTTTTCGATCCACTGCTGGATGAGGGCCTCCGCATGACGTGTGGGTCGTGGGGGAGGCCATATCATTGCGGGTTGGTGAAGGCGGGGGGAGCGTAGACACGAAGGCATATGAGCACAGTACGTCGAGTAGAAAGAGCAATGTAATGCATTTGCTGCACTATCCTCTGATGCCCGCCACGTAGCCCTGCAAGCCTATAACAACCTGTTGCGTGTGATGGTCACCCATTCAAGCAGTGTCCAGGCTCAAACCCGCTTAGCGTTTGGGATATGACGAAATCAAGGGCATCCCCGGCTATTTGATAATAATCTTGATTACTTATTGCTTCGTTACCGCAACACTTTTGTAATGCACGTTTTTCTTTATTCAAAGGTTTATGTCGAAACTCTTTGTGCCTTTTACATGAATTGTAGTTATACAATCTCCCTGTTTTCCAAGTATGGTGCTACTTTTTATAAAGGGGAAATCCCTTGCCCTTACTTTGATTTAATTGTGGTTTGCATGACGCCATGCCATCCCTCATTTCAGTGGCACTTCTGGTAATCGTTTATCATTTATATTGGTAGTGTATCGCACTTTTAGACTACAATTTCCAATTCCTAGCATATTGACAAATTTGAACCCACATGTTGATGAGACTTAATATAATCCAATATTTCAATGTTTTCTTTCTTTAAAAGCTTCAAATCAAGATTTAAATGTCTTCTTTCAATTAATCCACCATGTATTTAATCAACAATGCTGATCAGATGGCATTCTTAAATACAGAGACTCCTCTACTTACGAACACTCGACTTACGAACTTTCAGAGATACGAACGAACCTGTCCGTATGTCCAGTCGCTCGTTCGGACCGAGAGTCGTAAGTTCAACTGCCGCGCAATAGATGGCGGTGGCGACATCTACATCTGCAGAACATGAAGAACCAGTGGCATCTGCATCTACAGGAGATTATACAACTTTTAAAGCCATTCGCTGTGTTGAGTGTACATGCCGTACAACATGTTTGGAATCACACGAGTAAAGTTGTTGAACTTGTAAACAAATCAACTTACGAACAGACTTGTGGAACCTAACATGTTCGTAAGTAGAGGAGTCCCTGGAGTCTAATGTTCCAGGCCATGGCAATTACTTTTTACCGAGCTGGGGGTGATGGCCCATTCCTGTGATCCGGAACATCCGAGACAATTGTTGGTGGATTACAACATATTTGTAAAATTCCCAAACATTCTGGGCTGCGAGGTGTCTTGGATTGATTTGTTTAGCGCTTTTGGTGTTATCCCCTCGTGTATGTGGGGTTTTCTTCATGTACTCTGGTTTCCCCCCACATGCCCAAACTCTCATTAATGGAATTAGCCAAAATATCGCATCACAGCCACCGTTGCAGAAATAAACTCAAGACTCAATGAGGCTTTTCTGAGTAAACAAAAGGGCATTACTATCATACATATTTTTTTTGAAGAAAAATTATAAACATTGAAGCATAGAATTCAGCAAATGGTTTCCACTTGTTTGCATTGTGATACCCCGATATTATTGAGTTTAGTTTGTATTTTTTTTTATACCTCTCATATAATTTGCACTCCTATCGTGTTCTTGAATTGTTTGTTGTTGTAACGTTCTGACCTGCCCCGACTGGACATCTATGAACAAGAGCTTTATAGCTCGTCGGATTCCTCCAGTATAAATAAATATTCTGATTCTGATATACAAGGTGTCTTGTTAAAATGTCAAACAATGCCACGTAATTATTAAGCGACAGGGCTAAGTGTGTTCCTGGCTTATGTGTATGCACCACACGCCCCGCAGATCAAGAAAATCCTGGAGGGAAAAATAATCATCGGCCACGACATGCGGCGGGACTTCTCAACCCTGGGCCTGAACATCCAAATGTTCGACACGCGTGACACGTCACTGTGCGAGCCGCTGCTGAAAAAGGCAAAGCTCACCGTTGGCAGGAGAGCGTCGCTCAAAAACCTAGCACAGATCCTGCTCTCAATCCAGATCCAGGTAAGGCTGCCTCGCTACCACGCAGGTTTTCCACGGTTGATCTCTATCGCTATCTGATGTGATTCGTTTCCTTTCCACCTCCCCGGTTGTACCGCCAATTGTTCAGCGTGATGTCCGGCGTAGTCGTCAGTTGCCTCCGTATTGCTCTTCTATTGCTACTACCATGGTTGACTGTTCTCATTGACTTCGCTCATTAATTCCTCTGCCCATGTGGGGTGCTCTCTTTAGTAGACGGTCTTCTTTCATTTCATTGACACTTTTCAACCACCAGACTGATGGTCAAAGACACTTTCCTTTCTGTTCCTTGCTCTGCTCGACTCTGTAGTTCCATCCCAGTGTCTATTTTCCCATGGTCTTAGTCCTAACCTTGTCTATAAAACTCTCAAATGTGCTTTGCTTGTTGCTGGCCACTTGGCATTTTTTTGCCCTTTGGCCCTGTGCTCAGCAACCGTGATATAAAATAAATGAAAGTCCGGTTCCGTGAACGTGAGCGTTTTTTGCACATTGGGTAATGGTTTTCGGCTGAGTCGGCCTCGGTGAGTTTGCATTCAATGTCAAGATACAAATACCCCCTTCATGTGGCCGGAGAGGAACTGAGGTGTATTCACAAAGAAATACAATTGATAAGATCACGTTATATTTAAACCGACAAAGTTGACAAAACAAACAAAAAACAGATCTAAAACAATGCAAATGAGATGGTACAAGACGAAACGAACTATCTTATTCTTGAATTGAATCGTCATCCGAAATAGTGATTCTTTCTTTTAAGTTCCGCGAGTGGGTGGGGTGTGTTGGGGGGCAGTGGATAAGTTGTCAGGTGCCTGCTAGACACAGGCAGGTCTGTGCATGCTGTCTATGCAAACAGTCATATAGGCATGTGATTATGAGTCAAAATACTGTAACTCACAGGTCCTACTGTCATCTGTCTGCCCATTCCAAAGTATCCAGTAAGGGATATGGGAGTTTTTTTTTCGTTATTAAAAGTTTAAAATTAAAAAAAAAATTGCAGGTAGAATTCATTTGAGGATGAAATCACTATTCATAGTTTCATTAAAAAAAATGGATGATAATTCATAGCTATTTAAAAAATAAGGTGGTAAGTTATGATTGGAGGAGTGCATCTCTTCAACAGCGTTTTGACCCTCTCTGAAAATTCCACACCGAGGTCTCGTGCTGCTTTGACTGTCGGTAGTTTTTGGAGTTTGTGTTCTTGTACTGTACAGGTAAAACCCGTTTTGTCAAGTCACTGCTGGATGAGCACCTCCCCCATGCAGTGAATCACTGTGCCTCAGTCTCTATGCGCCCACTGCCTTTACCAACCAGCCCATTCTAACATGGTGAGGCATGGTCAACCAGCAATAGATTGACTAAAATCCTGTAAACGTAAACAATAATTCTATCTTCTTGGTTCTTTCGGTAAAGTCACGTAGAATGGAGATAATAAAAGAATAAAAATAAAACATTATAAAATATTTTAATGTTTATTATTTTATTATTTCCATTCTACGTGACTTTACCGAAAGAACCAAGAAGATGAATCCCTGCAGTCACGAAAGCTTTAAATCGAAAAATAATTCTATCCATCTGTTTCATTCTCATCCCTATTCCCATCATCATCATCAGACACGCTCAATCCACGGCACGATGAAGGCCTCTCCAAGCTGCTGCTGCTGCCGCCGCCACCATCCCTCCCTCGCGGTCTTTCTCATCCCTATGCTGTGCTCCCTTCTCCGTTGCGTAACAGAACAGTTCAGAGGGGCACTGTTCGGTGGAGGATGCCAAGGCAGTCATGGACCTCTTCAGACTGGTGGACAAAGAGTGGGAGAGGGGCCCACACTCGTGGGCCGAGACCCCACGCCCGCGGCGTTACCAGAACCGACGATACAACTTTGACATCGACTTCGAGGACTACAATAGCTGCAATGACTGTTGTGATGGTGATGATTACAGTTCTGATTGATGATCCGCTTAATCTAACAGGTGCCGTTGCGCATAACAACGGTTTACATTTTGAAGCACGTTTTCAAATTTAGCAATTCTTAATCGCACCTTGCTTTTGAAACTGTAGTCCTTAAGAGGAACCGATTTTGTCATGTTGTAAATGTGTACAAATCTTGAACATTTTACTGGAATGTGCCAGAGAATTACATGTATAGTACTATATTTTTAAAGTGATAATTAAACGAGATCGAATTATGTATATTTGTACACTGTTTTGTACACAATCATACATTTAAAAATATATTCACTAAATGGTGGGTATGAGCCATGGAGCCTTGGGCCCGTGCTGCACATTGAACCCGGTCACTTGAGTTTGATTTCATGGTGGTAAGTTGTTAACTACCCCGCCTGATCGACAGGCTCAGCAATGGCAGAGCCAGGATTTTCAGGTAGATGGGGCAACCCCTCCAGCAATTAAAAAATATAGAAGTTGCTAGTAAGTAAGGACTTGTCCCTTGCTTTTTATTCGACGCATGTGCGGCGATGGCGCAGCCATCAATCGAGGGTCGAATTCAAACCGCGTTGTGTGATCGTGTAGAATGGAAATAATAAAATAATACAATAATAAAAATAATAAAAATCATAAAACATAATAATTATTATGTTTTATGATTTTTATTATTTTATTATTTCCATTCTACGTGACTTCTTGGTTTTAATAATAAAATAAAAAAAATAAAACAATAATAATTATTATTAAAATAATAAAAATCATAAAACATAATAATTATTATGTTTTATGATTTTTTATTATTAATAAAAATCATAAAAATCATAAAACATAATAATTATTATGTTTTATGATTTTTATTATTTTAATAATAATTATTATTATGTTTTATTTTATTTATTTTACTATTAAAACCAAGAAGATGAATCCCTGCAGTCACGAAAGCTTTACATCGAAATTTAAGTCTTAATTATTACATTGTTGGAATAATTAGCAATCATGTCTACATAACTAGGTCACCCATAGAAAAATGTACCATCCTGAGTGAGTTCACTCGATGAAGGTCTCTCCGTGTTGTAGGGGTCATGGGGGTTTGACAATACTTGAGCATGCTAGCCAGCAAGGGTCAGCGAAGGGTGGAAGCCCAGGAATAATAGTTTTAATAAGTGGTGTGTAGCGCCTCTAGTGGTTGTTAATATCACATTAACCAATAAAATCATGATTCTTGGCCATAATTTTCGATGTTATCTATTGTGGACATTCCTATAAATGTTTATGAATCGTTACACCGCTGATCGCTATTACATGTATACATGCTTGGCTAGTTGGACAAATGAGTAATTTGCTAAATGCTAGCACGTGCTTTCCTCAGTCCGCTAATTGATTAAAGAGTGGGATGTTGAAACTAAGAGCTTTAGTGTATGTTTTATAATTCCCCACAATAGATGACATCTAAGGTGACTCGATCATGCATACCACCCATGGTGTTCATACCTGTTGTATTAAATGTGAAAGCTTTAATCAGTTGATTCGATTTATCTCGTGCTAAATAAGGGTGGTTGGTATTCATGACAATGTTTTCATCACCAGTTTTTTTAATAAAGCGCAAACAACAACTGGACTTATCTTGAAGTTCATATGCAAATACAACAAGAGTCAGTGGTATAATTCGTAATTATTCAGTACCAAAGTGACGCTAAAGTGGTGCATAACAATCCACGGCAAATGGTAAATATGTGATCAATTACAGAGATGCCTGATGCCATTGTTTTTTAGAGGGACTGAACCCAAACGTGAAGCTTTTGTCCAAAGTCCATGCTCGTAAAAGCATTTTCGATGTATCTGGTCAGGAGGACACATTGCAACGTTGAGCTCATCTTTATTGACAGCACTATCACTGTTGCTGATGCAAATTACGTACACTAAAAAAAACTACGTGGGCCATGGGCCAGAGATGAAATCTATTTTGACTGAGGCGGAAATAATATTTGTTGTAGCAATTCGGTTAAAGTCCTGCCCAAGCCATCACCATACCCCCTTCATAGCCCGACGATGTTAACAATCCACCTTGCACCTGCACACATGCGTATTCCATTGCTCAGTTTCATCTGTGGATGTGGCTGATCATGATTATCGATATTCTTCATCACCGGCTGTCGAGCGATGTGTCCCGCGAATGCCCACCTATGAATGTTGTCATTTACCTGAATATGTTGTAAACTCCCATGTGTTCCTCTGTCTCAACAATGCGGTTCAAATCAAGCTTCTGCGACTATGTCGGATATTTAATTCGCACCACCTGAGTGGTAAAAAAATGTAATCAGCTCTGTGCTGTATGTAGAGTAAATACAGAGTGACTGTTGGTCACAGATTGTGCGTGCTGAACGGTTACCAATTACGAAATTGTATGTGCGTTTGGTACTGCTGCATGAGTGAACAAGCCG
Organism: Lampetra planeri; assembly: GCF_965212315.1. NCBI lineage: Eukaryota > Metazoa > Chordata > Hyperoartia > Petromyzontiformes > Petromyzontidae > Lampetra > Lampetra planeri. The sequence continues at coordinate 23,324,369 of NC_136109.1, read as the reverse complement.
TTTCGAGATTGTCCTTTGGACGGGGTGATTTTGACACTTGGCAATAAAAAAAAAAGCCGCATAGCGTGAGGGAGGGACCTTGAAACTCAATGAAGCTTCGCCCATCCACTGGCAGGTCCCTTTATTTTTACATTAGCTGCAATGTCACGGTGTCCGCCAGGTGGCGCCACCGATCATTGCAATTCGGTTTGGCGAAATATTTTGTTGCCAGTTTTTTCCTCTCACAAGACGAGTCCTCAATAATATAGGTTCCCTGGTTCATACCTGCAACTAGGCCTCGGCAAGGTAAGGTAATTGTACCCTTTTACCGGGTAAAAGGGTAAAGGTAAAGGGTAAAGGTGTCGACATGCCAAGGGGTAAGGGTAAAGGGTAGGGTAAAAGGTAGGGTAGAGTGATTGTATTGTGGTAAGGTAAAAGCAGAACCGGCCCTAGACCTTTGGGGGCCCTAAGCAAAATTTGGTTGGAGGCCCCTTTGATGTATGATTTTTTTCACCCACTAGCTAGCAGTGACTCTAGGGGGCCCTCTGCTGGCCACGGGGCCCTTTGCAATTGCAAGGGTCGCTTAGTGGCTGGGCCGGCTCTGGGTAAAAGGTAGGGTAAAGGTAGGCTCGTTGTTTTTACACTTTCACCTTGCCGAGGCCTACCTGCAACTCTGGGCATTTATAAGGGACAAAATTACTCTCGTGTGCCGAATAAGGCATGCCGGTTTGTGACCATAATACACGTGTCGTCTTATTCTTAGGTTTTTCGGTAAATTCACGTAGGTAAAACATCAAAATTAATGAAAATAAAATAAAATAAAACAAAAATCACGATGTTTCGGAGGCAACACAAGTCTCCGTGTGTTGCCTCCGAAACGTCGTGATTTTTGTTTTATTTTATTTTATTTTCATTAATTTTGATGTTTTACCTACGTGACTTTACCGTAAAAACCTAAGAATATGATTCCTTGCAGTCACGAAAGCTTCAAATCTAGAACGTGTCGTCTTCACAGTACATGTTACATTTCCTTCCTGTGACTGTCATTCGAAACCAGTCGGCCGTTGTTGTGCCGGCGTCACGGTCCAAATTGACCCGCAAATTCTTCAACTGGGATAACAAACAGCAGCATCGCCCCGACTGTGAAACTACCGTAGACTACGTCTGTGAAACATACCACCCATTCCTTCGTGATAGCCTTGTTGCAGTAAGAATGGCCTTAATGCCAACTCTACTCACACTATATCCCGGTGATCATAGTTTAGAGATGGGCAGTATCTAAATTACATGTACTTTAAATACGTAATTTCATTACAATAGAAATTGGCATCGAAATAACGCAGTTCAAAGTAATTTATACGTGTACTTAAATTAAACGAGGCGTGGTTAATCGATGATTTAAATCTAAATGACATTCTCGCCAATAATTTTTAATTTCAAGATATTTTGCCTATTTAGAAAAAAAATGTTGTGCATCTCTTACGAGGCGTTCAAAAATCCTTTGGAATTGTAAACAAAAAAACACCCCACGGTGCTGACCTACAATTGAATGTTTATACATGTGTTCACTTGCATGCAATATATTAACCTCAGGGATGGCATCAGAAAATTCCTCTTGTCAAATCTTCCCATATTTGTGGTTTATTTGGTGGATAGTTTAGACATGCCCATCAAAGTTTATAAGTCGTGAAAAAAATCCCATCAGTGCGCAGTGACAGGAAAAACTATACATTGTCTATTGTCTAAGTGGACACATGGGGGGAAATCGATAATTACATGTTACGCACACGTTCACACGTAAAAACACTTATTTTATGAAAGTTTTTTATTAGTAAAGTTCAATTACCAACGGGGTATTTCTGATGATATTGTACAGTAATGTGAATTATTGTTATGGTAATACAGTACCTATACGAATTCTGACTTCAAACATTACACTTTGACATTGTGAGAGAATTGGAAGGCGTGTGTGCACAAACGTAATAAATAAAAGCTACTGAAATAAGCCAAAGTGGCCTATAAATGTAAAACAAAGTCTAAAATAGCATGCTCATAAGTTAATAAAATAGAGGCGTGTAATTTCGCCCCAGTAATTGACACTTTATGGTACAGTGCTCCCTTGCGAGTCTCAAGTGGAAGAGTCTTTTCCTCAATGGGCTCACACATACAGCCCGTTTGTGTTAGTCTACTACTGGATGAATGCCACTCCACACCATGGGGGCTACTTGACCATACAATCTGATCAGTGCATTTTGGTGGTGGGAATGTGCATAATTATGGGTATTATGGACTGCCCCTCTACACCTCGCTTGTACAAATGGTGGTCACCATTGCAAGCAATATCCAGGTTCAAAACCTGCTTGGCTTATCAGTTCTGACAATATTGGGTGCAATTCGGGTGATGTGGTCGTGGGGCTTTCGCCTGCTCATAATTTTTTTAAGTGACATAGGCATATTCTATCCTTCCGTTTGTGTAAAATAGCTTGGTTGATGGCCTTCAACAAGAAGTGACGAAAAGGAAATATAATTCCATAAATTGCATGTTAATTGTCACGACGTTTTAGCCACACCTGCCACAAGCCTCTTGCAAAACCCCACGAAGCAGGCTAACAGAGGTTCATCATTCTCTTATCTCCCGATGAGATTCTCATCGGGCATAAAAGTACGCCCAGGCAGCAAACCAATGAGAGCAACAATGAACCTACATTTCTATAAAGTGAACGGTGATACTGTGACCATAGGCTATTTTCAACCAGCATGCCTCGTATGTCAAATGACACCACCATACTGCGTGTGTAACGCACAACAGCCTTGCTTTAGACCAAAATAAAATAGACAAAGGGCAATTTTGGATCTCTTTGTCTAGCACAAGGCTATTGTGCATTCTACACGAAGTATGGTGATGTCATATGACAAGTATCACAATAACTCTTTCACACCGTCCACGTGGATCGGGTTGCGTTAATGAATGCAGCAGTCGACGACTATTTAGTAATTGCAGCATGTCCGCATACAAACACACAAATACAGTAAAAACAAAGATATAAAAAACACCCGAATGTATGTTGAGCTTCTTTCGCACCCAACGTAGCCGACCGCGCTAATCGGAGGTGCGGAAAGTTGGCAATTGGATTCGGGCTTTCGCCAAGTTTCGCTTACACATTGATTGGTCATGTTATTTACACGCCAGCCATAACGATCGAAGCTAAAGACAGAATGATAACTTAAAACATGAACAGACTATACACTGTTTTTGAATGGGGTGTTTTCAACCAAATCTTACGTAAGAGTCAAACGGTTGGAGTTAAGCCTACATGGAACTGGTCGAGTTTGTGTGAATGATTGAATGCCACGGCACAAAGCGTTCGGCAATAAACCAGCAGCCTATAGGAAGCACGAGCGGGTCGCGGCATGCCCCATCGTCTGCATAATAAATACACATTATCTTCTTGGTTCTTTCGGTAAAGTCACGTAGAAGGGAAATAATAAATTAATAAAAATAAAACATAATAAAACAAAATAATAAAGTAAATTAATATAATAAAATAATATAATAATGTTGTTATATTTTTATTACTTTATTATTTCCCTTCTACGTGACTTTACCGAAAGAACCAAGAAGATGAATCCATGCAGTCACGAAAGCTTTACATCGAAAAATATATACATTGTTACCGGACGTGTCGCAGCACATCATTAATGTTGTCTACAACGTGCATCCCTTTGTCCATCCACTCACCGATGGACAAGGGCCTTCCCATGCCGTACGGGTCTGAAGGGGGGGGGGGGGTAATTTGACCATACTTCACCACGCTGGCGTGCGCATCCACGTAAAAGCGAAGTGTTGTTGCGCCGTTACAACTGCGTTATAACACGAATTTTGTCGATTGTCTGTCGCGTGCATAAAAAAACCCCGACCATTATTCACTTCCAACGGTTAATGCCTTCTAGTTTCACGGTGTGGCGGTGGAAAGCAATGGGCACGCACGTTTCTCAAAACGCGCGCCCTCCACTCAACGGTCCACGCGTGTGCTGGGAGTACGATGTACACATCTCCACCACAGCGTCTCGCCAGCGTGGAAGAGTAGACCAACAACAACAACACCATTGGAACCTCATTTGCCAGTAAAAAAATATGATAATTGTTTTTTTACCCTTCCATCTGGCAACAAAACTGACACCTTTTTTACAAGGAGTCATGTTTGCATAGACCACAATACCTGCAGTCGTAATGCAAACAAAAAACATAACTCTGATAATGTGCACTGTCCTTGAAGTTGATTGGTCCACACCCGAGACAGCTTTCCTTAGAGCCTCGTCTCACATGGGTTGGACCAGATGACGCCAAAAGGTGTCTGTTTTGTTGCTAAATGGAAGGGTAAAAAACCAATTAATAACACACTCGAGTGGACCACCTATTCCATCCGGCAGTGGGCGTGGGCAAGCCATTGAGGGGTGCTCCACAGTGGTGAGATGTTGATTGCCTCGCTCGGTATACATGGGATCCTGGGTTCAATCCCGATCCCAGACGCCTGTATATTTGTAGCTTGCATGTCCCCCTCTCGCCGTGGTCGCGTGGATTTTTCTCCCGGTCCACCGGTTTTTTTTTCTTTCACCCTCCACATTTAGACACACGCGTTTCGAGTATTTGGCCGCTGTTAATGTCCACGTGATAAGCCACATCGTTGAGCTATCAATTGCGGCCACGTCGCTTCTGAAAAATAGCTATATAGCTCAGTGGGCCTCACCTGCTAAAATAAAAAAAACACCGATTATAGTTTAGTTCATTACGAGGGCAGCACATTCCACCTTTGGACGCATTTGACCTATTTAAACAAAGCGCGCGCGCGTGTAATTTTAGCCACCCAAGCAGGCTGCTTATTGTAAAGCAATAATCGCCTCCTTCAAATGTCCGTTCTCATTCGCTCGCGTTGCTTTTCGTTCACTCTCGAGCACTCTGTGCTCTCTTGCCGAATTGTGAATTGTGCAAAAATACACTCCACATCTCGTCGTCATCTCTGTATCGTTCCAATATTACAGCAGTACACGCTTGTGTACCGTTTGGTCCCGTAACCAGGAGAGAGGGGGGAATGAAATCAACTCGTGCGCAGGTGCCAAGCTGGAGTGCTGACATTGCAGGAACGTCCGAGATGGGGGTCGGCTTGGGGCAGTGGCGTAGCTAGGATATTTTGTGCCCGGGGACGAACTATAAAATTGGCGCCCCCCCCCCCCCCCGTTTAATCACATACCAAAATGTAATTACATGACATATAGGCTGTGTGTGGCGGGATATATAAACTTTTAGGTTGAGGTGTAGATTTGTGCAGTAGTTTCAGGCTGCCGCGCCCGCCGCAATAAGTTATAATGTCACGTTGTAAGCCTCATTTTGGCGCCCCTTTACCTTGGCGCCCGGGGACATATGTACCCCCCTGCCCCCCACCCTAGCTACGCCTCTGGCTTGGGGAACCCTTCATCCAGCAGTGGACCGATCGTGGCCGATGATGACGCTGACATCTTGATCGTTGTATGGGGTGGGGGGTGAAAGAAAACGATACTGCCCTCTAGTGGCGGCGAGAGGCTGATCCCCGTAGTTCACTCTCCACGCGTGCCAGCCACAAGCACCCACCTTCGCTGGCCTCCCACCCACGACGTTTCGCGCAGCAAAGCCATGGCTCCGGCAGGATCGGCCCGTCTCTCGACGGTGCATGTCACGTGCAGGCGTAACGGATGCCCTCCCAGCATGCTTCGTCTTCGTGTCTCCTATCCAATCTATGTGGCCTCTTGCCAATATTCTGCGCAGGCCACCGCTTCTGGCGTTGCCGAATCTTCTTGACGAGCGCTCTGTGAAAGCCGCAGGGCATCTCAGGACATGACCCCCCGTGGTTTGTTTCTCCTGACAAGCACGTTGTTTGGTTGCGCAGAAGCCCCGTGATTTCATGAGAAGTTGCATCTGCCGACACCCACTCTCTGTCCGTTTAGGCTCTTTACGCTGTAACGCGTGCATTTGTATGTATTTATGTTGAACTTGAACTTCTTTCGCACCGTACGTAAGCAAACCGTGCCAATCGGAGGTGTCGCGAATAAGCCAGACCCCCTTTGTGTTCGACTGCAGCGGGAGAAAACCCCGAGTAACCGGTATTGAACTTGGGACATTTTAACTTTGGGCCCACGTGTGTACGTCCACGCGTCGATAATTTACTTTAAACCGGTGAATACAATAGACTAGAGACTGATTGCCCTGTGCTGTGCACTAATATACAGTACTGCATAGTTTTGCTCGGGGATTCATTTCTCGTTAACATTCGCTGGGTGCCTATTACGCTGGAGCATCGCAGGCACCCGACTAAAAGCCACGACCACAGCGCTTGGTAATACAGTTTCAAGGTATTGGGTGCGCTGTGTGTAGGGAATTATTTTCCTGGTCGCAGACCCTGGCTGAAGTAAAGCCCCTTATAGGTGAAGGCGGGGAAGCCAAAGCAGCGTGCCCATTGAAGTACCGTACAACAATGGCTGCACTGCCCTCTGCTGGCCATCACGTAATGGCCACAGTACAGTCGAGTAATCTATAGATGGTGACCCATCCAAGGGCTCAACCCTGCTGGAAATCTGATGCGATGGGGCACAGTCAATGTACTTTGGTCGCAGGCGGTACAATGTACAGCTCACGGATAGCAAAGCTGAGTTTTGATTGCAGTTTCTTTAGGTGGCGCTTCAAGTGGAGCTATCGTGAATGTTGACGTTTGGGCACGGATCCTTCATTTCGCCTGTCCTGTGTTTCAGCACTTGTTCAGCCCTTTCCACGCGTGCCCATTTGCAGCGACACATTGCTTGCGTGTCAGAGGTTATGGACTGAATCATATTCCTCAGCTTCCAGTATAACGATGCGAGGGCTCTTCCTTCTTCTTTTAAATCTCCTAGGAATTGAAAAAAAAAACAAATTGGTTATTGTGGGACATTACCCTTTGTGGGATGAGTCATGGATAGGAGGATTGTGTTGTGAGTGCACGAGAATGTGTATTGTCACAAACCACAATGGCACCATTAATTCCAAGGGTTCCCAAAGTTTCCCAACTCACGACCCACCTGGGTAGTCAGATACTTTGCTGGGACCCATGCCCAGTGCGACAGTGCGAGTAAAAACATTGGCGGCCTGGTGATTACTATTGGAGAGGAGGCAGATATACACACCCCTGTCAAGAAATGGGGTAATCTTACACATCGTGGAAGTCATGTTAACTACAAAGGTGAATATCAGAGGAGCCATGGAGGTGTTATTACAGTGCAGCTCACTAGGTGATGGTTTTACAATTATGGTGTTATTGCACTGCGTGATGCTATTATTTTAACTGTTTAAACTAGTTTTTATTTGAACAGGTAAGGCCCCACTCAGCTATATATCTCTTTTTCAGAAGCGACCTGTCCACAAATGATAGCTCAACGAAGTGGTTTATCATGTGGAAATTAATAGCAGTCAAATACTCTAAAAGCACGTTTCTAAATGTCGAGGGAAAAAACGGAGAAAAATCCACGCAGGCACGGGGAGAGAGCAAGCAAACTCCCAATATACAGGCATCAGGGTCGGGATCAAACCCACGGCCTCCTGTATACCAGGCGAGGTAGTTAACATCTCGCTACCGTGGCGCCCCCTAATATAGTGTAACTCACACACAGAGACAGACACAGACATGGATAAACTCGCACATATACAAACAGATACGGCGATACATACACAGAGAGAAACACGGAGGAAAAGACACGCAGAGACGCAAATACACTTGCAAGACACGGAGATACCGAGACACGAAGATACACACAGACATGGAGACACTCTCATAGCCATGAGCATAACTGCCATGCACGAGTGAGGTGACGTTCATTGGGAACAAGTGGGAGCTCTCTGATCCAGACCATTTATTCGAATTAATGTTTGTCTGGTCGTAATATATTTTGGTTGCTTTGTTTTTTTTCGAGATCAGATATATATGTAGGATCGTTATTTATCGCATAAGAATAAAAAATAAATATTTAGGGGCAATCCAATCAGTACGTACGCATGGAGGGGGGAGGGGGGGTTTAATCCAAATGCGTACGCTTGCATATGGGGGGTCTACTGACAATGTACGTACGCATAGGAAACGGGGGGGGGGGGGGTGAAGCCTCAATAATAATAATAATGCAGCAGGCGGTGGACGATCTGTTTGCTTAAAACACGTTAATATTATTCATCCTTGACCGTTTCTGCGTGGTGGGTCGTGACCCGTTGTTTGAGAACTGCTACAATATTCAACACTTCAAATCTATGGGGCTGGAGGGGGGGGTATATGCGTCCCCTCGTACCACACCGAGTAAGAAGATGGGCTCGTACCTGTAGATGCACCAGGTAAAGGCACCGAGGGCAAGCAGTGTGAGCAGCAACGCCAACGTTAGCGCAAACACAATCCCTGTTCTTGCAGACCTTTCCTCCTTGCTGGAGTCTAGTGTCACCATCTGGCATCGGTCTCCTTCATAGCCTTCAGCGCACCTGTGTCAAGAGATACGAGTACGTGCAGTGTGTATGTCGTGAATTATTGAATGCACAGGAGCTCATCCCAAGATCAGCAAATTGAGCTATAAAGTACTGCCCGTTATCCACAACCATGTTGCCTGCTGTTCCAGCTTTACGTGGCCGAGTATAGAAGTGCGTAATGAACTGTAACCCGACCAAACAGCGAACCGAAAGTTCCAGCGTAGGTTTTGGTAACCAATTGAATTGCGAGTATTTTGTAGGCCCGTGTCGATCACAGATAGAGTGATGCCGACTGTTCGGGAAGCTATCTCAGATGGCAATGGGAGGCTGTCCCATACCCAGTGATATGAAGGAGCTGTCCCGGAGTGTAGCACTTTTTCCATCGGGCTGAACTAAACTTTTTTTAAAATTCGTATCCCCACGAAGTGTGGTGGCCGTTGAAACCACCTACGTGGATTGTAGGGTTTATTTTTTGGTGGGAAGGCCATTATGCGGATGATGGCTGAGTAGGTTCGGATGGTGGTGGTGAATGGATGGCCTGCCTCATCTCATGCTTGACCAAGGTGACCAGTCCGCGTTTCAGCTGATGACTGCTGTCACATGACAGTATCCTTCGAGCTGGAGCATTCACACTCACCAAGTGAGTTTCCTCGCGATCTTAGTGAGACTGCCGCCTTTGGCACTCTACAATTCTTCCACGTTCAGCTGCATGATTCGCAGTTATGGACTAATCGGGAGGTTGGTTTGTCCCCGAGGAGGACCTTTTGCATTGTTGCCATTGCCTTTTTGACTGACAGTTTGTTTTAAGATGTTCGGTCGATGTTGTTGGTGCACTGCACGTTGATGCACGCTCACCAGAGAGACAAATACAGGCAAGCAAATTGCTGGCTTCAACACTTCATTGTGTTGTGTACTGTGATGACCTTAACAGATGCTGCTAACATGACCTTAACAGATGCTTGCTAACAATGCATGACTCAACAGGCCATCGTTCTTATCTGGGTTATTAAAGGAATCTTTGCGTGTGCGTGTGTGTGAAGTAGGTGGCACTGTGACTCACGTACTGTTCTAAGAACCTTTCAATTTGCGTTTGATTCCTGGCCATGGAAAACAGCAGGGGGCAAGTGGTATTTGTATGTTTGCCAAGCGAATACATTGTAAGGTCGCACTCATTACACACAAAGTGCTTGCCACGTATGTACCACAATACCTTGCTCGTCAAGGACCATAAAACATCACGCGAACTCTGGTCATCCTCGTAGCGCCTTTTGGCTGGCCATCGAACAAAGAGTCTCTGCATCGCGCTATTCAGATGCGCTTCTGTGGGGCGGTCTGCAACGCTCTTCCTTCCAATATTAGTAAATCACTGGAGCTGTGCACTTTTAAATCTAGGATTGAAAACGAATTTCTTCTGCTTTTTGTGTTTAGTTAGTTGTCCTTTCCCTGCACCTCCGATTAGCTACGGAGGTGCGGGAAACTGCACTGCGTCACCCCTAATTCGGCTGAGCTTTCAATGACTAACTGGTTATGGCGTGAGGGGATTAGCAGTGGGGAGACAAAGGCAGGCAGGTGTGGCACTGCACCACAGAACCCACTAGTGTGCCACGCCAGCCTTAATTGGTGCTTTGTAAGAGCACTTGGCCAATCCGGGGATCTTTCTGTGTGTGTGTGCGCGTTTCACTTACGTGCATTTGATCAATGACGCTGACAGAGAGGAGCATTCTCCATGTATGCAGTAATTCGAACACTGGTTTATGTCGTCTGAAAATGGTAAATGAACAAAATGTAATTAAAAGTTGTTTATGACACAAAGTACGTGAATTCACAAAGACATTTTTACGTAAATGCTTTTTTAACGTAGGCTGTACTTTACTTACATGCCATGTCTCTGATGCAGCAAGATGTATAGTCCTTGTTGAGGTTTTGAGATGCACACCACTGAAAAACAGTACGTATAACATTACAATAACTGTTTCATCATTTATGGGCAGCAGAGGCCAGTGCAGCAAAATTATCTTGTTCTGAACTTTGCTTCCACATCGGTGCTCCACTCCTTCACCAACTAACACTGACCAGCTGTAGGTATGGTGAAACAATCCCCTTGACCTGCATGGTATGGGGGAGGTCTTCATAGAGCAGTGGATTGACAAAGGGCTGTAAAATGTACATTTTTATAACCCTGTCCATTCCGATGACGTACATGAACGGAATCGTAAAGGTAAAATAAAATAACTTTATTTGTACCGAGGCTCCCACACGCCCATGCGTTAGGGCATGTGGCACAGTTTGGCACCAGCCATCATAGAGTGCGGTCTTGTCACTACTGTTCTCTGTAGTGACTACAATGTCTTTAAAAACAACGGCGCTATGCCCCTCTAAATAAAATGAACACTAACCGCTTGCACGTTCCGAGATTCACAGGTGAATGGGACCCACCCTGCAACTTGCAGACGTCTCGGAACGGAAAAGGGTCAAACGTCTATTATAATAAAGCCTTGGATATTGAAGTACAATACTAAATATCGAGGTGGCTGGATGGGCTCAGGGCTGGGGGCTTAAATCCTCATAGAAGCACCTGAGATAAGGCTGTCACCAATGAGTTCACACACACACCCCATTTAAAGTTTAATTATTAACGTAGTAGGAATATGAAAGACACAGGAAGTCCTAATCTCTAATGTAAGATGCACATCAAATGATGAGGTTACCGGATGAAGGTGCTCCAGTAGCATTTTTGTGTAAAAGGGAAACTTGGGCTTGTTTTCACTTTCATGGTCTCATCAGCAGTCAGGCCTGATACACAATTTCATCTGGGTTGCCAGAAAACCATTGTGATCATTGATTTTTAAAATATATATCTTGCATTGAGTGTTGATTTAATATATCTGTGTGGAGTTCAGTGTTATCCCTCTTGTACTTGTGAATTTTCTCCAAGTACCTCAATTTATTCCTGCACATGCCAAACACTCGTGTATGGAATTTGCCAAACATCCCAATGTAGGACCATCATGAAAGAGACGTATAACTCAGGGAGGATTTCCTTGGGTGACTAAAGGCAATTATTATTACTACGTGATTTAATTACATAAAGCCTGATTTGGTCACAGTGCTAAAAGGTTCAATAGGCCCATTGTCACATAGAAATCCTTTAAACATTACTACAGTTGCTGTCTGGTTTGTGCTTAAATTACAATGACTGCATCGACACAAAAAGTGTGGAGCGATAACAGTCGTACGTGCACTGGACTATCAACCCGGTGGCCTAAATTTGGTTTCCCGGTCAACGCTAACACCGATGAGTGACATGATAACCAGTCCTGGCCTCCCCTCTTCAACTACGCAAGCTGTCCAGCGTGGCAAAGTCTGGTAAACACAACTACCACCATTGAAAATGGATGTGGAGACCTTCACCCAGCAGTAAGTTGTCAAAGGGTTGTAATTTATTATTTTTTAAGACTCCACAATTACTGTAGTTCCATTTTATTGATTATAATTGTGTGGGAGTGCTACCTGGATAGGATGTCACATGGCTGCCGGTGAGGGGCTCTCAGATGGATGACTGTCACGTGCTTTATTGCAAGAGGACAATTAGGGTATTGTAAGCGCTTTTAAAAAAAGTAATAAACCACAAAGGGAAATCCAATACACTTTGCATAATTGTGACGAAACGGAAACGTTACACAACCTTAACGCAGCAAGAGATTGTTGTCATATGCCTAAACTCATAAACCTGACAGCGTGTTCGTTGATACATACAATAACCTGCATTAGAGTTCTAACAACAGTACTACTTTCTTCATCAGATAATCTTTTCGACAGCTTCTGTGACTGAACTAAACGTCAATTGCATATTTATGATAATGTAAATATAAGGTGTGCAAATGTAAATATTGTGGTGAAACAGCAGAGGCAAACGTTTCACGTGATCGCAGATACCAGGTTTCCAATTAACGTTTTATTTCGAATAAGCACCAATGCCATTTGGAATATTGATACGATGGACAAAAAGTTTAAGTCCATCCAAAAAACACAACCTACTCACGACCAGGATAAACGCGTTTACCAACTTATTTTCAAACACCCTGTTTTGTTTCATCTAATATAATCTTCTTGCTTAATACTGGAAACCCAGTGTAGCGTAATCATAGAATGACCAATAGTAATTATGAAGATCAGGGTTCAAGTTTATATTGTTATCCAGGTGATAATTCAAGAGAACAGGGCAGTGTCACTTGCAAGAGTGACACTGGTTCATCAAAAGCAAAATAAAACTGTGCCAGATGAGAAATGGAAAATATTGCAAGAAGATAAATCGATGTTAAATCATATATCAATGTTAAAGAATAAATTCCCCTAAAGTGTAAGTCAGCTTAGGCAGATTATATTAACAATGATCAAAGTACCATCAAAAACATTATCAAGCCTCAGACACATTAAACAGAGATGTAGGATGACTATTGCATCCATACTTAAAACTGACACAATGTACAGGTATTGTAAATGCATCTTCCGATTTTTGTTTCATATGCATTTAGGATAGTGGTTCTTAACCTTTACTGCAGCCTTGCACCCATTTGGGTCTCATTCGTAAAAAGAATATAATGTTAACACATAGATTTGATGAAACAAAGTAGTTGTACATCCGTGCCCGTGCTTAATTTGTGTTTCGATGAGTTACCTTCTAAAAAAAATCTGGCATGTCTCGTACCCCCAGAAAGGGCATCTCGCACCCCCAGGGGGTGCGTGCACCCCCTTAACTTAAGAATCACTGATTTAGGGTCCGATACACACATTGGTGAATGGCCCTTTCCCCACTTTTGTTGGAAACATGCCTACTCCATCCATTAATAAGTGGAGAAAGTTGCCAACGGAATGCTTTTCAGGAGCTTGTGGTTTGGTCCGCTTGTGTATCCCGTGTACGGACGACCGAACATGACTGAGGACACATTAGGGGGCCATGCTGTCCTCAGTTCAGGCTCTTGAAAAGCAAACGCACGCATATGCAGTAGTCTGAGACTCACGACCTAAATGATACAAGTTAGCAGAAATATCCTCTTCTGTTAAAATTACGACGGAATCGGACTTTCTACAAATATTATGAATCGGGAACTCACTTTTAAGCTAGAAACCACTAACGGCAACAGCAAAACCATATGTACACGCACACACAAAGGTAGTCATTAAAGCAACAACAAAAAAACACTAAGTCTTGTCAAAGTGGAATTATCTACACTATACATCGACCAGCCGCATCGGAGCTAAATACGTTGACTCTACTCACCCGTCGAACTTTGGAATGCACTAAAGTGCTGTTCGGTGCTGGCGTCCAGGGTAAGCCCAAGTCCGGCTGGTCACTTCACGAGACACAGAATCCACCTTTGAAGCCAGCCGCTATGACCCAACGACGACGCGGGCACGCGGATCCAACCAGCGAACCTCCGCTTTGTCGTTTAATGAACAACCATGGCTCATTGTCGACCAAACCCTAGGCTAAACTCTCCACTGTATGCGGATTGTAAGGTGAGATAAGGGACTGAAAGAATGACTGTAAAAAGGACCTTTCTGAATAGGTTTAGACGGAGCGGCGGTGTAGCCCGACACTGACAATTGTTTAAACGCGCCCGTTCCCACTGCCGTTGTCACGAACGCAGAGAAGCCACCGTACGAATCGAACCAGTTGCGCAGTGGGGTTTTTAGCAGCTTGTAAAACTCAAACTCATTATCGTCACGGAATGTGATGACCGCAGTAAATACCTGCCTTCGGTGAGAGGGGGCACACAAACACACGCCCAACTATTTCGCCAAGAGATGTGAAATCAGAAACGCCCGCAACGCTCACCTTTTTCCCCCCTTGCAGACCCAAAGCATGGGTGTGTGCGTGGGGTAGGGGGTATTTACTAGAACGCTGCTGCAAGAGCGTTGTATGGTCAAACAAGCCCCACCACCATGACCGGCACAGCGTGGGGAAGAACCCTTCATTCACAGAAGTTTATTTACTAAAAGGCTGTGCATCATTGTTACTTGTTATATTGTAAATGTCATTACAATATGTAATTTAAACAGATGAGAACCCATTGAGATTGGCGTTACCTAGTTATATAAAGATGGTTATTTTTTCAATATATATAATTGTCGTGAGTGATTAGTAAATTTGGATTACGGTATTACATAGCAATGACGTTCTCATGCACTGCCCTACTTTTACATGTTGCAGAGAATTGAACATCGGAATTCTCGCGGTGTATGGGAAATTAACTCTTGAACGCAAATTTGCGAAATTTCAAAAATTCTGACATCACTGTTTAACTATGTGGGATGAAACTGTATACATTTTTTTTAAACTTACAAGCTAATGCAACTTTACCTCAAGCTGGGAGTTGCTAAATTACACAACTTTATGAAACTTCCACCAATTTGTTTTTGCTTCGAGTCTGCAAGTGCTGATATATAAAGCTGGTTGACTTGCAAAATGTTGCATCCAATAGTTAATGCATGTTTTTCCCACTGCTCCGTTAAATTGGGTCGTTGGTCCGGTAAAACTGAATAAATCTACCCATGGATAACACTGTTGGAAGGTCCACGTAAAAGTGAATCAACCTATAAGCCTTTAAGACTTCCTACATGCATCCTCTATGGTGTTTAAAATATTCTAAGCTACAATTACTTTTTTGCTGACATAACTTGTGAAAACCACACAACATTTTGTGGAATTTACCATTTGGGTATTTGGCTATGAACGCGAGATCGCATTAAAACGAGTTATTTTATTGAAATCAGCAACCCCACAAAAACTGATTAGATTGTTGTTGCAGTAGTTTATTTATGACATAATTATAATTTACAACTGTCACATAATATTCAGTATGGTATTTTTATATTTCTTGTGCTCAAATGCTATACCCAGTTCTGACTTCTGATAATTTTTCATACTCAAAAGGTCACGTAAATAAATTAACAAACCCTGCTTTTAAAATGCTACCATTAATTCTCATTTTCACCACAATGTAATAAGTGCATTTTTAAGAGTTTGCAGCATTGTGGTGCGATAATACTATTTTCCTTTACATTTTATATCGCCATTTCAAAAATCCTCCCGAAAATGACACCATCATTATATAATAAGGTATACATGTAATTACCACTGTAAAGTAGTACATGTAAACTCACCTTGGTCGGACTGCTCTTGTGAATACTGCTGCTTTGTAGTTAGTGGAACGTTGTCACCAAAAAACGAAGTTGCAGTGACTCCTGTTTTTTTATACCCAGCATCTGCACGCCTTTATGACCGGATGATGTGGGCGTTTGAAGGAAGATCTGAGTGTTTGAACATGATTTGGGTAAGAAGGAGGGCACTGGTTCAAAACTCATGCAGTACGAAACTGTCAAATTCACGTTATTCTTTGTTGAAATAAAAAAGGCAAGAATGTTGCGGTTTCTTGGGAGATTTCACAACTGCTAATAACCGAGAACTTCCACATCAATAGCTGCAAAATGTCTTAAACGTTAAAACGAAAGGGTACTACGGAGCCTTTGTGTCTAATTCAGTGAAAGTGCAATGATGCCTGAAGTCAAGCAAGGAAATACTGTAATTTCCAAAACTGGTTCGCAAGTAGTAAATTATATTTCTATTAAAAAAAACTGCATCTACCTATAATTCATGAGATTTAAATAGACAATGCTATCACCATAATTGGTTTCTTTAAGGTAAGATCTTATAAGTGTAAAGTCAATAGAGCTATATACATATATATATACAATTGTTAACAATTTGGTTGCTTTCAACAATGGTTTTCTGAAAAACAATCGGCTCATTTGCCCACGTGAGAACTTGATTTATTTGGCTTCGTCAAGTGTTGGAGAGTTTATACAGTATTTCTCATCAACACGATACCTACATAATCTAACTAAAAACAACCTATTATGAATCAGTGCTATAACAACTATATTGATACTAAACCGTTAAACGATAATGAAAGCTTAGTCCAAATACTCGGATTAAAAAGAGAAAGGACAGTACAATGCAACGCACATTATTACTTCCAATGCCAACGCATTACATCGGGCCAAGTCAAAGTTGAGAAAACACTGCATACAATGCAAATCAGAGAATGTTATGAGAACAACGGTCAAATTCGTCAGCACCAATGGCAAAAATGCACGTGGGTGCAGACACATGAATGCTTTGTGGTTTAAAGGCGACGAGGATATTACCTTTGCGTGTTACCTGTGACGTCCGCTACCTTGCTGGAATGTGGTTGGGTTAGCAGTTGATCCTGAGGGGATAACGTCCCACCACAACTAGGAACCGCAGAGGCTTCACTGTGGCCCCAGGGATGATTGTGGTGGCAGATAGCGAAGGTCTTTGTGGACCGTGTATCCTGTTTGTGTGGCCCCTTGCTGCTCTGTATAAGTGATTATTTTGTACAGATGCAAACATCAAAGAGATTTCGATTTAAAGCTTTCGTGACTGCAGGGATTCATCTTCTTGGTTCTTTCGGTAAAGTCACGTAGAATGAAAATAATAAAATAATAAAAATAAAACATAATAAAATAATTCTCACGACGTTTCGGCCACAACGCAAGTAGCCGTCCTCAGGTGGAGAACAGGTCTGTCGAGGACGGCTGCTTGCATTGTGGCCGAAACGTCGTGAGAATGATTTTATTATGTTTTATTTTTATTATTTTATTATTTCCATTCTACGTAACCTTACCGAAAGAAGCAAGAAGATCAAAGAGATTGTAATTACACTGAAGGCAGAGGGATGTGGGAAGGTGGAAGGGGGCATGGCAGCCACTCTTCAGCTTTCTGTATAATTGAACAAACATTTGTTGATATTGCGTTGGCAGTGGCTCAAAAGCACAAATAGCCAAAAAATACTCAACACGTTAATTCATAATACTGCCTTAAAATAAAAAAGTAGGTGATGCTTTGGGCGATGTCCCTTCTTCATGACATGTTCTTTTAAACCAATGATATTGACGAACATGTTGCACTTTAAGAAAATGTCTCTCCACCAAATTGGTTCCCGCACCCTACTGGAGAGATTCGGTGCACTCCTCACCCGAGTTCCCATGGCGAGATGTTAACTATCTCACCTGGTATACAGGAGGTTGCGGGTTCAATCCCGACCCTGACACCTGTATATTTAGAGTTGGCATGTTCTCTCAGTGGTCACGTGGATTTTTCTTCGGGTCATCCGGATTTTCCCTCCACATTTAAAAACATGCGTTAGTGTATTTGGCTGCTATAAATTCCCACGTGATAAGCCACTTCATTGAGCTATAATTTGTGGCCAGATTGCTTCTAAAAAAAGAGCTATATAGCTCAGTGGGCCATACCTGGTCAAATAAAAATTAACCCGTAAAAACAAAGTTTTTCACTATAAATCCTTTATATGCGTGTTCAATGGGCCACAACCCAGCCCACATTGGTCTTTGAAACGGGCGGCTAGAGTCCTCTCGTCCTCTGGCTTGAGATGGCTGCCACCTATGGGTCAGATGATTGCCTGCCACCATTAAGCAATTGGTAATTAAATATAAAAAAATGTTTCCTAAAAAGTGTAAAATTTTGGGAAAAAAAATTCACGAAAATAAATTGTCACGCACAACGAGTCTGTGTGCAAAATGTCAGCTCGATTGGATCACGGGAAGTGGGTTAAAAAACGACCGAAAGATTTGCACGGGCGTAAGCGCGCAAGCAAGCAAGCAAGTGAACTTAATATAAAGGATTTAAAAATGGTTCAGTTTAGTTTAGAACAAATTGATATTGAAAGTGGAATGATTCTATGCGACCCCCCTATCTCTTGTGATTGAACGACTTTTTGTGATTCAGAATAATAATTAAATTCAATAACTATTCATTGTTTTACAATGGTGAATGTAGCAGCATGCAGTTGCTGCGAGAGGTAAGTGAACCAACGCCATTAAAACACATTCGGATAAAAAATTAATTATTATGCATGAAATTTGATGCACTATCACGAGCCCAAGATCTGATATTGCAGTCGTTGATTAATCGATGAGCCATTAACCTGCGAGTGGATACCCCACCATGGCTGACCAAAACAATTATGGGCACGATATTAGTAACTAAATTCATATTGTTACATTTTCAGTATAACTACCAATCCATTTCACATGTGCACCAGCTACAAGGTCAGTGATATTTTACTAAGCTTTTGTAAGTACTACATTGGATTGCACTTGACTCGCCGACTGAAGGTTGTAAGATAAAATCCTGGTGGGCATTCACTGCTAGATGAGTGTTTCCTTGCCGTGTCAATCATGGCGTTTATTTGACCATACTTGACCTCGTTGGTCAGTGCGGATGGGTGAAGGGTTGGAGTCCAAAATTGGTTCGAATATCACTAGCCACTGATGTTAGTTAGCTATGGTTATCCAAGGTCACCGTGTTTGTAGCGCAGTGCACCAGCTACTATCTCACCACTTCACCTGCCCATCATCCCTCTTCAGTTGCTAAAACAGGTACCACTTTACAAGAAGCGACCAGTGGTTAGCTCATGGAGATACTGATCACTGCAGCAGAAATGCAGAATATTCAATGCTGCGTCAACAGGTTATTTTAGAAATGAAAATCATCGTGGTTGCATTTCGTGAACAGCTGTTTATCAGTAGCCAACAGAAAAACCTCGTGCGTGAAGTTAAGAGATTGACGCAATCTTTAGAAATGTCAGCACAAAATCATTTGTATCATGGGTTTTTTCGGTGGATACTGTGACTCATTTGCATTTAATTCAAGTTTGACGCATGAAGAAAACATTTTTTGGTCACAAATAGTTTCCCCCCCCCCACACAGATGAAACTAAAATAGATGTACGTAATTTAAGCGTGAGTGTATACAAAACTTTAGAAAAGATCAGTGTGCGGTTAGGATTTTCGGTTTTGCATCTCCAAAACTTTAACCTGTTCATTAGCGATGGTGAGCGATAACCTTAATCAGCTTCACCTGTTGAGTGTTCTGAACATGAACTGTCATAAAACAACTCACATGGTTGAATAATACTGCCTTAAATAGAAAAAAAAATCTATAATAGACGTTTAGGGCAATGCCTCTTCTTCGTAGCAAGTCATAAGACTGGTCAAATAGCGTCAGCAATCCCCCCAAAAACGTGCCCTTTTTTCGAGCCAGTCTAATGAAAATATTAAACCAAGCATACATGTCACTCATTACCTGAACTGTCTTATGTGCAAGTAAAAACAAAGGCCTTTGTTTAGCACTATGCACTCTAGATGTATGCACACATCCGGCAATGCTAATAAGACGCAGCCACACCGGACGCCCACCAGATTTACAGGCGGCCATATGCATTCCTCGAATGCTTAGAATGTACATTGCGAAAGTCATCATCTTTTGTGTTCCACCTGTAAGTAGCGTGAACAAAATCAATGTCCAAAATCATTATACAAAGGTGAACATTTGAAGTCATTAACATCAGTTCAACCAGTGGCATGGACTTACTGTAACAGTCTACACTTTTCAAATTAGAGGAATGGAAACCAAAACTGACCTGCAGGGTTCCATGTCTGGATCAGGGACGTGCGGGCAGGGGAGGCAGGGGAGGCAGAGCCTCGGCTGTCATACTCCAATGAAAATAGCTGTTATGAAAAGTAAAAAAAGAATAATCAAATCAAATAAATGTTAAGATTTTCCCACTGATCTGTGTTATAAATGTAATTTCTGTACGATTCCAATCATTTTAATAGTCAAAATCGCCAAATTTGCGGAGCTCCGCTGCAAATACAGGGAGAGACGAGAGGTGAGGCATCGATGAGCTCAGCCTCCCCTCTGATTGCGCAACCCCTCAGTAACTGGATGGAGGGCGGGCAATCAGCGCGTGCCTGTTACTATCTCAGTATGTCACCAATGTAATGTTTGTAGACCCCTTCATTTCATGTCCTCGCCTTCCATACTCCAGGTAACTTATTTCATGTATGTGTATAAAGATATTTAGGCTCGCTGGTCTCGTCATAAAACTGCAATGAAAAAGCACCAGGGGAGGCAGCTATCACATCTGCCTCATTGAGGGGGACTTGTCTAACACGCCCCCCTCAGCGAGGCCACACCTCCTCAGCGAGGCCACGCCTCCTCAGTGTGTGAATCTGGCTCTGACACGAGCCAGTGCCTCCCCAGCCATTGACCTCACCGCACGTCACTGGTCTGGTAATCATTGAACAGTCACTGGACGACTCGTTACAGTTGTATTTGCAACTTGGGAAACCCCCATAACATATTCGTGTTATGCTATCTCAATAATTTCCAAAGGAAAACAGACGTGTTTTCTTCTAGTTAAAGAGGTGATATGCAGGGGATTGTACATACCATGAGTTTTGGTTTTCTTATATATATTTCGTTTTTTTATGATTAGCCACTGATTGTATTAACAGCGTCTAGGCATCACCGATCGATTGGCTGCTAAAAATGCGTTTCATTTTTATTTCGTTGGCTAATATGTCATGGTGCGTTTCTATGGTTATTGGCTAAACCAGGGGTGGTGAACCTTTGTTTCTGCCAAGGGCCATTTGGATATTTATAGCATCATTCGCGGGCCATACAAAATTATCAACTTAAAATTTGCCTGTTATATTTGGTCAAACATTTAATCAACTCACCCCTAATATGATGGCTGGAACGGCTTCGCTTTGGCGAGGCGTGTGATGTTAGCCTTTAGCTGATGATGTTGCTACTCGCAACTGCTTTTCCAGGTTTGCTCCTAGATTTATTGAATTTCGAGTCCCGCCTGCGGTTGCCTTGGCAGGGCCACACCAAATGATTTCGCGGGCCGTATCCGGACGTTCCCCACCCCTGGACTAAACAGTTCCATCATCTTCAGCCATGAACCACTGCCTCCTCCCAGGATGTCGCTGTCAGTCTCTCACGCATATCATTGCTCCATTTTCGTGAAATATTTACGAAAATGAAGCAGCTGCACTTCGACCGTATGAAGTATACATTTACATGAAATGCACGCCATGCTCGCGGTCAATTTCATTTTAAATATATTGAACAATAATTTCCAGCCCTTTGTCAATTCACTCCTGCATGAAGGCATCTGGTCCATCATATGCGATGTCAGTTGTGGTTTCTTTTACTATACTTCACTACAATGGTCAGTCTTGGTTTGGTGATTTGGCCCGAGGGTGGCGAGGGAGATAGGATGTAAGGATCGAATCAGATATCACTCGGCACTAACGTTACACATGGCCAGGAATCGAACTGTGGTTCCCATATTCCACACTCCCCCTTACTCCCTAACGTAAAAAATAGAGATTGTACAAGTAGTGGATGCACACCAGCTCATTTCATCGCTCCATCTCCACAGTGGACTTCTTTCCCTTGGTTGCCACTACCATTCATTTAAAGAATAAAACATCGCATTACATTCGCACTAAACTAAAATATCGATTCACACACGTGTAGGGTCTCGAAATTACTCACACCGACATGGAGTAATAGGTCACCTACTTAAACTTTATACATCCTACTCTCGACCCGTTTTCGGCACTCCTACGACTGCCTTCCACCGTCACCACACACACCGCTTCTCCAACTACCCGCTCTCACCTTCTCTCTGCTATCTCACCGCTGCCCTCTCCTACGCTGCCCCGTACCCACTCACCCGTCTGCCCCAGGCGGGGGGTTCAGCCAACACCCGCCCAGCGACGGCATGACGGGGGCACGGTCCCGTTGCCGGCTCATTACACGCCAACAGCGAGATGTCTTCTCTCTTGGTCCCCAAACTACTCCACTTTGCTCACGCACACTCCCGCTTGTATACCCCTCCTCATTCCGAGTCCTCACGTGCTCCCCACTTAAGCTGTCGCCTGCACGGCACCTCTCGCACTCATTAATCCCTAATCATCGCCCCCATCTCCCGGCTCTCCGGCACCAACCTCATGCTCCAACGCGCACACCTGCTCGTCCTCGATTGCACCCGCTCAACTGCGCGCACTGCGTACATCTCTACTCTACACACGCACTACTTACACATACACAGGTTTTGGCAGCGTAATCAAATTCATTGACGTTTAATTGATCAATATCTTCCAAGCCTAAATACCGGTATTTTGATACACAAATTGGGGGTGCATCTTATTCTCCAGTGCGTCTTGTAGTCAGGATAGATATGCAGAAACTGTCTCCACCATTATATCTGACTGCACATAAACAAATATATTGTTTACACAACACATCGGCCCAATGGCCTTTTGGGAGTGCATCATATAAGCAGCATCGATTCAACTATTGGAGAATGTGTTATTGGTTCTTTCGGTAAAGTCACGTAGAAGGGAAATAATAAAATACTAAAAATAAAACAATAAAATTCTCACGACGTTTGGATTGCAACACAAGCAATCATCACAGCAAGAACATTTCTTTGCTGTGACTTTACCGAAAGAACCAAGAATATGAATCCCTGCAGTCACGAAAGTTTTAAATCAAGACAATTCGTTTGTTTAAAAAATAACAAATACGTGGAGAGACAAGTGTGTGAATGAGACAAATTGTCTACGTATCTATTTTGTTATTTATATTCTCGACCACGACGCTAATGATGAGTATTTTGTTGATAATCGGCAGTACATTATTAAGGAAGTTTTTTTTTTATCGAGCGCTCGACAATTTCAAAATTTCTACACTCCCGATTACGGTCCCATGCGAGGGGGCGGGGTCAACATAGGAGGCGGGGTCTACAGAGGGGGCGTGGTTAAAGCTACCTTTGGATTCCATACAGCGCATAGACAGCGAACTCCACTGGCACCGCTCATGATTGGTTCAGAGTTTCGGCTCGTGCCAAATCTTGCCAATCGCGCGCCAACCCCGGCCAGGGTCTCTCCTATACGTTGTACGATTTGTGAACGTGTTTTCGTCGAGAGGGCCGAACAAAGGCGGGAAACCCCAGGCCGCGGTATTTTGTTGTACGCGCTCGGGAATTATCGTTTCGTGTTCTTTGTTATTTATCATCGTAGCACGCAATGTTAGAGCGGGAGGAGGGGGGTGTGTGTTACGAGACGGGTATTTAGCGTCGTAACGACTGCCCCTCCCCGGCTTTGATTTTGCCCGAAAGCAGGTTTGTTGGCCCGACCCGGCCTCTTCAGGTCTTCCGTTCTCGGTAGGGATTCTAGGCAAGCCCCACGCTGTGACCTCGGGCCTACTTGCCCCACTCACCTCCTCCGGCAACGTGAAAATTTAATCATTTGTGCCCTCAGATCGGTGCTGTAATGTGGCAAAAATGCGTGTTGTTATTTGTGACCGATGTCCCATTTATCGACAGGCGTTGCGTGGGAATGTGTTGAATTCAGTGAGTCCAGCTAGGGGGATAGAATGTATTTTGCACGATTGTATATTCAGTATTGTACTGTGTTACTGTGTTTGTACGTGGCCTTGAAGTGCACGTAGCCTGGCACAAGCGCGCTGTGGTGGCTTCACCGCTTGGTGGCGAATTGCGATTAATCTACGTTGTGGGATAAGTACGCGTGGTATTTATTCATGCGATGTACACGTGTTTGTTTTGAGAATGCCCAATCTGTATGTGCACGTGTACCTAATGAGTTGTGCGCCTTTTGGCGTCATCTGGTCCAACACCATGTGAGACTAGGCTCTAAGGAAAGCTGTCTAGGGTGTGGACCAATCAATTTCAAGGACAGTGCATACATTATCAGAGTTATGTTTTTTGTTTGCATTATGACTGCAGGTATTGTGGTCTATGCAAACATAACTCCTTGTAAAAAAAAGGTGTCAGTTTTGTTGTCAGATAAAGGGGTAAAAAAACTATTATCAATGTGTGTCTAATTTAACACACGTGTGGGCATGGCCGAGGGGCTGCGTTCTAATTACGCAGAAAGGACAGAAAGCTGGGACTCGGCGTAAATAATGGAGCCTATGCATATAGCTAAATTAATGTCTGTCCATACGTAGGCGTGAGATGAAACTGCAAACATTGCAGGACAATGCGATGATGGTTTCAGGAGACATTCAGCTCGCTGACAACATAACCAAGAGGATAATAAACTACTACATTGTCTTGCACTCCTGTTTGCAATTCAAATTTCATCAGTATAAACGTAACTACATTCATGTATTTGCTGTTATGTGTTTTATTTCCGGTATGTATAAGGGAAACCGAGTGTTTTGCGTTAGATACTGATGCAACGCGAAAATGTGTTTTTGGTTACCATTTTTTGTTTTGGAACAAAGAGAGACTTATCCAGAAAGGGCAACATTTCGACTTACACCAGGAAAGTCCTCTGGAAAAGTTGGCATATTGTTTTGTTCCTCGGTGATGATTTCTTCGACGTGATTATGAAAATATTGGGTTGTGTATGCAGATGGTGTGCTTTAAGTGTCCATGAGTATACGTTGAATCAACGGCACGTTTGTTGTGTGTTCTGTTGGGATCTCTTAATTTGTATGTTGTGAAGCAGGTTGTTGATAAACTTTACCATGGCCTTGGAGGACGAGACTGGTAAGGATGTCATGGAAGAAGCGTTGGAAATGGCTGACAAGGGTGAGGATACGGAGACGTCGTTGGCTGAACCTCAAGCTGAGAGTTCGCAGCCAAACATGAACGCAAGCCCTTGCACTCCTGAAATTGGTGACGTTCCTCATGGCAGTCCCATGCAAGTAGAGGAACAATCGATGTCGGCAAAAAGTGACATATGTGAGAGGATTGAGGATGATAACGCCGACGAAGCTGCAGAAGCCGCAGCAGGGACTCAAAATGGCGAGAGGACAGAGACGGAAGAGGATCCCGACAACGGGTTAGGGGAGGACCTTGTGGTGTCTATGGAGGAGATGGAGTTACTCGTGGACAAACACCTTGCGGAATACGCCGATTTCCACAAGCAATGCATGACGTTGCAGGAGGTGCAGCTTTTGCTGTCCCAGCGAGAGGAGAATGTGGCTAACATTGACCACATCTTCAGTGGCTTTAAAATGTAAGAATAGCGTTGAATTGTGTGTTATTTCCCTTTGCTCGATCAGAACTTGGCGGCCACATGCCTTTTGCATGCCTACGCTTCATGGATGCTCACCATTGTATGTTGGATAGGCGCGTTTGCAGATGAGTACTCATACCTGTCAATCCATATGGTTTACCCGTATTCTTGTACAGGGAAATTGAGTTTTCAGGTCCATACGGTGTACAGTCGTTTCAATACGGCCACATTTTTTTGTCTATTTGTTTGTGTTTCTCCGTTGTGATGAAACTGTAGGATGAACGTTGAGATTTATAAGGGCACGGGGTGACCAGTATTTGGTCTGATAAGAAAGCCACTGATAATGGGTTGACAGGTAGGTATGAGTACTTCTGGCATCAAACTTGGCTGACTGTTGGACAGTTGTATGAGTGATCCAACAGGAGAAGCCCCATTGCACCAATGGACATACGTTAAATATACATATTATATCTTAATGTCGACTGCTTGCTAAGACATATATTTTGATCTTTAGGACTGTGAACCATATACAAGGACAAGTGAGAGAGCTGTATATAAAACTAGGGCTTAATTTTGACGAAGTGGAATCCCTTGCTGATGCTGCCATTGAAATAGCTACCACAACTGGCAAAGAGACATCGAATGACATCATTGAAATCCTGGATGATGAGGATGAGGATGCTGAGGCTAACAGTGAAACAGGTTGGTCACTGCATGCATGTTTATTTTGTTACAATTTATAGTTTTTGTTCTTTACGCATTATTTTTTCCTGTACCTCTGACTCGTTTTGTTCTGATATTCCACTTTAATGTTCTGTGCTGATGCACCACGGATCTCCCTTGCAGGCTAGCTGGGTCACTGGATAAACGGAACTTTCAGTTTAAACAAATAAACAGATTTTTTTTAGATTGTGCTAATAATGGCATGAACGTGAAAGACACTGCAATGTACAGACACTTAATAGTATATTATTTATGTACGGTTTGTATACAGGAGGCTCAAATGTTAAGGACTCCAATCGGGGCAAAACTATCAAGGATCTGAATGAAGAGGAGGTATTTATTTTATTTTTGCCTCAGATATGCATAAATGCATATCATGTGAAACATTGTGCAGTATTTGTCGGCAATTAAAATGCTCAGTCATTAATCAGTACAGTCGTGTTTTGTGACAAAGCGTGTATCTAGTAATTTAGTATTTTTTGTAAACGAACCAATGTGTAATTAAAATGTAATTGTGTAACCTCATTTTTTAGTTCCACAGTCAACATTCAGTTGCAATCTGCAGTCAGTTGTATGATTTTAATTTACATTACTTGATGCAATTATCTTTTTGTACATTTATATTAAAAAAAATCATATTTATGAGCTCTTAACTACAGTTGTAACGTTTGGAATATTTCCACAGGTGAAAGCCATTATGATGGTCATTAGAGATTCTATGAAGGAGGTACAATGTTGCCTCTCCACTATAAAGGAAATGCGTGTAAAAGAAGATGCCCATTCTTCCATGTGGCGAGATTCCACGCAAAAAAAAGGTACATATGCTTTTTAGAGCTCTTCATCAATCATGTCTGACCATACTTCATCATACTCGTCACTGCATAGTATATTAAATATACTATTCTTTTTGATGTTGGATAAAAGGTGAAGTAACAGCCCAGCAATACCTTGCTCAAGCCACTGCTTGAGCAATATCGCTGCACTCGGAGGTCTACAGACTACTACCCACGTTTCCCTGACTTGTCAATGTATTGTGTACCGATTCGTACTGCTTGGGTGGACAGAGGCAAGGGGGATTTTTTTTAAGTTGCCCAGTGTTTCAACTGCTATGCCAGGATATCGAACTGACGAGCACTATAATAGAGGTTTTTTTGGGGTTAGATCGCGTCGTTGAAACCCGCCACCACCCGTTCGGATAGCTATCGACTTAGTGCTGCGTGGAAGCGAATCCTCAAATAAAACATTGTTTAAATGCATGCCTATACAAGGCACCATAATTAAATAGGGATTACCGTTGGTACGGCTATTTTAATATACACATGGGACAAGAAGGACAGATCAAAGGGCTCGTATAATGCGCATGCATAATGTACATTGGCTCATTAATCCCCTCCCCCACTTTGCGCAAGAGCGCAGAAGTGTGGTCACCACATCTACGCCTCTATAAGGAACGAAACAGGTGGACTTCTCCAGGAAACTGGCTGTCGCCTGATGAAGCTAGTTGTAATTACTGGCGAAACGTCATACTCAGATTGTAAATGTTGTGGCTTGGCTCTCCAACACACTGGTGTGCTGTACTAGTGACGAATTGGCAGGTGCTGTTTATGTGACAACCCTTACTAGTTGGCTGTGTCGGGTGTTGGTGGGTTTTACGCGATCTAACCCAAAAAAGCCTCGATTATGGATGATATTGGTCGCGAAAGCCTACGTGTTAAATTGACGACCACTATATTGCAAGTCCATTGCGCTAAACAGTACACCATGGCAGATGATTGCTCATACTTCACATGGTATATTCAATCGAATGTCCATTTGCAAATCTTTTCACTTGTGATGTCATTCCATTTCTTAAAGGGCAGATGTTTTCGTTGGTTTTGTTTTCAGCTAATGCCGACACTCAACTCGAGGTAAACAGTGCTGCTTCCTTGACGGGGAGCCAGTCTCAGCCTTCATCGCCCACGGAGCCCGGAGCAGATAACGAAGCTGGCAGCATCCGACCAGAGCAGCGCTTCGAGTCTGGGCAGCCCACGGCAGTTGGTGATGAGATTTTGCTGGGCATGCGCGTCCTTGGCAAGAAGCGGACGAAGACATGGCATCGTGGCATTCTTGTAGCCATCGTCTCATCCGGTATCTATCCCAACACTTCAGTTTGATTAAGTACAATTGAAAAAGCACTTCAAAATGTGTAATTCGTTTTGCATGAATTGTGCTTGATTTACAGTTAATCACTTTTTTGTTTGCTTTATGTCAATACGAGAAGCCAGCGGCTTCAAGTACAAAGTTAAATTTGACAGCAAGGGGAAGAGCTTGCTGTCAGGAAATCACATAGCGTACGATCGTCATCCGGAATCCGAGAGCCTTGTTGTCGGCAGTAGAGTTGTGGCAAAATACAAAGACGGCACCTCGGTGTGGCTGTACGCGGGCATTGTGGCTGAGACGCCGCACAGAACCAACAAGTACAGGTAATTATAATCAATCGGCTTGTGTTTTGCATGGTTAACAATGGTAATGCTGGAATACCTCTGCTGTTGCAGAGTGGTAGAATATTGCATGTATTATTCGAAGAGTTTGTAAGTGTACAATGAATGCATCAAATCACGTGTCTTAGAATCTAAATGTTTTTTTTCAAGTTGTGTATATTGTATACAATGCGTAAATCCTCCCAACTGCTTGAAGTCATTTTCAGCACTCTTAAAAAAGTGGTGCGTATTCAATCACAACTGCCCTTAATTACAACAATTGATTGAATTGAGGGGGCAAATTGTTACCCTTGCTCTGGGAAATGTGATTGTAATATGAAACGTAATACAGTATACATTTAACGTTTACAAAGTAATGAGTGACGTTCTGTTTTGCAAGCTAATCACAGCATTGGTTGGATATATTTTATTGACAGTGCACATCGACTTGGAATTGACGCGACTGCACAGCACGACACGCATCTTTTATGCGGATGGCACACCAGATTTCAGTTTTTTTCATTTTGCGGCCAGTGAAATTGTTTTATAAATGTCAGCAGAATCAGTAAGCAAAAGGGGATGAGCACAAGTTTTGTTTATTGTAACAGAAACTCGGTGATGTGATATAAATGCAATTAATGGTGAATTGGACTGTTTAATGTGTAAATAGTTTAGATCTTTAGAATCTAAACAATGCAAATATTCAATACAATCAAAAATTTGCAATGTTTGTGCATTTTCTGGATGTGAAGTTTAATTGTATATTCATACATTGTTACAGGTTTCTCATTTTTTTCGATGATGGATATGCAAGCTACGTCACACTTTTAGAATTATACGAAGTATGCAGACAGTGTAAGTTCTATTATGCTTGACAATCAACACTAACATTATCTTTCTATATGCCTCTGCATCAACCTTTATCACATGTCATTCTCACAACTAAAAGTGTCATCTCTATCACATTGTTGACTGGTGATTTCTGAGAGATGATTGTACCTTTTTTCTTGTTTTGTGGTGTTGCGATAATGAATCTTGAATTTCACATGTAGTAACCAACAGTTGGGAAGACGTGGATGATCGTGCGAGCAGGGAATTTATGGAGGATTACATCAAGTCATACCCAAACCGCCCCATGGTTCTCCTGAAGCCTGGACAGAACATCAAGACTGAGTGGGAGGGCACATGGTGGAAGTCTCGTATTGAAGAGGTTGATGGCAGCCTCGTTAAAATCGTATTCCTGGTGAGAATTGCAAGCTGGAAGACCTCGCTATGCCATGGATATGGTTTTAGCGTACTTTATCTGACTGATATTCTTGGTTCTTTCGGTAAAGTTACGTAGAAGGGAAATAATAAAATAATATTGTTGTTTTATATTTATATTTTTTCCCTTCTACGTGACTTTACCGAAAGAACCAAGAATATTAATCCCTGCAGTCACGAAAGCTTTAAATCAAAATTTATCTGACTGGTTAATGAGATTGCTGGTGAGGGGTGGGCCCAGGAACGGATAAGGTGGTATTACATGTCATCTATACTGTATTAGTTGTGACTGGGAAATCAAACTTCGGCCGGTTCATAGCGCAGTGCTATAACCACTGCACCACTGCTCTTCTGTTTGCTAATATTAAGTGATTACCATGGTCATATATATTTTATCATGTACAGTCGACCCTCAATATTTGTGGGGATTTTATAATTGCGGTTTTGTGTATTCACGGCAAATTTATTGGAGTGTTATTGGAAATTTGCGGGGTTGTGTTTTAATTATTCACGGCCGTGAAATACCTGACAAGTTGTACTGTACAAATGCATGAGAGCGGTGTGGATCATGAAAGCGGCGTGAGGTGCCATGGTGACGAGATGTTAACTCCCTCGCCTGGTATGCAGGAGGTCATGGATTCGATCCCAACCCTGATGCATGTATGTTTGGAGTTTTGATGTTCTCATTTACATTGTCCAGTTCAGCCTTTTTTATTTTTAAATATCTTAAATGTGTACGTGCAATGAAGATTGAACGTGAAAATACTTAGCAGAAACTCTCAAGTTCGTGTCATTTCTTTCTAGATTGATGAGCGCTGCGAATGGATCTACAGAGGCTCCACAAGGCTGGAGCCCATGCATACCCTTAAACACTACCACACTGAAAAGAAACCCGGACAACGGATGAGACCCACTACTGGTCAGTCCCAGAAACTTCACTGGCCACCAAAGCCATTCCAAAATAATGATTGTTGGTATAATTTGCTCACGATTTACAATTAGTAGTTTCAATTACAGCATTGAATGTTGAGCTAGATTTGTAACTGTGCACATGGTTAATGCATTGTTTTTTTTTGCAGCTGGACGAAACAAGGGTGGTCCTGTTGTTCAGTACCCTCAGCAGGAGCCCCAGCAGCAGCACACCAAACCCCAAACTCCAGCTAGTGCTTTGGGTTCCCCAATCCAGGCACCTTTCATATCTCATACGATGTCGCTGAGCTCCCAATTTGCAATACAGGATGCACAAACGTGGATA
Source organism: Lampetra planeri (assembly GCF_965212315.1). Classification (NCBI taxonomy): domain Eukaryota; kingdom Metazoa; phylum Chordata; class Hyperoartia; order Petromyzontiformes; family Petromyzontidae; genus Lampetra; species Lampetra planeri. The sequence continues at coordinate 23,293,228 of NC_136109.1, read as the reverse complement.
CCTCCAATAGACAAAACAAGTCCTCCACAGAGACTGGGAAGACCACCTTTATTCCCATCTTCCACGAATTTTAATTTTTCAATGCCCAGTCCTTCAGCCCAGTTCCCCACAAGTCCCAGCAGCTCTGCAGTGCTTCAACCCGGTGCCCAGATGTCACAGAGTGGCGGTTTCCAACCATATGGAAAGCCTACCTTGAGCAGGCAGAGGTGCGCTAATACAGTTCTTATTGGTTGCTACCGGTTACAGTTTTTTTTACTTAATCTAATATAACATTGCAATTGTGCAAAATAATACATTGTAATTATGCAATCGTTAAATACCTGTCATATGATTGCTCTGTTTGATTTGTCTTATAGCTCCAGCCATTCGGAATCGTCTTTGAATTCGGCCAACCGTAAGCAGGTGGCCAAGAAAAGCACTACCTTCCGCCAGGTGACCACATCCACCAGAATTACTGACTCCGATATCAGCTGGCCTGCCACAAACTACAGCTACATGCCACGGTGAGTTACTCACATCTGTGACCATAGCTATCAAAATATTGAGTCAGATTTTAAATAGTTTTTTACTGTTACGCTACATGCATGTATTGTATATGGGAGGAGCAGTGATACAATGATTAATGCAATGGATTGTGAACTTGGTGACCTGATTTCGACTGGGCCACAGCTAACATCAGTGGTGAATGATATCTGAACATAATTCTAGGTTTTTGTTTTCGCTACATTGACCCCACCTGAAGAAGGACGCTTGTATTGCGCCCGAAACGTCGTGATTTTATTTTAGTTGTTTTCATTCTATTTTATTTCATTCATTAATTTTTTTACCTACGTGATTTTACCAAAAAAAAAAACAAAGTATGATATCTGAACAGTTCTTAAAGCCCAACTATAACTGACCGGCAAGTTGTGGAAGTATTTTACAAACGAACATCAAGACCGACATGGCACGGGGAGGTTGTCATTCATTTGATTAATAAATGAATGTATATATGGGATATATTTGAGTCAAATGACCTTGGGAACCACTTGTGCTACATTCACCACAATGAAAAAAAACATTACTTTTGAATTTACCCGCAACCAAGACTTGTAACAATTCATAAAATCGAGAGTTGGTTCGGTGAGCAAATCGTTACTTGGGAGCTCATGTTGCACTCTGCCTGCCTGTCAAAACAAATGACTTCAGATGTATCGTTCTAAGGCCGTTCTCATATTTTGCAGCCCAGTGGATTTAACAGGACCCCCTGCCCGTAGCTCTGCAGGGGAGCGTGTTGTTCGCGGGCATTCCGAGTACGTGCAGGAAGACATCTCGCATAATGTGGGAGAGTCGCAGATGTACATGCCCACCAATAGCAAAATGGAAGTGAGTATTCTATTATTTTTTTAATATTTTACCTACGTGACTTTACCAAAAAAACCTAATAGTATGGATCCTTGCAGTCACGAAAGCTTCAAATCTAGAATGAGTATTTTTTGTTTCGTTAGCTATAAACTAAAATGTATATTACATGAAATCGTCCTGCAACGCACCTGATCTTGTCAGATCTTGGGAGCAAAGTGTGCTTGGATAGTGTTGGATTGGCAACTACTGGACATAACAGGTTTCATAGGATACTGTGGGGCTACGTTGTGGGTAGCAGAGGGCAGTTAAGATTAAGTATGGTCTAACAACTCCCACGACTCACATGGTGCATCGAGGCCCTCGCTCAGCATTGGATTGACAAAAGGCTTGTACTGTACATGTTTATATTACTTGAAACCTGAAATGTGTGCGTTACGTACGTATATGAATGTGTATGTGCTTCAGTATTCGCGGGGACACGTTCATGGAGAATGGTGGGAATTTCTTATAAATAAATATGAATACTTAAAGAGAAAAATAAAAATAGAGTTAGGCGGCATAACATATTATGTTTAAACGTCAACATATAAACTATATATTCATGAATACATATATTGTACAGTAATACCTCGTATACAAAAGAATATGTTTTTGCCTTTCTGTCAATAGGTGTTAAGATGGTCAAACACCAAGTAGATACCTTTTGAAAGGAATCGGGTCTGCATTAACAATGTGCATTTGTGGTAAAACATGCAAACAAACATGCTCTGGTAATATATGTATAGTTTTTTTACTGATAGGCCTACACTAGAGACAGCCGAAAAAAATCTAATAGCGCGGCAATAAATTTGTCGCCAATGTGTAAAACCCTGATTAGAAAGCCCGCAAATATTGAGAGTTTACTGTATTCTTGATTAGGGGTTAAAAGTACATCTTCACTGATGTCGTGGTTTCCTTCTATCGTGTCTCTTCAGGCTCTGGCAACATACCCAATATACAAGGCGCCGAAAGAGAAGCTGTTGTACGTTCCACACGCATGTGGCCAGAGCTGCTTGAGGAGTTTACGGCCAGCCAACCTCGACAAGTACAAGGGCAGGAACCCACTCCTAGTTCCACTCCTTTATGACTTTAGGCGACTCAGCGCACGCCGGAAGATCAACCGCAAGGTTTGGAATGCAATTTTGCAGTGACTCATCCTCAGTTATTTCCTCCACTAACAGTTACTTGTTGGCTTATTTACTGCTCGTTGACTATATTACGATCCATGTATTTGTAAGACTGCGTCGCTGTTGTTGCAAAGAGCCGCTCTTGGTGGCCACGTGTCTAACTTTCCATTTTTACACAGGCGCCGTTCCACATGATGTACAAGGCGCCGTGTGGCCGCAGCCTGCGCTGCATGATGGAGGTGCAGCGCTACCTGTTTGAGACGTACGCCAACTTCCTCTTCCTCGAGCAGTTTTGCTTCGACCCGTACGTGATGGCAGAGCGGCGCATCAGCACCGTGAAGCCGCTGTACTGCGTTCGCGACATCACAAACGGCGTGGAGGATGTGCCCGTGTCGTGCGTGAACGAGATCGATTCGGAGCCGCCGCCGGACGCCGCGTACAGCAAAGTGCGCATCCCCGAGCATGGAGTCTTCATCAACACGAGCTCCGAGTTCCTCGTGTGTTGCAGCTGCACCGACGGCTGTCAAGACAAGTGAGCACCCCGCACTACACACTTGTTGTTGTTGCATTGTGCAAACAATTAGTCACTCAAATGTGCATGCATGAACAACAGCCCTTTCAAATCACATTATTTGTGCATACTGTGGTGTTGCTGTGTGGTTTGTACACAATTGATAATTTGCAAGTCATTTTCATACTTAGCAAATGTGGACTGTGACGTCTGCAAACTTAGCTTGCTAATTTTCTAATAACGTTATGGGCTTCTTTATAATCTATAGTGAAGTAGAGGAGGGGGGGGGGTTGTTTACATACCCACCATATCAACCAGGGGAGTTGCTGGCTTTGAACCACAAACCTTTGCAAAAAACGACGACCAATGCCCTACTGCTTGGTAGCCCCTTTTTCAGTTGCTTGCTGGATGAGGGCCTGCGCATGCCATACTTGTCATGGGCTTAGTTGGACCATTAACCATGCTGGTCACTGCGGGTTAGTGAAGGCTCGGAGCATACAAGTCCAGTATAACAATGGATTTTGCAGCACTTCCCCCTCCTGCCTACCACTTAACCCCATAGCCTTTAATACCTGCTTTGCATGGTGGTTTCATATCCCATCACTGTCTAGGCCTTACCCTGTCTCTATTTGTCTATTTAAGATATCAATTGATTCACATTTTCAATCTCATTTTGCATTTACTTGAAGCCAGTCAAGAGGACATTGAGACGAAGTCTATCAAGGGAGACCTATGTCACAAAACAATATACAGGCAGACCTCGCTTAGCGCAACCCTGTAGAATGCTGATTCGTAATAGTGCTCTTTGTCCTGGTGAACATGTTTTCAAAATATTAAAACAAATCTATTAAGTGCTTATGAGTGAGAACATGCAGCAGTGCTGGCCGAGGAAACGCACCCATTCCCATCATTCACTCAGCCAATGAGAGTGATGTATGCTCAGAGCCTCACCCCCTTTGATACGATTATCACGATTCGTAGTCATGATTACATACAAAACATTTTTTTATTTTCAACGTAATTACAGTACAAGTGAAAACTCATGAGACCAGAGTAGTTTCAGGCTCCACCTAAAATTAACCTCATGACAGAAATGTAGACTAAAGGCATCACTAAGATCACAGAAGTCCTGGAACCCTTGCCTGAGTGACCCGGATTGGGAGTGCAGCATTTCCTACTTCGTCTCCCACCGCTAATTCGATGAGCGCTCACTTCTCCAGGAACGCATCTTGAGCGCTAAGTGAGGTCTGCCTCTCGTACATTTGATTAAATATCGAAAAGGGTATACAGCAGCAACATTAACAAATACAAAACAAACTTTTTACTTTTACGTAACATCAAGAAATGAAAATAAGCAGTAGAACGTTTTAAATGTAACTTAACCTATGGTCATATAAAATAAGAAATGAGGTATGAGGCATTATTCAAACGCACTTATATTCAGATTGTCCAAGCAGTGAGTCCAATTGTTCATTTAAAATCTGGTTCCGAGGGTTTGTTTTATAAATTTGAGGTTCCTGAGTGTTGTTACCTTCATGCCTTTTTCAGGCTCAGACTTTTAATGGATTACATTGTCACAAGTGACCAGTACATTTAATGTGAAAATTGTGTTTAGTTTGGCTTTAGGAATATCATATCGGCTGTATCCAAAGCTTCTGCTTGCTTGAACTTGTTGGTGAAATATTTGTTCAAATAGATAATTTAATTTTCTTGCACTGTTATTTGTTGGCAAGATCAGAGCTGTGCCCTTTGCCAGGTGATCTTGTAACCTGTTATTTTGGCATCAGGTCCAAGTGTGCATGCCAGCAGCTCACGATGGATGCAACTGGCTGCAGCCCAGGAGGCCAGACCAACCCGGATGCTGGATACCACAACAAGAGGCTTGAAGAGTGCTTGCCAACAGGGTAATAAAGCATGAGCACCCTGCCATGGGAATGTTATGTTTTATGCCTACTTGCGGGTGCGGTGTCATCACACAAGTGATTTGTACGTATGTGCGATACCTTGTGCCCCTGACAGGATGCATAGCGGACCTCTGCACAGTTGCACTTTAATGTTACCCCCCCTTATGTGCCTTTATGCGTCAGGATTTATGAGTGCAACAAGCAGTGCAAGTGCAACGTGCGGATGTGCCAGAACCGCCTGGTACAGCATGGCCTGCAGGTGCGGCTGCAGCTCTTTAAGACTCAAAACAAGGGCTGGGGCATCCGCTGCTTGGATGACATCAGCAAAGGATCCTACGTTTGCATCTATGCAGGTATATATTTGGTGATTTCCTTGAGTCTTTTTGCTGTCATGAGAATATAAGCTTGTGTTTTTTTTACATTTGCTGTCTGAAAGATGAGTTGTTTTGGGTTTTTAATAACAATTGGTTGTTACCACTTAATTTCCTTTTTAATACATGAATCGTATACTGCAAATCGGATCAACGTAGTGCAAATTTTGAGATTTTAATTTCGCCTTGCTGTTTATCAGAATGTATGGTGTGAAATTGTCACATTTCACTGCTTGGAAATGGATTTGGGTGCATGAACTGAGCCAAAGCAGGAATTGTTATTCATATTTTTGTATTGTCCTTTGAAGGCAAGATCCTTACAGACGACACTGCCGACAAAGAGGGGCTGGAGATGGGTGACGAGTATTTTGCCAACCTTGACTACATTGAGAGTGTGGAGCGACACAAGGATGGGTACGCATAGCTATGGCTTTCGGTACTAATAACGTATCAGAGAGGTACCAGCCCACTATAGTCTTGCAAAATATTGCAACACATGTAGGTTTGCTCTTTATTACGGCATGTCTTGAATCTTGACATGGAAATACATTTCATACCTAGTCACAAAGGTATTTTAGTGCCTTTATAAATCCTACTGAATTTGATTTCAGAGGTTAAACTTCATAACCGAATGTTGACGTCTATTTTGAGTACATCTGCCATTAATTAAAACAGGAAAACAGTGTAACTTTAATATTTGAGATGTTAGGGGCAGATAGTAGGGTTACATAAATTTTTACTTACTTAAAAATAACCAATGTTGCCTTGTAAACTGAAAAAATGTATATCAAACTAATGTTGTGTACAGTGACTTAAGAATCGTGGCAATGGTGTTTGAGGAGAGGTCATTTCCCTAATGTCAGCTTATTACACGTGTTTAGTTTCACATGGCAGTGCTTGTCAATAAAGATGATGATCTTAAATATTATGATCAAAGCTTAAACGTGTCAGGATGTAAAATGACACTAAATTTAAAAGCTTGTGTATTGCATAAAAATTGCTTGTGGGAAAAAATCATGTAATGCAGATTAAAGTGAGCTCAATTTGACTGCAATAGTTGCTATCAATTGTCACTGGCAATTATTTCTGCCACCATTTTATATTGCAAAACATTCCTCGAGTCAGTAACTGGAATGGTAACTTCTACTCGCAACAGAGAGCACATGACGACACGAGGTTGTGTGCTTTGCAGCGAAAATACATTGCTCATCAAACTTTACAAACAGTTTTTATTGACCGAATAGAAATCCATCGCTCTATGCCATTGCCATACCAGGTTCACAGCAGCTTGTACTTAATGTGCTGCTGCCAGTGATGATTGCTGGAAACGATTGCCCCAAATATGCCAGAGCGGGTCATGACCCTATTAAGGTTTGGACACCCCAAAGCACGGAGAGGTGACATCTTCGCGTGTGCAGGTACGAGAGTGAGGCGCTGGCATCCAGTGAAAGCAGCGGCGTCAATGTGAAGGGGGGCGACGATGATGAGGGCAGTGACGACAGCGAGAGCTTCTGCAGTAACGACCACCCTGAGTACAGGAGCCCCAGGGGTATGTTGCATGGCACCTTGCCACCAGACCTGATGTTTACTTGTGGCTATCGCTATCAAGCTGGACTGCATACTCGTTTTAAAATCTTTACTCAACATGTTAAGCACGTATCACATCACATTTACACCATATTTTTTGTTGTTGAAAAGTTCATCATCTCTTGAGCGTTGATCAAACACTGCTACTCAATCTTAATGCTATTTATTTAGGAAGTTGTCACTCCGTCTCTGTACTTATTTTCAGAAGGGTCCCATATTGGGATATTTGGCCATTACCACTGAGTGTTTTGCATGTGGGATGACACTGAAGTCCTGAAAGAAAACCGCCACATATAATGGGTTAACACTCAAAGGTCTGTACAGTTCATTGATGTAATGCCATTTTCTGGCTACCTGAGGTCAACAGGTTTGAGAATTTCTAAAATTAGCATAATCTTTCCAAGCCTTTTTTCTAGTTTGCGAAATTAGAGGCATTTGTTACTCTCCTTGCTTTGTGGGAAATTAAATAGGGGTCATCCCCACGGAGAGATGAACAGCTTTTACACAATAGAATATGGATTTGCATCGCGCGTGAATGCAGCTGCATCCCATGATGCTGTATAAATCCATTGGGATGAAGATGTTCAACCACTGGCTCAGTGCTGCCAAATGAGTTGAGTGCCACTCCATTAGTAGTTTGATAACTAATTCGCCTTATAGTGTGCAACATTTGCATACGGCAACATAATTTGAGCTACGTATATCAGCATTTGCAACGTCCTGTTTGCTTATACTGTCTTAAAAAATATTTACATCCTTTTGTCAATCTACTGTTGGATGAGTAGTTCCATGTCAGTCAAGTTGGGGTTATTTGATCATACTTAAACGTGCTGATTAGTGCAAATTTGGAACTCATTGCTGTTAATGATGATATTTGATTATCTTTATTCATTTCCGTATTAAACACTTCTCTCCACTCATCTTATAAGTTTAAGCTGACTTTGAATTTTAAACATTAACTTCATCCTGTTTTAGAGTTGTGTTTTTCCATTCTCCATCCATGAATATTTTCCCTATTGTATTCACCCTCCGCCCCGCCTCTCAGCTCTATATATATAAGGACTTGTTTCAGCAGCCTGTTTGTCTATCCCACCTGAGGACGATTGCTTGTGTGGCGATCGAAACGTCGTGATCTATTTTTTTTTCTACCTACGTGACTTTACCGAAAGAACCAAAGAGTATGGATTCCTGCAGTCACGAAAGCTTCAAATCAAGATTCACCCTCATATCTTCAATAACCTTTACCCAAGCTGCCTACCTCATCAATCGTAATGAAAAAAAATGTAATTGTGAAAACTTGAATGTGAAATCTAAATCTCGGATTATTCATATATTTGTGTTGATATTTACATTTTCTGTAATGCCTATGAAAAATTACTAGGAATGTGCCCAATCTTGTCAGATCTCAGAAGCAAATTTCTGTTTAGCCTGAAAAGTACATAGATTGTGACCATTGTGCACATCAGGCTGTAGGCTGCTGCCAGGCTACGTTATAGACAGCAGAGGGCAATGCAGTAAAATCCATTGTGCTGCACTTTCTATGCCCCCGCATCTATGCTGCTCCTGTTTTTACTGATCCGCAATGACCAATTCCCCTTGAGCTGCACAGCATGAGAAGGCCCTCACCCAGCAGTGTATTGATTAAAAGGGGCTACACACATGTAATTGTCCATTGTCTTGGCAATATGAACAGCCCGTGACAAAGAACGTGAGCGCGACCGGGACCGGGTTGGTCGAAACAGCAGCGGTGGCTCCAGCAACGTCCCAATGGCATTTGTGCGGAAGCTGCAGAAGAAGCAAAAGCAGAGCACGACAACACCGCCGGACGGCTCGGACGCCACGCCATTTTGCAGCTCGTCGCCCGCACCCCCAACGCCGCCCGTAAACTCGGAGACAGCCAAGCACAAGGTGGGAGTCCACATTGTGTGCAGTGTCTAGTAATTTTTTTAATTTTACCAGGTAAGGCCCATGGAGCTATATCGCTCTTTTTTTCAGAAGTAACCTGGCCGCAAATGATAGCTCAACAAAGCGACTTGGTACGTGGAAATTTATAGCAGGCACTTACTTCATCTTAAACGCATGTTGATTCTAAATGTGGAGGGAAAAACCGGAGGATCCGGAGAAAAATCCACGCGGCCACGGGGAGAAGATGCAAACTCCAAATATACAGGTGTCGGGGTCAGGATCGAACCCACGACATCCTGCATACCAGGGGAGGGAGTGAACATCTCGCCACCATGGCACTGCATTTCGTAGCATGCCAATGTGGCGAGTGGTGGTGGCAGGATAAAATATATAAATAACCATCTTTGCTTAAAGAGAACGCATGCTGTGGATTGAAGCTACACTGTCCATGTTGAGCTGTTTTGTCAGCCCACTGCTGGATGAGGCCCTCCCATCCGGATCATGGTGTTTATTTCACCATACCTCACCACGTTGGTTAATGTGGGTTGGTGAAAGTGAGATGCTAAGACGTTAGAGCACAGTATTGTTGTATAACAGTTGATTTCGTCAAACTAAAATAAGTCGCTTGCAAAGAGAGAACGCTTTCCAACTTTTGCCTGATATGGCAACAACCTAATTTGTTATACTAATTTCTAAATATTGGTATTGATTAATTCGTGTGTGGCGGTATATACTGTCAATTGGGCGTTGAATGTATTTTGTTTATTTTCTTTGCTGTTTATAGTTGTGAGATTTAAATATGTATTTAGAGTGTGGTGTGTTCTCTTCTGTAGGTAGCGTCGTGGCTAAGTGCCAACCAACTTGATGCTCTGACGGTGCAAGACTCTGACAGTCGTTCTTCCTTCAAAAATGTAGAAGACTTAACCAAGGATTCCAGCAAGGTCAGTCCCCTATGGGTGTTTAGTTCTTAAACAAATTTTGATCAAATCTCTTGATTTTGTGATAATAGGAGAGTATGGGGTTGCTGAAAATGTGAGTTACTCTTGGGTTATAATAAACAAAAATCCTTAAGGGTCATTTTACCATTGGTGGTAGTGTTGTAATTACAGTTTGGCTGTGTTCTTTAATTGCTTTTCATCTCTGATTTCAGACTGCCGAACCGAAACAACTTTCTGCTCCACAGTAAGTATTTGGTGTTAGAAATATAATTTCAAAATGAAACGGTGCATTGAGAACTCGTTGCTGAAAGCATATTCATTGCATCATTAATGTAGATAAAATAATAATTGCAGACCTTTGTCAGTCGACTTCTGGATGAAGGTCTACCCATGCCTTTGAGCCATTGTAGATGTTTGACCATTTTTAAATCCTTTATATTAAGTTCGCTTGCTTGCTTAGGACCGTGCAAATCTTTCGGTCGTTTTTTAACCCACTTCCCGTGATCCAATCGAGCTGACATTTTCCACACAGACTCGTTGTGCGTGACAATTAATGTTTGTGAAAATTTTTTTCCAAAATTTTACACTTTTTAGGACAAAAATATTATATTTAATTACCAATTGCTTAATGGTGCAATGCAATAATCTGACCCATAGGTGGCAGCCATTTCAAGCCAGAGGACGAGAGGACTCTAGCCGCCACGCATATAAAGGATTTATAGTGAAAAACTTTGTTTTTACGGGTTATACTTATTCACCACTCTGGTCAGTGCGGGTTGGTGAAGAGGAGCCGGGACCCGTTCAGATATTGCATGTTACTAATATTAGCCGTGGCTGGGAATGAAACACAGATCCACCAGGTTTATAGCGAATTGCACGAACCCCTTAACACTTACTGATATTATTTAGGCTTGTTAGATATAACAACAATAACATCATTTGGATTAAATTATTCGTATAATTATAATTAACACTGGGAAAAGGATATTTAAGTCGTGTAATCTATTGTAACATTCTGTGTTCATGTTCTTAGCTTTGTTGTGCTATAAAAAAATGCACGTGTTTGAAAGATGCAGTACATTTTAATGTTAATCAGGAAACGGTTAAATACAAACACAATTGAATAAGCCCTTTGTAAATTGTAAGGTCTCATTTGAATACCATTATTGAACTGGTCCTGGGTCACCTCTAGGTCTATGCAGCCTAAAATGAGCACATGGTGTGGTGTGTAAACATCACCACTTCGGAGACAAAGGCGGTCGGGCTTGGTGTTGGCCACCCACCCCCTCATGTGCCGTGCCTACCTTCATAGGTTCTCGCTTAACAGCACTTGCCCCAACAGTCTGTCAAGTCCATATGGGGGGAGCTTTGCCTTTGTAACTGATAGACAACGTATGGCTTCACGGTGGCACCACCATACTGCTTAATTTGAATAATCATCTCATTGAAACATTTGTTTTGGGTTTCAGCTTGTCCATAAATATTGGTTTGTTATGTGTCTTGTTTTATGAAGTGACTTATGCTGGATTAAATTTCGATTTAAAGCTTTCGTGACTGCAGGGATTCATCTTCTTGGTTCTTTCGGTAAAGTCACGTAGAAGGGAAGTAATAAAATAATAAAAACAAAACATAATAAAATAATTCTCACGACGTTTCGGCCACAACGCAAGCAGCCGTCCTCAGGTGAAGAACAGGTCTGTCGGAAAGACAGCGTCCATTCAGACCATTCAGACGCTGTCTTTCTGACAGACCTGTTCTTAACCTGAGGACGGCTGCTTGCGTTGTGGCCGAAACGTCGTGAGAATTATTTTATTATGTTTTGTTTTTATTATTTTATTACTTCCCTTATGCTGGCTTGTTTATTTATTGTGATGGTTCCGTGAGGGCGTAACAAATCAGAAGTCAATGGCATCTTAAGACCACAGTGCAGGTTGGAATATATGTATGAGGTCATAATTTTGATATGCTTAATGGGAATTATAATATACAATAGAAAATATAATAGGCCGCCAGTGGATTATAAACAGATTATACGATGGTGATGAATGGTGTTTTTTCACTTTGTGTTGAATATAATTTTGAACAAATGTTTTGTATAGCTGACTGACACGTTTTTTTGTATTTCTCAGCTACAGAGCAGTGGATCCCAAAGATGATGTGAGAAATTATATTTTAATTGTCTGTCTCAATTATGTTTACATGATTACACTCTGATGAGGATGAAAGCTTTCATGACATTGCAGTTGCATTAATCTACTGTACAGTTATTGTCAAGGCCAAGAGGTCACCACATTCGTAGATTAATGTCTCATCACGTATGCCAGAATGTTGTCACATTTTTCATGAACCACACCACTAAACTTCTTTGACATTTTATTAACTCTTGCATTCTTAAAACGCATGCACACAGAGTGCGCACATTGGAAATTCACATGCTGCAAGTTAATTAAGTTCCAATTTCTGGCCCATGTGACGTGATGCAGGAGATTATGATTCTGTCGAGCAGCTCTGAGTGTGAATTTCAAGGAAGCGTTGGAGTGAACAGGACTCAGCGGGCAGGAGGGGGCGGTATTACACCACTATCCAATGGTCTCCTGCAGAAGGGCTCCACCAATGCTGTGCCAACTTTAAACAGTGATGATGTGCAGACAATCTCATCTGGCACAGACAGTGACTTGGGTGAGTTGATGTTGGGAGAGGTGGGGGTAATGTCTAATGGTTTCTGTGCTGGTGTGGTCTGCATACTTATTGCCGTCTTCAGAACGTGCATCGGCTGTTGGACTAAAATATTATTTTTATGTGATGAAATGGACCCCTGTCTATTTTGTGACCAAATGGACTGACATTGCTTTACTTATCTACCATTATATTTTGTGCATCGGAAAACTGTCTTGGCCGTGAGAGCATATTGTTCTCCCTTTATTTGTTTATTTGTAATATATGCAGATCTTGGTAATGTAACATTACATTTGTTTACTCAAAACGCCTTGATCTGATTTTCAATACTTTCAAAAGTTTGACCAGTTCCTTTTTTCAATGCAATTTTTTTCGTATCGAATAGGGATTGAATTTATTCACCTACTTCATGGCTAATGGGTGTGCACCTCTGATTAGCACCGTTGGCTACGTATGGTGCGAAAGAAGTTCAACATACATATGTACCCAGAGCACTGGGTTCGAGCAAATTGAATATGCTTTGTGGGAAATCGACAATTATTCTCTTATAGAAAATGTCCCCTGCATTAGATAATTTCCACCACCAGCCGAAGGTTGCCAACATAGATAATTATATATATATATATATAATTGCCCGTCACCCCATGTTTGTTCGCGCAAAGCACCACCGACTTGGACTTTGAAAGTAACATCAGCCGTAATTTATTGTTCACCAATTGAGTCTCATTTAAATTTTCTCTTTGCCGGCAGATCGTCCGCTGAAGCGGCAGGTCGCCGTGAAGCGAGGGTTTGCGTTCAAGACGACGGCACGCGGTGTCGCCGTCAAGTCTACGGGGATGCGACGTGAGCTGGGGCGGGGGCCGGTGTTGACACAGGCCGGGCCCGGGCAGAAGGGGGGCGGCCCTTCCGGTGGCGGGGGCTCCGGCACGGGCGAAGGCGGCAACCAGCCGGAGAAGAAGAGCACGCGCGAGTTTTTTGATGGCGAGGACTCGTGCTACATCATCGATGCGAAACTCATTGGAAATCTTGGCCGATACCTCAATGTTAGCACACGTTGTGTTGCATTTTACATTTTGTGGATGCGTTGAAACCTTGCGTTGTCACCTTGCGTTGTCTTGTTACGTGTTTTTATGCTCGGTCATATTTGGAATGTGTTCCAGTATTAATTAGTTGTATTTTTTTGCCTTCCAGCATAGCTGCAGTCCAAACCTTTTTGTACAAAATGTATTTGTGGACACCCATGATCTGCGCTTCCCCTGGGTTGCCTTCTTTGCCAGCAAGTAAGTAGACATCGCCATCTGCAGCACTTTAATGCAGCCTTTATTCTCCGATTCTCTTAAATTATGTAAAATGCCTTATCATGGCCAGGCCTGCTGCTTTTCTGTTACAATAAAAAAAAATGTTAATCCTTTTTTTCTTCCATTGTGTTCCACGATACAGGCGCATTCGGGCAGGCACAGAGCTGACATGGGATTACAGCTATGAAGTGGGCAGCGTGCCAGGTAAAGAGCTCCTCTGCTACTGTGGCTCCACTGAATGCAGAGGAAGGCTGTTGTAATGCTTGAAAAAAACCCCAAGCTCGTCTCACAGACAACCACAATGGCCCCTGTAAGTATGGGGGCCCATGCTGTTTAATTTTCTTCCTTTCAACCTCGACTCTCGGTGCCACTGTTCTGACATCGCTTTCTCTCCACGGTTGTGATTGCTTGACATAACTGTAAACTATTACAATAGAACAAATGAAATGCTTAAGAACCGTTAAAGTTTCCCATTTTTTTATACCTTGGTTATTTCGACAAACACATGCATCATGTCTGCATACTTTACTTTTGAGTACATTAAATCTTTGGACACCTGTTACCATTTCAGAACTGAAGTAAACCTTGGAACACATTTGACATGTTTTATGAATATTTAAATTCCTGTAAATGTTGTGTTTTGACCTAGTTTTAAAATTTTTAATGCTGTATAATGCTTGTGCAGCTATTGGATTGAGTGATTTTTTTTTATTATTTCTTTTGTAATGAGATGTAAAACCCCAAAAAGAAGTTGTTATTTGTTATGCATTGCCAATGAAATCTAATTGGGTATTGACACGGCTGTTGCATATATTATGGTAAATTAATTATTCCACTTGAAACGTGACTTTTGGTTTTATAATTTGTAGTTACGATGTACGGAAATGTTGCTTGAAATAAACGTTTAACGTCCAGTATTTTTTTACAGTTGGGTGTTCATTTTTTTATTTTCTTTATTATGCCTTGGAATGTTGTGGAAATGTGTACTTTAGTATTATAAGGTAATCCATCTGTACAGAGCTTTCATTGACATGTTATGCATTTTGTATAAAAAACTAACGTGAGAATTGGGATTTGTTTTAGAGTTTTTTTTAATTAAGTTTAAGCTCAAATCCTTTATTGTAATTTTTTTTCTTTTTCCTCTTTGACATCGGTGAATTTTCAGTTTTCCTTCTTGCAATGTTACATTCACGAATGTGCAAAATCTTATTCATGAACCTAGCAGCTGATCTTTATTCATCGGCGCATTTCTAATGCAGACTGCAAAGTGCAAAACAAATTGCTTCCATTAAACATACGTCGCGAACACAGAAATATGAGTCGGCCAATGATAAAAAGTCATGCACAGTTTTTTTAATATTGCTCTTTGGTGTTAGAAATACACCAATATCAGAATCCCAGTTGTGTATCCGTCAACTGCTATGATATTGACGACATTTTCTGTTCAAGTGAATACTCTATATGATTGCTGATGTGAAAATGTTTATCATTAGTTGTAAAGCCTAAGCCATCTTTAAAATACTTTTAGAGTCATTCCTCTCGCATGCCTTTTTTGGGATCGGGCTAAAGGTCTTAAAGCATCCCCCCTCAATATTGCGGCACTGGTATAGTTCTAGGATGTGCGAATGTCCCACCTAATACCAATGCCTCCAAAAAAACATCTGATTGAAGACCCCCCCAAAAAACACCCTTCAGGTCTTACCCCAGAAACAATGGTCCCCATTGAACCATTTCGGAACATTGCATGAGAGATGCGGTCATCTTTTACACCCCTGGAAGATGGGAACGCACACAATGTGACCGCGGACACTAATCAAACTGGACCATGTTGTAAATCAGTGCCCATTTCTATCGTTTGCTGGTGGCATTGCAGACCTACAACAAGCCACTTCATAAGCTGTCCACGTGTTCATTAATCTTGACTTGGTTATTTTATTGTTGCCAATCACCTCTACTTATGCAAGTAGAAGAAGACCTGTGTAACAAACTACCGTAATTAAAATAACAGTACTTTTTTTTAAAGACTGATCACGTGCCTCTTATCCAATATTTACAGCACATTTTTTTGTCCCGTTTATACGTTTCATTTATATTTATGCACAGGTCACTTTGTGTTGTACAGATTAAACAAAAAAAAAATATCCAAATGTGAAAAAAATGTTAAACTCTGATGTTTTCCTGGATAAATTGGATTTGTTGGCAGTTGACTTCAATGGGCTTTCATGTGATTATAATGTAAGTGTACTGTAAAGGTATATGCTTTTGCAAGCTTAAAAATATAGAAATTACTTAGACAACCATAGTTTGTTAAATAACCAAAATCTGCTGTGTTCAGTAAAAAAATACTGAACAGATGTACATGCTGAGACCAGTATTTAAATTGAGACTTTTACCGTACAACACTACAGTGTACTCTTAACATTTTGTAACCCACCAGCGTTTTTAATTATATTGCTTGATTAATCCATGTTCACGTGATTAATCAAATACAAGTGCCATTGTGCGCTAGCCATTAAAACACCTCAAGCACAAAGCCTGGCACTTGTCCCAAATGAAGTGGCGTTGGGGATTTGTGCAATTATGACTTGGGCCAGTGATAGTGTGCCACGTGGGTGCTAAAAGATGATAAATACTCTGCAGTGAAATATAAAAGGTTGTTATGATTGGTTTTGCCCCTGATGGGCAGAGCTGAGATGTATGGATTTTTTTTCCTTCTCTTTCCAACTGCTGGATCCCAGGAGTAGCTAGTTTTTACTTTTCTGCCCCATCAGAACTCAATCCCATTTACTCTGTTTGAAATGTAAAATTTTAAGGGTTATAGAATTGATCTAACCACTCACTTGGTGCTCCTAGAGCCGGTGTGGTAATATCTAACAATGCTCTATTGCTGATTGTGTGCTGATAATGTACATACTGTAACTTTTATCTTTTTCAGTAAATAACTTGGAAGGATTTTGTGTGTACATGAATTTTATTTGATTTAATATATAGTTTATTTCATGAGTTTGTGTTGGGATTTAAATTACTCCGTTTTCATGGTATCTCTTGCAGTGAAAATTGTAAGCATTCAATCGAACTTTTCTAATTGTAAGGTAATGTTTATGTAGTTTTTTTTAAGGTTAAAGGAATCCTGGTGATGGCCTGATTCTCCCAACTTGTTACAAATAAATTTTGATTTAAAGCTTTCGTGACTGCAGGGATTCATATTCTTGGTTCTTTCGGTAAAGTCACGTAGAAGGGACTTTACCGAAAGAACCAAGAATATTGTTACAAATAGTTTATTAAAAGTAGTGATTTCCTCCAAGTGGAAAGTGACTAACTCCATGGAGATTTGCAAAGTTTGCTTGGTAATTATTGCCCTTCTACTATGGGGATTCCCACCGCATATTCTCACCACAGTTTATTTTCCTGGATACATCTGGTGCAGGGCTAAGATTTCTGTTTCACATCTGCCACCTCGGAGTGGCGGCATTGGCATTTTGGGCGAAAGATTGTCAAATTAATGTTCAGCATTGGGCGACTTGTGACCCAAGATTAACACTGGTCAACACACTTTTTCTGGCATAAGGTATTCCAACTGTTTTAAGGTAATTTTTGGGTGCTGATTCCAAATCTGGCATCAGTTTTTATCTATCACATCAGGTTTTTGAGATATCAAACATTGCATTTTCAATTAAAACTGCAGAAGAAAAATATTAAATAAATGTGGATATCTACATAACTGATATTATAAACACACTATCCTAAAAATACAGCACCATATTTTAACACTAAAGCAGTCACTGACTCGCAACAACTTGCAATCATAAGTGACAGTTAATTTCGGGTAAAATCAATGAAAATGGGGTATGCCGATAGGATAAAAATGAGAACTGATAGAGCAAATCTGAGATCAGATTTGGAATCAGCACCCTGAAATTAGTCTAAAACAGCTGCAAAAGTCCAGGCCAGAATCTTTTTTGTTGTTGTTGACCAGTGTAATAGATCTTCAGGTGGCGACATTGGAATCGTTGTGTACAGCACTGAACTAATGTTTGCTGCTATGCGGGATGGTGGTAGATAGTTGTTTTTGGGAAGAGACGGATGACGAAATGCGATTCTCATTCAGAGCTGTATTTGCCAGTACAGTGGTAAGTGAATTTTAATTACTTGCCTAATACTTGCATATCTTTGTGGTGGATGCAAGACATTGTGTATTATGAAGATGTACTCATTTGGGTCTTTCGAATGTGGTACAACCCGAAGACAAATAGTTTTTATAGCACAACTGCAACAACCTACGCAGTATTTAAACATGTTTTTGCGCCATATTGGTTCACTGGCCATGAGCTGGCCAAATATTTGGATCGGCAAGAACAGAAAATCCTGCTGTGGTGTAACACGAGCACCTATCTGCCCTGTGCAGCCCTTGTTGCAGCCACATTTTTTTCCGCCTGACACTGTCATCTGCATTTCCAGCCACAATTGAATTTCCCCTTTAGATCCACTTCTAATTTGCGATTGTGGCAATGTAAATGTGTGGGGGGAAATCTGCGAAATGTTTAATGTGTTGGATTTCATAATATATGATAGGCAAGCAATTCTTCCATTTAAAATAAATGTGCTTGAATCGCATGGTTGCTAGGGTGAGCAGACTTACACATTTAAGAAGTGCATTGCTAAAAATTTGTGTTGGTAATATGTGGAAAACTGGATGTTAATAATGGTTACATGGCTGGGTGTGTTATCTATCAGGCAATGGTAAATAGTGCAAAAAAATCAGCTGCGAACACATTGAAAGCCACATACAATAGACAGACACATCTGGTTAGGAAAAAAACTGCCATTCTGGAGGCGCATGATTAATGTTGCTGGTTTGTTTTGCAAGTCACTGCAATAGAAAATGTATTTATACTATTCATGTTTCATTGCAACTTGCAAGAGATTTTATACAATTATTTCTGAAAAGGTCGTACTAGTATGCAATTCAAATTTTCCACAATTTATGCAAATTCCCATTCGTTGCAGAGGTTGAGCCTGGTAATACACATACAGCAAACCATTCCCTATCGCGTGTTTAGCGGTTTCGCGTCGAATTTATTAAGGTACAGTTCGCTAATCTCACCCTTATGGCCCGACCATTCGCTGTTGACCGTATATGAACCACCCAGCCCCACCCCTCCCACCCCCCACCCAGCCCCTGCCCACCCTCTCCACCCAGCCCCTACCCACCCTCCCCACCCAGCCCCTACCCACCCTCCCCACCCAGCCCCTCCCCACCCTCCCCTCCCTACCCAGCCTCTCCCTGCACGACGGACACAATAAACCCTGTGGGCTGGTGTAACCAGGAGGTTCCTACCAGTATCAGAATCTTTATAAATGGAGGAATCCGATGAGCTATGAAGCTCTTTTTCACTGATGCACAGGAAATGAGCCTGCCGGTCATCACAGGGACACGCGTGTAATGCCACCGCTCTGATGTATAGCTGTGCAGTCTGTTGTGTAAGACTGGGTGCATAAAAATGAATGATGGTCAATGCAATTCAGCATAATGTGCACGCGCCTTTCTGCTCTGCTAACTAAAATAAATTGCTGTCATTGCCATGCATTCGTTACAAATCCTGGTGAAATTTACATTATTTCTAAAAAAAAGTCCTTGAAGATGTTCATTGTCCGAGGAAAAATTAGGCTCTTTTAAATAGGTATATATTGATCTAATTGTATATTACATACGTGAAGAAAAGCATTCTGACATTTAATGTCATCGTTTTTTTAAGTGCATGAGCCGAACAATTTTTGCTGTATTTTAGTGTTCTACAGTTTTTTTGTTAAACAAAGCTGTTGAATCATACCCTATGTACAAATAATATTTTGAGCAATGTAAATTACCTTCTACATCATGTGACCTCCTTTGCCAGTACCAAAATATGAGAATAGGTTTTCCCTTTTCTGGTAACAAAACAGGTGTTAAGATGTTAAAACACCAAACTGAAACCTTTTTACAAGGAATCATGTCTGCATTAACCACAATATTTGTGGTCAGAATGCAAACAAAAAACGTACTCTGATAATATATGCATTGTCCTTGAAAATGATTGGCCCACACCAGAGACAGCTTTCTTTGCAGCCTCATCTCAAAACGGTGTTAGACCAGAGGACACCAAAATGGTGAGACGTGACATCACAACAGTCTAATCCTAATGTTAATTTAAGCTGAGATATTCCTCTAAGTATGGCTTCTCATGTGTATTTCAGTTAAAACAATCAAGCAGGGAGAGTGAGTTTGAGACAATGATAGACAGCAGACAGGCAAGCGAAGATGAAGGTGCAGGGGAGGGGGAGGAGCTTGGACCTCGCCCAAATCAGCCAAATATTAATGTCATACCTAGTCAAACCCTTTCAAATAGGACACTTTCAGGAGAAATTGTTTAAAGATTATACTTGGCTCCATTACAGCCCCTCCTTAAAGGGGGCCCTCTGTTTCTATTGTGCTAAATACTTTGCAACACAAAAGCTTGCGGCGAAAGCAGATTCAGCTTTTGTCAAGACTGGCTTTCAAAATTTGAAGAAGGCACTGGAGAAATGTAGTGCGCATAAAGACAGCCAGTGTCACAAATTAGCTGTGATGACTCGGATTCAGGAACCAAAACCTGTTAATGTGCAACTTTCACGTGAGCTTGAAAGACAGCAGCAACAAGTGAGAAGAAATGTTATGAAGATTGTTGGGGGTGTGAAGTACTTGGTACGGCAAGGTCTGGCTTTTCGATGCGTTGATAAGGAGAGTGGGAATTTCAGCCAGCTTCTAAAGTACAAGGCAGAGGGTGATGCAGAGCTGACCACCTGGCTGAAAGGTCACTTTTATTTCACCAGTGCCCAAATGCAAAACGAAATATGAAGCTGGTGGGCAGTACAATCGTTAAAGAAATTGTGTCGGAAATAACATCACTACCAGTGGTCCAGTTCGCACTTATCATTGATGGTACCCAGGATATATCAGGCGTTGAGCAGAAGTAAATATGTTTGCGCTTGGTAGATGCAGATCAACAACCAAAGGAATAATTCCTGGGACTCTACGAAGTGTCATCAACGACGGAAAAATATAGCCAAGATGGCATGTGATGTGATGATGCGTCTTGGCCTTCCTCTGTCCCATCTTCGAGGACAAACTTATGACGGTGCCGCAAATATGGCTGGACGATTGCAGGGGGTGCAAGCCATTTTAAAGAAAGAACAACCGCTGGCTATGTATTGTCACTGTGGTCCACACTGCATGAACTTAGTTCCACATGCTGCCTGTGTAGCCTCTCCACTGGTAAGAGAATCAATGGGTCTGGTGCATGAATTTAATCAATCTGGCAAGTTCAAGGTGATTTTTCAGGAAATCGCAAAATCAGAGCATTGTTTCACCTCGTTGAAACCTCTCTGTCCCACCTCTCTGACCCCTCTCCCAAGGAGTGGGGGTCATATCCAGTGCCGGATGAAGCTAGTGCGGGGCCTGTAGCATATGTTATAAAGGGGCCCTAAATTGAAAAAAAATATTAAAACACATTTTTAAACTTGATTTGAAGCTTTCGTGACAGCAAGAATCCATACTCTGGTTCGTTCGGTAAAATCACGTAGATAGAAAATCAATAGATCACGACGTTTCGATCGCAACACGAGCAACCGTCATCAGGTGAAACAAACAGCAGGAGGACTGCTGACGTAGGAGAAAGAGCTGCTGCAACAAGAGTTTATATAGGATTTTTGGTGGGCCCAACCCAAGGGTAAGTGGGCGGAGCTAGAGAAGGAATTTGTACGTAAATCTTGATTAGGAGCTGTAAATATGAGAGATTAGCATGTCAATGTGAGACGGCCCAGCCACTAGAGGCGTGCCAATGAGAATATTAGCATGTCAATGTCAGAGAGCCGGGCAACAGGCACAAAAAAACCCTAAGAGCAAGAGGTACACATGATAAGAGAGAGACACACGGAGAGTCGGAAATAACAGCTGACATCGGCAAGTAGGATGGAACATCACAGTCAGTTAAGACTTTACTTGGTTAATAACGTCCTTCCAATGATTTCTCAGTTTGTACCCATCTTCTCGGTTGAAGTTGTGTCTGTTTATATATCTGGATGGCTTCATGAACAAATCTTTGATGATAGCCGGTGGATTTGCACAGTATTTTCGTCTTGGAAAAATCAATTTCGTGTGCCCACAGCGTTAAAACAATGATCCGCAACGGCCGATGTATTGGTCCTACTGTGCTTCAGATCTGCCTTGTGTTCGCGACATCACGTAACGCCAAGATTGGAGCAAATTGTGAAAAACAAAAAATGGAATGGCCTTTCGTCTCCTTGAGTTCTTTTACACAATGATGCGTTGGTGCCAACTGGATTTTCATTAGCACCAATATTGTGAATAGTGGTTTTTACTCGTAAGCTCTGACATATGTAAGTATGCATGGTGCTGAGGACATACGAGCCCAGCGCTGTTGCATCGTTCTTGGCTACAAGCCGCAGAATCTTGTTTTCATTATTTCACTTACAGAGCTGCAGAGCCTGTAACGGAGAATACGACCGGGGCTGGTTGTAAACGGATTTCGATCAGATGTTGTTTCTCAGCAAATATGACATAGTACAAACCGGCAAGTTTAATATGTTATCAACTTTCTGTTAGGATGTTTTTTTATTACCTTAAAAACCTTTTTTTCAAACTTGAGAAATGTATATTCTTTGGGTCTTTCGGTAAAGTCACGGAGATAGGTTCAAAGAAAATAACAAAAAACTATGAAGTTTCGATCGCAACACAAGCGTCCGTCATCAGATAGATGAGGTTAGCTTCTAAAGGCAACTGTTTATTAAGGTTTGAAATGGGCGTAGGAAAAGGATGGCAAGCTACCATTCTTGGATGTTTTAATCGAAAGGAGACCAGATGGCTCAATGGGACACTGTCTACAGGAAAGCCACCCATACGGATGCATATCTAAATCCTGACTCCCACCACCATCCTTCTCAGAATAATTCCCTCATCAAAACTCTGCACCATAGAGCTCGATGTATTTCCGACCATCATCACCTAGCCAGTGAACTGGAACACGTACACCAAGTCCTCAAGATGAATGGATATTCAGACTACGCAATCTGTAAAACTATCACCCCAACAGTTGGGAAAGAACCATCAGAGGACACAATCAAAACCATCATACATAGCAGGGGTCACCAAAAAGATCTCCAAAATCATGAGCAAACACAACATCCAGGTTCGATTTAACACAGTACATCAGATTTGTGATCTGATCCCATCTGTGAAGATGTGATCCCTGACATGCAATTACCCCCGGCGTCTACAAACTAAGCTGTGTCTGCGGCAGAAGTTACATTGGGGAAACTAAGCGACGTGTCTCGGACCGTGTTCGTGAACACAAGGCAGATCTAAAACACGGTAGGACCAATACCTCGGCCGTGGCTGTTCATTGTTTTAATGCGGTGGGCTCACACAAAATGTATTTCTCTAAGACGAAGGTTATTTGCAAACCCACTGGCTATCAGCAAGGATTCGTTCATGAAGCCATCCATATATATAGACACAGACACAATTTCAATCGAGAAGATGGGTATAAACTGAGCAATCATTGGCAGGACGTTATCAACCGGTTTAAGTCATAACTGGCTGTGATGTTCCCATCCTACCATCTTCCGATGTTAGTTATTTTCCGCTCTCTGATTTTACATTCACAGGTTAAATTTCTCACACTAACACAGCCACCTCGCTCGCCGAGCTCGAGGTTGCTGCTCTGTGATCTCCCATTAACACGCTCATCTCTCACATTAACATGCTCATCTCTCACATTAACATGCTCATCTCTCACATTAACATGCTCATCTCTCACATTAACACTCTCATCTCTCACATTAACAGGTTAATCTCTCACATTAACATGCTAATCTTTCACATTAACATGCTCATCTCTCACATTAACATGCTAATCTCTCACATTAACATGCTCATCTCTCACATTAACATGCTAATCTCTCACATTAACATGCTCATCTCTCACATTAACATGCTTATCTCTCACATTAACATGCTCATCTCTCACATTAACATGCTCATCTCTCACATTAACATGCTCATCTCTCACTTTAACAGGCTAATCTCTCACATTAACATGCTAATCTCTCACATTAACATGCTAATCTCTCACATTAACTTGCTAATCTCTCACATTAACATGCTAATCTCTCACATTAACATGCTCATCTCTCACATTAACATAGCCACCTCGGCGATCTCCCATTAACATGCTAATCTCTCACATTAAC
This sequence comes from Lampetra planeri, assembly GCF_965212315.1. Taxonomy (NCBI): domain Eukaryota; kingdom Metazoa; phylum Chordata; class Hyperoartia; order Petromyzontiformes; family Petromyzontidae; genus Lampetra; species Lampetra planeri. The sequence goes on along the minus strand of NC_136109.1, from coordinate 23,269,241 downwards.
ATTCTCATCTCTCACTTTAACAGGCTAATCTCTTACATTAACATGCTCATCTCTCACATTAACACGCTCATCTCTCACATTAACACGCTCATCTCTCACATTAACATAGCCACCTCGGCGATCTCCCATTAACATGCTAATCTCTCACATTAACATGCTCATCTCTCACATTAACATGCTCATCTCTCACATTAACATTCTCATCTCTCACTTTAACAGGCTAATCTCTTACATTAACATGCTCATCTCTCACATTAACATGCTCATCTCTCACATTAACAGGCTAATCTCTTTCTTTGTTTCTTTCGGTTAAGTCACGTCTAAAGATAAAATAATAAATTAAATTAATAGTATATTACGACGTTTCGATTGCAACACAAGCAATCATCATCAGGCATAAAAGAAATAGCAACAAAAATCTAACTAGAAAACTATAGACAGACATACAAGCAGACAGACATCACATCGGAGCAACAAAAATCTAACTAGAAAACTATAGACAGACATACAAGCAGACAGACATCACATCGGAGCAACAAAAATCTAACTAGAAAACTATAGACAGACATACAAGCAGACAAACATCACATCGGCACAAAGAGAGGGGTCGTTTCTGTGACGGTCCCTTAAATATAGAGAGGGGGGGCGGGGACGGAGAGAGGGAGGGGGCAGAGAAAATTAGCATATCAATGAGTTTACGGCAACGTACTGCTGCTGCTGCTGCAAGTAAGATGACGACGTGGCACGGGCACGCAAGCTTGAAAATTAGGAGAAAGGCACACGAAAATTAAATAACCTAGTAAAATATCGAAATGTGATGTAATACAACACAGAGAGTCGGTTAAAACACAATTAACGCATAGCCTGGTTGATTACGTATTTCAAAGATTGCTAAATTAGAATTTTAAGTGTGACAATTCCAAAGAGAAGACACAGGCAGAGAGAACACATAGCCAGAGAGAGAAAAGGATAAGCTTAAAACTTCCCCGTAGAAGTGGTTCAATCTTAATTTTGGAGCTTTCGTGACTGCAGGAATCATTCTTTGTTTCTCTCCGTCCCCGCCCCCCCTCTCTATATTTAAGGGACCGTCACAGAAACGACCCCTCTCTTTGTGCCGATGTGATGTTTGTCTGCTTGTATGTCTGTCTATAGTTTTCTAGTTAGATTTTTGTTGCTCCGATGTGATGTCTGTCTGCTTGTATGTCTGTCTATAGTTTTCTAGTTAGATTTTTGTTGCTCCGATGTGATGTCTGTCTGCTTGTATGTCTGTCTATAGTTTTCTAGTTAGATTTTTGTTGCTATTTCTTTTATGCCTGATGATGATTGCTTGTGTTGCAATCGAAACGTCGTAATATACTATTAATTTAATTTATTATTTTATCTTTAGACGTGACTTAACCGAAAGAAACAAAGAATGATTCCTGCAGTCACGAAAGCTCCAAAATTAAGATTGAACCACTTCTACGGGGAAGTTTTAAGCTTATCCTTTTCTCTCTCTGGCTATGTGTTCTCTCTGCCTGTGTCTTCTCTTTGGAATTGTCACACTTAAAATTCTAATTTAGCAATCTTTGAAATACATTAACATTCTCATCTCTCACATTAACATGCTCATCTCTCACATTAACATTCTCATCTCTCACATTAACATTTTCATCTCTCACATTAACATGCTCATCTCTCACATTAACATGCTCATCTCTCACATTAACATTCTCATCTCTCACATTAGCATTCTCATCTCTCACATTAACATGCTCATCTCTCACATTAACATTCTCATCTCTCACATTAACATAGCCACCTCAGGGCGCTGGCCGTGGAGTCCGCTCAACGATCTCACATTAACATGCTAATTGTTACTTGGCAGCCCTTTGCTTGGTGGAAAACCCACCACCGTCGCGGTCGCTGCCCACCATTTACATTCAAATTGGCTGCTGACATTTGGGCTATGCCCATGTCAAACCTTTATAAACAGTTTGCCTTTAGAAGCTAACCCCCTCTTCCTGATGACGAACGCTTGTGTTGCGATGGAAACGTCGTAGTTTTTTGTTATTGCCTTTTAACCTATCTACGTGACTTTACCGAAAGACCCGAAGAATATTAATTCCTGCAGTCATGAAAGCTTTAAGTCAAGATTGAGAAATGTAATTCAATTCGAGTCCCTTATGGGGCCTTATATTTTAAGCAGCATATAATTGGAATGTAAATTTAGTGAAACATTTTAATCTGCTCTATTGATGTCAAGAAACCGCAATGAATATTGAAAGTATATTTTACCACGTAAAACAGTGCAATTATATTTTGTTATGCTTCATTGCCTGCTGTGAATTTTTGAATATTAGCTTAGAGAAAGTGCTCAACTGAAGTGAGTTGAAAATAAAATCTGACTTTAAGCTGATAGATTGCACCACTTGCTTGCTTTTCGGTCAACCAAGTGGGCATTGCGAATCTGAGATTAGAATACAGGGTGCAGGGGCTTGTTCCCATCTGCATCCATTTGTAAGACAGACCAGCCCGCCAGAAAAATAACTATGTACCGCTTATACCATTAATTGCTGATTATAGAATCATTGGTGTAAGCAGAAGTTTTACACTGTGCCTGCGATGCGCGTTTGTTGCCCACATGGGATGACTATTATTTACAAGTCCTGGACGTGCACCATGGCGCTAAGCTGTGCCACTGTCTGGTTGGTGATTAGTGTTGGGCTGGGGAATCGGAGCTGAAAAATCTGTTCACAAGCTGATAAGCAAAAGGGAAGCAATTTGTAACAACGAGACAGTCTTTAATTATACACACTGAACAGCACAGTTAGGGTGAATAATTCACATTTTAATACAGTACCGTTTTGTGGAAAGTCAAGTGTAGCAGTCCTTTGAATATACTGGGCCCTGTCAAGGGAACGCGGAATTTCCACCAGTGGTATTACAACCACCAATAAAGACATACATCAACGCATTGCCCATAGGAGCAATTAAGGGAATTTAAACTGGAAAATAACTGCGGATTTGATTTGATTATTGTACAAAAATACTTCATTACAGCCTCCGCAGCATATTGCTTGGCTGATATAACATTTTTTAAATTAAGTTTGTTGACAAAGTGAATGTGGCTTTAGTCATCTTGGCTGGTAATGGAATCTGTGAGATCTGTGTTACGTTAGGCATGGGTATTCCCGATAAAAATGATAATTTCTAACGTGTGAATTATGCCAACTTAAACATATTGTAGATGTGGATTACAGTCAGACCATTTTCTTTATCACATGATATTGCTGTAAGAGCTAATGTATGAATGGTTTTTTGCACGTACATTTTTTAAAAATATATATCTGCATTTATTTTGTCAAAATACAATATTTAAAAAATGCTTATTCCGTATGGAACACATTGTAATTAGCATATCTGCAGTTGTGTATAATCTTAGCTCGAGCAATGTGCATTTATTTATTTTGTGTCTTTCGTGGTTAGATTAAAATGACACTAAAACCCATTTAATAACCTCCAGCCACATCCTTGACATAGCATAAATATTAGTGGGATTTATTACTTTGTCTTACAATTTACACATCCCCTTCACAGTTATAACTGTAATTATGACAGAAGTAAGCCTTGCCCTGGCCTGCCTTAACTGTCTGCACAATGACACTGTTGACATGCTGTATCCATATTCATTTTAATTCATTGGGTTACTCTGAGCCAAGCGACGCTTCCCAATTATGTCACGTATTGTTGTGACGAGGCTTCCCAATTATGCTTCTTTGTTACATGACGTGTTATTTACTCCAGTGGTAAAGATCCAATTAGGTGTTTGCTTCTCTTGCCGAGGTGCACTGACCTAGCCTTCTTGGCTGTGTGCTGGTGTGCACACAAATAATGGACTTGAACTGACCCCTCCCGTTGTCAAGCCAAGGGACTTGTTTTCCTCATTACCATTAATTAGGCATCATTACAAGATGTGCTGTGATTATAGCCAGCCCAAACGTGTACAGCTGGCAAAGTGAAACTATAATCAATGTATGCAATGCAAATAAGCGAGTTTTGGCCTCGGATGATGTGCCTGCGATATGTTTAGAATAAACATCTCTCGATTGTGCAATGCTCAATGCTAGACCATGTTCATATGCTTGGGTCTTTTAGTAAAGTCACGTAGATTGGTTCAAAGAAAATGATCAAAAATAACAGAAAACTTCGATGTTTCGATCGCAACAAAAGCGACTGCTTGCATTGTGATTGCTCGCGTTGCGATCGAAACATTGTAATTTTCTGTTATTTTTATTATTATTTTCTTTGAACCTATCTACGTGACTTTACCGAAAGACCCTAGAATATGAATTCCTGCAGTCACGAAAGCTTTGAGTCAAGATCTAGACCATGTTCACTTATCTTTTAGTCAGCCCTGACATTTCCTTAACAATGGCTACATTTTGTTTATTTTTGTATAATTCCGTGTACTCAATCAAAACAGTTTCCTCATTGTCTTTAATATCCTTGTTGAATGGTAAAAGCAAGGTTTGTAGTTTATAAAACAAATCAGAGAAATAAAAAAAAAACAAGGTGAATCAATTTTGATTTGAAGCTTTCGTGACTGCAGGAATCCATACTCTTAGGTTCTTTCGGTAAAGTCACGTTGGTAGGAAAAAAAATAGATCACAACGTTTCGATCGCAACAACAAGCGACTGAACAAGGTGAATGTGCTTGCCACTAGAATGTTCTAGAAGGATATAGGGAAAGTAACGTGGAAGTTGATCACTCCTAATTACTTGAAAGTGTTGGGGGATGCAATCGGGGAAAAGGGAGGTTACGATGGGTGGGATTTATATTTATGTGTTGGATGGAGGAGGGCATCTTACCGAGACATGCAGGTTTCAGATTGCGCACCCAGAGTTTGGCGACCAAGGAGAAAAAACCCCAAAAGCAGACGTTGAAGGGTTGCCATCGTCTTTACAACATCGATAGGATCTAGGAGAAGTAAGGGAGTCAGTAAGCAAGGACAGGGTGTGGTGCAATCCAATGGCATGCGCTATGACAACATTTTGACCTTGAAAAAATAGGCACGAATGCTTAGTTATTAACGAGTGCCATCGCTTGTTCTTGTACTTTGGGCCGAGTGGATGAGAAATTGCCTCCCGTCATGCGTCTCGCGAAATCGGTGGAATGACTAGAATCCAAAATGAATTGTGGTACAAGAAAAAAACCCAATTCTACTTCTGCTTTCGTCCTATCATACGGGACCTTCCTGTATATTTTCTAACTGTTTGGAATGATAATTAAGTACAGTATTTGTTGCTTAAATGTGTATTAATTTATTTTAAATTTCAGTGGAGATTTTTCACTCTAGTTTGAGGTCGTTATTTTCCTGTGCTGCTTGTATTTCTGTTTTCTGGTTTATTGGCTTCCCACCTCAACCCATGCTTTTCTAATAAATATAATATAAGCAACATGAACAAGATAAATACAAGGCTAATACTTCACTGCCTGTGCAGTCGGTTAGCCACTGTATACCCTTTATATATTGTAAATTAAACAGAATATGACAAATTATCCCATTTCTTATGGCATTAGATTGCAGGCAAAGCAGCAGGTCATAACTTAAAGCATAAAGTAATTGCGGAACAATCCTTCAACAGGACCAGATTTTCATCTTAGACTAATGCAATTGCCTGGTAGAAGCCACCGCTGCTGCATTCGCTAATCAAGCCTAGGCACAGTCAAATCATTCCGCCAGAGATACCAGTGGAGCCTCACTGCTTTTATTCAATTGTACCACTGTAGGGAGAATGGCAAGATCTGACAGCTTTGATTTGAAGTCGTCTCTTGGAGGATGCTGTCACGGTGTCATGGTTCGCGCACTGGACTTGCAATTTTAAAAAAAGTATTTTCTCACAACCCCAGTGCCCGACGCAGCACGGGCAGGACTTCATGCAGCAGTGAATTGAAACAGGACTATAAATTAAATCAAATGTTGGACCACAGTCAAAGCCAGTGGTTCTTAACATTTACTTGCAGCCTTGCAGCCATTTGGTTCTCAATCGTAAAACAATGTTTAATCTTAATAAACACATAGGTTTGATGACACGTATTAATTAAGCACGTGACCGTGCTTAATTTGTGTTATCGATTATTTACCTTTTAAAAAAAATTTGGCATGTCTAGCACCCCCAGAAAGGGCATCTCGCACCTCCAGGGGCGGTTTCTTCATTAGGGCGATTGGGCGACGCACCACCAATGTCATTCAACCACAGAGTCACGCTAGCCGTCACTGTGCTTCTGGATATAGTCCAATCAGCGTCATGTCCCGTTCTGTGGAGTACCGCCTCTTTTTGGGCGATTTCACTCCGGCTGAGAATCGCCCAGAGTGTTCCCATAGACTTACATTCAAAGATGTTTTTTTTCGAACGGGGGGCGCTGCAATGCATTCTCTATGGCTTCCGGGAGGGTTCGCACTAATGTGCTTACGTCATCATACGTGCTTACGTCATCATACGTAAGCACGTTGCATCCAACAATATTATTTGTCGCCACTAGGGGTCGGCACGGTTTGGCTCAAACCACCAAACCGCGGTTTGAACCGAACCAAATCGGTTTGGTTTGGCTCTGTTTGAACTGGTTCGGTTTGGTTTGGGGCTACGAAAACCGACTCGGTTTGGCTCGGACAGGGTGGAACCGGCTCAAACTAGTTTGGTTCAAGCCAACTTAAGAGGTTTGGTTTAGCTTAGTTTGGTTTGGTTTTGGTTTGGTTTGGTTCAGTCGTCGCTGGTTTGGTTTGGATTGCTCAATTTGAAACCAGTTTGAGTCGGTTCAAACCGTGCCGACCCCTAGTCGCCACCTAGTGGAATCTTTAATAAAAGAAACTTGAGTGGATTGTATTAATAGTGAGTATAGAAACAAACAAGATGTATTGTAAGAGTCACTTTATTTTTCATTAATATTAAAGAAGTGAAGTTGCCTTTACATGCTTAAGCTGTTAATTTATCCTTTGCATGGGTGGACCTTATCCTTATCAATCATCCAGACATTTGCCCCCCCTGAGAGATTTTGCAGGAGCCGCCACTGCTCGCACCTCCAGGGGGTGTGTGCACCCGAGGTTAAGAACCACTGGTCGAAGGCATTAACCTAACCCCTTGAGCGAGTTCTGACCCTAATACTAGTCTTAAGCACAATTATAACCCCTAACACTAGTTTTAACGTAATTATTAGCAGTAACCCGAGCCTTTACCCAAACTTAACCCCCAATTCAAAGGGAATCTAAAACCTAACTAAGTAGAAATCTAACCTAGCCTGAGCCTTGACCCATTTTTTTTTACCCCACCCATAACTGTAGCCCTAACCCCTACCTATGAGTAACCCCAGTTCTAGTTCTTGTCACATTTTTCACCATAAACTTTAACCCTGACAAGCGGTTTGTGCAAAGGAATGTGATCCACTTATTTTTTTCCACGATCACGGCGTGCGGAAGGATTCATGTTACCGGTTCTTTTCTGCCTCTAAAGGTCACATTCTATTCCATGCAATTAACCTTCATTATCCTCTTTGTTCTTGTCGTTTCCAAACGTGACGGCAATAAATAGACTTTCTCTGGAATCTCTGACGGTGAGACTTTTCCCACGCAATGAGGTCTATTGGCATAGCGAATTTCTTCAATTACATAATGCGTGATTAATGTAGAGCTTTGTGGATACCTTTATTAATTCCTTTCGGGAAGCAAGCCATGCTAAATAAAACGAAGTCACGTTTATTGAATGCGAAATTGTATGGAGGGAAGGACCATCCTTTCTCGTTAGAATTTACAAGGCGCAGCTAAATCGCACACTTTATTTCGTCAATTTGTCCTCATTTAATTGTTAAAGGCCATTCCAATTAAAATGTTGACATGGATGGATTGTTGCTTTAGTCATTTAAAAAAATTAACCAAAATTCTGTTTTGTTAATTAATTGGGAATATAAATTTGCCTGCAGGCCAGAGGATGAGAATCGATATAATGGTCCAGTCTTACAGTTGTAAGTAATAAAAGGGAGGACATCCATTTGTTAAATTGACACAATATAGATTGATTCAATTGAATTTCAAATTGTGGCCACTTCGTGGGAACATTGTGTTGAGTCGTATCTGACGGCTGTTATGCATGAAAAGTGCCACGGAAAATAATAACTGTAATCATAATAATCAGAACCATAATGATGGCATTTATTTGAAGCCAAACAAAAATAATGGACTGTTTATGTGGTGATGTGCTAGCGTGAATTGTTAATTCGCAAACCTTTGTCAGTAACATGGCTTTAAACATGTATATTTTTGTTAAATAATTTATCATAAGCTTTTCATCGTAATATTTTGTAATGGTTACATTTGTATTCGAATGCTGCAGAAGTGGGGCTAAAGAATAACACGCACAAAGATCAAACATAACCAAATAATTGACCATTTAGAAGGCCAACCAACCACACAAACAAAGGTGGCTTCACAAAATGTTTTTTTTATAATTTACCACATAAATACTGCCACTCAGATTTTCGGAAAGAGACATTAATATGAAATTCCACTTACGCCTGGCTCTTATGGAAATGCAGTGCAAACTGATGCAGCCATCCAAGGTCTTGCCAACAAAGAGCTAAGTAAAAAAAAATTAAAGGTTATTGGAGCGACGCAACCGCAACGCAATGTAGCATGTACACCTCGGGAATTTATCGCACACGGTCCAAGATCGAGATGAAATGGAGATGCGAGCATGAGTAAAATGAAGTGAAGTTTTTTTAAATGTCGTGTGATAACAAAATCAATGTGCTAAATATACTCCTACGAAGAGAGTTTTAACTCATAGCATATTACCTACCATCACGTTTTGATCAGAAACGTGGACTCGGGACAAAGAACTTAAAATAAAAACCTGAAAAGCACGCAAAAAGCATGGAGAGAAGAACGCTGGGAATTACACTGCGAGGGAGAATGACACATGGGATTAAAGAACAAATGCAATTAGAAGTATCGTGATTACTTAAGCATGCTTAGTCGGATTAAACGCGACACATTGCTTGAAGGGATGGTGGCTGATGAACGACACTGGTGATCTTCTTCGCTCTTTCGGCAAAGTCACGTAGAAGGGAAATAATAAAATAAGAAAAATAAAACATAATAAAATAATTTAATAAAATAAAAGTATTTTTTTATGCTTTGATTGTATTATTTTATTATTTCCCTTCTACGTGACTTTGCCGAAAAAAAAAATAATTGAATAAAAGAAAGTAATTTATTATGTTTTATTTTTTTATTTTATTATTTCCCTTCTACGTGACTTTACTGAAAGAACCAAGAAGATGAATCCCTGCAGTCACGAAAGCTTTAAATCGAGACACTGGTGATGTAATGGCTGCGATCGGGGAGGGGGGCGGCGGGGGGGGGGGGTGACACGGCTGAGAGGATGACCGCCGCAGAGATGGGATAGGGCATCGTGGCACCATGAGGGAAGGCAATGATGTTGGGAGGCCCTCACCCAGCAGTATATGGATAATGGCTGAAGATAAATTGCAGCCATTTGTCAGTCGACGACTGCATCCGCATACTACGTCGCTCATGGCGGATCTTTGATTGTACTTCAACCCCGCTGGGCAATGCGGGTTTTTGGAAGGGAAGGGTCCCTGGATGGTTGAGCTATCACTCGCCACGTGTTAATCGTGGCCGCTAATCAATCTAAAGGTTGCACAATGTGGCAACCCAATACAACAATTCTTTACCCCAACAAATGTTCAGTAGACATATTCTCGCTGATGGCCAGCTGCATATCTTTTCAGTACTGTTTTAAGGCAGTGTTAATTTAAAAAAAGTTACAGTTTTTGTGAGTTGTATTAATAGCAACTTAGTTGCATTGTGATTCAAATAATAAACAATAATGTTCACTCCATTGGAACCTCATTTGCCAGTAAAAAATATGATAATTGGTTTTTTACCCTTCTATCTGGCAATAAAACTGACACCTTTTTTTACAAGGAGTCATGTTTGCATAGACCACAATACTTGCAGTCAGAATGCAAAAAAACAACATAACTCTGATAATGTATGCACTGTCCTTGAAGTTGAGACAGCTAAAGCTGTCTCGGGTGTGGACCAATCAACTTCAAGGACAGTGCATACATTAGCAGAGTTATGTTTTTTGTTTGCATTATGACTGCAGGTATTGTGGTCTATGCAAACATGACTCCTTGTAAAAAAGGTGTCAGTTTTGTTGCCAGATAGAAGGGTAAAAAAACTATTATCAATAATGTTCACTCTTTATATGACTAGCTCCAGCTTTGCAATCTGACCATATTCCATAAAATGTACTCACGGAATTGTAGCGCGCTTGAATTAATAATGCGTTTTAATGACAGATGCAATTTTAAATTAAACTTGCAAGTGATCGATATGGAATGCACGTATTTAACTCCTTTGTTAATTGCAAATACAAATGCAATATGTTAATTCTATTTCCACTATGAAAAATAAGAATAAGTTTTTGATATTTTGATACTGGTTAAAAGGTCCCATTTTGTAGCTAATCAATTTCCACTAAAACAAAAAAGAACTTTTCGTACTGGTTTTTACATACAGCACAGGAAATGTATTTCTTTAAACATGCCTAACTCTTGTATGTATGTTGAACTTCTTTCGCACTGTACGTAACCAACTGTGATGATCGGAGGTCCTGGGGAAGGACACAACTCTTGATGTCGTCGGTTCGTGTGTAGGTGCTGGATGGATTGTTCCATCGCAGGATGGTGAGAGGTGGTGGCGGCTTGGACGATATCTTCTTTCAGCAACGAAATGACGACGGATGATGATGATGATGAATGTGCAGGCTCTATGAATGTATTCATTTTGGAAGTCCCGTCTGGATTGTTTGCGGAGTGCCGAGGACCGATGGGATTTTTGGTATCTGGTGCCAAGTTGGAAAAAGGGGCAGTGTAATGTAAATGCAACAACACGTGGGCCTTTGAGTAAACCAGATAAGCTATTGTTGGTTGGCCTCCCAACTCCCAGGGTAGTTGGGCAGATGGGGAATTCTAATCGCGTTGTATCTTTGGCGACGCTGCACTCCTCGTTGTGGGAGCGCTGCCTGTGGAGGTGGCTTGTTGGCTTGCAGGACTGATTCAGCTCTGACGATGAGAATATCGGCACTATCCCCGGGTACAACCCACTTTAAATAATGTTTTTCCTTCTGCAGTGAGGTTATTATCGGCCCAGTAAACAACATTTATGCAAAGATACCCTATCATCAATCATCATCAGAATTTGGCACCTATGAACAAATCACCCGGGAATGTGTCTTACCTCGTCAAATCCTGGAAACTCAGCAGGATTGGTCCTGAGTAGTGCTTGGATGGGGTGACTACCAAACGAAAAAAAACTGATTGTTGAAGAGCTGGAGAAAAAACGGTATGGGCATAATAGGTTATGCAGCAAAATCCATTGTTATATTGTACTGCTATGGCTCCACGTCTATGCTCCCAACCTTCTGAAACCTGCACTGACCACAGCACGGTGAAGGTAAAGGTCAAATAACCCTCACGACCTGCATGGGACGTGGGGAGGCCATAAACCAGCAGTGGATTTGCAAAAGGCCTGTGCATGTTACATACATTTGATAACTGTGCTTACATTCTTTTTTTATCAGACCAGGTGTGAGGACCTAAAAACGTGTCAGACAGGCGCAGACAGAGCCACTTATCTGCACAACAGAAAAGTTGGCACGGGAGATCTTTGAAGGCTATTGGCCATGGCTTAGTGATGACTTCTGGCATTTCGCCCGGCGTGACATACGACTGTGCTTGTTTGAGGATTCAGGAATGGAAATTGCTTTGCTCTGTGCTTTGATGAATATAATTAGGGCACAGATCGGAGCAAAGATATCAAATTTCGCACACAAAAGACACCCCCCTTGTGTTCTTGCACATGTCTTTGTCCATTTTCCCCCTTCTGCTCCCCTCCCCCCCAAGGAAATCTGCATCTCATTGGGCTCATACTTGGTTAAAAAAAAAAACAGCGTGCAACTTCTGCAAACGACTGCTAACGCAATTTTTATGCTGCAAGTAATTACACATGAATGTACGAAAAAACAAATCAATGATTGAGAACCTGCATAGTGTGCGTGGAAAGTGCGGTCAGCTTGCGTCGACAGTGTTGTGGCTGGCAGGGGGCGCAATGCGAGATGGGCGGAGCCAGCTGCGCACACGACGACGATTGTTCCGTTCGCCCGGACGTCAGCGCATTATTCAACATTCGCATTTTTGGCCAAGAAGACCCGACAGATCATTTGTCATGGGAATACGGCACAGTATACGTACGTGTACAACCATTTCGACAGTCTCCTTCTGGACGAGATCCTCCTGACGCCGTGGAGAGCAATCGACAACATTGAACAGTTTGGTACTAAGTTGTTAGATTGTAAAGTGTACCAAATTGATAAATGTTGGGGGTCGCTCTCGAACGTACCGGTGTGCTGGGGCGATCATAATTTTGTGCATTTGTTCACGTGACTTAATTTGGCTGTGTCGGGTGGAGGAGGGGGTGTATGACACACATTGGCAGTTGTATCCATTGTGGTCACTCATCCAAGCACTATCCAACCTCAAGCCTGTTTGCTTCCGAGATCCGACGAGATGTTGCGCATTCCACTTCCATGTGATTTACATTATTTGCATACATTATACATCATAGAATCTCACGTGCAATTATTTGATGTATGTATTGTAAGTATAATAATCTATTCATAATAAAGGTTTTTAGGTTAGATCGCGTTATTTATAAAGGTGTCGCAACCCTCCACCACCCGACACAGCCAATCAGCAAAAATGTGTCACGTTGACAAAAGACAAATAGTTCACTACTTTAGCCCACCGGTGTGTTGAAGAGTGAATCCACAACATTAAAAAATTTTGAGTGCGACGTTTAGCTGGTAATTACATCCAGCATCATCGAGCAATCTGCCAGAATAGTGAAAGCCTACGTGTTAAACTGATAATTATAATGTTAGCAATTTTTTTATTTATCGAAACATACCTAACGTGTCAATATAAAATGAGCAAATGTACTGTGGTGTACAGATGCATGAACAACATATACACATATGCACGTGCACACAGAAAGAAATTAATGCACGTCATACAAATGGAAACATTTCAAAATATGGTTCTCTATGTAATCCCAGCAGAGAAGACACATTAAAAAGCGAAGCATATATATATTTTACCGGTTTATCGCTGAAGGCCTAAAGCACCGACTGCCGATGGGTTTTCATTCCATCAGTCTCTGAATCAATGACACGTTGGGTTGTTAAGGTTTGGAATGAGGCCCTCTGCGGTTCAATACCCAAGGAACCCAGTGGAGTGACCCCCTGCGACCCCAATGGACACAATTTACAAATGTGCTGTTTAAGCCAGGTTTATGTCCTCGCCCATCGCGACAAGCCTTTGGGAATAGTGTTCATTTTCTTCTCCGATGGCATTGTCAAGATGAGTTTCTTGAAACACCAGAAATTTACTACCGTGGAGGCAATTGTAATATAAAATTGTTATACCAAACTCCGTGCAGTGGGGTCACTGGTACTGTCAACATTACATTGGCTTGCACGGTAATACATAAACGCAGATTGTTGGCATGTCTATGGTACTATTTATGTTAGGTATTTGTTAATGTCATGTGCATAGGTTTTCTAAAGAGCTACTGGCCGACTGTACGTAATAATGATATGCGGTAGTTGTACATTTATTTTGAAATTTAAGATGTTTTTTAATTTACAGTACAATGTCACATATTTTATCATGACACATCCATCCTGACCAACCAATTAACTGCCCACAGCCAGTGCAGTATTTGTAGATGCACGGTGTAACTTATTTTCTATAGATGTGCACATACCCGACCTTGTCACTTATCCGGCTATACCTCAGTCCTGAGCGAGTCGAATACACGGTATTTTATTGTACTGTATGAGTAGACTAGTTTTGAACGTTACACAATCGTTTTCGCTATTAGCTCATATAATTGTGATATACTGTGCGACTGCAATTCACTTTAATCAAATATCCAGCACAATATAGATACGCTTTAAAGTCATCAAAAAATAGTAACCGATGATAAAAATTTGTTAAGGTATGTTTCGGCATGAAGGTGAGATGTTAACGGTGGCGAGATGTTAACTCCCTCGCCTGGTATACAGGAGGTTGTGGGTTCGATTCCCACCCCTGACGCCTATATATTTGGAGTTTGCATGTGTCTCCCCATGATCGCGTGGATTTTACTTCGGGTCCTCCAGTTTTTCCGTACGCATTTATAAACATGCGTTTAGAATATTTTGCTGCTATATATTTCCACGTGATAAGCCACTTCGTTGAGCTATCATTTGTGGCCAAGTCGCTTCTGAAAAATAGCTACATAGCTCAGTGGGCCTTACCTGGTAAAATAAAAAAAAGCGTTTAAAATAACGTTTAATAGTACAGTAAAAGCACATTCGAGAATATGTTGTACAAATATCGTACTTGCATGTCCATATTTATAATGTAAAGATGTAAACATGCTACGCATTGGCAATGCTTGATTCTCTCTACGCATGATAAAGCCTACATTAATGTAATTCCAGCAAATTAGTGCACACCACCCCACTGCGTGCCTTTTAATATCATACAGGCATAATTAAGACCAACACTAATATATGCATAGTTCGAATAATTGATGCAAAAGAAACACAGCAGTGCAAATGATTAAGAATGTATGCTCCCATGCAAGGCACACATCCTTGTACCAGCGTAAAACAATATTAAAACACGTTTAATTTTAGTTGAAGAGGAAACGTGGTCTTTTCTCGCGTTTTCATCACTTTTTTCCTTCAGAAAAAAAAACCGATTTTGAGAAAGGTAATGAAACGGAACCATCACAACAATAACTGATGTCCTTGTCCGTGTGAGTGCCAAGCACACTTTGGCGTGTCAAAAGCTTCTTACCCAACCCACGTTCTGTCGCTCAGCCTTTTGTGTGGCACAGTTCCCAATCAGGGTTATATATTCTTTACGCACGTTACCCGGAGAGCTGGCACTCCGCGTACGTCTAGGGTCATTGGTGTTTCGATGCCCAAAACAACCATCTTTACACCTACCTTCTTGGCACGTCCCTCGTAAAACACAAAGCACTCTACGCTCTACGCGCTTTGCTGAAATATATATAACAAATTTTCACTCAGCTAACACACCACCTGACTAAATTATGAAAATGTATTTCTCATTCATACTTTTTTTTCATTGCATGACTCTCATTGGTGGCATTTATACATGCACACAAATTAAATTCAGTTGGCGATCGATTATCCGGCGCGCGATTATTCGGCTTCCAGCATTATCCGGCAGCGACGGGTCAGATCATATTTTGTTTTCATTGTATGACTCTCATTGGTGGCATTTATACATGCACACAAATTAAATTCAGTTGGCGATCGATTATCCGGCGCGCGATTATTCGGCTTCCAGCATTATCCGGCAGCGACGGGTCAGATCTGGCGAAACCGGCAAAACGACGGTCGGCACCACGTGCGTGACGAAAAAAAAAATAGCCATGCTTGATTTCAGTGTCAAAAATATACAGAACATTATACACGACATTCAACAACTTCAACAGAGAAAATACTGCACATATATGCATTTTTCATGACGAATAACTGCAGTCATTAGACAGAAAATATGCAGTGCGATCCGGCGAAAAGTGCGTGTAATTCGGAATTCGCCCGAGCATCAGTCCGTCCCATCGTCAAACACAAGTTGTTGAAACAAGAGCCTCAGTACGACGTACATCATCACCCCATGCGGAGTCTTCGAGATTGTCGTGGTAAGGACGGTACAGTAAATACGTTCACTTTTGACAGCAGGATATTCATATTTTGTCTATTTGATTATTTATGTCAATTTCAAATAGTAAACAGATTAAAAACACGAAAACAAACTTATGCGCGTCGCATGAAAACATAGTTTTATACAAGAATGTAAAAAATATCCGGCGTTTTTTTAAAAATCCTGCGCCCCCTCCCCCCGCCCCCAAAGCTGCCGGATAATTGATAACCTCCTGGAGTGCCTTTGACCAAACCACTCAAGAATGTTCCCAGTGTCATCGCGTCTCGATTTAGCAGAGTTCAGCCTGGATAGTGCGTTGATGAGCGATCATCTCGCACACGCATGTCAGCAGGTTGGCATCGGCTGCTGCTGCTGTTGCGGTGCTGTTACTCAAGTTACGGGCGACGGAGCAGACTCCGTCGTTGTGAACGTTTCTGGTCTCCTCCCATGCCTCCGAGCTGCCCACCTTTACCAACCCGCAACTGAGCGGTGCGGTAAGGTATGGTCAAGTTATGGGGATGCCCTCATCAAGCATGCTGTGTGTGTGCGCGTCTGTGCATTGTGGTGAGCGGTGGTGTAGCGGTTAGCGCGCTGCATTATGAACCTGAGCGACCCGGGTTCGATTCCCGCTCACGGCCAACACCAGTGACGATTATCTGAACCGGTCCTGGGCCTCCCCTAGGTCGACTCAGCCTGAAATTAGTACGCGGTGTGTAAACATCGCTACTAGGGAGACAAAGGCGGTCGGGCGTGGTGCTGGCCACCCACCCCCTCGTGTACCGTTCTGGCCTTCATAGGTGCTCGCTAACAGCACTTGCCCCTACAGTCTGTTAAGGCTATACGGGGGATATTTGTCTCTATTTGTTTTGCTCAGTGCAAGTGTTGCTTTGGTCAGGTTGATGTGTTATTTTTTGTCAGAGGAGGAAACGACTGCTTGGCATGCTGGCCACTTTTTGCCGGCCGCATTCGTCATGGTTTCGTGATCAGTATTTTGTAGGACACTTATTTTTGTTTGGTCATGACATGGCCTGTTCTCACAATGTTACAGGAAGTTTTTTTCGTCGACACCATTTCGCAGAAGTAATCATGAAATACGGAAATTATGAGAAAACCCCATTATAGTAGATTATTGCAGGCCGGAAAAAAATCGGTTCAAACAATGTACACCAACTTTAAAAAAAATAATAATATGTTTGATTCCACATCCTCCCTCACATCTTACATTGCAACATCCTGACGTTTCGGATGGTATTACCAGGGGCATCGACGATGTACACCAACTTTTACAAAGCACACCGCCTTGTGCGCATGCAAAAAGCATCAGCGTTTATTGAAGAAGTGCATACTGTGGTCCTCTTGGTTATTTATTCCTACAAATGCATTTTACACAAATGCGTGTTGTTTGAAAGTTAGCAGTAATTTTGAATATTATATTTGCAAAAAAAAAAATCGTGTTTTAGCTGCTGCAAGGAAATGTAGTAAACATGACCTAAGTAAATACATATTTAAAATAATACAACTATTGTATGCATGATGCAGGTTTTTTTGGGCTAGATCGCGTAAATATATAAGTGTCTCGTTAAACCCGCCACCACCCGACACAGCCAATTAGTAAGGTTTGTCACGTAAACAGAAAGTGGCCAATTCGTCACTAGTACAGCACACCGGTGTGTTGGAGAGTCAAGCCACAACATTTACAATCTGAGTACGACGTTTCGCCAGTAATTACAACCAGCGTCATTAGGCGACAGCCAGATTTGTGTAGAAATCCTCCTGTTTCGTTCCTTAGAGGGGTAGATGTGACGACATCACTTGCGTGCTGTTCTTGCGCGAAGTGGGGGGGTGGAGATTAATGAATGCACATACATGACAATGGGCATCATTGCCGGTTGGATTATGGATATGGTAATCAACGCACATTATGCATGATCATTATGCAAGCTCATTGTTCTTGTACCTCCTGTCGATTGTGGGTGCTAAAATAGCAGTATCATGGATGATATTGGTCGCGAAAGCCGACGCGTTGAGTTCCATTTTTAGTTTGATGTGAAATGTTACATGTGAACATTTACTTGTCAACCAAAGCAATTTTTGTTACCGTCGTGTGACTGCTGACGCAACGACACTTTCGTTCACGAAATATTTGCACGCTTTAAAAAGCGATCGTTGATGCGCATTTTAAAGAGGGTGAATCGTTGGTAGAGTGGTGAGCCCGCTGCAATCTAAAACTGGCGAACCGACCCCTTCACGGACCCACGCTGACCAGCGTGCTGAAGTATGGTCACAACTCCTTGACTGCCATGGCACGGGGAGGCCGTTATCCATTGGTAGATTGAGAATGGCTTGTGATTAATGTCTTAGTATTATTTTGAAGATGCATTTTTATTATTTAATTTTAACAATGCCATTGTTTTTAACTCAGCGTATGCAATCTCACCGAGCAAAGCGCTAGTTTTGTACCAAATGCTCCACAATCTTACGACATCATCTTTTCTTCCACACCATGAAAAATTCATAGCTCAGCCACCTTCAACCAATTTCAACCAGTGCTGTCTCAGACATGCTGAGCCCAGCATTTGTCTTGCTCAGTCAATGGCATGTGCAGCTGTGCCAGACTGGGTGGTTTCAAAAGAGGAACGAGCAAATGGAATCCGAATGACATTCAATGTAACCTCTTGTGTATAACCACGCTGATTTTGAACGAGTTAGCGAGTTCTTTGCACGAGTTCTTTAATCTATGTATTCTTGCAGCAGCTGCTAAGCCCCCTTGGATGCCACACCATTTTTCGGTAAAGTCACGTAGGTAAAAATCAAAATTAATGAAAATAAAATAAAATAAAACAAAAATCACGACGTTTCGGAGGCAACACAAGTCTCCGTCACGTCGTGATTTTTGTGTTATTTTATTTTATTTTCATTAATTTTGATGTTTTACCTACGTGACTTTACCGAAAAAACCTACGAATATGATTCCTTGCAGTCACGAAAGCTTCAAATCTAGAATTAATGCCACACCATTGCTAAAATAAATTAAACACCTTGGATCGTTTATTGCGCTTTGCTTGCAAGCAAAATCACATATGTACACGTATGACGGGACAAAGCTGCAACACAAAACGGACGAGTTTACAAAGAAGCATTTTGCGAGTGCTGGGAATTACACCGAGAGACAACGAGGAACACGGATCAAGAACATAACGCAAGTTAGAGATATCATATTGACCGCAAGTAAGCACGTGGACTTGGGCATGGCAACATTTCGAGATGGGCGAAGGTCGATCAACTAAAAACCTGGTGACCGAGTGGCAGCCAAGAAAGAGAAAACACACCCTCGAGGGCGACCGATACAGAGACGGATCGATGAGATTATCTCACGTGCAGGACTCTGTTGTATTGTGGCATACAGTGCTATAAACGTCTGAAACCAACGTAAACCAAAGACGTAAAGTAAGTATAATTTACAAAGGTCAATACTTACATTTTAATATTTAAGTATGTTTGAACATTTTAAATCCATTCAAGTTTGCCAATAAGTTACAAGGTCAATACTTACATTTTAATATTTAAGTATGTTTGAACATTTCAAATCCATTCAAGTTTGCCAATAAGTTTCAATCTATAAAGTGGCATTCAAGAATCACGAAAGAGATTAGGCGTGTCATAAATGGCCTGTCAACCCTGACAATTTTGATAAATCGTCATGATTTGGGGTCACAGATTCAAGGAGTGATTGCTTTTCATCTGATTTTACCATCTGATTTTACCATCTGATTTTACCATCTGATTTTACCATCTGATTTGCACCGTTCCGATGATTTACGTCTCAGGTTGCACAGTCCTGTTCATTTAATTTGTCTAAATTCAACATTAGGATAGGTAACGCGCATTAAATTTGTATAAAATTGCATGTAGACGCGTCATCAGATGTCTGATAAATAATAAAGCGTGCTTCTGGGAACTACAGCAGCAAAAAAGTGCCGGCCTCAGACTATATTTCGATTTGAAGCTTTCGTGACTGCAGGGATTCATCTTCTTGGTTCTTTCTGTAAAGTCACGTAGAATGGAAATAATACAATTATAAAAATAAAACATAATAAAAGGTAACGCGCATTAAATTTGTCACGTAGAATGGAAATAATAATAAAAATAAAACATAATATTTTATTGTTTTATTTTTATTATTTTATTATTTCCATTCTACGTGACTTTACCGAAAGAACCAAGAAGAGGCCTCAGACTAGTTTCGGCAATGGGCAGTGAAAACCTCGCCACTTTCCCTCAGTGGATTGAGAGAAATCCAGCGAGTTTCTCTTCGAGGGGTTAAAAAAAATTGTGACTACGTGGTTGTCAGTCGATAACCCACATGCGTGATCGATGCATGTGCTGTATGCGTAAGAAGTTATTTGAAGCAATGCATCCATGCGTTGCTAGAAACAAAAACCGTTAACCGTGAAATTCAATATCACGACATGTAAATGAGGTATCATACTTTAAAGATTATTAAACGATATTTCGTATTTCAGAATGTAGCTAAGAAGGGGCGAGTCATGTTTCACAATGCCCCTATTTTCTTGTTAAATTAGCAATTCTTTAACAAGCAAGGCAGTATTTTGAAATCCGTCTTGTAAATGAAGGGTGGCCAATTTAATTTATTTTAAATGCCATAGGGAAAAAAAACCATAAGAACTGTGAATCCAGCAATTATAGTTAATGCATTAAATTTTGCAAACATTCATTTGATAATGTGATTTTTTAACGTAAGTTATGGCTCGTATTAATTTTTAATGTGCATTACTATTTCCATTCAGGCTTTTAGTGCTAATGTTAAAATACACGTTACATTATTGAAAAGGTCCTCATACACACATATGCATACACTGGGGCATTTTTAAATTTTATTTTCTGCGAATTCAATGCTAATTTAGTGTTAGAGCAATATCTGATTGGTCCTGCCCCTCCCCCTTCACCAACCCACACTAACCGATCTCGTTAAGTATGGTCGATAATCCCCACCGACATGGAGGAGGGGGGGGGGCGGGCAATGTGGGGGGGGGGGGGGGGAGACTTCATCCACTCGTGGATTGATAAAGGGCAGTAAATTATTATTGTTCGAGCAACTGGACATTTGCATAATATTATTTCATCACAGTCCATAGGCTATTTTAATCATTGTCCAACATTGGCAATTAGGAAGATGGAATGATCAACATTTGTTCTCCCCGTGGTCGCGTGGATTTTTCTCCGGGTCCTCTGGTTTTTCCCTCCACATTTAGCATCAAACGCGCGTTTAGAGTATTTGGCTGCTGTACATTCCCACGTGATAAGCCACTTCGCTGAGCCGTCATTTGTGGCCAGGTCATTTCTGAAAAAGAGCTATATATATCTGTGCCCCTTACCTGCTAAAATAAAAAATAGTTTAGTTTTATCTTCTTGGTTATTTCGGTAAAGTAACGTAGAATGGAAATAATAAAATAATAAAATAAAACATAATAAAATAATTCTCACGACGTTTCGGCCACAACGCAAGCAGCCGTTCTCACGTGAAGACCAGGTCTGTCGGGGAGACCTGGTCTTCACCTGAGGATGGCTACCTGAGGACGGCTGCTTGCGTTGTGGCCGAAACGTCGTGAGAATTATTTATTTATGTTTTATTTTATTATTTTATTATTTCCATTCTACGTGACTTTACCGAAAGAACCAAGAAGATGAATCCCTGCAGTCACGAAAGCTTTAAATCGAAATTTAGTTTAGTTTTAGTTTATACCACTTTGCGCTTCAGTGTAACTATGGCAATACCTGTGCTGCAGTGATGCTCTATTATAGTACTAGTGAATTAACTTTATATGAAATAAACAAATATATTGTGTACCTAAAACAAATGACCTACGCATGTGCACTACATCGAACCAGTGCAAGTCAATACCTCGCACAAATGGATGCGTCGCCCCATTCAGTTCCTTTTCGCTTTGATCACTGGAGGGTCCTTACAGTGTACGCAAAAAGTAGCCATCTAACATCAAAGCCTCCCACGCATCGAATGCTCCATCACATTTTTATTCCACATCATACTCTGCGCAAGGTACAGGAAATAGCCTCACCGGCGTGTGGGCTAAGGCAGTTTATGTACCCCGTGTCATGGACCACTCGCAAGACCAAAGCAAGTATATTTCTGTGCCAAACAAACACATGAGGGCATTGAAGACCCGAGTAAGTGCACTGGATAGGGGTACCCATACCGGTCAGGCACTCAATAATGAGGCAAGACAAACCCAACTAACCCTCACTGACCAGCGTGATGAAGTAAAGTCAAACAATTCCTATGAATTACATGCCTCAACCATGCCCCCACCACCCAGTCCCCTACAACTCCGGATCCACCAACTGTGGTGTCGCTTGGCACCGTGAAGGAGTAGGGGGTGCTAAATAGTCACCGCGTACGAACAGAGGATGTCTTATGAAAACTGAAAAAACTAAACTATTTTTTATTTTACCAGGCAAGGCCCACTGAGCTATACAGCTCTTTTTCAGAAGCGATCTGGTCACAAAATAATAGCTCAACGAAGTGTCTCATCACGTGCAAATGTTTAGCAGCTACACATTCTCAACACACGTTTCTAAATGTGGAGGTAATAACCGGAGGAGCCGGAGAAACATCGCCGTGACCGCTGGGAGAGACATGCAAACTACAAAAAATACAGGCGTCGGGATCGAACCCAGGGCCTCTACCGTCGCTACGTACAACACACGTACTCGAATTGGTGAAGCACACCTTGTTGTACCGGAAGCAGATTTGACAGAGATAAACTGGGATATCGCTTCGCTCTGTGAGGTGAGCAGAAGAGAAAGATAACCAAACACATGTGAAATAGTGACGACCTTATTTTATCAAAGAGATAAAAGAAGACAAAGTACAGAGAAGCGTGTTTCTTAATTTCTGTAGGAATCAACCAAATGTTTTTTTCAGATAGCGATTCCCAACATACATTACGACTCCCAAATCACTACAAGATTAAGCCAATTTAAATATCTGCGACAACAATAATTACCTGGA
Source organism: Lampetra planeri (assembly GCF_965212315.1). NCBI lineage: Eukaryota > Metazoa > Chordata > Hyperoartia > Petromyzontiformes > Petromyzontidae > Lampetra > Lampetra planeri. Next base: position 23,246,343 of record NC_136109.1, on the reverse strand, counting down.
GAAACCCCGTGTGTACTAAAGGGTATAAACGCTTAATGCTCCACTCAGATGGATTCAAGAATCCATTGCCAAACTGCCATTTCCTGCCGAGCTCACGTGGAAAGCCTGAACGGCTATTCATGGGCAAGTCTCACATCCAAGCGCTAATCAGGATCATGTCCACTCAACCCTGCTTAGCTTCCATTTCTGTTCACTTGTTTATGAGATAAATAACAATTCCCAGCATTCAATACCCCCCACACTAAAAGTGGCTGCTTGAATCTCTGTACTCCGGTGCGATTCCACGAAAAAGAGCTTCATCGCTCAACAGATTCTTCCAGGACATATAACGATTCTGATTCTGTTCCCGAGATCAACTTTGGTGTAATACACTTGTCGTTTTGCAGTATAGACTTCACCGTCACTTGCATCTAAATAATTATGTATTTCTAACAGCGGCCTCTGCTAGCATTTTTTTTTACATGATTTCAAAACATTTGTCAGGGATCCCGTGTGACAGGCAGACGAAATTGGCTGTTCTGACTTAGAGACAGTTTCCAGCATCGTCAACGTGACCATGTCAGCGGGCGATGCTGAAGACGCCGTTGTCGCGCCGTGATAATTACCACGTCCTCAGTCTTGTCTTAATTTCCACGAGGACTGCTTTCCCCTGTAACTTCAAATGATTTCTGCCCCTCAGTACTTCCCATTCGTATCCCCGGAGCCGTTCGCCTATGAATAGCTCCTCGTGCCCACCGGGGATTCTCCGTATTCTTTTTACCTAAATGGTTGTGCAGGACTGGCCTTCAGGATTTATGTCCCAATTCCCTTTCGTCCCCATCCTCCTCCGCTCCCCCCCCACCCCCGTATGTTTTTTTTCTTTTCTTTTCCCCATTTAGACGTGGCTTTTGGCAATGTAAAAAAAACAGAGTCACGGGTCATTGAACTGAAATGTGACTCGGTGGGAGATGTTCGGATTGTTTGGTTTATTGTGTTGCTTTAATAAAGGAGTAAAATAAAGGTTTCCGGGGGTTCTCAATACCTCTGTTGATCATTTCAAAACTTCAAGGTATGCTAATATAGATTAGAGACAAAGCATTGAAAGATGCACGTCAAAAACAGGGCATGCATTTCTGCTGTGTGTGCAAGATGCACGCGTACATGTTTGTGATTTTTTTTGTTTGTTTCTAAATATACGAACGAAAATGAATGGGTAATTTAAAACACGTGGCTTGTTTGAAGCATTCAAACGTGCTCATTTTAAATGTGAATTGCACAGATCAGCGGGTACCAGCGCAGCGTGTGAGCTCCTTTTGTTGTGCGGACACTTAATACTTGATGCTGACCATGCAAAGACGAAGCTTTCCGACTTGTGTTCGGGGTTGTACTGTGCTTTTGTTCGGCATGACGCCTGACATTTCGCCCGACATTTCACCCCACGTGATGACCCCTTCTTTATTCAGTTCCTGAAGAAGCTCCTAGCATGGGGAGCAACGCATCAGAGAGCGTTATTTCACAAACAAGAACAAAATACGTAAATACGTAATGCGACAGAATCTTGATTTGTGTGTGTGTGTGTATTGTTGAGTGGAGTGAGACCATCTGCTCGCTACACTCAAGGACCTGCTTTAATCGTGGGCAGCCGAAGCTGAGATTCAAACTCAGCGATTCCAGCTCATTGCTTTGACCCCTGAGCTACTCAGTATAGACACGTGAATCCAAGTTAATCAAGTGTAGCCAGAGATAATATGGAAGTTGATTGATTTAATCAATAAAGCAATACCTATCACAATGACTTAAAGCATTCGTGACTGCAGGAATTCATATTATTTGGGTCTTTCGGTAAAGCCACGTAGATAGGAAAACATTTTTTATCACGGCGTTTCGATCGCAACACAAGCAATCGTCATCAGGCGATATTTGAATACTTTTGTTTTTTTCCCAATTATCTTTCTTCTATCTACGTGGCTTTACCGAAAGACCCAAACAATATGGATACCTATCACAATTAGACGAATTTAAATAAAGAATCAAAAGTCGACTTAGGCTCATGAGTAATACATTTTCTCAGTGTTAATCAGGGCACATTTTGAGCCCCAAATTTCCGTGGTCAAGCTTTGGAAAATGTTTTACCCTCACCCTGCCGCTGACTAGAAAGGGGGTACAGATGGGTGGGGAGAGAGAGGAGTGTGGTCTAAGGGGCTATCGGTTGGAGAGCCTTAGAACGTTTTCCATGAGAAAATTATGCGCTAATGATGCGCACGTTATGATGCAGCATTTGTTGATGGTCGCGGCGGCGGTGGCAATGCATGTTAAATTAAAATGTAGTACAGAATTGCCTTTGTTAAAGTTGGCAAATGGACAATTCGACTCGGGGAGGCGATTGCTTAATTGGTGATTAAGTGTCCGATAGGGGGCCTTGGAAGTTCTGAGTACTTTGGCACAAATGCTCCGCTTTAGCTCGCACCAGAGACTGCATCCTTGGCAGTTGCCTTCCTCCATAAAAGGTCGCCACGCGAGAGAAGGGATGTAAAGAATAGTCCTGATATCAGCGTGCATTTTCAGTGTCACGATGAGCGTGTTGACCTTCCTCAGAGCAGACATCTGATCCTTATGGCGGTACCCCGGGGTGCTATGGTACTATGGGACCCCGGGGTACCGCAGTAAGGTTCATATGGCTTTTGAGTGCACAAAACAGAAGCGACAATACGTTTGGCGTGGGACAAAAAAGGATTGAATTAAAGCATTTCCTATGCACACAGCAATTTTAATTGAAAGCGTCATTGTCGTATGCAGACCATCTCAGGATAGTAAGAGGTGGTGGCGGCTTGGGGAAGCATTTATCCAGATGTGAATTGATCATTGCTCATGATGATGATGATAACCCTAACCTAATCCTAACCCTAGGGTTAGGGTTTGGTTAGAGCTATGGTTAATTTATGGTTAGGTTAGGGTTGGGTTAGGGTTAGGATATGGTTAGGTTAGGGTTAGGTTAGGGTTAGGTTAGGGTTAGGTTAGGGCTAGGTTAGATTAGGGTTAGGTTAGGGTTGGGTTCGGGTTAAAGTTTGGTTTAGGTTAAGGTTAGTTTAGGGTTAGGTAGGGTTATGTTAGGGTTATGTTAGGGTTAGGGTTATTTTACAGTTAGGTAGGGTTAACACTAACTTAACCCTAACCTAACCCTAACCCCACCTAACCCTAAACTAATCTAACCCTAGCCTATCCCTAACCTAACCGTAAACCTAACCTAACCATAACCTTAACTCTAACATAACCTTAACCTAATCCTAACCGTAACCTAACCCTAATCCTAACCTAACCCTACCCTAACGCTACCTAACCTAACCTATAACCCTAACCTAACCCAAACCTAAAGTTAACCCTAACCTAACCCTAAGCCTAACCCTAATGTAAGCCTAACCCTTACCTAACCCAACCTTACCCCTTAACCGTATCTAACCCTAACCTAACCATACCCTACTTTCAAGGGCCCCGCGCTAGATGCTTTCAAGCTATCAATACCGGTTCAGTGATTCTGCACTTGCTCTATTGCTATAGTACTATACCGCCTTCAACTTTTATGAACGACTGGGTGTTTAAGGTTAGCGATTTGTAGTATTATCTGGCTGTATAGCAAATGAAAAAATACAATTACTTTACTATGCAAGTAAAAAATGTCTCTAGCTCCGCCTACTTACCCTTGGGTTGGACCCACCAAAAGCCTCTTTAACCTCTTGTTGCAGCAGCAGCTGTCTCTCCTACGTCAGCAGTTCTGCTGCTGTGTTTGTTTCACCTGATGACGGTTGCTTGTGTTGCGAACGAAACGTCCTCATTTATTAATTTTCTATCTACGTGACTTTACCGAAAGAACCAAAGAATATGGATCCATGCAGTCACGAAAACTTCAAATCTAGATTTTACCGAAAGAAACAAAAATTATGGATTCTTGCAGTCACGAAAGTTTCAAATCAAGATAAAAAATGTGTGTTTGAATATATGTTTTCAATTTAGGGCCCCTTTATAACAACATATGCTACAGGCCCCGCGCTAGCTTCATCCGGCACTGGATATTGGGAGAGGGGTCGTACGCACGAGTACTCCGCGGAGAGTGTGAGATCGACTAGAGAAATCGTGAGACCAGACTCGGTAGTCACAGGTGGGAAAGTGCTAGGCAGTGTTGGTGAGTGCTGCCATCAATGCTATTTATTCTAATCAGAATCAGGATATTTATTTATGCCGGAGGAGGAATTCGATGAGCTACAAATGGTATTATTTACATATGTCCAGTCGGGACGAGTCAGAACGCTACAACAACAAACAATAGCTGGGGATGGAAGTTTGCTATGTCCCCGATGTAAAATGTATTATAGAATTTCAGGGCTGCACTTTAAACCGCAATTACATTTACATTCAACCACAGTGCCTGATTATTTAACTCTGACGACTGCATTCTGCGATTATTTGATAAACAAACCACACATTTTTCTTCGATTCACTGCCCATTTTTTTATTTTGTCTATTAACAGATGTTCGTCATTATTGTCTGATTATAATCACATTCAAAGCTAGGAAATTCATGGCAAACAAGAATAGCTTTGCCAATCAACAGCGAATGCAGCTCCACGTGGCTTCTGCCACAGGCACTGTTTCCGTGTTCCTCGTGTGTCATGCCGTCATTACGACACAAAAGGCCAAGCTGGTATCGAGTATGGCCTGAGAACTTGTTTGTTACAACTCTGCTTACATGTTGCATGCAGTTTTTTTCATGTATACATCCACACACACTTCTTTCATTTAAGGATGCTTGGCTCCCATGTTTCGTGCGAGTCTTCTGTGTAGTCTTGCAGGAAGCACATTATTTACATATTCTACCAAGACAGTTCGTATGGAATAAACAATTCAAATCTTGCTAAAGCAGGCCTTGAGCAGTGCCCTGTAGCGTGACCTTTTTTTTAAAGGAGGGCCATACAAAACCTCAGGGGGCTGGGTACAATAGGTCAATGTTGAATACATCTTTGAATAAATGTTAAATGTTGGAGGGCACAGTCGTCCGTCCGTTGCAGGAGTGGCTCATCCACCTTCAGCCTCCTCGACGCTGCAGCGTTGCCACTGCCGCATGTTGCAGTGATTGCCCTGTCGGGCTCTCCGGCGTACATTTCGGGTTGCAGCATGGAGTGCAGGCCGGAAAACCCTCGGGAGAATTAACAAGTAAACCCGTAAAAACAAAGTTTTTCACTATAAATCCTTTATATGCGTGGCATCGGGTCGGCTAGAATCCTCTCGTCCTCTGGCTTGAGATGGCTGCCACCTATGGGTCAGATGATTGTCTGGCAGCATTAAACAATTGGTAATTAAATTAAAAAAAAAAATTCACTAAACAGTGTAAAATTTTGGAATTTTTTTTCACGAAAATGCATTGTCACGCACAACGAGTCTGTGTGCAAAATGTCAGCTCGATTGGATCACGGGAAGTGGGTTAAACAACGACCGAAAGATTTGCACGGTCCTAAGCAAGCAAGCAAACTTAATATAAAGGATTTAAAAATAGGCCGTTAGATGCTAAATTAATGTTCAAGATGTTTGGAAACTGTTTCTGAAAGCAGTCCGCCAGTTTGCCTGTGCAGTAATAAGCCAAACGCCAACATTAAAGTTTATCTCCAAATGCATTACTCGAAATTCCAAAAATATGTTGGAAAATAACCACAGCTGTAGGATCTCAGCCTGCTTGAATAACAAAGTGAAGGTGCTTCACAGGCTTTGCCTCATTAAGTCCTCTCACATTTTAAGCAAGAAAATTAGCTAATATTCCGTCTACATTAATTCTGTAGACATTCAATATTTTGTCGAGTGTGTTTTCTACAAGACTCGTATTCCCTCTTCCTACTAAAACTAGTCACCCTATTGATGGTATTTTTTTCTTTTAAAGAAAAGACAAATGTTGATATCTCGTCAATGACAACCCTTTCATGTGGTATTATTTTCACTGTCAAAGGTAAATGATAAATGTTTAACTTTGCTGTTTTTTTTTTACGACCGCTTTTACGGTTCGAGCCAAATCCATAATGAGGTTTCTGATGTGATGTATTCCTTTCATCACGGGTATTTTTCTCACCATTTATAACGGTCGTATCTCTTAATCGTGATGTATACCTTCCATCCGTTTTCTGCGTTGACATCACGTAATTCCGCAGCCGCCAAGATTGTCGTTTCAGATGCCCTATTTTCTCTTCACCTTTGCTCCACCTCTCGACTCTTTGGGGTTACTGACCGTCCCGTGCCAATTGTTGTTGTTGGTGTTGTTGTTTGGATGCTATTGGAATTACGTGAAGCGTGCCGACCGTTAGGAGCGTAAGGACACGTGGCCCCACCTCGTCGCTGCTGTTCAGTAACACACGGGCAGGTCTCATGCATCAGCAAAAAAAAACCTAGAAGATGCTCCTGTGGTCACAAGAGATAACCAGGTGACTAATGATCACGTTTTTTTCTCTCGCTCTCTCTCTCGCTCACTATTACTTCAATTGTCTGTGCGCTATTGCTGAGGCAGCAGCAATTAAAGCAGACTGCCATGTGACACTGGTGCCTGCTGAGGACCCAGCAAGCATGTTAGTGCCCTCCCCCCGCTCCTCCCCAGAATGGATATTGGGCAGATATTTTTTCTTTTCTAAAGGGATGTATTCAGGCGGTGGTGGCTATGAACGCTTGTAAACCTGCCCCGTGGAGGTAGCAGCGAGGGTTTGATGGTTCGCACAATGGAGCGAAACTCACTTCCCATGGGCGTCTAGGTAACCGTACGCTGGCCTTACCAGGGTGCTCCAGTTTACTCCGGCACGTTGCGTAAAGCCTTATTCATTGACTGAAGACATCTGAATATATATATGCGCGCCTTCGTGTGTTGTGGATTATGCAGCGTTGGTGAAGCGCAGTTCGCATGGTTGACGCGATGTAAAAACACCGATGATTATTGTTCGCGTCTAATTCTGTTCGCTGCATACTGCCTATGTAATGCGAATGTTGAAATGTTTTTTTTGTAGGACGTCTTGACATGCGTTTTTACTGAAAATTCAAATCAATCAAAATTGTATTGTATTCTTTAAAATATTGCCTACGTTTGCATTGAAATTTCGAGGCAACTTAACTGCTGTCATGGTAATCATGGTCATCATCCATTGTAAAAACTAGCAATATGTTTTTATTTTACCAGGTAACGCCCCACTGAGCTATATAGCTCTTTTTCGAGAAACGACCTGCCCGAAAATGATAGCCAAATTAAGTGGCTTATCATGTGGACATTTATAGCAGCCAAAAACTACGTAGAGGACCCGGAGAAAAATCCACGTGACCATGGGGAGAACATGCAAACTCCACATATGCAGGCGTGACGGTTGAGATCGAACCCACGCCCTCCTGTATACCAGGCGAGATAGTTAACATCTCCTAGCCATCGTGGCACCCAACTGCTGAATCGTCTCCACTTGTAAATGAAGGAAGGCCTTCCCAAGCCATCGCCATCCGTCACAGTCTTTGCAGTGCCACGCTCCATCTCGCTCCTGCGCTGTCGTATGCATCTAAAAACCTCAACAAAATATTTATGCGGTTACTTTTCGCACGCAGAAACCCCCGTTTCCATTAAGGGTAATGCGCATAAACATTGATTTGCGTGAGGCGGCGAATCGAAATATTGACAACGTGCTCAGGTCCGGTGTATTTAGGAGAAATTGCTCGGCCGTGATATGTATGGAATTATACCTACAGTATTCCACTGTGCTTGTCAAGCTGTTTCTGTTTATCCAGATATTAACTTACTGGATAAGCACTTTGCAGTGGACACATAGCTATTATCAAATCTCTTACCTGGGAATGCCCGTGTGTGTGCTGCTACCCAGGACAACTATAGCGAGTGGCATATGTGCACGGTTCAGAAGCTGTGTACTGATGTGTGCACAGCGTGCGTGCTTGTACGCTCGAAACCAGGGGTCGGCAACCAAAATAACAAGAAGAGCATTTTTTTTCAAAATCGGTAACAAAATAAAGACCCCTCAATATTTCAAGAGCCGCAATGCAATGTGAATACGAGATGGTGATCCTGAATAAATAACGTCATGAAGCAGCCCTTAAAAAGCCACACGTGCTTCCCTCGCCAAAGGTTTGCCGACCCCTGAAAATGGACGTTGGTGTTATTCTCGATGAGCAATGTCCAACTTAAATGTTGTTATATACATGTTTTTTGGGGAGTTTACACACACGATTGGTTCGTGTCTATTGGCGCATTTACTGCTTTTCCAAACTTGGTGATAGTTTATATTTAGTTGTGTATACTTGTATTTGATATACCCACTGCTGGATGAAGGCCTTCCAATGGCCAGGTTGATTACGATGGGTCGTTTGACCATATTTCACCACGTTGGTCGGTGTACGGTTGGTGAAGGGAGACCCCCAGGACCGGTTGAGAGAGATATACTCATCACTGACTATTAGTCATGCCCAGGACTCAAACTCTGCTCGTCTAATTGGTAGGGCAGTACGATAACTACTGTGCCACCGCTCCCCCCCCCAAAAAAAAAAATACAGTCACTAATCTAAATCTCAAGTATCATATTCTGATGCAGTGTTCGAATAATCTTAGCATGGAGCGACCACAAATGGTTGTAGAGATTACTTTTAACTTCAAGTAAGTACAATAAAAATTGTTTTTATTTTAACACATATATGCAATTGTTTTCCAGTGCAGATTATGAATCCGTCAGCAGTCCCATTGCAAAATCAGTGGCAGCCCCCAAGGGTGTCAAAGCTTGTGGATGCTGGGACGAGGAAGGCAACCCTCTACGACCAATATATGCACCGCCGGTTCTGCCACTGGCATTCTCCAATGGTTGATCCGTTGCTGATTTTATCCGATCACCGTGTGTAACTGCTGTCCATCGCTCTCTCTCTCTCTCTTTCTTTTCATTTTCCCGATAGCTCTCCCTTCATATCGTTCACATTTTTTGACGTGTTCACCCTCTATGGCATTTTAATTCGTCTCCGTATTGAATGTTTTCGTTGTTTATTTGCTGTATAATTATTGACTGATTTTGATTGCTTATTTATTACTGTTTTTGCTGTAATCGTGAAGCAGCTTGCGGCAATTTATTGTGAAGGGCGCTTCACCAAATGAAGATTGATTGATTGATCATTCTGTCCTCTCCCTCTCCTCTCTTTCTCTTGCTTTTATGTTTTCCTAGATCACAGCTCGGGGAGACCCTATTGTTTTTTGTTGTTGAGGAATTTGATTATTCCCCCCCCCCCCCCCCCCGGATAATCCCTTGCAATGGAACGTTTCCATTCGCAAGGATGTCCAGGATGTCAATGGACACACACACACATAGCAAACACACAATGACACGTGTAAAATACTTTCAATCTATTTTAAATCCACGACATGCATTTATACAGTTTTTTTATGTGTATACCCTTGGTGCCTTCATGCTGCGTCGTTTGGTTGTGTTTATTTTTCTGTATATTTTGTTAAAAACGTAATAGAAATACATACGAAAAAATAAGAAACAGATTCAGCATCGAAACGGATTGCCCTCCCCCACCCGTACAACGCGAGGGGTGTTTGTGTGGCCCCACAAGAACGTGACTGGGCGACCTCTTGAGAGGCAGCAATCATCGGCAGTCGTTCGGTAAATTGGCTCGACGTGATGAACAGTGCAACTGGGGGAGGAAAGGTGAACCGGCGGGTGCGCCTTTATCATAAAATGACCTCCCGTAGGTATCGGGTCAATGGAACAAGTGTGGTACCCTTCGCCGAGACCGCGATAACTCAGTCGATGGAGCCGACTGAAGCTGTTTTTTGCGAGTGGACACTTCGATTGGAGTTGTATTGAATTTTCCCCTTTTATAACCAGAGATTTTCTACACAAAGCGGGTTCAACAATCCTGCGCAACTTCATAGCCATTTCATCAACGTAAAATACACATTGGATGGACATTACACTGGGCGGCTAATGCTGGACTTGCTGTCAACCTTCCGCAAATTTTCCAGTAAATGTACAATTATGCTTTAGAGTGCATGCAGATAGATATTTCTATTCTGATGATGAGACAAGTGTAACCAAATCGATGCATCGTATTAGCTCTTTTTTTATTTACTAAAAGGATCCTGGGGCGGTGAAATATGCCAGGCGGTAGGGCGTTTGACACTCGTTGGAGAGCTGTGTGGTTCAAACTTGGCAGGTCACCCTGGTTATCACTGTGGGTGCATTAACCATAACGTGTGTGCCGTCTGTTTCACAGTGGAAGTTAGAGGTCCCCTGACCGTCGTTTGAAATGAGTGGGCCATTGCATGCTGGTGCCATGGTCCAAATTTGCCAAATTGTAAAAAAAAAACACGCAAATTACTCAATTGGGATTACGCGAATCAGCAATCCATCACCACCTTCACTGGCAGACACGCCCGATTGCACGCTGGCCTCTGAGCCACTTTGTGTTCACAGGGCCAGTTACCAAGCTGGGATGCCTTCTCAACTGTCTGAGACGAGATGCGATGTAAGTCATTTATCGCGTGTAAGGCGCTCCCAGACACGACCCCGGAGTAAAAGGACGCAACATCAGCAACAACAAATCCTCGCTATTGTGGTCTTTGTTGAACAGGTCGCAATTTTAACAAGCACGACACCAAGCAAGTTTGACGAAGGTGTTTTCTATTTGGCTTTATTTAAAAAAAGAACACATATTACATTATTGTCATTGTTACGCAAGCCTACACAAGTCACTACAACATTCAAAGGAGTGCTATTCAAATGAAAACAAGGTAATTTCGTTTTTTTACGTACATTGTATTAAACATGTAGTTTACACTCTTTCGTTTTGGCAATAATTAACGCAAACGGAAAAAAGACATGAACGAGCATAGTATTTATATATATTTTTAAGTTACTCACTCTCAAGGGGCATACAGCATTGATATATTATTCTATCATAAGTGTATGTTCAAGAAGCAGTAAATTGTACTATATGCCCTGCGTGTATTATATATACTGTATACTATGGCCAACACCACTGACAATTATCTGAACCGGTCCTGGGCCTCCCTTGGGTCGACTCAGCCTCAAATGAGTACCTGGTGCTATGAGTAAACATCGCCACTCGGGAGACAAAGGCGGCCAGGCGTGGTCAAGGCCACCCACCCCCGAGCGTGCCGTGCGGGCCTTCATCAATGCTTGCTAACAGCACTTGCTCCTATAGTTTACGGCTATACGGGGGATCTTTGTCTTTGTATAGTGCTCAAGGAGGCTGCGTTTGAGAGCAGCAGTTGCACAATTTTTCCCGTGGCTTGACAGATGTTGCTGCCATCGTAACATGAAGCCCAAAGCCAAGGGCTTAAGGCTCGCTTGCTACAACCGAGGCAACATTTGCAAACCAATGACCATAATTCATTGCTGTTACACGGAGAAAGGTACAGTTCTAGATTTGAAGCTTTCGTGACTGCAAGGATTCATATTCGTAGGTTTTTTTCGGTAAAGTCACGTAGGTAAAAAATTCTAATTAATAAAAGTAAATTCAAAATAAAATAAAAATCACGACGTTTCGGAGGCAACACGGAAGCTTATGTTGCCTCCGAAACGTCGTGATTTTTATTTTATTTTTATTTTACTTTTATTAATTTGAATTTAATTTTTTTTACCTACGTGACTTTACCGAAACAACCTAAGAATATAAAGGTACAGTTGGCTAATTTTGTTTATTATAAACGTCCACATGGAGGGATGCTATGCACTTTGAAGTTGAGCTTAGCAAGTGCGAGAGCTGTGGCCTAGTGGCAGAGATGTCGGAAGGTTGCGAGTTTTTAAATCCTTTATATTAAGTTCACTTGCTTGCTTGCTTGCGCGCTTACGACCATGCAAATCTTTCGGTCGTTTTTTAACCCACTTCCCGTGATCCAATCGAGCTGACATTTTGCACACAGACTCGTTGTGCGTGACAATGTATTTTCGCGACAAAAAATTTCCAAAATTTTACACTTTTTAGGAAAAAATAAATTATATTTAATTACCAATTGCTTAATGGTGGCAGGCATTCACCTGACCCATAGGTGGCATCCATCTCAAGCCAGAGGACGAGAGGACTCTAGCCGCCACGCATATAAAGGATTTATAGTGAAAAACTTTGTTTTTACGCGTTAATTTTTTATTCTTCGGGGGGGGGGGGGGGGGTGGTGGGGGGGGTGCAGTTGACTCAGTCCACCATCACCTGCGGGAACGACAACAGAGTACCACTGCGTAGAGAAGTCAACAGTGGTTGTCCTTGGTTCGACTCGCGTTCCCCAAAGGAAATCAGAATTTCCTCCACCGACTCAGTGGTCATGTGAGCAGGCATTTGCTTTGACTTTTAGACAGCTGACTGGGGTGTGCAGAGAGTCTTTTTTTATTGAAAGAAAGTGCATCTGTATTCATTTCCTTTCAGGGAATACGAGCGGCCAATAACAGAGAGTCATATAAATGGTCATGTCAAATATCTTCGGGATTTCAATTGGAAAGAGAAAAAGTAGAAATGTTAGGGTGTCATAAATTTAAGACATTGTCTCTCCTCAACATTACCCTTGAAAGGAAATTCAGCAAAGTTGCGTGTAATACTTCGGCTGAGGTATTATCTCTCACGAGATCATATTCTATGCACAGAATTGTTTTAAAAAACACATCACTTAATCTTTGCTCAATATAAGCAAATGACCGAAGCAGGCTGCAGTAGAGAGTTGGTGTTTTGATTGAAATTAAACGCACACATTTGAAATGTAAGCATTATTCAAGACTGCAAGCAGGACATGAAGGGGCAAAGAAACTATCCCAAACAGGCTTTTTAGGCAAAATGTAAAACAATTCAAATAGAGACATATACAATGCAACATTATAATGACTCCCTGTTGTATTAACAATGATATTGTATTGCATTGTGGGAAAGTGTTTAAAAAAGTAAACAATTATATTAGGCAATGCTGGTTCTACTCAAAAATATAATTATGCAAAAATGAACAACAGTTTTTTTTACACTAAGGCTCCATGAAAACATTGCATTTAAAATGGTACAATTATGAAAGTGCACAACCTTTTAAATCAAGCAAATGGAAAAACATTGGCATCGTTTAGACCAAGAGGTTGTTCAGTATTAAAGCAGGTATGGCAAAATATGTTCAATTTATTCTTTAAAAAATAACATATTGAGGATGGAAAACGTATACATAATTCAGTCATCGTAATTGATTCTGGGGCCACATGCCAAATCCAGGTTCTAAGGTTTCGCTAGCCATTCTTACCGCCTCATGTTTAAAAAATCACATGACGTGCATTGCCCGAGTCTGCTTGTGTGACAGGAATATTGAATCTTGAAATGCTCGAGACCCAACATTTGCGGCAAAGACGGCAGACAACAGCATAAATGTCACGCCGTCGCAAGCCGGGTCGCACAATTTGTTAATTGCGTGGCACGAATCTAAGGCAAGTCAAAGGCCTACATTGCATTTAATACGACACACTAATGGAACGGTCAACTGAAACTTAGCTTAACAAAATTGCATCGTGACAAGATGTCCTAAACGTTTGTGGAATGCATTTGTAAATGGGGGGGGGGGGGGGGCTCTGCCAAAATGACAATGTGGCTTACCGCTACGGTGCGGCGGTGAAGCAGCGACGCTGGCAAAAACGAAATCATCCCCGCGAAACAATGTGTAGGATGCTCGGAGAGCGAAACGAAGCTCGCGGTCCCACGATGTTGCCACTTGGCGTGATGGTGAAGGTCTCGCTTGGGCAAGCAGGTGGGAGGCCACCAACAATGGGCTACTCCCACATGCATGACACATTCCGATTATTTCGACGGCGAGTTGATGTATGTGAGAGCGGACGGAGGGTTCGAGTTTGGGGGGGCGGAGTGGTGGCGGCGAGGATGAACGTTACAATATTTACCCTGGAGCCTCCTCGCTCCACCCCTGAGGCCGGCGCATTGCTCCGACAGAGGCCGAGCACGCCAGCGGTTTGTCAAGGTCTACCTCAAAGTCCTGGTGCAAGGAATTAAATTGAGGCTCTCTCTCCAATTCTGCCCCCCCCCGCGAACTATTTGTAGACTAACACTGAGGCGCGTCCGGACCGTGAGCCCCGGTGCATTTGCACCGCCTGCAACTCTCGATGACTGCGCCACCGCTACACACACACACACACCATGGGAGCTTTGACATACTCTTAGGTTTTTTCGGTAAAGTCACGTAGGTAAAAAAAAAAATTTAAATTAATGAAATAAAATAAAAATCACGACGTTTCGGAGGCAACACAAGCTTCCGTCTTCAGGTGGAACCGTCACGGCACGATTGCTGTATTGTGTTGCCTCCGAAACGTCGTGATTTTAATTTTACTTTTATTAATTTTAATTTTATTTTTTACCTACGTGACTTTACCGAAAAAACCTAATTGTATGAATCCTTGCAGTCACGAAAGCTTCAAATCTAGAATGTTTAGTGACGTCATCACATGTACCCCTCTACTTTAAGGAACGAAACAGGAGGATTTCTCCACGAATCTGGCTGTCGCCTGATGAAGCTGGTTGCAATTACTGGCGAAACCTCGTACTCAGATGGTAAATGTTGTGGCTTTGCTCTCCAACACACCGGTGTGCTGTACGAGTGACGAATTGGCACGTTCTGTTTACGTGACAACCCTTACTAGTTGGCTGTGTCGGGTGGTGGCGGGTTTAAGGACACATTTATATATTTACGCGATCTAACCCCGACAAAAAAACAAGGTTGCAGGTGATTGTTTGTTGGCGGGAGGCCCCTTACCCACTTAATAACGTAGCACAACTTAACTGGCACGTGCGAAAGCGTCAAGCTCGGAGATTGGCTGCATGTATAGGAGTTAGATGCTATAGGTGTTACTTGAAACACATAATAAGATGATCGAATACCTTGTACTGTAGTAGTCATTCTCTGCGATATACAACACAATACAAAATATGATACCAACGTTCACAGACGTTACGGGGCAGTTTGCAGTTCGGAGTTCAGCAACCGCTGCTGTCGAGAAGGAACTTGAAATGTTCACTGCCCGGTGCCATGGATTTACGCACAGGTGAGCCGACATTCGACTTTAAAGCAATCGTGACACTGAGGAGCACAGTTGTGTCTTCAGCGAAGAGTAAAGTCTCTGCCAAAAGCTCGAGGCACATTAGTTAGTTCACGTTCCATTTGAAGAGTCTGATTCATATCTTCACACGTGGACCCCAACATAATAGTTGACGGGACATCTTGCGGCTGCTGTGCCAGGTTGGCCAGGAGTGATGGCGAATCCACGGTACAATTAGGCCGAGCCCGAAGGCCCGCGCGCGGACGGTGAGAGCTGGCGAAAGTCGACGTGAGCGTGAACACACAGGTAACCCCAATGCGACATTAACTTGATGCAGGCAGGCAGCGTTACGTGATGGCAGAAATCTGTGTTCTCCCGTGTGTGGTTTTAGTTTCCCCCACCACCGATATTTTGGCGTCAGATACCGGTGTCAGCCAGCCCCCATTGAGGTCAGCAATGAACACGTGAGCTGCTATACTGGTAGGAACCTCCTGGTTACACCAGCCCACAGGGGATTATTGTGTCCGCCCGTCCGTCGTGCATACAAAAATGGGAGGGGTGGGGCTGGGTGGAGAGGGGAGGATGGGGATGGGCTGGGTGGGGAGGGTGGGGAGGGGCTGGGTGGGGAGGGGAGGGTGGGGAGGGGCTGGGTGGGGAGGGTGGGGCTGGGTGGGGGGTGGGAGGGGTGGGGCTGGGTGGAGAGGGGCTGGTCACCCCGTGGTGCCCTTATACAACTCAACGTTTAACCTACTCACGCCGGCTTGTGCCCACCCTCACAGTCGGCCATATTTGCGGAATACACCACGCCGCCGTTGACCCTGGCCATTGACCGAGCAACCCAACGTTCCTACCAGCTCCCTGCGCAGGAATGTGTTAAGTCATCGCTGTTGTGCGCACATTGCTGCTGGATGTACTATGACAATGTGCCCGGATAACTGTTGGTTGGCTGCGCTGGCTGAATCCAGTTATTTATACTTTCATTAGTTTGGTACCGCTTTGCAAAGGCTTGTGAGGCTTGCAACAGTGACGGCTTGGATACCTAAGCAATGTTGAATTCTTGAATGAGGTTAAGAGTGAGCCGGATCAGAGGCGTTGCGGTGACATTATGGAGCCGCGCACGAGTGAGAGACAATTCACGCCGTTTAGAAACGGAAGCAGCCTTGGGCGGGACGTGTCACCAGAATGAATGATGGCTGATGGTCAGAAATAATGACGGAGTGGCATCCAAGAAATGGAATGAAGGGACGTCCACTGAATAGATGGGGCAATGAAGTGAACTCGTGTGCAGGTCCTCGGAGGATTACTACATCGCTGGATCGCACCACGTGATGGGAAGTCTTGATCCAGCGGTGGATCGACCATGGTTCACGATTACAACCACAGGAGCAGGAATAAGTTGTATTTTGGGTTGATCACAATGCGGGGCTTCGCTGCCTGCTTCGCTTCGTCCGCTGCGGAGAGAGCCGACCCCCAGGTCCCGAACTGCCCATCTCCGAATGTCCCATGGCCATAGAATGCATTCAAGAGAAAATGACCATGCGTGGCACGTTTAAAGGAATAAAATCTGAATTTCTTTGAATTGTTGAGAAAATATTTCCTTCGTTGCTCGATTGTTGGTTTTAGTTCAGCGCATGCACTGTTAAGTTTACGATACTGTTAGCATTTCGGATTACATTAATTCCTCCTCATAAGCATTCTATATCGTTAAATTTACTTTTTAAAAAATACGTTACTTGAATTGAAACTTTTAAATGTGTTGCTTTTCGAGTGCGTAGTACAAAATGTGTCTGGTTACGTAAAAAAAATTAGTTGGGCATCCGACGCGCGCAATTTTGGTTGTTCTACCCCTCGGGGTGCTTTTGTTTGGCACCTTCCTAAACGGGCACCGCAGTTGTCCCCACGCTGGCCGAGGTGTGCCACTTATGTGACAAAAAAAGGTAAAGGGGCAGCCCTGCAATTTGCTTCCCACACCACTGCTGGTGGAAGGGCTTCCTCTGAAGGGATCTGTCGGGGGAGAACCTTGTCGAGACCATTTTGGGCCACTCTTCCACGCGAGCCAGACCGTCCAGGAAGCGATGTCAGAAGCCACACCTACCCCAGCGCACCTACCCCAGCGCACCCACCCCAGCGCACCTACCCCACCACACCCATCACCCGCACCCACCACACCTACCCCAGCGCACCTACCCCAGCACACCCACCCCAGCGCACCTACCCCAGCGCACCTACCCCACCACACCCATCACCCGCACCCACCACACCTACCCCAGCGCACCTACCCCACCACACCCATCACCCCTACCCCACCACACCTACCCCAGCGCACCTACCCCAGCACACCTACCCCACCACACCCATCACACCTACCCCACCACACCTACCCCACTACACCTACCCCACTACACCTACCCCACCACACCCATCATACCTACCCCACCACACCTACCCCAGCACCCCTACCCCACCACACCCATCACACCTACCCCGCCGCACCTACCCCGTCACACCTACCCCGTCACACCTACCCCGCCGCACCTATCACACCACACGCGAGCTGTCGGCCGACCAACCGTTGAGTAACCAATCACATTGCTGGGTGGGTAGAGGTGGGGGGATTTACGAGGCTTGCCCATTATTTAAATCAGTGATTGTTACCCGTTACTGCAGGCTTGTATCCATTCGGTTCTCAATCGTTAAAACATTTATTGATGAAACAAAGTAGTTGTACTTACGCGCGCATGCTTAATTTGTGTTTCGATGATTTACCTTCTAAAAAACAATTGGTACGTCTCACACCCTCAGCAAGGGTATCTCACCCCTCCAAGTTAAGAACCACTGCTTTAAACCCACACTGGGAGATCGAGCCTGTTGGACACTGCATTGCAAGCATTGGACCAAATTTGCCCTCGTGAAGGTTTCAGTTTCACAAGATCTGCGGTGGCCTATAAAGTCGCGTGCCAGGAAAGAATAGCAAACTCGCCATGCCTTTTCAGCAGGATTATATTTGTGTGCAAGCGATATTGATGGGCTGGGCTTAAATGTGTAAAGCTCAGAGCGAAGTCAATTAAAATATTCTGTGCTGCCAGCCACGAACGCCGTCTATAATTTCTTTCATAATAGATCACCAAAACAAAGACAACCTTGATACCCTCCACGGACTTTGTCAGCAACAAAACATCCACTTATTACATGTTTTAAGATCTAAAGCCATTGCGGTGTTACTTTATTGAGCTGTATCGAGCTGAAAAGACATCGGCTGCCACATACATTCTTTGTGGGTCAGCCGTGTTTCTAACGAGGATTGCCCGCAAGTGCATCCGAGGGAAAGAACCCGGTAAGTTTCCTCGCACAACGCCCCTGATAGTGGTCTGTGCTGCTGCTGCTGCTGCAGCTTACGAGCCAGAACGGATTGGCGACGCGAATCGAGTCGGAGGGCTCCACTTCAGCCGGGACACATCGACGCAAACGGCCCCATCACATCCATCATACCGACCGCTGCGGCGGTGGCTAACAACTAGTCACGGTGCCACCTAAATCCAGTCTTCCAGCGAACGCCCCCCCCCCACCAACGGAAAGAAAGATCCAGTGAGAAATGCAGCCCCGGTAATGTGCGGGTGTGCGCTATGTGCGTGCGCGCGTCGCTTGCGCGGGCAGGTGGCATTTAGAAAACTACGACGGGCTGGCAGGAGTAGGAGGAGGAGGCAGCTCACGCACGCCGGCCGCTGGGGTCGCGCCGCGCGGCTCACGCTGCGTTCACGTGCGCACGGTGCAGATGGGCACAACGATGACCAAGACGACGGTGCACACGGCCACCAGCACCAGCACGGCGATTTTGCAGAGCTTCGCGCGACGGAACTCGGCCTCCTTGCGCTTGAGCAGTGAGTCGTAGCCCGGCGTGTAGATCTCCTCCATCCAGTACTCGAGGTTGTTGGGGTTCAGCGACTCCTGCGTCTGGTAGACGAGGGAGGGACGCGGCCGGTATCGGAAACTGCGGCTCGCTCTCACAAGTCACAGTCATCGTGTTACACCTCCCTCTCACCTTGTCCTCTGCAGGTCAGATGGAGCACCAGAGTTATATTACATTCCAGGTTATATGTAATGAATGCCTATCTACGTATGCTGAGGACAGCACTTTTCCCATACGCTCTGTTATAGAGAGTTATCATTGTCGTATTGCAGTCTAACTGATACGTTAAATCCTCGCAGATGGAACTTAATGTGATTGATACTAGTTTGTTTTACCCTTTTATCTGGCAATAAAACTGACACCTTTTTTACAAGGAGTCATGTTTGCATTGACCACAATACCTGCGGTCAGAATGCGAACAAAAAACACAACTCTGATAATGTATGCACTGTCCTTGAAATATATTGGTCCACACCCGAGACAGCTTTTCTTAGAGCCTAGTCTCACATGGTGTTGGACCAGATGACGCCAAAAGGCGCACACCTCAATTAATGTGATTGTTCATCACATGACGATGCGAGGATTTGAACTCAAGATCTCAGCATTGCCGGCTCAGCTCTCTGACCTCTTGAGTCACCCAGCCTTTGAGATACCGTGGTATTAAGCCCCCAACATATGCAGATCCTTATCCTTATTAAGAAGATGCTGCCGAGCACAGAGAGAAGCGGATTTGTCTCGAGACATGTCACCTGCCGGACTGCGGTCCACGTCGCCCGTGTGGTATTTCACGAGGGGCTCTTGATCACCGCCTAGCACATTTATTCTAGATTTGAAGCTTTCGTGACTGCAAGGAATCATATTCTTAGGTTTTTTCGGTAAAGTCACGTAGGTAAAACATCAGAATTAATGAAAATAAAATCCGAAACGTCGTGATTTTTGTTTTTATTTTATTTTATTTTCATTAATTTTGATGTTTCACCTAGCACATGTCCGGCACGGCTTGCGAAATTAATTTTAATACCACGCCCGAAACGGTCATCACGCCTATGTATGCCGTGCAACGATTCTCACAGTGGGAGTAGTGGCACGGCAGGGCAACTGTGCTACAATCACTTCGATATGGATACAATGTCACGTTCGTGCACCAGTGCAGCGGCAAACGGAATATGAAACTCCCGAGGACTGTCCCTTGGGATGAGTTACCTGCTGCCGCAGTGTGTGCGAACAGCAACGCTAGGAACGCACGGGTACAGCTGGGCATCGTGCTGGCCACATTGGTTATTTTTAAAGGCTGCCGCTAATATCCCTTTACCCCAGATTTTGTACGTCTAAAATGCGGATAAAAAAATATATGTTGTTCAAAGCGTTGCCATTTAAAAAAAATGTCAACAGCTGAGAAACGTGCTGCTTTAGTGCTTTGTCAATCCCCTGCTGGATGTACGTCTCCTGCTGTGTCGTTTATCGGTGTTTTTGACCGTCCTTAACCACGCTGATCAGTGTGGGTTGGTGAAGGGGAGCGGTGGTGCAGCGGTTAGCGCGCTGCGCTACGAACCTGGCGACCCGAATTCGATTGCCGCTAACAGCCAACACCAGTGACGATTTATCTGAACCGGTCCTGGGCCTCTCCTAGTTCGACGAGGGAGACAAAGGCGGCCGCGCGTGGTGCTGGGTACACCCACTCCCTCGTGTGCAATGCCGACCTTCATAGGTGCTCGCTAACACAGCACTTGCCCCAGCAGTCTGTTACAGGCTATGCGGGAAATCAAAATCGGTGCACTAACCACTGCACTGCCCGCTAACCCCTCCACCCTGCAGCTGTCGCGGTAGACTTATCGTATGCACCGATGTCAAATGAAATAACTCAAATCGCGTTCAATATGCAGCCTTCTAATCTCCGCAAATCCTTTATGACAAACGCGACAACGTATATTTATTAGCTGAAATTAATATATTATTAAGGGGGGGAGATGTGTCAAATACAATACCATTTCAATTTACATAGCATCTAAATGCAAATATACCTGAAGATTCTGTACAACTGGGAAAGGAACATCGATTTGGGGATAAGGGGTGGAGTGGAATTGGACCTCGCAGTTAGTCAGAACTGGCAAGATGATAGGGTGATTGGATATTTTCAAACTCCTTGTTTTAAAACAATATATATATACTACTGTACATATGGGCACATCATCAGCAGCAGCTGATGATGATACAGCTTCTGCATATTATCAGATTAACATAATCCATTGTAATTGATAAATGACATTAACCCCCCTCTGATCTTTGCACTTGATAGTCACATTGATGACATCACCTTCCTCTATTAAAGACCAGAAACAGGAAGACTTCTTTACAATTCTGGAAAATCGCCTGATAAAGCTGGTTGCAATCACCAGCGAAACGTCGTACTCAAATTGTAATTGATGTGGGTTTACTTTCCAACACACCGGTGTACTGAAGTAGTACTAATTGATGGTGTCAGGTGGTGGTGGTGGGTTAACGCCGAATTCATATTTACGCGATCTCACCCAAAAAAACAAACCCTTTTAGGGGCCGTCCATAAATGACGTCGCGCGATTTTGGACGATTTTGACCCCCCCCCCCTCGTCACACGGCATCACAAAACGTCGGACCCCCTCAAATATGACGTCACAAAGCTCTGCCCCCCCCCCCCCCAAAAAAAAACAGGCTTCAAATCGCTTTAAACTATTGTCATTGTAGTGCGTATTTAATGTGCCGCTGCACTCTGATGTTGCAGGAGAAAACATTTATCAAAAAGTCGATTTAATTAAGTAGAACGTGTTGTCTATATTCATTTAAAGTTGCGCATTTTTATGTGACGTCACAATTCTCACCACCTCCTCCTCGTCACAAATGTCTGACTCCCCCCCCCCCTAGGTGGGTGACGTCATTTCTGGACGGCCCCTTTCGAACGATATAGGTATCCACCCACTGGAATGTTGCTACTTTTCATCATCTTCAGCTGTGATCTACCATCTGCTGGATGATGTGACGACTCGTGATGTCACGAAGCAGCAATCTATCGATCTGCCGCACACACACACGCACGTGGTCTCGTCGCTCCATCTCCACGGTGGTCATTCCCCCGGATGTGTGCGCTGTTCTACTTTGGCTGCCATTGCGTCGTTATTCTGGAAGATCACGTTCATACATCCAAGTAGCAATGCGGTATTGTATTGCTCGTACGCTAGCCGATGCATAGCCGATGCATAGCATCTGCTAGCCAAATCGCGCGAACGATTTACAGGAGATCACAGAGTCGCTAACAAGCGCAGGAGATGTGTATGTGGACTAAGTGCTCATTAGATAAACACAATGGAAATTGGGACTTCATTGAGCTGTCTCGAGCTGAAATGAAATCGGCTGCCACAAACATTATCCGTGGGTCAGCCGTGTTTCTAATGATGATTAGGATTTAAAGCAGGTAACGGAATCTGTTTATCTCGAAAGCACAGCGCCCGAGGACGATGCATAGATTCGCAGACACAATTGTAGTAGCCTCGGCAGGAGTCAGCAACACGAACGAAATCTGTAAAAGCAAAAGGGCAAATTCAAGGCCAACAAAGCTGAGAATATGTCAGGGATTTGTGATTCCAGTTGTATAGAAGTGAATGCTTCGTTGGATATAGTGAGTACAGTACCACGTTGTGGAAGGCAACAGTGGTCGTACTTTAGACATTTTAGTTTTCCACCACTGGCTCAAAGGCAGGCAACGTAAGCAGTAAAATGAAGCTGAACGCTCCGAACATCCGAACAAATTGTCTGTTTTTTTGAGCGCAACAAAAGACGTAGTTGTACTATACTTCTACGTACATATATACTCACTGCCTCCACCAACCCGCAGTGACCAGCATGATTGCGTTTGGCCAAATAACCCGTACGACCCGCCCAGCCACGGAAATGCCTTCATCCAGCAGTGGATCAACAAAAGGGCCGTACATGTCAATGATTACTCTCTGGTTCTTTCTGGAAAGTCACGTAGATAGAAAAAATAACAAAAGAAAACGACGTTTCGGTCGCTTCACCTGAAGACGGACTCTTGTGTTGCGGCCGAAACGTCGTGTTTTCTTTTATGCTTTTCTCTACCTACGTGACTTTACCAAAAGAACCTGAGAGTATGAATTCCTGCAGTCACGAAAGCTTCAAATCAAGACGATGTCAATGATTATTTTCAACACTTTGTCACTCCACTGGCACCTCTTGCGTGTTGTGAGGAAGGGCCCTCATCGTCTCCAACGTCACCGATGATATCGTTTTTGCTTTTTTGTTAAAGACGACTGCCATTTACGAGTTGTGTTGAGCGTTTTTCGTAATCACTGCTGGATGAATGCCTTTCCACGCAAGTTTCTTTCTCAAACAAATATCGCGCAGCATGTGCACGTGTCGCGGTGACTTGAATGCTGCTTCGTTGTCCTTGCCGTGATCGATACACGCGCACAGGCGAAGTTAATGATCACGGATTGCTTCCCCATTTCCACCGTTGACGGCCTGGGCTGGTGGGCATGGAGGGGGCCAGGCCGACCCGGCAGGCGCAAATCGGTAGTCACGGGCCCGGCTCGCTGGCCACGGGAGATTGCCAACGCGTTAGTGCCGCACGCTATCGGAAGTAATCTGCAAGTAAATGAAGCTCAACCTAATTTTGTCACGCAATGCATTGCTCTCTCCCCCACCCCCCACCCCCCGCACACCGCACACCTTCCTACTGCTCCCTCCCCGGGTCTGCCGAGGACAGGTTTGTCCGTGTCAGGCTCCAGCAAAGCACTGGCATATTCAGGAACGGTCGTGCCTAACGCTTAATGAGGTTGAGTTATTATTATTTTTTACATGAAAGCTGCTTCCTATGATCTCGCATTATTTTTGTTTTACCAGGTAAGGCCCACTGAGCTATTTAGCCCTTTTTCGGAAGTGACCTGGCCGCGAATTATAGCTCAACGAAGTGGCTTATCATGTGGAAATGTTTAGCAGCTAAATACTCGAAACGCACGTTTCTAAATGTGGAGGGAGAAACCGGAGGACCCGGAGAAAAATTCACGCGACCTCGGGGAGAGCAAACTCCAAATATACACCAGGTGTCAGGGTCGGGATCGATCCCACGACCTCCTGTACACCAGGTGAGGTAGTTAACATCTCGCCACCACGGCGTCCTTTTCCTGGAGTTGAACACATGATCTCAGTGGCGCCAGTCCATTGCACTAAGATGCACATTTACCCTGCGAGGCATCCTACATTAACGCAGATGTTTATTGTTACTTACCTGTAGAATGTGATAATCACAGTGCAACAGCTCGATTGGACTTGTCATGTAAAGGTTCCTTGTACACATAATAATGGTTATTTGCAGACCTTTGGCAATCCACTGGTGGATGAATGCTCCCACGTGTCGTGCCAGACACGGGCTGTTTGTTTTGCCAGACGTCACCACGCTTGGTCAGGGTCGGTTGGTGAAGGGATTTCCCACGACCGGTTCAGATATCACTCACCACCGATGTTAGCTGTGGATGGGAATTAAACTTGGGTCACTGGGTTTATAGCGAGTTGCGCTAAATCACTGTGCAACCGCTCTCCCATATCGCCTCGCGTCGATACATTTTTACCGAGCACTCTGCTTTCCACTCACACGCAAACGTTGTCCATAAAGAAATAGACTAAACAACCGACCGACATAGGACCCCTCGTGAAATGAGAATTCCACGTAAGTTGTGGTTTTCGTGGGCAAATAAGTCACTATTAATTGTGTACGTAGGCTTTGACGACCAATTTTCTGAATCATAATTGGTTTCTATTGGATGAAGTCGTCGTGTCAACGCGTTTGTCGAGATCTGAACTCCTGTTAACAAGCTGATGTTACTGGATGTAGTCTCCAGCCAAATATCGGTACCCATTTCAAAGTTTGTGAGTTTACTCACCAGCAATTACACCAGTCGCTGCTTAAGCGGTGATAAAACTGCCCACTCTTTGGTTCTTTGGGTAAAGTCACGTAGAAAGAAAATAAATTAAATAATAGAATACGACGTTTCGATTGCAACACAAGCAATCGTCATCAGGTAGAACTAAATTTGAAAAAGAGACAAAACACAGACACGGAGACACACAGACATACACACAAGCAGAGAGAGAGAGAGACAACACAGAGACACACAGAGAGAGACTTTAGTGTGTGTGTGTCTATGATGTGTGTCTCTCTCTGTGTGTTTCTGTGTGTGTATCTCTCTGTGTGTCTATGCTTGATTCATGCAACACATTTATCCATCGGCTGTGTCAGACGAAGGAGGGCTTACGACGACGGATAATCTTACACGATGACCTAACCGAAAATAAACCAATTATGAATCAAGTAACCTTCATACAAAATTGATACTGGTAAATATCCACCTTTCGCAAAGTGTGAAAACTAAGCAAAGGTGGCATTGTAAACGATA
The DNA here is from genome assembly GCF_965212315.1 of Lampetra planeri. Taxonomy (NCBI): domain Eukaryota; kingdom Metazoa; phylum Chordata; class Hyperoartia; order Petromyzontiformes; family Petromyzontidae; genus Lampetra; species Lampetra planeri. The sequence continues at coordinate 23,220,931 of NC_136109.1, read as the reverse complement.
TTTGACAATCCCCCACACCCTCGTTTCATATCAGCAACTAAATGTACTGTCTATTGTCAGCTTGAGTTGCACAATCTTTAGCTGCCATTACACACATGCGCGCTCGCTGTTGTACAGGTCAGAGCACGAATGCCCTGATAAATAGGTTTCAACAGAAAGGCAATTTCGATATCCCTGTTGCTCTTTCATGCTGGCTTAAGTTCAAATTGTTATTTTTTTTTCACTTCTCAACCTTTTATAGATTATTTTATTTGTGGAGTTAAATTTATTTCTCCGCAAGCTAAGGTCTCGCAAGAGCCTAATCATTATCAATTGGAAAAAAGTTATGGAACTTTTGGTCTCATAGAAGCTTGTGGAATAAAAAATAACTATTCCGCGCCATACTTGAATTGCTTTATGATCCTCGAGTCGGTGAATAAAAAAAAAAATTCTGCCAATTAAATTTGACCGAAGCGCAGATGGTGCACAAAACTGAATAGTGCAGTGCTTGCGTTATTACTTTGTCGATATAAAGAAACAGCAGTTAACGTGGAGATAACACAACAGCGTTGGCTAAAGCGTTGCTCATTTAGGGACAAATCCACACTTCTTGGGATGGAATGTATGTATGGTTGAACTTATTTCATACTGTATGCAGCCAACCGTGCTAATTGGTGCCGTGGTGTAATAGTGTAATGGTTAGCAACTCTGGAGCTGCAATCCAGAGGTGGCCGATTCGATTCTTGGCAGCAGCGGTTGAAACAATTGGCAAAGTTTTTTTTATATGTTTTAAATCACTACCCTCCATCATCTTTCGCACCCAGCATTAGACGTGGGCGCACCGTTGTCCATCGGCAGCTGGCGTACGATCGGGTAGAGTGTGCGTATTTCCATGTCTTCCAACACGTTCGGGCAACGTGGAAGAGTAGGCCAAAGTACCCTCCCTCCCATCGGCTCCGTTAGCTAGAGGTCATTCCGTCAGCAGTGGCGCGAGCCACGTGATTGCCGAGGCGCGCCTTTGCCACGCTGCTCAAATACGACGTCTAACTTGGGAGAGGGGTCGTCGTTTGCGCGAGTCATCGTGAGGGAAGGCAGGGCAGTCGTTGGTGGGAAACGGGCTCGGGGTTGGTGAGTGCTGCTGTTAATGCTGTTTATTATCTGGGGAGGCAAGGCCGCTATGGGGCCGTCCATAAATGACGTCACGCAACTAGAGGGGGGGGGGGAGGGTCAGACATTTGTGACGATGTGTGACGAGGGGGGGGGGTTTATTTGAGAAATGTGACGTCACATCAAAATGCGCAACTTTAAATAAATATAGAACTGTTATAACAATATTAATTGTCCTACAACATCAGAGTGCAGCGCCACATTAAATACGCACTACAATGACAATAGTTTAAAGCTATTGAAGCATGTTTTATTTTCAAAATGGAAATATGGTTTTGGGGGGGGGGAGGCAAAGCTTTGTGACCTCATATTTGAGGGGGGGTCTGACTTTTTGTGACGCCGTGTGACGAGGGGGGGGGGGGTCAAAAATCGTCCAAAATCGCGTGACGTCATTTATGGACGGCCCCTATGTTCCCGATATAAATAGGGCACTGATTTTCATGCACGTGCAATGGCGGTGGCGATCGTTCCCGTCACCGCGAGAGAGTGAGGTGCATGCTGAATACGCGAGACTCATGGCCAATGTGCGACACATGACGAGTCTGGTGATTGAATGGCGTGTAATCACATCGGCTTTCAAAGGAAGGAGAAAATCCACATGCAGAATTGTTAGCGTACTCTCCGGATTATGATGCATTTTATCCTCGCTGCACTTTAAATACGCCTTGAGGGTGTGTCTTGTAATCCAGTGGGATGCGTATGTGTGCGTGAGACCAGATTTTACCACTTTCATTATCAACATCGGGCACTCGTTTTGGGTACGACTTCCTTTCCACAGCGTCGTATAATCTGGAGAATATGGTCACAATAAAGAGTTAATTTCCATTTCTCTCTTTCCTGATGAAACCTCCGTTGCTTTAAATGTCAGCCTATTACGTGTTTTTTTTCTCTTATGAGGCATTTCACCTGATAATTAAAATGAACGTGCTTAATTTTTCTTTTTTAATCAGTGCGAATGACCTGCTATGGATACACATGGGCGTTCAACGTTCAAATGAATCAAAAAGTGAAGAGGGCACGAAGACGCATGGAGCGACCCATTCTTGGAATGACATTGCGAACAAAAGATGAACACGTGGACTAGAGAACACAGGTGGGGGGGGGAATAAACTACATTGTTTGTTTTTGCATCCTTTACGTGAAATAAACCCAGGAGACGCGTTAAAACATCGCCTCTTGATTTTTTTTGTGAAAAGTAAGTGGGCTCGAGGAGGACACGTCACAGAGAGATGGGCGGCGGTCAAGATTAACGCAGTGCGAGCGAACACGCACGAGAAGAGGGGTCTGCCATGAAGACGGAGCGACGACGTCATCTCGGGTGCAGATGCGACTTGGATTACATTGGTCAACACAAAAAACATGTTTTTTCTGGCATTGACTTTTGCAGCTGTTCTAGACTAATTTCAGGGTGCTGATTCCAAATCTGATCTCAGATTTGCTGTATCACATCTCATTTTTTAATCCTTTATATTAAGTTCACTTGCTTGCTTGCTTGCGCGCTTACGACCGTGCAAATCTTTCGGTCGTTTTTTAACCCACTTCCCGTGATCCAATCGAGCTGACATTTTGCACACAGACTCGTTGTGCGTGACAATTTCTTTTCGTGAAAAAAGATGTTCAAAAATTTTACACAATTTAGGTACATTTTTAAATATTTAATTACCAATTGCTTAATGGTGGCAGGCAATCATCTGACCCATAGGTGGCAGCCATCTCAAGCCAGAGGACGAGAGGACTCTAGCCGCCCGTTTCAAAGACCAATGTGGGCTGGGTTGTGGCCCATTGAACACGCATATAAAGGATTTATAGTGAAAAACTTTGTTTTTACGGGTTAATTTTTTATCCTATCGGCATACCCCATTTCATTGATTTTACCCAAAATTAACTCTGTCACTTATGATTGCAAGTTGTTGCGAGTCAGTGACTGCTTTAGTGTTAAAATATGGTGCTGTATTTTTAGGATAGTGTGTTTATAAAATCATTTTATATAGATATCCACATTTATTTAATATTTTTCTTCTGCAGTTTTAATTGAAAATGCAATATTTGATATCTCAAAAACCTGACGTGATAGACAAAAACTGGTGCCAGATTTGCAATCGGCTCCCCAAAATTACCTTAAAACCGTTGGAATACCTTATGCCAGAAAAAGTGTGTTGACCAGTGTTATTCCGTGACGGGATCATGGGAGATGACAATGGCTTGTGGAGGCCTTCATCCAGCAGCGGATTGATCATCGCTGATGAAGGAGATGATCATGATGAATGCATAATTGCTGATGAATGTGGTATATGTTTTGTAATTTGGTCTTTTGCACCGCTGCCACCACAGTTCGCTAGATAGGTTTTTTTGTTTGTTTAATTACCTCCACTATTTACATTTGAGAACATTCTAATAGCTCGCGAAGACATAGCGACAAAGCTTAACAGTATTTTGTCGGAAAAAAATCAATAACATAAAACAACAAAATGATTAATTGAGACTGCATGATATAAATTTTAGAAAAATGACACCGATATTGCCTGCACACATTGTTCTGCCAAAAACGCAGATTGATTGCTGCATAAAAGGGTTCAAAGGGCATTCTTGGTGTCTTTTTCATATTCTTACCTTGGGGCTTTTGGCGTTAAATCAAAGATACACAACAGATGCCTTCGGGCTGTTAAAGCAGCTATCTATTGCTCTGAAAGATTGATGCATCTGAGAATTGTATCGGCGCCCCTGATGTCCTTACATTATCACAAATGGCCAAGTGTAAACATTTCCTTTCGAATGTCAGACACACCTGCAATTTAGTGACGAGTCGGTGAATGAAAGAACAGCGAGTAGTTTGTTTTCTTCTTGGTTCTTTCGGTAAAGTCACGTAGAAGGGAAATAATAAAATAATAAAACATTATAAAATAATTCTCACGATGTTTCGGCCACAACGCAATCAGCCGTCCTCAGGTGAAGAACAGGGCTGTCTACCGACAAACCTGTTCTTCGTCTACCGACAGACCTGTTCTTCACCTGAGGACGGCTGCTTGCGTTGTGGCCGAAACGTCGTGAGAATTGTATTTTATTATGTTGAATTTTTTATTATTTTATTATTTCCATTCTACGTGACTTTACCGAAAGAACCAAGAAGATGAATCCCTGCAGTCACGAAAGCTTTAAAGCGATTAGTTTGTTTAGACATCTGTGCGGATGAATGGGGTCCAAGCTACGGACCATGAAGCAAATCACCGTAGTCCTCCTTCAATGGAGGAGGGATTCAAAAATTTCGCAAACTCCTGAAGCCTATTCTTAGGTTTTTTCGGTAAAGTAACGTAGGTAAAACATTAAAATTTATAAAAGTAAAATAAAATAAAAATCACGACGTTTCGGAGGCAACACAAGCCTCCGTCTTCAGGTGGAACCGTCACAGCCACGACAGCTGTATCAAGTAAATGAGAGATTGCAGGAGCTACCACTCCGTTTATATAATGGTTGGAGAAGTGGTAGCTCCTGCAATCTCTCATTTACTTGATACAGCTGTCGTGGCTGTGACGGTTCCACCTGAAGACGGAGGCTTGTGTTGCCTCCGAAACGTCGTGATTTTTTATTTTATTTTACTTTTATAAATTTTAATGTTTTACCTACGTGACTTTACTGAAAAAAGCTAAGAATATGAATCCTTGCAGTCACGAAAGCTTCAAATCTAGAACTCCTGAAGCCTACTCGTGGCTACCAGACCTTGACATTGGCATTTGTCTCCTGACCAATTCGCCATGCGTACGAACAGAATAAGTGGGGTGTTCGCCAGCTACTCCGGCTTTCTGAGCACACACCGACATATTTCGTGAAGAATTGGCCAAACGTGTCCAAGCCGGATGCTCCTGGAAAAAGCATTGAGACTCTTTGAGGGTTTCAGGTAAAGAAATGTGAATATCCATGTATCAATTGCAAACACCCCCCCCCTTCCCACTCAGTTGGTTCGATGGTCGTGATCCAGGAGTGGGGGGTGGGGGGAGAGGAAGTCATAGTTCAAGTATCGTCTTTTGTTGGTCTCCTTTTTACTGTCACATTTGTACAAGATGTGGTTTGCGTCATTTGTTCCATTACCCCATGAGTATTACTGGGATATAGCTCCCATGAATCATAAACGATCGTTCGTCACGCGCACGAACTTGGTGCATGTATCATGTGTGTGAGGATCGATTTTAATTGATGAACTGATGCAAGCCTAATTGTTTTCATATACAGCGAGTATGACTGGGGTAAATAAGTACGGCACTGATCGTATGCACTCCATTAGGTACACGCTATATCCACTTTCCTTTATACTGGGCAGTTCTCCATTTTTGGACACATATTTCTGACATACTGAAGATGTGGGTAAGCATTAGCGTAATCATATATTGGATTTTTTGCCTGGGGATAGTACTTTATGTCAATCGCCCAGGACTGTAATTCACGCGAAAAAAAATGTTTTTGCTTTTCTTGATGGAAGAGAAATGCTCGTAAAATTGCAAGAGTGTCGGAGGTCCTCATGCGGACTGGCTCTGTCGTCCACAATGGGAACTATGAAGGTGCCACGTTTAAAAACCTTTACAAAGGACACCACACATGATTATCATTGGGATGATGTTGACATGGTTACTGTGAGGTTGCCTTATTTTGTAGAACTGCCCATATGGAGAGGATGATAAGCCGCAAGCACAAAAATGGGAGCGACTTTTTTTTTGCTATTTCAGAAGTAATCCATAAGAGTTTCACCCGTGATCTGTCTTATGCCATTTAGTTCCAAACTTACGTTGCACTGTAGATGCATTCTAAGTGGCCGTTGTGCTCTTTATTGTTGTTCAATACCATTTCACATCTCAATGACAGCTTACTGCTGGACGAATGCCTTCCAGCACAGTGTCAGCCACAGGGGGAGGTGTTTGACCATACTTCACCATCCTGTTCAGTGTGGGTTTGTCAAGGGATCCTAGTGCCCAGCAGCAGCTCTGATTTCACCCCCCGCTAACGTCGGCCACGGCCGGTGATCGAACATCGGAGTCACGGTGCGGTGAGGACCCTACCACCCCAGCCCCAATCAGCGCCCTGTATAAACCGAGCGACGCTTGTGAGTGTCACTTCTCAATTGACGGAGGCGACGAGGCTGAATATCGCCACAACTAGTTGGGCAGACCAAGCCCGAAGCCCGCATCTTTCGCTTTTCAAGTTCCCAGAAGTGATCCTCGTCATTATGTACCCAGGAGCACTAATTGCGCGTGATGTGGTGCCTTTGCAGCTGGCGGCATTAAATAGCGACGCAGCGTGGTCGCAGTGTATACGGAATAAATGGCGTGCATGCCCAAGCAATCTCACAGGGAGCGTTCAAAGCTTCTGAAAACACAACATGGCCATCTGTTTAAGGAAAATAATTTTTCCTTGCCAAAAAAAACGGAGGCGTGCGCGTTACGGTGTCGGCTATGCGATGAATTTTAATCAGAGAGCCACGTGACGTAGAAATGAAGGTAAGGTTATGTGGCTCCTTGCCAGCTGAGGTTTCGTGTTTTTCTTCGTGTGCCATTAAACATAGTGCTTAGCCCCTGTCGAAGGCAGAGAAACCCGGACCCTGAATTTCCTTGGTATGCTCTACGATTAACAAAAATAGCTATTTTGAAAAAATATTTAATTCAATGTTGCAATTCGTCCTTGCTTGAATCGCCGTTATGTGTAATAACATTCCAGCAGTTCTTTGTTCTCCAAGGTATTTAACCGTTGCCGCGCACATTACGTGCTTTCCTTTGGAGGCTTCCGTGCCTGCAATCTGCCAGCAGCGAGCCGTTGGACTTTCGGTGGCTTCGTGCAAGGTTAAAAGGTTCTCCACGCACGTACGAGTCGCGTGCGCTGAATCCCAATAAAGACTAATCCATAACCACGAGGCAGGACAGGCTGCTCACCAACAGCACCCCCTCCCCCCCCCCCCCCTCTGTAAATCACCGTGCGTTTGTGGAAATCCTCGTAAATGCACGAACGCAGATTATTCATTTTTCAACGAAGAGCTTGCACGCAGCGGAAGGCGAACACGTAATTGGCTTGCCGTTCGCGATGTCCAAAGAGTGGCCGCAGCTGTGCCCCCGGGCGGTGCCTCTCGTATAGCGACACAAAGCAACACGCGTCGTGTTTTGGCCTTCACGGGGCCTTAATCGGACATGTCACTTTGATCCCCCTGAAGGGGCCCCGTGCCATCTGCGTTCGGAGCCCAGCATCTCTTTTTTTTGCTTTGCACGCGGCTGCGTCGCTGACCCGATGCACCATCGCGGCTCGCGTGCAAAAAAAACATTGCCGGCGTGACGAATGCATCTTCATGCGGTGAACGGAAAGAGCAAAAATAAAAGTGTGAGGCTCATCTCGGGGGTCTGGGAATCGGAACTCGACGTGAGAGGAAGGACGGGGAATTTGTTCCCTGTCATTGGGCATCACTCTGCCCTTTTCTGCGCATTCCGAAAAAAAATAATAATAATGCCGTGTCTGTAGTAAGTCTGTGCGTGTTCACGGTTATAGTTTGCGTTGCTTCAGCAAAACGTCGCCCTCGCTCAGAAGATGCCCGCGCACTTTCTGTGAACGTGCGCATTTCGTGTAAATTGAAATTCACAAAATGGTACAGTTGGCATTTTACTCTTCGCAGGGTTTTTTGTGCGTTTGTTAGTTAAACCCGTGCAATCACAAATACAGTAGTTGCCTTATTGGTTGTAAATCATCTCCGTCAGGCCATTTGCTTGAGTCATAATGGCCCCAAGGCAGAGTGTGAAGTGTGGTGACTGTTTATTTATTGTAGATGTAATACATGTGAAAGTCAAACTCCAAATATAAATGGGTGGCCTTTAAAAGCACCACCGCACTGCATTCCCTGAAGTCAAAGTTTCTCCTAATGCTCACTTGGCACAAAAAAAGCATGCGGCGTATATCCAATTTACCAAAAGCCACTCAAATATTCTCAAACTACGCATTTCAAATAATGGTATATCCTGAGCAAACATTTGCATAAAGAGCTGCAATGTATTGCATCATTGTGGCTACATTCGCATAGAGGAAATGGCAACACATTCTTTCGGGACAGTCTGGGGGCCTGCCCAAACAGCACAGAAAAGGAACCGTGCATAAAAAAACTACGGCGGCGAAAATTGCATTGTCCAAATAAATAATTATCGGCACCTGTTTATTTTTATCTATTTATTATTACGCACTCTGCGAGCCCGGCGGTCAATCCCGCCCCTAAGGGTCGGCCGCCTCTGACCTGCAGGTCGATTGCCGAGAGCTTGCCGCGCTGCTTGGCGTGCCGGGTGTACTCCTCCAGGGTCCACGACGGCTGACCCCGGCGGTGGCCGTCCGCTTCCCCGCCCGGACCCGCCGGAACCTCCCGGTACAGGGGGTTGCTCTTCATGTGCGCACGCAAAGTGGAGGCGGAGATTCGGCCTCCGTACACCTGCTGCACGAGCGCCTCGTCCGCTTGCACGTTGTCCGGCTTCGCCGAGAAGGCATAGCCGACCTCCATCTGCGAGAGAGAGAGAGAGATGATGGCGCTATGAAAAATGCTGGGGGTATGGAATGAAACGGGCGTCATCAGGGCGTGGTAAGGTAAGAAGCGGGCCCATCCAACCACGGCTTAATTTCAGCTGGTCCAAGTCTGAGCTCTGGAAATTATGTCCAAACACCCAGCACACTGCGTCCAGCACACCAGTGACGTGCGGGAGGTCAATGGCTGGGGAGGCACTGGCTTGTGGCAGAGCCAGATCACACACTGAGGGAGGCGTGGCCTCGCTAAGGAGGCATGTCGTCACTGAGGGGGCGTGTCCTCACTGAGGGGGGCGTGTTAGACACGTCCCCCTCAGTGAGGCAGATGTGATAGCTGCCTCCCCTGGTGCTTTTTCATTGCAGTTTCATGACGACCAACGAGCCGAAATATATGGAAGGCGAGGACATGAAATGAAGGGGTCTACAAACATTACGTTGGTGACATACTGAGATAGTAACAGGCACGCGCTCATTGCCCGCGCTCCATCCAGTTACTGAGGGGGTTGCGCAATCAGAAGGGAGGCTGAGCTCGTCGCTGCCTCACCTCTCGTCTCTTCCTGTATTTGCAGCGGAGCTCCGCAAATTTTGGCGATTTTGACAAAATGATTGGAATCGTACAGAAATTATATTTATAACACAGATCAGTGGGGAAATCTTAATATTTATTTAATTTGATTCTTTTTTTTTCTGCCTCCCCTGGTGAGGCTCTGCCTCCCCTGCCTCCCCTGGCCGCACGTCCCTGCAGCACACCAGTGACGTGCCACCTCCCAGTCTACTAGTGACCCAGAAAACATTCAGTGAGATGCGATGTCCTAAACCCAACCCGGTTAAGTAAACAGTGCCCTGCGAGAACAAAGGATCTATCGGCCCTTGACAGTCGTCTTCTTTCGTACGGCTGATGTGGATGCAGAACAACAGCTACAATTTCACGTTCACGTGGTCAAGCCCAGCGCGTCAGGAGCAGCGGAGTGTGTCGCCGTGATCTCTCCTTCGTATTTGTGGATCGGGCATTGCCTTGATAAGTTGTCTGGGCCGTTCTGGAATGACCACAGTCGCACACTGGAGACTTGACAGCAGTCACCTGGTAATAACCCAGTAATTTCTTGTTTCTTTTTCTATCCCCCTTTGCGTTACACGTCACATTTGGTAACCACCATAACGTATTCTGTACTCAAACGTTTTGATTTCCCTTACAGCTTTGTGCCCTGTGTGGCCACAACGGTTAGCTACATACGGTACAAAATAAGTTAGACATACATACGTACGTAAACGATAGCCCACCCCTAAGGCTGATCCACACTGAAACTGATTTCACTATTTCAAAGTAATTAGCTGAATCGTGGCACCAGGGATTATTTCAGTCGTAATTTTCTTCGATGGATAGAAAAGTCCTGTGATAAAAATGTAGAATTTTAATCTTAATTTAGGAGCTTTCGTGACTGCAGGAATTATTCTTTGGTTCTTTTCGGTTAAGTCACGTCTAAAAATAAAATAATAAATTAAAATAAAATAACATATTACGACGTTTCGATTGCAACACAAGCAATCATCATCAGGCATAAAAGAAATAGCAACAAAAATCTAACTAGAAAAAACTATAGACAGACATACAAGCAGACAGACATCACAACGGCACACAGAGAGAGGAGCAAGCTGACAACGCGGCACGGGCACGCAAGCCTGAAAATTAGGAGGCAGGCACACGAAAATTAAATAACCTAGTAAAATATCGAAATGTAATGTAATACAACACAGAGAGTCGGTTAACACACAATTAACGCATAGCCTGGTTGATTACGTGTTTCAAAATTTGCTAAGTTAGAATTTTAAGTGTGAGCAACAAAAATCTAACTATTAAACTATAGACAGACATGCAAGCAGACAGACATCACAACGGCACACAGAGAGAGGACACACATCGGCACTCTTTGTGCCGATGTGTGTCCTCTCTCTGTGTGCCGTTGTGATGTCTGTCTGCTTGTATGTCTGTCTATAGTTTTTTCTAGTTAGATTTTTGTTGCTATTTCTTTTATGCCTGATGATGATTGCTTGTGTTGCAATCGAAACGTCGTAATATGTTATTTTATTTTAATTTATTATTTTATTTTTAGACGTGACTTAACCGAAAAGAACCAAAGAATGTAGAATTTTAACAACTGGCTCAGGGATACCAAATATAATACAGCACTGTCCCGATCTTGCTAACCCATTCATTAACAAAAACATAAATCCCTTTGTCAATACATTATGAATGAAGGCATACCCATGCCATTTCAGTCATGGAGGTGGTTAGCCATACATCACCAAAATGATCAGTGAGGAGGGTTGGTGAAAGAGGCACACAGGACAAGTTGATGTCACCTGTGGCCATGAATTTAACTCAGATCAACCAGATCCCATAGACACTCCACCACTGCGCCACTGCTCATTCAACGCGACACCACGACTGAGAAACTCTGACACACAATACCTGAATGGGGCCCGACTGACCGTCGCCGTATCGCTCCCGCCGCTCGTACTCCCTGCCGGGCTCGTACACGTACAGCCCGCTGGTGACCAGGTTGTTGGTGTTGCCTCCACCTCCCATTCCAGGACATCCGCTGATGTTGCTGCACCCAGCCACTTTCTCCACGGCACCAGATCCATTGACAGCCCCAGAAATCATGCCGCAGCCTCCTCCGACAACGCCGCCACCGCCACCAGCTCCACCACCGCCGCCACCGCCGCTGCTGCTACCAGATTTCCAGTCTCCGTGCGGGGAGCTCGCCATGCTCACCAGCTTGGACTCGGTGGCACTGTTGTCCTCGGCGAGGGAGCGTGACGAGCGGCGCCCGAGCAGGCTGCGCCGCAGGGCCTGCACGCGCAGGCTGTCCCCGCAGCTCGCGTCCGACGAGCCCCACTCGGTGCCGCTCTCCGACTTGGGCATGTGCGCGCGGCGGCCTCTGCTGCATTGCTGCCATGCCCGTTGGCACGGAGCATGTGGAGTGTGTGCGCAACGAGACGGAGCAAACGTGGTGGTGACCGTGCAGGGCAGTTCGTCCTCTGTTTAAGACGCAGGCTTTCGTGACCGATATCATCCATAATAGAGTTTTGTTTTTAGTTAGATCGCGTAAATATATAAATGTGTCGTTAAGCCCGCCACCACTCGACACGGCCAACTCGTCAGGGTTGTCACGTAAACAGAACGTGGCCAATTCGTCACTAGTACAGCACACCGGTGTGTTGGAGAGCCAAGCCACAACATTTATAATCTGAGTATGACGTTTCGCCAGTAAATGCAACTAGCTTCATCAGGCAATAGACAGATTTGGCTGTCGCCTGATGAAGCTAGTTGTAATGTAGTACATCTACAATAAATACACCGGCGTGCTGTACTAGTGGCGAACTGGCATGTTCTGTTTACGTGACAACCCTTACTAGGTGGCTGTGTCGGGTAGTGGCGGGTTTTACGACACATTTATATATTTACGCGATCTAACTCAACTAAAACATCTTATGGAGTTCCTCTATTGAATGGCTTCAGTTTGTTCAAAATATCAATGTGTGGGAGAGATAGTTATCGTCATATGCTTTGGCCTGCATTGGGTTTTTCTGTTAAAGGGCAGCGATGATGCTCATGACGTGATTTTAGTCTGTTTTCAGAGGAAATGTGTTTTTTGGATGAAGAATATTTATGCTGTACCTTAAATGTGATCTGTAATCATTTAAAGTGTTAATGAATATGCTAACATTTGTCATAGAAGCGAACATTTACATTCAATAATTGTTTGAAAATATGTTTTGATATGCACGGAGAGGCCGTTTTAGCTTACATATTGTCAAACTTTCAACTGAATGTTAGGCATGGTTGATGGACCTAATAAAACAAAACGAGTCATTACAATTTGAATATGTCACCAGAATTAGTCAGCAGTTTCAGTAATGCATTGCACCGGTGGTGTTTTTTGTGTGGATAATGAGTACATAATATGAACCGTCTCCTGACTTTTTATAAATGGAGATGTTGCATTTAAAATTTACCAATTTTGTGTTTCACTTCAACCCCCGCAGCTCACGCCTTGTTTTGTTAGCCACCATTGATTTGTTATAATGAATTGGGCCAAAAGTGGACTGGGTAATGATCCTTTTTTTTTAATCCTTTATATTTAGTTCACTTGCTTGCGCGCTTACGACCGTGCAAATCTTTCGGTCGTTTTTTTAACCCACTTCCCGTGATCCAATCGAGCTGACATTTTGCACACAGACTCGTTGTGCGTGACAATTTATTTTCGTGAATTTTTTTTTCCAAAAATTTCCACTTTTTAGGATTTTTTTTTTTTATTTAAAATACAGAAATGAATAATAAAATAAAACCGATGCCATGCATATAAAGGATTTATAGTGAAAAACTTAGTTTTTACGGGTTAATTTTTATAGCGGTCTCTATGACCAAGTGAAGACGAATCATTCCACTTAATTTATTTCACGTGTAATGTTTTAAGTGACTGCCACTTCCAAGCGCGTCATTTTTCATCTGCAAAATATTCATTGGACTGGTGGCAGCGTTGGGATCTGACGTCAATATCGGCATCCGCAGTTGTCTCTGAATGAAATAAAACGCGCGGTCTATATTCTGCCTTTACATTGTGTGACAAAGGCACGCATTGATCCATCCACGTCTCAACACAGGCCAATGTGTATAGCAAACGCGCAATGTAAATGTTGTAATATCTTACACTGTCAAAAATAATCCATTAAGTGGTGCATTCAAGTATAATTTAAGTTCTCATTTGGAAGATAATTGATTTTCTTATATATTGCAAATAAGACTAGAATAATATTAGTTCTAAAATGTGTTGTCAATTTTTAAATGTAGCATTTTGGCCATAACTTTGACACATACTGGACTATTTCGTGAATCTTCTTGGTTCTTTCGGTAAAGTCACGTAGAAGGGAAATAATAAAAGAATAAAAATAAAACATAATAAAATAATTCTCACGACGTTTCGGCCACAATGCAAGCAGCCGTCCTCAGGTGAAGACCAGGTCTGTCGGGGAGACAGCGTCTGAAATTGCGTTGTGGCCGAAACGTCGTGAGAATGATTTTATTATGTTTTATTATTATTATTTCATTATTTTCCTTCTACGTGACTTTACCGAAAGAACCAAGAAGATGAATCCCTGCAGTCACGAAAGCTTTAAATCGAAATTTATTTCGTGAATGTTTAACTAATGATTCGGTGATGCTATGTTGGCGGTGGTGCACAAGCACACATAACAAAAAAACCATCAACACACATAAGTCCAATAACACTTTCTGAAAAGGAAAAATACATGCGTGACGTTTTGGGAAATGGCCCTTCTCCATACCGCACATCGATGAGTTATCGACAAATGAATATTAGGCGTGTAGTGATGCTTGATTTATCAATACATACTTTAGGTTTCATCATATATGCCTATTTATAATTGCATATTTAACAGTATTTTATTCAGGTTATGAGAATAATATGCAAACTATGCTCTTATTGTAAAAACAATACAAACGAGACAATAAAAAGCAAGACAAGAATGATTATTTTAGTAAATCTAGCCTTGGGGATGAATAGATGCAGTTCATTAGGGGGATGAATCGTCTCCACCCATCAGGAATATTCTTACAAGACTATTCACATTCACTAACGGCAACCAGTAACACTGTGATGATTCCATGTCGACATTATTATTATGCTTGTTCCCCAAGGAAAGCCACAATCAGTTTCTTTCTTTGCGCAGTGCCGTGCGAAGTTTTCACAGTAGGGGGCGATGATTGAAACATAGCATTGTAATTCCAAATCAGTACTGTAGTGTATGCAATTTTCCGGTACAGTAATTGTTCAAAGTTGAACCACACAATGCTACTCTTACGAAATGACGGTGAACACGCCCGCAGAGTTAAAGCAGTGCTGCCGCTCTTTTCGAGTCGTGAACCTCTGCGACGAACGAGCTCTGTCGCCTCGCCCCTCCACATTGCGCGCTTGATGGGGACATAGGAACTGTGAGCTTCGTACTCATCAGCGAGCGCATTGACCACCCAGCGACCATTAGGCTTACCTGTCCATTGTTGTCGTATTCTTCACCTGGCTTCTCATCGGTGGGAGACTGCAGACACGGCAGGGCCTCCTGCACGAGCTTCTCGTCCAGCTTGTTGAGCTTGGCCAGGACTTCAGAAATCTCGGCGCGCACGCCGGTCAGCGTCTCCAGCTTCCTCTCGATCTCGCCCATGCGAAGCACCAGCTTGCACACGCTCACCTTCAACTCGTCGTCCGGCTCGCTCGCGCCGCGCTGGCGAGAGACGCGAGACAGCTGGGCCTGCTGTTTGCCCTGATGGTTATTGTTGTCTTTATGCTTTTGCTGGTCTCTTTGCTGCTGCTGCTGCTGCTGCTGCTTGTATTCCTGCTGCAGAAGGTGGACCTCTTGGAGCAGGTGGTGGTCCTGCTCGCTGAGGGATAGGCTGCCGAGCGGCGTCGACTGCTCCGCGTGCTTGCGCGGCGTGCGCTCGGGTGTGCAGTCGGAGTCGGATTTCAGGTTGCGAGCCAGCGAGTTGCAGCTGTCGTTGCGCGAATGCATGGGGCCGGTGCCCGAGTCGCAGACGCTCACGTCGTCCAGAAAGCGAAAGATGTCGCTGATGTTATCTCGGAATCCTTCAGAGCCTTCTTCGTCCGAGTTGGAGCGCTTCTCGCCACCGCCACTGGCTGTGCCGGAGGCGCCGTCCACGGAGCCCGACAGCCCGTCACTGCTGTGCTTGCTGGCGTTACTGGACGGGGCAGATGGGGTGGACGGGCTGCCTCCGCCGTTGTTTTGCTTGCAAGCAGCCTCTGTTTGCACGCCTATGCTGTGCATGACCGATAGCGCACTGCGCTCTTTGCCGTCCCCTGCAACGGAGCCCCCCAGTTTAGATTTTGTGCTTCGGCTGAAGGAATTGCCGACCTGCACTCCTTTCTGCTCAGAGTTGCCCATAGCTGCACCCAGTACCTTAAGGGTGCCGCTTTCATCCACGGCAGCAGCAGCAGCATTGTCGTCGTAACAGCATTCGTGGATGTCTATCCGTGGGATTCCCTCATGCGCGCCGTTCGCCGTCAGCCTCGTCTCAGATTTACTGCCGCCGCCGCTGCTGCCTTCCGATGCGCCGTCCCCTTCGCAGCCTCGCGTGCACGCCGTCGCAGAGCCGGCGTCCTTGCTTCTGGGGCCCGAGTCCCCGACGTTCGGAGCTCCTCGGCCGGAGCTGCCCGCGGCCCCGATCCCCTGTTGAGGAAGCGCTCGGTTGGACACCCCGGCGGTGCTGGTGCCCTGCTGAACCCCGCGGAAGGAGCTGTCCGCGGTGCTGAACGTCGAGCGCGCATTCGCCTTGACGGGCGACGTCTCCCTCGAGTTGTTGTCGGACGAGCAGCACTCCACGGAGCGCGAGAACGTCGCGTAGAACCTCTCCTCCCACTCGGCGCCCACGTCGCGCCCGCCGGCCTCCAGGTATCCGCGCACGTACTGCGCCAGGTCGCGCTGCCCGCCCGCCGCGTCCCCGCCGCGCAACCGCCCGCTTGCAGCGGTCGCGGCGGTGGCCGGGGGTCGCGCCGAGGACTTGCAGTGAGAGTCGCCGTAAGGAGCTGGGGCCTCGACTTTGGCCAGAGCCAGTGGGCTTCGGGCGTCCGTTCGGCCGTGCGAGCGGAAAGCGGTGGCGCGTTGGGCGCCGCGCCGGGACGGAAGGGTGTTGGCGGTGGGGTCTCCATCGCAAGTCGGTCCCAGTCCGGGACCCTTTGCGCCACTGTTGTTGCTGCTGCTGTTGCAACGGCTCCATGCCGCTATGGCCGCGTCGCGTTGGCCCGCGTGGTGGTGATGGTGGTGGCTGTGGTGGTGCGGCTGCTGCAGCAACTGCTGCTGCTGCTGTTGTTGCTGCTGTTGGTGGTGATGGTGGTGTTGTTGCTGGTGGTGGTGGTGGAGGCGGTGGCTGTCGCTCATTATGGAGCCCCCCTTGTCAACAGCAGCGCCCGGGAGTTGGTAGCTCATGGCGTCGTGGGCACTTTCATTTGTTTGCGCGGAAACCGCCGTCCGGGCCGGGAGGAGGGAAGCGAGAGGAGACCCGAGGAGGAGGAGGAGAGGATTGCTCGCTTGGAGTGGTGGCAATTACGGTCCTGCGGAGGGCGGATCGCAGCGAGAGGAGCTCTGGGAGTGGCCCTGCGCTGCTGGGATGGAGCGCGGGGTGGGGTTACGTGCGGTCGGGATGGGAGATTGGGCTGAAAGAGTTGGGGGGAAGCTATGACCGCAACACAATGACAGATCGACCGAGCGCTGCACGGGCACAATAGAGTGGCAGTCACACTTGCGCGACTCGTTTTCGTTCCTCCCTAGCCTTGCCTTGATGCATATTCATGAGCAATTTAATAACACCGAACTGCTGTTTAAGGTCGAGCGTGATATCGTTTTGTTGTGCGGTGTGCGTTGCATGTTCAATGACGCGTTCTCCCTGATGGCATCAGGACTGATTGAATGTAACCGTTTCTTATTTACTGTTGTATAGTTCTTATTCGCCATAAATTGATTAATTTTGTTTGTACATCGGGGCTGGCTGAAATAGACGGTTAAAGGGTACTGCTACGTGTGTGTGTTCGTGTATTTATTCCGGAGCAATTAATAGATTATATTATCATCGTGGCATTTTATTCTTGTAATGATGATGATTATTAAAAAAACTCATGAAATATAGATTTTCATGAAACCAGGACATTAACATAATCGATCAATATTTCACTTCAAGGTTCCTCCTCGCCCATTCACGACTTGGTTTCGTGTGTTCGAGTGGATGCAATTAAATGATTGAGTCAAGTACTGCATTGTGTGGAGCGTGGCCGTTCATTTTTTGAGGTTGACAATATTGTGAACGTGATCACTAAAAGGCGAACAAATTGATTCATTCATTTCCACTGGCTTCTCGTGATTTACGAAACAGGCATAGATAGAGTGCAGTCTTCATGAGAACTCAAATGACCTGTAGCAAATTAAATCTGCCAGCCAGTGGGAATTTAGTGAGAATATCTCAATCAGCGTTAATCGATTGTAATTCCACCATGGGAAGACACCTCGTTATTTTCTTTTTTGCAATGCAGTTCATTGTTTTCATTTTTTTTTTATTTTGGCACAAAGGACAGGACCCTGAATGATATGCTTCCTTTCACTATTTCATACGTGCACACTTATTCACACTAGCTCCAAAATATGTATTATACGGTCGTGATATTTTTTTTGCTGGGGATCTTTGGAATGCTATTAATCTCAGCACTGTCATTTAAGCAATTCAGCGTTTGTGCAGATGCTAGGTGGATTATCATATCGCAGTATTGTGAGATGGTGGCAGCTTGGGGGTTGGGGGCAATCATCTGGCTGTGAATTGACCATGGCTGATGATGAATACAATAAATAGATGTGCAGTCACACTGGTATATCGATGGTAAACAGGTATTGTCTGCCAATTTGTGTGATGACTTTCCAACAATTACATGCCAATTTGTAATTGGACTGGAATGTAGTGAAGGTGGCCAGGCAGTTTGGAGAGCTCGTGACTGCATCAAAGCACTCAACCAACGCTTATGAGAACCTAGCTGAGATGTGGACTCGAGTCATGTGACTTGGACTCGAGTCAGACTCAAGTCATGAATTTGATGACTTGCGACTCGACTTGGACTTGCATAACAATGACTTTGTCCCACCTCTGGAACCTAGGGTCTGGTCCAGGTAGCCATGGTCTCAGCCTGATTACCAACGGCTGTGTAAACACATTTGTTTTCTTATTAAATCTGGCTCTGAAGCTACATCATATATTTACATACCATTTTTTGCAGAGGATGCATGAGCATCATTTAGTCTTAGCTAAGGAAGACCTTTTCAATTGACTCCAGGAGTTTTGTAATCTGTGCTGTCATCCAGTTACACCATTCCCTGACATGTGTATTGTAATAATTCTAGGCTGTCAGACAATATTTAGAAAGGGCATTTCTTTCTTTTCCTGATGACCTAACTCGGACAGACACAATTTTGATATAGAGTGTGCACAAATGCATTTTTTTATTGAACTAGAGTTAACATTATTTTATTACATATCTGTGTTGATGGGCTTGAGTGACTTGCTGTTGTTCACTTATACATCTGGAAGAAAACACAAAGCTGGTGTGTGTAACTGTGCCTTTAATACTTATCTGTAATTTTATTTTTTCTTTAGAGACTATTAGTGGGAAGTCACTCATTCTTCTTTGCTGCCCCCATAGTCTGGAACTCCATTTCACCACCATCCACGCTGTTGGCTCCCCACCATTCCACCCTCTTCAAATCCAGGCTCAAGTTCTTCATTTTTTCCCTCTTGGTATGACTGATTGCCTCTGTATCTATACAATAAAAAGCTATGCCCACTGTCTCCGTACAGTGTTTTATAAATGAAGTCGCATCTAGATGCCATCCACATCCACATTGTATTGCATTGCAAACTTTTTGGAAATATTCCCTGTTAAATGGCTATACGTGCAGTCACACAGCTATGTCCCATGCAATAATCGTGTACAATGAGTACAGCATCTGCACTGCGATCCAACAATACCATAACAAAACGCACAGTTGCATGGCATAAGTGACGTGAGTTGGAAATAATGGCAGCAACGGCACTGCCCGTATAAGACAAGTAGACATAATGTACCAATACAATATCCGAGATGGAGAGTTGTCAAGAAAGCAACTTTGTAGATATTTTCTAAAGGTAGAATGATGATGATTGGACTCTCTACTCAAAGGAAAGTGTTATGTGAGACAGTGAGTCAATCTGCCTCTGCACTGCATGAGTCTTTAGTTTAAATGCTTTTGAGAACCCAGTGGTGAAATTCAGCATTGAATGGTGCATGGTATTAGGAGCAATTATTATTATTTTAACGAGGCCAAAATACTCCATGAAATCACCTTGTGTATTAGGCGCTAGGTGGGTTATTACATTACAGGAGTGTGAGAGATGGCGATGACTTGGGGAGGCCTTCATTCAGCAGTGGATAGATCATGGCTGATGATAATAATGAAGAGACTACTGAAATGTGGAATGAAAAATGAATATACAGTTGCAATGGCTAAATTGATATGTACACCAACTAAGAGTTATCTGAATACCAACAACCCATCTCAGCAGATATGTCAAAATATGATTTTGCCAATCCAGAAGAGGATGGACAAACGACGGTAATTTAACATTCAGTATTTTAGGGATATTGCAAAACACCGGAAACACAGAAATTTCGATTGAAAGCTTTCGTGACTGCAGGGATTCATCTTCTTGGTTCTTTCGGTAAAGTCACGTAGAAGGGAAATAATAAAATAATAAAAATAAAACATAATAAAATAATTCTCACGACGTTTCGGCCACAACGCAAGCAGCCATCATCAGGTGAAGAACAGGTCTATCGGAAAGACAGCGTCTGAATGAACACCACCAAGCTTGGCAGCGTATATTTAAGCTGGGTTAGAGGAGGAAGGGCACCTTGACAAAGGAATAAATATACGCTGCCAAGCTTGGTGGTGTTCATTCAGACGCTGTCT
Source organism: Lampetra planeri (assembly GCF_965212315.1). Classification (NCBI taxonomy): domain Eukaryota; kingdom Metazoa; phylum Chordata; class Hyperoartia; order Petromyzontiformes; family Petromyzontidae; genus Lampetra; species Lampetra planeri. Next base: position 23,200,681 of record NC_136109.1, on the reverse strand, counting down.
TTCCGACAGACCTGTTCTTCACCTGAGGACGGCTGCTTGCGTTGTTGCCGAAACGTCGTGATAATTATTTTATTATGTTTTATTTTTATTATTTTATTATTTCCCTTCTACGTGACTCCCTGCAGTCACGAAAGCTTTAAATCGAAACCGGAAACACAGCTTAGACAGAATTGCAATCGTTGTGGTGACTCGCCCTGTATACCAAGCCTTAATTACATGAGATTAAGGTTCATTTGTCTGCACGCTGATTACCATAATACATTGTAAATTGCTCACAATTAAAACATCTGGTGTTTCTTGGCCACCTGATTCAAAGTTAACTATCCATGAACATCCCGCATATGCTAATTCGAAGGCAGGACTTTCAAAGTCACATTTTTAATTTTAGTCAAGATGTTCTGCATGAAAAAATCATCTCCATCAAAATAAATATCGCTTCAATGTGGTAAGGCTCACGTTGGGGATATATATCTAACAAAGAGGCCTAAGCGTTTTTTTCATGCAACAGGAGTGTATGGATATCCCCATTGTATTTTGGCACTGCAGAATTTAATATAAAACAATATTGCAAACTATTGGGTCAATATATACACAACAATTGGAGTGGCATTCATGAATACAGTAATTGATCTTATGATTTCCGATAATGCTACTTTATTATTCTTTTTTGAAACGTGGATGTGACTGCTGGAAACATTTAATGAAATTAATGATCTGGAAGGCTTTCTCAGAGACCGAGAATCAATACCAATTCACACAAAAAAATCACCCACAGCACTACTGCCACTGTTCCTGCCGATCACGATGACAAAAAAATCACACCCAGCTTTATCTTGGCCACGCTAATGCACATGGCCCGATATTGGTTGCATCGCGAAACAATAAAATTGACAATTTGATTAGAATGTTCACGATGTGTGCGATAACAGTTACCACTGTGTAATGCCACAAATGTCGCATTAATTATTTTGAATTAACCATGCCACATCAGGGCATCGCATAGAATAAGCGCAGCCAGTGAAAAGTAACTGAAAACCATTTCCTTTAAAAGAAATTGGTTCTCATTTGAGACCCCAGTATCATTCAAACACCAGGCATTCTGCATTTGTGTTGGCAAAGTTTCTCGACTTAATCTATTGACTATGCTCACTGCATGGTAATTGAATGAGCATAATAAATGAGTATCAATACTCAGGATGTGTGTGTGTGTAAGTGTTCTTGTTATGGAGGTGTTTGTTATTTTCTCCAGATTTTGGATTCCATCTCTGTGGCTATTAAAAGCCAGTTTTCCCCGAAACCTCACAAAGAAGGGAGAAACATACAACCAATGCCCGAGGAATAGGCAAAATACTCTTCAGGTGCGTTCTGTTTGACCTTTTCTACAGCAGTGGCATAAGCAAGCAATTGCACGGTTGCGTCTTTATCTCTACGTATACAGATGCTGGCGGCTTTGTGACTATACATTTATGTTAACCTAACAACACCACAGGCTGTATTCACTCACAAAGCAAAAATATATGGCAGACAGTTAATGAGCTGTATTTCGTATTGATTTTTGTATGATTGTATTGTTTGTTTTAATAACGAAACATTCATAACGTTTCTGCAATGCCGTGTACTTATCCACCGTAACTGTTATAGTACTGTAATTGATACAAATTTAACATGACATTTTAGTTATTAAATAGCGAAGGAAGACATGTTTATATTAGATGTCACGGTAAATACTTTGAGAGATAACAAAAAATAGAGTTCAGTATTAAAAGCACCCACGTGATCAAAGTTATTTCTATTGTCAGCACAAACCTCTCTTTTACATGTTTTCTAACAGAAACTAGACTGTTAATATTAAACAAACAATCAATTATTTCACTATCTTTTTCAACATCGATGGACCAGCCATCATATATATGGATGCATGATTGCACAAGATATTTATTATAGATTGAGAAAATAATTATCATCATCAGCCATGGTCTGTCCACTGCAGGATGAAGGCCTCTCTAGGAATGCAATCCAATTAAAAGCAGTGGTGTGCGATGAAATGCACAATGTAATTAATTGTTCTTTAATTTGGAGAAAAATTCATTGTGAATTGGCAGTTGACCTTTTCGAAATTAATTACCTAATTTTTTTTATTCTGCACAGGAATAGTTTATGGTAAAGGAATTCAGATAAATTACATTTCCGAAGAGTGCATTGCTATGCATCACATCTTGAGCGGCGCATGTTGATGCATTTAAAATTGGGCTTTTTGGAGCAAGACTAAGGAATAATTGCCTGCATTAGCACTCTGGAAAGTCACGCGATTTTTTGTTACATTAATACCATCCTATTTGTGGCCTAAGAGTACATTGTGAAACACTTCCAACTTCTGTAAATGCCACTTTATTGCCGCACAAAGTTGTTCTGGAAATCTGTGATGTTCGGATAAGTGGCCATTGAAGTAACTTCGTTTCAAAAGCAATTCCCTGGACAAGATCGAAATTCTGGTCGCTGAACCCGGTGATTTGGCACAAGTAGGTAATTACGGATTTACAGGGCTCCATTAGCCTTGGGAAGAAAAATCAGTCTGTAATTATGAAAACGATTCCATAAGGTGTGGCAGCTTGAGTTAAAATAACTCGTATCATAGTTCAATACAGCAGACAGATTTTGTCTATACATACATTGTTATGCTGAATATTTATATACAGCATCACTTTGCATCATGATTTCGTAACATATTCACTTTCATGTTTTGCGCTTAACTGGTCGTATGCATAACATGAAGAGATGCAACGCCACATTAATATTCCTGTCTATTAAAAGCATATGGATGCTGCCTTGGTGCAATGGGTGATACTGCTATAGACTTGAAATCCAGATGTCACCCAACTCAATCCTCTGGCACAGGAGCTGAAATAAGATGACACGTTTCCTAATCCCTTCGCCTCTTTCCACGCGGCAGTATGAATAGGTGACACATCAGTTCGTCGGCAGGTCGCGTGTGGTGGGGTGAAATGTGGGCACTCGCACATCTCTTCCAGGTCATCTGGCTACTACTGAAAGAGTAGGCCAAAATTCCCGCCCTAGAGGGGCCCTCTAGAGCTACCACAGTGGAGGGCCCTTCCACGAGCGATGGCATGAGCGAGATATTGCAGGGCTGCTCCTTTATATTATTAAAATCAACACCTTTTTTAAGCTGAAAAATAATTGTCATCAGTTTGCAATAAATGTTTCAAGAAACAGAAATAGTACAAGCTCTTGTTTTGTATATCAAACACGCGTGTAAAACCATTTACAATATTTGGAAAGCACTGACGGGTGAATAACTGACACACGACGCATTAACGGAGAGCGTTTTGTCAGCGTGTGTCTTGTAACGTCCTGCGGCAATGTGCAGGCCCAACATTCGGTACAGTTGTACTTTAATAGTACGGTTCATTTGGCCGGCAGCCTCGAAACCATTTGCACAAATGTCTGCGCGTGGTTCACTGGGAAATGTTTGACATTGCGCAAAGAGGCGACGATATCAACGTACATTTGACTTTTATTTCCTACAACGGGCACCCTGGTTGTGCCAGGGTGCCCGTTTTAACGCGTTCTAATCATGCACACAGTTGATAGGCAATATCCCATAGCATTAACTAAATAAAGCTAATATATGTTAACGTAACAATATCACTTTGTTAGTGAAGGTGGGTGAGTGAAACCGGGCAGCAACCCACGTACTTTAAGGTGTACAATCATATGCATGAAGAGAGACTGGTTATAAAGTAACTAATTCATATTCTTTGGGTCTTTCGGTAAAATCACGTAGATAGATTCAAAGAAAATAGCAAAGAACTACGACGTTTCGATCGCAACGCACGTGGTCGTCATCAGGAGGAAAAAAGAGAGGAAAGCTGCTGAGGCAGACTGTTTTAAAGGTTTGAAATGGGTGTAGCCCCAAAGGTCATAAACCAAGTGGGCGGGGCTATTGATTTTATTTTTCGATTTAAAAGCTTTCGTGACTGCAGGGATTCATCTTCGTGGTTCTTTCGGTAAAGTCACGTAGAAGGGAAATAATAAAATAATAAAAATAAAACATAATAAAATAATTCTCACGACGTTTCGGCCACAACGCAAGCAGCCGTCCTCAGGTGGAAGACCAGGTCTGTCGGGGAAACAGCGTCTGACGTTAATGTGAGATCTGCCATTATCATGCTAATTTCCACATTAACATCAATAGCCCCCTTGTTGGTTCTTCAGACGCTGTCTCCCCGACAGACCTGGTCTTCACCTGAGGACGGCTGCTTGCGTTGTGGCCGAAACGTCGTGAGAATTATTTTATGATGTTCTATTTTTTATTATTTTATTACTTCCCTTCTACGTGACTTTACCGAAAGAACCAAGAAGGGGGTTATTGATGTTAATGTAGAAATTAGCATGATAATGGCAGATCTCACATTAACATCAATAGCCCCGCCCATTTGGTGTATCACCCTTGGGCTACACCCATTTCAAACCTTTAAAACAGTCTGCCTCAGCAGATTTCCTCGCTTTTTTCCTCCTGATGACGACCACGTGCGTTGTAGTTTTTTTTTTGTTATTTTTTGTTATTCCTGCAGCCACGAAAGCTTTAAGTCGAGAGAGTAACTAATTGGTATGTTTCGTCAATGTCACAAACCTTACTAATAATTATATTATCTGTGTCGGGTGGTGGCGGGTTTTAACGACACATTTATATTTATGCCATCTAACCCACAAAAAAAAACCCTCTATTACGGATAATATTGGTCGCGAAAGCCTCCGTGTTAAGCTGACTAACTTGTGGGTGCACCCATTTAATACAGCTGGTTTGACAGAGTCGAGGGGGCGTCTAAGACCTCTGGACTGCAACGGCAGTGTGCGAACCGTTACACCATGGCAGCATCCCATGTGGATGGTATAACAGTGGAAATGCCTGGACAACAAATACATGGAATCAGATACGTTTCTTAATTTTTTTTTTTGCTGTTGTCGCCGAGGTCACCACCCACGAAAAATATATGAATAAATTGGCAATAAGGGTCTGGAACTATAGACCCAGAGCCAACATCCAGCCGGCAATTTCTGTTAGTGGTATGGTCCTTGTGGCCAATAGCAATCCACAAAAGCGCGGCAGTCCATGATTGCCTCGGAGAGCCGTCAGCAAGGTCAGTGGCACTCCCACGCCACTGCTTACTGTATCAGCACCAATCCTCAAAGCTGAGCTGACCAGACCCTTATTTGGCTCCATAATCTGTGCTCCCAATTTTACAATCTCACAATCTCTCTTGTGTAAGCACTTCAGACACTTCGACTCAGAGGGACTCGTAGTTTTAGCTTATACTGATGGTTTTAGTTCTCCGGGAAGATTACAATCGATACAGGATAACGTTATTCTCTGGAGGTTGCCATCATCAATGTCAGCTTTGACCAATGCACTGCAGGATGACGGCCTCCATAAGTTGTCGCCCTCCTTCATGGAACCGCAATATAACAATTCACCCAGCAAATGTAAGAAGAGCCGATCTCATTGATCCATCTCCACGGTGGTTGTCCACTTGGACACGTTCCCTTCTTTGGCTGCCACTCGGTAGTTATTCTTGCCCATATTCTTAGGTTTTTTCGGTAAAGTCACGTAGGTAAAACATCAAAATTAAGAATATGATGCCTTGCAGTCACGAAAGCTTCAAATCTAGAATTCTTGCCCATCTTACGGGAAATTCATCAATATTTATTTTAGTATTTTCAATCGAAACCATGACTTTTAAGTGGTTTATTCCAGGAGGAAATTGTACGATTTAAGAAAGTTCTGTTCGAAATCCTGCTGTGTCGCGTGGCCATGATATTGCACATTCGTGCTTTAAATGTAATGGTGTAAGCATTCAAATCCGTTTGTGATTTGTGATGTGCATCGTGTGCTTGGCAGATCTCTGCATGTAGGTCTTGGAAACTCACATTGGTATTCAATAACACGCCGTTTTCAAGCTAATTCTGTCTTCAGATGAAAATCTGGCACAGCCCAAAATAAATGTGGAACATTGGCACTTATTGGCATGTCATGGACATAAATATATTTTTGTTTTCTGATCCCCTGAGTTTATCGTCTGAAACATTGACACCTAATTATCGCTGATATGAATTACGTTTGTATTAGATTGTAATTAATGGTCTTGGTTTACTTGTTATTTACTTGGTAGATGTGTGCTTGTTATAAACCGTCCTCATAATCTGCTGCAGTTAGGTTAGTTGGGTGCCATTTATAAGAGCGTTATAATGTGTATTTCTATCAAATGCGACCACGTCAATAGATGCTGTACAGAAACAATGAGTGTTTATGAAGAGGGATCGTGTTCTACAGTCCCCACCTGCTTTTATGGCTTTATTTTGGTGATTTTCGAAAAGTTTTTTTGGTTTGGCCATGTTTTATTGTTGTAGTACAGAGTTAGACTGATGGCCTTAATCTAAGTTGTCTTGTGCTTGTTGTTGTTTGACTTGCATCCCACTGGGATTTTTGCACACAGTGTTGGTGTACGGTGCTTTTTCTGCAATATTTTGCTGTCTTTTCTTGGATTTTCTGTTTGCACATAGTCACTTTAAGATGTTTTCTTGTTCATGTTTTTGTTTTCTGTTTGTTGCGGTTGCACCCGATTCAAAAGCCGAATGGCTCACAGGGCTATAACTAATAAATGAACTTGAACTTGAACAAGATTTTCATCTTGACAAAGATATAATTTATACCGCATGGCGATGTATTGATCACATTTATACCAATAAAGCTCTGGCCGTTTAAGACTTTTCATGACTGAATTTAACATCAACATACGACAATTCCTCAAAATGCTTTGAGCTTCATCAGATTATGAACTGGAAAATCTAGACACTGCTTATAAGATATGTAATAATGGAATTATGCATCGATTGATATCAATTCATAGGCTTATGATACATATGAGTCAAACTGCGTGTTGGAAAATCAATGTTTTTATTCGCGTATTGTGTGTAAGAGGACCACGTGCCCATTCGGCTACTAAAGGGCCCATATATTCATCATAGTATAAAAAAACAACTATTCATGAATCAAAATGCGATCTTGAATCTCCACGATTCATTGAACCACGGAAAAGGCGAATTGTTATAACCCATGCTGCTTCATGTGTCACTCTGATTGCCGGGCGGTGGTGCCTATTCATGCCTGCAATCCAGAACGATGTAGGCGAGGGTTGGTGGGTCCCCACATCAACCCTGTGAACCTCGCTTCCCGTGGGGCGTCGAAGAGGATGAAGGCAGCACAGCGTGTGGACTCGTGGCCATCAGTTACCATTGTGTACGGGGTTTTGTCCGTGCGCTCTCTGGCTTTTATACCACTTGCATAAACGCGCGTCGTTAACAGGCTAAGACCATCTTAAGATAAAAACAAAATGCACAACTCTCCTGAAGAAAAGTCCCAACAACTGCGTGTAGCTTTCCTGGATAAATACGTTTGTTCCTGTACATGCGCTTAATTTAGTACAACTAAACATTTTTTGTACATGCCACTAAATATGAACATGACCATTAATCACCCACGTTAATAAAGACAAATAGCATGGATCCGTTTTAGCCATTAATTTCAACAGGGACCCTATTGCCTGGCAGAAAACACTGCCCGCCACCCGGTGCCTTTATTGGCCTGAATTTTCGACGAATGCAATAGTTTTTTCTTTATTTTTGTCGCGATTGCACCATTACAGTGTGCATGTTTGTTGAACTTCTTTTGCACCGCACGTAGCCATAAATACTAATAGGAGGTGCGGGGGAAAGACAACGGTGATAGATGCGCAACAGTACGTTAGGCATGGGTGGTGGTTCTGAATACGGGTGATGCGTTTATTTGTTGCATTTATAATAGAACGTTGTTATTATCCTTGATAATGTCCACCCTTTCGTCAATGCCGCAGAATGGTGAACTATCCCATACCATGTCAATGCCGGGAGATTTTTTGGTTTTGTTTTACCATACTTCACTACGCTGGGACAGTGGCATGTTGGTGAAGGTAAATGAATGAGTGGGTGGCAGGGTGGGTGGCAGGGTGGGTGGCAGGGTTGGTGGCAGGGTGGGTGGCAGGGTGGGTGGCAGGGTGGGTGGCAGAGTGGGTAGCAGGGTGGGTGGCAGGGTGGATGGCAGGGTGGGTGGCAGGGTGGGAGGCCCCAAGACCGGTTCAGATGTCATTCACCGCTGAAGTGAGGTGTGGTTGGGAATTTCAGTCATTTGGTCGGGTTTGCTCATCACTCACTGTACCATTGCTCTGCCAAGATTAGTATTTTTATTATTATGTCGTCTTAATATAACACAAATAAACCACGTTAAATTTCAATAGATGTAACCGCTTACAAAAAAATATATAAATGTGGTTCTGGCTCGTGAAGATGAGAAAATGCGTTCTTTTTACGTGACATGTGCCGTTTCTTTTTTTCGCTAACAGATTATTTATCCCACTGGGATGAAATAAATTCTTTTTAGTGGTGGTTGTAGAGAGTAATTTAAAATGACTTCTGGTTTCGCATACGGTAATTATTTTTTTCATAAGAGTTTCAATGGGGATTTATACACAAACCGCATCAACTTACCCGCATAGAGAGGAAATTAGAAAGTAAATTATTAGCAATACAGTTTGTGCAGTTTCGTTTTATGTTAACCTGTTATTAAATACTGAATGAACTGTGCCCGAGTTGTTTTTATGTATTAGAATATAAATCAGCTTTGTGAGAAGATGATTGTTTGCTATAAGTTATGTTTTCTTGAGAGCAAATGCATAGGTCAATTGTGTGTGTGTTCTCCAATAATGAGATGCGAGGTACTTCGTGCTTGGAGTGCAAAGATTCACCACGTTCATGATTAATTGAATATTCCCCAATTCAGGATTGCAATTATTTTCTGTCATATCTGTTTGTGAATATAGGGTACTGTAGTGAGTGGGGAGATCACTTTAATTCACATCATTCATCCTCTGCGAATAAAAATAATATTGATTCTTACACATGTGATCCGACATATGTATCATCATGTCGTGAACGACGCTACTGAACAGTTGGAGGCAGTCGTCCTCCAGAGGAGCGACGCTCACAACAACGAGCGGAGCGCCGGGCGGCTAAAATACAGCAATTTGGCACAGTAAGGGGGTACAGCTGGTGTGCATCTACCAGTTATCTTAGTCAGCCAACCCATGGCACGTGGGTCTGTCACGTGACCCCCTGTCAGCGAGCCTTCGACACTTCACGTGGCCTCAAAGTGCACCTGGCCTGGCACGCGCGCCGTCGTGACGTCACCGTCACGTAGTGGCGAATGACGGGGAATTAGCATAGTATATGAATTTACAAAACAAGGAAGCACATGGTTTCTACTCACGTCGAAGGTGATATGGGGCCGTCCATAAATGACGTCACGCGATTTTGGACGATTTTTGACTCCCCCCCCCCCCCCAACGTCACACGGCGTCACAAAAACTCAGACCCCCCCTCAAATATGACGTCATAAAGCTCTGCCCCCCCCCCAAACCATATTTCTATTTTTAAAATAAAACATGCTTCAAATCGCTTTAAACTATTTAATGTGGCGCTGCACTCAGATGTTGTAGGAGAAAACATTTATTAAAACGTCTATTTAATTAAGTAGAACGTGTTGTCTATATTTATTTAAAGTTGCGCATTTTGATGTGACGTCACATTTCTCAACCCCCCCCCCCCCCTCGTCACACATCGTCAAAAATGTCTGACCCCCCCCCCCCCCATTTAGGTTCCGTGACGTCATTTATGGACGGCCCCTATGCATATGATGAGTGGCGTTGCAGTCATTTCTGACGTATACGCTGTAATCCTATGCGTGAATAATTGCAGGGGGAGAATGTCAACATCTGACCCGAGCGTGTGCTCGTCCAGGTCAACGCAGCATAGAGTGGCGCAGCTTGGCAATATCAGCGTGAGGGAGCAAGATTTGGCCATATATGGCTCCGGCCTGCGTAGGTGATTTGCTAACAGCACAAGCCCCAACAGTCGTATCTCACCTTAATGAGATTTACATAGCGCCTTTAACGAGGAGCTTTACAGCGATTATACACTTCTACGTAACATGATACTACTTTGAAATGAAGAATTAGGTGATCGTAAGTGGCGGTGTAGTTTTGATGCAGTCAAACAAGAGGGCTTGAAGAAGGAGGGGTTGGGATAGGCCTGTTCGTAGGTGGTAGTCAGGAGGGGGGCATAAAGCTGGGGGGCTGAAAAGTAATGAGGCAACATTGCATTGTGGGCCAAAGCCAGCGAGTCTCTCGCATGGACAACGACGTCCGCAAAGTCCGTGCAGTGCGGCAGCGGAGTCTGTAAGGGGGGGTTACGCTATGGTGCATCCATGGTCCCGTATGTGTGGAGTTAATTGATCAACAGCATCACCGATTGATGCTCCTGCTGTTGTGGAGTGACTCATGCAGCCAGCTATGGCTGCAGGGTTTTGGTGGTACATGTTGTTTATGCCATTTATTGTGAAAATTCCGTCACAGTTCCTATGATCACTGTTTCATTGCTTTCATGGCTTTATTTTGGTGATTTCGAAAAGTGTATTGGTTTAGCCATGTTTGTTTGTTGTAGTACAGAGTTAGACTGATGGCCTTAATCTAAGTTATCTTGTGGTTGTTGTTGGTTGTTTGACTTGCATCCCACTGGGATTTTTGCACACAGCGTTGGTGTACGGTGCTTTTTTCTGCAATATTTTGCTGTCTTTTCTTGGATTTTCTGTTTACACTTAGTCACATATTCACTTTAAGATGTTTTTTGTTCATGTTTTTTGTTTGTTGCGGTTGCACCCGATTCAAGAGCCGAATGGCTCACAGGGCTATACCTAATACTTGAACCATCAGCTATGGTCAATGCACTGCTGGTTGCAGGCCTCCCCAAGTCGCCACCACCACCACCACTCACAATCCTGAGATGTAATAACCCACCGAGCTACTGCACGGACCAATTTCATCGCTATATCTCACCGGTGGACATCCGCTCTGACACGTGTCAATTCTGCGGCCATGCATTTGTATTACATGTGCAGCATTCACGGCTCCGACCTCCCGATCGTGCCAATTTCAAAAAAAAAAAATCTGATTTGTATTCTGCGGCACATGCTTATGTCCGCTTATTCATCATCACCCTGGTACGCATTACCCTGGCACGACTCTGTAAAAGCATCTGTAGAGCAAAACATTGACTCATTGCATTTTCGATGCCACACTAGACGATGTTGAATTGTTTCCTAACACGCCGCGTTATAACACCGATGTATTGTGGTAGACAGACGCAGTGTGGCCCAGCAATCCCGGCTTGGAGAGGTCTTCATCCAGCAGTGCATTGACTACCCCACCACCGGCAATGCACGTAAACGTGTTGCTATCGTTATACATTCAGTAGAAGCTTTGCCTCTGCAGCAATCGACACAACAATGCCTGGTGCTCGTGGCCACTACTGTTGAAAAGCACGCGACGACGCTGCTGGCTTTCTGCATTGCTTCACGCACTGTACACATCTCATGCTGACACAGCCATTGTGAGTATTCCCCATTTGTCCCGTAAGCTGCTCCCCTTACACTGGGCAATCTGTTCCATTAGGTGGCCTCCGCGACTCTTCGAGTCCTTGTGACCGAACGTGTTAGCCTCTGATGATGGGGTGGGGGTGGCGGGGGGGTTGCAACGCAATGCTATTTTGTTTTGGCCACATGATGTGTATGTTCAGATGAAGAAAAACACTCGACACATTCGTCAGTAACCACTGTGTGTGTGTCTGTGTGTATGTTGGAGGGAGCGGTAGCGCACTGCACTGCGAATTCGGTAACCCGGGTTCGATTCCCGCTCAAGGCCAACAGCAGAGACGATTGTCTGAACCGGCCCTGGGTGTCCCCAAGGTCGACCCAGCCTCAATTGAGTACCTGGTGCGATGTGTAAACACATCGGCACGAGGGAGACAAAGGCGGCCGGGTGTGATGCTGATCACCCAACCCCTCGTGTGCCGTTCCGGTCTTCATAGGTGCTCGCTAACAGCACTTGCCCCTACAGTCTGTCAATGTTATACGGGAGATTGTTGTCTTTGTTGTTGCAGGGCTTTTATTTATCATTGAATATCTTCTGCTGTCTACCTCCCACTTCCCCGACTTCCCCGGATCTCAACTTTCCCCCCCCCCCCGTCTCCTCGTTCCGAGAGCATTTGCTCTTATTTTCTGGAGCGCAGCCCCGAACAACGCCGGCTGCAATGAAACCCTGGTATGTTGCAAACTGCACTTTAAAAAAAATGCTATTAAAAGAAAAGCAGAGAGTAGGAGGAGAACATTTTTTTGACATGTGTTTCGTTGTGACAAGTTCCTCGGTTTTTGGATCAGTGTTGAGCGTAAGCATCTGAATAAACAGGAGCCAAATGTTATGTTTTTGTATGTTGGGGATGAAAGCACGCTGCCTGCGCTCACAGTACATTTTAATGACTGGCTTTGACACGGAGAAGAACATGTGCACTTTTCGAGGGTTCATTTCCCTCGACTGCGATGCACAATTCATGAGCGAGGCAGGCGATGACAGGCAAGCGTAGAAAGATGAGGCTTTTTTTGGATCCAGAAAAAGGTCACCCTTTCCCTTATTGTATGGCGACCCCCAAACAAGGGTCAAGCCCACTGGTTCTCACCCCTCCCACCCCCGCCCCCCTCCCTCCCCACCAAGTTACTAAGGTCAAAATACTCGAGGGACATTACGTCCACACATATAAGTAAAAGCGGCGTTTATAAGGCATTGTTTCATGTTGTGTTTTTGTCGGTGTGTTTTGTCCTCAAATTAATTATCCTGCACGGTAGCCATGCCGCAGCCTGCACCCCCCCCCCCCCCCGTCCACCTTAAAAGAGACCTTGAGTTGAGAACCGTTCGCTGCCCTGTGCTAATCAGATTCCTCCAGTGTAAATCGATTATAAATATCCCCATCCTGAATTCCGTAAGCCAAGCGCGTCACGTCGCCCATCAACTGCCCCCACGCAACAATGCGCAACGGGGAACAGCGCCATGCATCGGTGGGTTTGTTTGTGCTGCCCGGCAGATGGCAGCCGTGCGTTGCGTGCTCCTCGCCTCGCATCGCTCACCGCACATGTCGAGTTTCAGATGAGTGCGGCGCGCGCACGTTGCCCGCCTGTAGTTGTGCAAGCAAAACGGTTTTTGAGTGTGCGTCTTATAATCCGGTAGGTAGGTGTGTTTGTGCGCGCGCGCGTGTGCGTGTGTGACCGCTCGCCTAAGAGCAATTGCCCCAACAGTCTGTTAAGGTTATACGGGGGGGGGGATCTTTGTGAGGTGACCAGATTTGTATACAATTTCTCTATTGACGCGGTACACTCATTGGGAAGCCTTATATTGTATGTATAGTTTTTTTTTTGTTATTAGAAGCGACTTATAATCCGGGAAAAAAACAACAACGGTATTTTGTGAAACATGGGGAACATGTTAAGTCTGTGTTCGTGAGCAATTTTCTCTTTGAGTGAAGCAGTCGACATCGTAATGCACAACAGAGGGTGATCCATATATAGATAACCCACCAACGGCTCGGAGAAATTGCAGAGAACAGCATTCAATGTCAAAAGCCCTCCACATGGCTGCTCACCAATCTCAATGCAATTGTTACGTCTTTTAAGACTCGTCCGAAACACTTTGTCCAAATTAACTGCTCCGATTCAATCCAGAGGAAATTAAGAGGGCAATTAGACATCAGTGGGTTATCTACAAATGGACCAGCCTGTATATACTTGTAGGGAATTGCAATGTAATTGCATTTGATGTGTGTTCGTGCGTACGTGGGAAGTTACAGCACTGCGCTTATAATTCCACTCACGAAGGTTTAACCGCTGGTCATGCATTTGCAATTGGTATCTGAATATGTACTCTGCCTCTCATCTGGGTTAACCCAGCCTAAAATGAATACCGGGTGTGTTGTGTCAACATCGGCACACCGGGAGACAAAGGCGGCCAGGCAATCATGACGTTGGCCCCAAAGCCCCCTTATGTGCTGTGTTGGTCCTAATAGACCTAAACAAAGACACGTGAGTCAGTGTGCATTTTGGTCAGATGTTTTGTATTGTGTGTAATATTCATTAAAACAGTGCTGAGCCAGAATCCTGTTTGATCTAGGCGCACGGACGCATGGTTTCAACATATTGTGATGGTATTTTTACTTAATGATGGCCTGAATTAGTTCACGGTGGAGTGGTGGTACTGCGGTTAGTGCAATAAAATCAGTGATGAGTGGTATTCGTACTCTTTGGTTCTTTCGGTAAAGTCACGTAGGTATAGAATATAAAATAAATTAAATCACGACGTTTCGGGGGCAACACAAGCGTCCGTCATCAGGTGGGACAACCACAGCAAGAAACAACTGCTGCAATGGGCAAAATAACTGCTTGTGACAAATAGGCTATATAAGCAAACGAAGGGGGGAGGAGCTCTTTTGCCCACTACAGCAATTTTTTCTTGCTGTGGTTGTCCCACCTGATGACGGACGCTTGTGTTGCTCCCAAAACGTCGTGATTTAATTTATTTTGTTTTATACCTACGTGACTTTACCGAAATAACCAAAGAGTATGGATCTCTGCAGTCACGAAAACTTCAAATCTAGATGAGTGGTATTGTATACGAACTGTTCCTGGCCCCGACTTTCAGCAGCGTGGAGAAGTATAGTCGAACTACCCGCATGTCATGAAGATGCATTCATCACCGCAGCAGATTTACAAAAGGTTGTAAAAATAAATAACTATTATTAATTAATAAATGAAACTCCGAGATAATGAATATGTACCTATTTTATTGAAGGTATACACATTTTTTTTTATTATTGCGTCTTAATAATTTTGTATCCACGATATAATTGGATGTTGTCGATTTGCTGCTTAGCTGAACCTTTAAAGTGTCAGGATATTAGGATGTAATTATCTGAGCTTATTTTTGGTAATTGAAATGCTCAATAGAAGTATCAATTTGTCATCAAACTTGAAAGAAAACAATCATGGTTACTGTATGGCTCATTACCGCCTGCAGCGAACAAGCTCCAAAGCTTTAATAAAGCAAAGCAAGAAGGTAAATGTCAAAGAATGCGCACATTACATTGGTAGTGCTGCAAAAATAGCATTACAATACAAATATCAACAACATAGCTAAAACTAAATATTGACATTGGCTGAACTGTTGATAGCACGACTCTGATAACTATGCAATAATGCAACTTAAATAATTGAAAGCAAATTTCGATTTAAAGCTTTCGTGACTGCAGGGATTCATCTTCTTGGTTCTTTCGGTAAAGTCACGTAGAATGGAAATAATAAAATAAAATAAAAAACATCTGAATGACTCTGTCGAGAAGACAGAGTCATTCAGACTCTGTCTTCTCGACAGACCTGTTCTCCACCTGAGGACGGCTGCTTGCGTTGTGGCCGAAACGTCGTGAGAATTGTATTTTATTATGTTTTCTTTTTATTATTTTTTTATTTCCATTCTACGTGACTTTACCGAAAGAACCAAGAAGATAATTGAAAGCACTTTTTCAAGCCACTGCTGGATTCAGGCCTCCAAATGCTGCTGGCAATGTTGGTTGTTTGACCATACTTTACCAAGCTAACTTCAGATTAGTGATGTGGAGGGGCCAATGAACCAATTCAGATACCACTCGCCACTGATGTTAACGATGGCCAGGAATCAAACCCAGGTCGTTGAGTTTTACAGCCCGATGTGTGTTAACCACTATGTGTTGAGTTGTAAATTGTTCCTTTTTCTTTTGACCATTGCTGACTCTTCTTAGATGGCGAGCAAAGGGTTAAATTGTAATGCTTAACACGTGCATCCATGTGTGAATCTGGTTTCTATCTCTCTCTCTCTCAACTCAAGTGAAATCTGTTACATCCATGATAACACAAATCATCGCCATCACTGGCGTGAGAAGGGCAATGAAACTGTGAGCGTGCCACGTGCCATAAATATACCTATTATTAAATGCACTTCATAAAGCACGGCCATATGGGACGAGCATCACGACGGCAGGGTGTTCATGTATCTTCAATGTTGGCTTTATAACACGTGTGATGTTTTGCCTTCAACGTGTTTCACCTATGGCTCCCGCAAGCGGGTGCGCGGGATTTGCTAAAAAAATAATTCCAGAGGATTTGCTAAAACATTCGTGATTATTTTTTCCAGGCCGGATGCATGTTTAGAACATGCTGTTATTCCATTCATATTGACGAAATCTGCTATTTCTCATTACTTTGTCTGTACGCCACTATTCCGCGCTCAATTAAGCTAAAAAAAGTATCCTTGTGTCACGCAACCGATGTCAAACATTGTACAAGAAAACAAAATCAGGCTCTCATTTTGGCGGTGAGCTGTTGCACTGATTTCGTATTCCTGAAGCTCTTACTTCCACTGTAATCTGACAGCCCTTTTGTCAGCGTGAGATATTTGTTTATAAACACTTTTAAAAATACCGGCTCGGAATGTCAACAGAGACCAATTGTGTCTGAGCGGCAGCGGATGGAGTGCTGACATTGTGAGTGCCTATGATGATGGCGTCCTGCCTTACCCGTCTATCGATAGTTCAATTTTAAAGTTCAGTTTTATTGAGGGACTGTGTGTTGTCTTGCTGTGGTATGGGACTGTTGTTGTTGTTTTTATGCCTTGCCCAAGCTTGCACTTCTAGTTGAAAAATTGGCAGGAATTTATATACTTTTGCAATTTGTATTTATATCCTTATTTTTAGTGACTTGCTCGGTTTTTGTATTGTTGTTGTAACCTTTTGACCCACCCCGACTGGACATCTGTGAAAAAAGGGCTTTATAGCTGATCGGTCCTCCCGGTCTAAATAAAGATTCTGATTCTGAAAGCGATCTGACTGAGACTGGTGCAGAAAAGCACGAGTCATTGATTGACAAAAAATGTTTGCCATTGAAATGACGCTAATAAAAACCAAAACAAATCGAATTATATTTTGATTTAAAGCTTTCGTGACTGCAGGGATTCATCTTCTTGGTTCTTTCGGTAAAGTCACGTAGAATGGAAATAATAAAATAATAAAAATAAAACATAATAAAACAATTCTCACGACATTTCGGCCACAACGCAAACAGCCGTCCTCAGGTGAAGAACAGGTCTGTCCAGAAGACAGAGTCTGAATGACAACCCCAGGCTTGGAGCGGTTTTTTTTTATCGAATTATACCACATTTATAAGATATGGGCCAATGTGGATAATGGGCACCAAATGAGAGGCTAAAGCAAAGTTTTTCTCTTCTATCAATGCAAGAAAAGAATGCATGGAAAGAAAATGCCTGGCAATAGCAAAAGTCAACTACAGCAGTGGTCCTTATTTGCAGGATAAATCTTTTCCCTCGCTTGTGAGAAAACATGAAGAGCAATTACTTGTGGCTCAAGAAAAACAAATCACATCAAGTCGTTCTTTTAACGATAGTCTCTCATCAATGCCATGTGCACATCTAACCATTCCAGTACACACCATTTCAGAGCACCTTGAACGTAGCCTAATAAAGACATTTAATTGAAATGCTGAATAGCTGGTCTTAGTATCGCTCAACTTAAAGAAACCAAATTAAAAAAGAACTGCCGTTGGTTTAATAAATGTTTTGCAAAGGTATGCAAAATGTGTTCCAAGAAAAGTATTTCTCTCTCTTGTTGAACAATAATTGCCTACCGCGAACTATGCAGTCAGCTACGGGGCATTTGCAAGCCCCTGCAAGATTTCTCTGCTGGAGCCAAGGAAACCGCTCACGAGTGTTCATTCGTATCAAACTCCCTGGTGGCATTGAAACATGTGCCTGCGGTTTGTGTGCTGCAAACACACATCTGTCTTGTGGCAAATCGTCGTAAACCTGAGGGAGCAAAATTCTTCCGCGGGGGTCACCTTTATATTTCTGAGCATTATTTTCGCTGGGCGTAGTACCAACACCCCCTGGCACATGTGTACATGCGTGCATGAGATGTAGTCGAGAAGATTTAAAATGGGACAGTGTGTGTAGAGCGGGAGCAGCGGTGGTGGAGTTGTTAGTGCACCGCGCTATGGATCTGGACACCTGATGTTGATTTTTCCGACCGCAGGTAACATCATTGACGAGTGATATTTCAATGGCCAGTGTAGAAAAGCAGGGTTAATACAGAAAGCCCCCATAACATGGACAACACATGGGAGGTCTTCATCCAACAGTGGGTTGACAATAGGTATAAATATATCAACTATGGGACCTTTTTTCCAGTGGTACAAGTATGAAAAATAAGAATAGGTTTTACCCTTTTTGGCAAAAAAACAGGTGTAAAGATGTTTAAACACCAAATATTTACCTTTTGCAAGTTATGTAGTTGAATGTTCACCACAAGTGCGTGTGGTTAAAGCAGACTTGAATCATTGCAAAAGGTTTCTTTTTGGTGTTTGCGCATTTTAACATATGTTTTATTGGCAAAAAGGGTAGATCTGAATATACATTAATACGTGGACACGGATTAATGATTCTTACTTTATCTTTCAACACAAATGACGCACAACAGCGATGCCTCGACAGTGGAAGGAGTCGTTAAACATCATAACCCCATACATGTGTAGGGTTTACTTCCTAAAATCTGGTTTAAAAATAAAATTAACGTGTTAAATACTTGGATTACATAATAATGACATTCTCAAAATATCTTGACTTGCCCCCCTGGGTATTTATATCATTTTCGACGACACCCAATATATTGTTTGTTAAATCTTAAAATTTCTCAAAATGCAGAGAATTGCAGCAGTAAACACTTCACGCAAATCCATAAAACATTTCCTCCCATCAGTCTTTATAAACATGTCACTGCTCACTTGCAATAACATGCTCGGGCGATCGTACGAAATGCGCACTCGTAAAATATTCCACTATCGTCAGTTTCTGTGCAAACCTTTGTTGTTATTGCACTTGTTTAGCTGCTGGTTGTAATGTTACGCTCATCACAGGAGGAGCGTATTGAATGGAGTATGTGGTTGTTTTTTTGCAATATGGAGGTGCGACCGCTGTGGGTTTTGTGAGTGTCTGAACACCTCCAATGTGTGTTGGATGGCATTTTCATCCCTTCAACAAGTTGACACACAAATGGAGATTGTTCCGATAATGATCAGTAGGCTCGGTACCGGATCAGTAGCCAGTAGTTGAGTAGATTTAATATATTCCCAGGAAAGTAGAACTCCTCTCATCCGCAAAATATGGCCGAACTTCGCCGATGCTCTCTCTCTAATCTAACAAATAACCACCACGCACGAACAGGGCAGGAAACTCCCCAACTTCCAAAGTGTGTCTGCACCCCGATCGCAAAGTCCCTCGATTCCTCGCAGTTGTTTTGGCATGCGCCGCCTCTATACATTCAACTGCAGTCGAGTTTGTTTTCCCACCAACAAACTGAGTTGTGACACTGGCGAGCAGTATACCCCCCCCTGCTGTGTTCACATACGCGTCCACAACGGGGGGGGGGGAGGGATTCAACATCGGGAGGTCCGTTCTTTCTTCACAAGTGCGTCGTCTCATCGTTGTATCACCCTCGCGCAAAGCGCTTCAGATGTTAAAGCCATTTCATCCTGGGCAACCGGATCCTCGGTAAAGGCAGACTTAGCCGCCAGCTTTGAAGGGATGAATCCAGCGATCCATTTCGCATTTATCACCTGGCTGCCCACCACCCCCACCACCACCACCACCACCAGCCCCGTCGTAAATTGTGTTGCCCCGTGGTCACGCGTGAGTCGGCGGGGAGAGCCTTTGTTGGTATTTGTACGAGTCCGCTAAAGGCGCACGTTCAGCGTTTGATTTTCCACCGCAGCAGCAGCAGCGGTGGTGGCAGCAGCAGCAGCAGCAGGAGCATGTGGTTGTGTGCTCGATTTGCATGCTGCCCGTGTCTGTCGTGGCGCTCATGAATTGCCGTTTGTCCTCGTGTGTGCTCAACCGAGTCTCTGCGGGACCACTTACAGGAACAGTTCATTTACATTCATTTTCATGTTTCAAATGTTGTTCCTTAATGTTTTTTGAAAGTTGGAAAATCACCGTATAATGGTACGCATTAATGAATTACGCTAGAATAAAGACGTGGAGTGTATTGCACACACAACGTATATATGTGTGTATGTGTATATATTATACACATACACACATATGCTGTATACGGGATCTGATGAATGCATAGATGTGCAAAGTGAATGCCTTTAGTTCATAGTCTGTAAGTATGAAAGAGCTAGTCAGTGTCTAAATGGTTAAATGAGTACTGGAGTGGAGTTAAATTCTACTGACAGTCCTAAGCCAATCACGACAATTCGACTGCTATAATAGGGGAACGTTTGACTATGAAAACAACCGCTAGCAACATTTGATGACTATATACTATTTAACAGTAATGTAAAGCTCTTTGGCATTCCACAGCGAGATGCACGCCTCCCCATGCCATGCCTGTGTTTGGGGATTGTTTGACCATACTTCACCGCACTGGTCAGTGTGGGTTAATAAATGGGAGACTCAGGACCTGTTCAGCTATGTTGTTAGCTGTGGTTGTAATTCAAACTCGGATAGGTAGGTTCACAACACAGCGCGTTAACCTCTGCGCAACCGATCCCCAATATGCAATGTATAGCACGTTGCATATCTGACTCGCTGGGGACTGAGGTATAGGCGGTTACGTGACAAAGTCAGATATGTGAACATCCATAGAAAATGACAGTAACATCAACGCACAAATATGATTCTGGATAACAAATAAACGCAAACAGATGTAAATGTGGGACAATGTTTTAATGTCGTTTGGAAGTACAAATAAAGTACGTACAAGAATACATAAATAACCTATACATTTTTTGTATCTTACCAGGTAAAGCCCCCTGAGCATATATAGCTAATTTTGAGAAGCGACCTGGCCACATTTGATAGCGCAACGAAGTGGCTTATCACGTGGAAATGTTTCGCAAACAAATACTCTAAACGAATTTTTTTTCTTCTAAATGTGGAGGGGAAACCGGAGGACCCGTAGAAAACTCCACGGGAAGAGAGAGAGAGAGACATGAACACTCACAAATATGCAGGCGTCAGGCTCGGGATCAAACCCACGACCTCCTGCATACCAGGCGAGGGAGCTAACATCTCGCCAACGCGGCACCCCATTAGTGTGAACGTCTATTGAAAATGACAGTTACACCGTTCGCAAATACCGCCCTGGATGTGGGCGTTTAAATCGGTCAGGGTTTGATATGTGACGGCTGCATATGCGGAATTGTACCGCTGTGCACAGCATTTAATGATGTGACTGGCAATAGGGAACACTTAGGCGTGGGTACTGACTTCAAAGTATGCGGCTCTGCTATCAAGTTTACAATCACCGAAATCGTTTTTGTTTTAAACCGAAAGCGCAGACAGCAAGATGCCATTGTCTCTCAGTGTTTGCCTCATGAGCGGCCTGCTGCCAACGCAAGGCCTGAAGTGGGAGGGGTCTTTAAACGTGATTATGAGTGATGATAGCGTAAGTGCAGTTTGACTAGAAGTGGGTTATCAGATAGCCTCTCGTCAAGAGGTTGTTTTTATGCTTCAAAGTTCACAGCTCAACAAAGATTAATGGTTTTCCCTTTCTTGTAGGTTTTATTTTGGGCCTGAGTTTTTTTGGGGGTTTTTTTTTTTTTGCACGTTTGACCTGCGCGGACGTCGTTAGTGTGAGGTTCAAATGTGCCGTTTGTAGGTTTGTGTTCAGTTGCATTTCTTTGCCTGCTCTCTTTTGTGTACAGTGCAACGACAGATTACACACTGGTCAACACACTTTTTCTGGCATAAGGTATTCCAACGGTTCTAAGGTAATTTTGGGGTGCTGATTCCAAATCTGGAATCAGTTTTTGTCTATCACATCAGGTTTTTGAGATATCAAATATTGCATTTTCAATGAAAGTGCAGAAGAAAAATATTAAATAAATGTGTATATCTACATAAAATGATATTATAAACACACTATCCTAAAAATACAGCACCATATTTAACACTAAAGCAGTCACTTACTCGCAACAACTTGCAATCATAAGTGACAGAGTTAATTTCGGGTAAAATCAATGAAAATGGGGTATGCCGATAGCATAAAAATGAGATGTGATAGAGCAAATCTGAGATCAGATTTGGAATCAGTACCCTGAAATTAGTCTAAAACAGCTGCAAAAGTCCAGGCCAGAAAAAAAATGTGTTTATAAGACTACAAATGGTGTTGCAATTGCAATGGCCATACTGTGATCATTACGGTGTCATGATAAATTACCAACACATGTTCCACCGGGAATGTTTGTTGTTTGAGTTCAGTCGTTAAAAAGTAACTTTTATTTATTTCATTTAAATGTGCGGCCTTCAACTTTTACCGTGGACTGGATATTTGTTTCCTGTATTTATCAAGCGCATAGACCAGCGGGCGATAAAAGCGCATTGCCTGCAAGGCAAATGACTATAAATGTGCATAATTCTATCAGATCTGAGAGGCTACACAGGGGTTGGGGCCCGGTTATTGAAAAAAGGGTGACCGTCCAGGCTTGCCGGCTTTTGTAGACATGGAGATGGCATGTGACTAGGGGATGGCATTGCAGAGTGTCACCCCCTCGCACGACTGTTAGATTTCTTTCGTTTCCTCCCACACGAAGCCAAACACTTGATACTCGTATTGGCCAAACATCCCTATGCCAAAAGGGTAAATAAATGGCACAATAACATGAGAGCTTTTCCCAGAAGCATATACATACCGTTGCTTATTTCTCAGCATAGGTTGTATCTTCACCTTTGAATTTTGATTCCTTTTTGTTTTTGTAAAAAAATAAAAATCCAGAGCCGTTTTTGTTACTGGATGACGGCCGTGCGGATTGTTCAACCACAGTTTGGCAAGCCTTGTCCGAAGGATGGGAGTGCCCAGGGCTGGTTCAGATATCACTCGCTAACTGATGTGAGCAGTGGCCAGGGATACAACTCAGGTTTCCAGATTAAGAGTACTGCACGCTATCCACTGTGCCACTATTCCACTGCTCCACCCCTCTCTCATTATTTTGAAAGGATAATTTACTTTAAGACAAATATCATCAATATTGACCGGTGCCAAAAAGTGAGCAAATATGAGGTGGGAGACATTATTGGCTATGACACGATGTTTTGCGTAGTAATTGTGGCAATATGCGTTCTGATTTGCATCACGCCAACGTTACTTTCCATTCATGGTTGAAGTGGTATTTTTAATTATTTTAGTGATTCTGCAGCTGATTTAAAGAGTGTGGATTTTATTTCTTCTTCCCTTTTTGGCTTTCAGCATTGTGCAATAATCTGCAGCACTGGGAAACTCAATTCTCTACTCCAGAGCACACATACATCTTCAAAGACATGCCTGAATATCTTTGAAAGCCTGGACGGGCTGAAGATCAAAGATTGCAGTCACTGGTACTCACTTAAATTTTAAGCCTAAGAGGCTCAAATGCAGAATATATGCATATATATTTCACAATTGGAAAATGCATATACTATCATCTGCCAGGAGAGCTTAGGAGTTTTGCAAGTACTATGCATGCATCAATGTAGATTTGGCTTTAAGACATTTTGGTTTGATGCTGCATTAATAGTGGGGCTTGGGTAGGACACGTCGCGAGAAAAATTGATGGCCGGTGGTTGAGAATAAACGATGATGCAGCAGCCAAATCAGGGCAGCATGTCCGAGAGGATGTGTCCACCATGGAGATGGAGCGAGGAAATCAGCTCAAGGGCCAGAGCTGGATTGAATATTCCAATGCTCGACCGTGATACATAACGTTGGCTTGGGGAGGTCTTCATCCGGCAGTGGATAGAGCATGGCTTCTGATGATGGTAATGATGATGATGATGACCACTTCACTTAAAATGCCCCTTGATCAAATGTGCAGGTACAATTTATTGCTTGGGCATTTACTGAGGAAGTGGTCCTTTTGATAAATGCACGGAGCTTCAATCACAGCCACCACAATTTTTGGGACTGCATAACGAAGACAAAACAAAGCTCCCCCGTATAGCCTATAACAGATTGTTGGGGCAAGTGGCTGTTAGTGCGCACCTTCGAAGGCTGGCACGGCACACGAGGGAGTGGATAGTCAACATCACGCCCGGCCGCCTTTGTCTCCCCAGTGGTGATGTTTACACACCGCACCAGATCATTGTCACCGGTGTTGGCCGTGAGTGGGAATCGAACTCGTAGTGCAGCACACTGAACGCTGCACTGCCGATCGCCCACCGGGCCTGCGTGATGACACACACACACAGTCTCTGCTATGAGACTACACGGCACTTTGGCCATCACAAAAATTAGTGCTCGCTGGGGAAAGTGAACCTAGGCGGTGTATCCGTCGAACTCGACGTCCCCACGTGCACGGGGCAGCAGTCACGATGCTGCCTTCTATTTTGCGACAGAACGCCAAGGTCAAAGCACATGCAGATTAGCTCCGAGCGGCGTGAGCATGCAAGTGTTTTTAATCATTACATAACCACCTAATTGGTTGGGGAATTAAGGTAAACGGGCCTGGGCACGTTTAAGGCGAGGCGAAGTACACGCACTTACTGCCTCACTCACCCAAGCGTTGGATGACCGTTCCAGATGTGCTCCGTTTGAGAGGCCTTACACTCCTGAGGATGTCTCTAAGCACTTGTAAAGCAGATTAATCACTGATTTCCGACCTCACGTGCTGCAGAGCACGGAGCTGGGTTTTTTTTTATGGAGCCTTGTGGAACGGATGCTGTGATGATAATGGCAAAACTGGGAAATTACTCCTGGCTGCGTGCAACGCCGAGATGCGGCGTAGCATAGCAGAGCGTCCGACAGCGAAACGTCTGCGACGTTTTTTTTGTCGGTCTTGGACAATAATCGTTGTACGTGCCAGCGCCATGGTGTACAAAACGGGGCAGGTCTTGTTGGTTGCTAAACTACCTAAATGTGGTTTTGTTTCAAGTGAAATTTGTCGAGAGATGTCTTCTTCTTCTTGTTGTTCTGCAGCTTTTTTTTAATATGCATGCCTTCCGATGTCACTATAGCCATATGGGAGCTGCTGCATTGGACCTTACGGGAATTCATTGGTTTCTCGTCAAGGGAAAACGTTGCTGCGTGGACGTTGTGCAAAAGACATGACATTAGCAGACAGCTTTCTTCTGTAAGGTTCTTAATAAAGATATCAAGTTCCACTTTTCAGAGTAAGACGGAGGGCTTTGATTTAGCCGACGAGTCTTGTAGAGAGAGAGAGAGAGAAAAAATGCTACTTGCACACTATTCAGCTATTCATGCAATTCCTAATAAAGTTTATCTTGAAGTTGATCGACACTGACAGTGTTGTGCAATGCCAAACTAGGTGCTGAAACTCAATTGGTGGCTGTTGCTTCAAAGCATCGAAATTGGGAGGGTACAGGGAATTCTTACACGACTGCACGACCGTTTGGCATTGCCCACATTGCATACCAGGCTGCAAACAACAGGGACGGAGTGTTTAATGTCAATTCCAGATGTTATGCGGTAAAGAATCCAAAGAAATTGGATCCCACTAGACCCATTAAACTGAATTATCTGTATCACGTAACCTTGAACTTCCGGCAAAAGACAGGCCCTGGTTGCTATAATTGGTTGCAAAGGGTTTTGGTTTTTTATGAATATTTTTTTTTTAAAGACATGGTGTGCGGTGAGCAGATTTAATCATGCATCTGCTGTGCATACAAAGGAACGTTTGCATGTATAACATTAAACACTTTGGTCAACATCTGTCCTCTGCATTGAGATCGGCAGCACATTTGCCAAAATGTTATATTTTTTTCTTCTTCTTTGTACCGCACAAGTCATTAGCATGTTTCACGGCCTAAAATTACCACGATGGATGCTTAATGAAAAAAATTCATAACTAATATAATCATAAATCACGTCTAGATGTAACGAGTTGAAGACTTTACAAAAACATTGAAATAATTATTGTTTCCTCCATTAATCGTGCGCGATTTAACCCCCCTTCTACTTTAGAATGACTGCAGATTTCCCCTCCCCACCACCCACCAAAAAGAAAAATAAATAGCCATGCTGCTTCATGTTAATGATTTCTATTCTTTCGGCCCTTTGGCACGGACGTTGTTATCACGCAAGGAGAGCACGATTTCGACCGTAATCAATCTGGTCACAACCAGCTGTTCCCAGATGTGCCCCGGTTTAGCGCAGCTCTGCAGTAGCGGTCACTTGACGAAAGCGTCTTTAAGCATAAATCCCTTTTCACGTCAAATTTTTCATTTTGCATTCTTGTGCCTGTCCTTCACGGAACTATTCATTGAAACAAATTACGGAAATATTACACGGGGGAAGCTGCGCTTTTCTCCCCGTACGTCGCGGCAAGCTTTGGTTTGGTGCAGTTTGCGATCGCACGCTTTTTTTTTTGCACGGCGATCGTAGGGTGTTGGTGGATTGACGTGACCAACTTCGATATTTTGGGTGCGAAAGTGCACGTTTCGTCCCCCTTTTTCTCCAGCTCCCCGTGCCCTGGCATATTTGACAGCCGGAGGAGACAAAGGCGAGGCCAGCTGTCTGTAGACGTGATGAGACGTTGTCAAAGGCAGCGGCGACGTAGTGTGATTTTAAAAAAAAAAACACGTCACCGGGGGGGGGCCCTCTTTTCTTTTTTTAGAGTGCGACCTGGACGCTCGTTAAAAAGCTGGATTCGTTTGAAGGTCTATTTGCGAGCGACGATTCTGACGAGGCGTTGGCAAGTTTTTTGAGGTGGTGCGTGAAAGCCATCGAACCATGATGATGACTTGATGGATGCGTGCGTGCGTGCGCGTTGTCCCACTTTGTCCAATAAAGTTCTCAGAGTGGAGCATTGAAAGTTTGCGACTTTATTTGGAAAGCACAATCGAGTGTGACACTAGCAAGCAGCATTGAAACAGGAGCATGGATTTTACACTCACGGAAGCTTGTATATCTTGAGTGCAGGGAATACGCGTGTAAACTTCAATTTACCTACGGAAAAGAGTCATTCAGATTTGTCGCTCGGACGATACTTCGTCAGATGTATAGTACAACAACGCATATCCGACTCGCCAAGAGGACTGCGGTTTAGCGAATATGTTATAAGGTCGGATATGTGAACATTTAAAACAAATTTACAGACCATGCGCAATGATCAGCTCATGTGCCAGAGCTGGATTGAATGTTCCAATGCTAGACCGTGAGACGTAACGTTGGCTTGGGGAGGTCTTCATCCAGCAGTGGATAGAGCATGGCTTCTGATGATGGTAATGATGATGATGATGACGACGACGTCACTTAAAATGACCCTTGATCAAATGTGCAGGTACAATTTATTGCTTGGGCATTTACTGAGGAGTGGTCCTTTTAATAAATGCACGGAGTTTCTGCGCTCCTACATCCCAGTAAGAACTGTGAGGTCGGCAGACTTGGATCTCCTCTGCATTGCCAGAGCGAGGCTCAAGCCCATGGAGGATCTTGGGGGCCTTTGCTTCTGTGACAGCCGGATTGCGGGACTCTCAGCCAAAGGCTGTCGGGGGAGGAGAGACCGTTTCAGTCGGGATCTCAAAACGTTTGTCTTTAAGGAGGCGTTTTTTTCTGTCTTACTCCCCCCCCCCCCTTGAGAGTTTTTGAAAGGCGCTGTTTATTATATCTTTTTATGATTTATATAATTAAGACCTTCATCTGTATGTCTCAAAAAACCTCGCGGGTACTTCCCGACAAGGTAGAAAGCTGAAATTTGGTACACAGGTAGCTTTTAGGACACAAACAACAGGGGCAAATAATCTGAAATTAGAGATTGTTCATTTCAAGGCACCTCAAAAATCACGATTTAAGTGCCCCATGAACTTGTTGGTGCGTGTCATTCAGAAACCGTTCAAGATATAAGATTGTGTGTGTTTTTGTTTGATAGAGCCTTAAACAGCAAATTAAATTAAAGTGAGAACCATTGTTCTGGCTTTTATTGTTTTTGAGATATTTCGGATTCAATCGAGTTTTAAATAAATAAAAAAATAAGCATTGTATGATGTTCAAATCTGAATAATTCAAAAACGGTACAAGATAGGAGCTTCCCCTCATAGAGTATTAAGCTAATTAATTTTTCTTCTTTCTAATAAAAAAACAACAGAATATTTAAATTGAGCGGTTTGCGGTAAGTACGTCTTTAAATATAACAAGTTTAATCAAGTCGTACAAATGTTTGGAGAAGTTGTTCGTGTCTGATCGTAGATTAAAATAGTAAAAATCATATCAGGTTAATTTGACTACATTTGCTTTCATCTTCTTGGTTCTTTCGGTAAAGTCACGTAGAAGGGAGCTGAGCCTTCTTATCACGGAGCTTGTTGAAGTATCTCAAAGTTATGTGGAATCCCTCCCCGTAGAGGCGGTTAAATTTCGATTTAAAGCTTTCGTGACTGCAGGGATTCATCTTCATGGTTCTTTCGGTAAAGTCACGTAGAAGGGAGCTGAGCCTTCTTATCACGGAGCCTCTACGGGGAGGGATTCCACATAACTTTGAGATCCTTCAACAAGCTCCGTGATAAGAAGGCTCAGCTCCCTTCTATGTGACTTTACCGAAAGAACCAAAAAGATGAATCCCTGCAGTCACGAAAGCTTTAAATCGAAATTTACATTTGCTTTTTCAAACTTCCGATTTTCTTGCTCTGAATATTGCCGTGCCGGTTTGTTTAGAGTCCATTGTCTCTCCTCCGGCCACTATGGTCCGGAATTCCACACAACTCTCTCATTGTCCTCTACCCCAACCCCTCCCCCCCTCTCTCTCTGCCCCAACCCCTCCCCCCTCTCTCTATTTAAGGCCTCGACACAGTGGCGCTGTCTGTCCGTTTGTCATTCTTTGGAAGAACGTAATCAGCCAGGTGGGGTGCTGAATGTTGCGTGAGCCGACTCTCTGTGTTGTATTGCATTTTATTTCTAAATTTACTATGTTTGTTTTTTCCCATTTATCCTTACCTGATGATGGTTGCTTGTGTTGCGATCGAAACGTCGTATTATATTATTATTTGATTTCATTTTCGACCTGACTTTACCGAAAGAACCAAAGAGTAATTATTATGTTTATTGAAACTTTTGCCTGGCGAAGACAGGCTTCATGAACTAGTTATTCATGTTTCTGGAAAACAACAAAACGGAAACTTCTTTCAACGTGGAAAAATGCTTCAATGTGCCCTCGCAGTAAGCGAATGTAAGCGAGATTAAGAAAAAATGGCGGTGTTTGACAGGGTCAAAATTAGAGAACATGACAGATACACAATGTACATGCGCTGCTTCTGGATGTGGGCGGTTAGTTGGTCAGGGTGGATATGTGACGGTGGGATATGTGCCGTTGGACCTGCCCTTGTCTTTTTTTCTTTGAATGTAGCACGTGCATTCTGCTTTTCGTGCCGTCCATTTTGAGCAACTGCAATTCACATTATTTCTACAATCCTATCAAAATGCGTTTGATTAGTGTGTTTGCACACCATTTCCAAATTAACACTTAAAATTTCCAAATATACAGTTACGTAAAATCACTTTTTCCCCCTTTAAAGGACATAAAGGTTTTCAGGTGTTTTTTTTCTCCCAAGGTTCTAGTGTGCCGTAATTTTATCCACATGCCCTTGTATTGACTTACAAAAAAAAAACTAAGGGTGACTTCATGCCACAAATGCTTGTTTTAAAAACAGAATAAAAATGTTAAAATTGCACTATAAATGAAAAGAGCTAAATTGAAGTGTGTTCGTTCATTTTTCATAAAGGAAAACATATATTTGACATGCGTTTTTTTTTTCTTGTAACCTTTGTAACTTTCTCTCTCTCTTTTTTTTGCTACAGCGCGATTTTTCACTCTGGAAGAATTCTGGTTCGTGCCTCGAATGAGTGGTAATGGTTAGAGAGACTCTGCCCGGACTACCAAATGACATGGGCCCCCCCCACCCCCGTCCACATTTCCAAAACGTGAAGCCCCCTCCCTCCCTCCCTTCTCGCATTCCAGCCAGCGCACGGCATGAACTGTTGTGTCTGCCGGCCTGGTCGTCTCTCGCCACGAGACCTTGTTCAGGAGCCGCTGCTCTGATATGAGTGATGGCCGGGATGTTTTGTGTAATCCTCGTGGCTGCTCAGCTGGAAGAACAGGCTGATTTTGGTTTTACACAGAGCCCGTCCTGCATGCCTGCTTGATGCTGCTTGCTCAGATGTTGCAACCCTTAACCCTCCCGAACCTGCCGGAAAAAAATCTTGATCCTCTCAACGCTAACCCCTCCACCCCCACCACAATATCCCATCCTCCACCTTACCTCACTATATCCCTCCCTGAAAGCACAGATTCGAGGATACCTGAGTGAGTGTGTGGACCGTGATGTACACGTGTAAAGACTGTTCTAGATTTGAAGCTTTCGTGACTGCAAGGATTCATATTCTTAGGGTTTTTTCGGTATAGTAACGTAGGTAAAAAATTACAATTAATAAAAATAAAATAAAAATCACGACGTTTCGGAGGCAACACAAGCTTCTGTCTTCAGGTGGAAGCGTCACAGCACGATAGCTGTATCAAGTGAGAGCCAAGGTAGGCCCTGAATATTATTTTTGTGAGGTTCGGTGCGGCTGAAACACGCTGTTAGGAATGGGCCTTTGTTTATTTTACTTTTTTTAATTTTAATTTTTTATCTACGTGACTTTACCGAAAAAACCTAAGAATATGTAAAGACTGTGTCAGCAAGTGTCGAGGTGAAGACAGGGTGTCAGCGAGGCTGGATGCAAAGACAAGGGTGCCAGCAAGTCTGGAGGGTCTTGGTTGGGAAATTCCCCAGAGTGTCCAAAAGGGACAGCTGGGGGAATTCCCCCAGAGAATCCACGAGGATAAAAGCAAGGCAAGAAGGGATGTTCGGGGTCTGTGGAGAGGGACTCGGGCCGTCGTCGCTGTCTTCGCGTCATCGCTGTCTTCACCTCATCTTCTTGGTTCTTTCGGTAAAGTCACGTAGAAGGGAAATAATAAAATAATAAAAATAAAACATAATTAAATAATTCTCACGACGTTTCGGCCACAACGCAAGCAGCCGTCCTCAGGTGAAGACCAGGTCTGTCGGGGAGACAGCGTCAGACGCTGGCCGAAACGTCGTGAAAATTATTGACGCTGTCTCCCCGACAGACCTGGTCTTCACCTGAGGATGGCTGCTTGCGTTGTGGCCGAAACGTCGTGAGAATTATTTTATTATGTTTTATTTTTATTATTTTATTACTTCCCTTCTACGTGACTTTACCGAAAGAACCAAGAAGATGAATCCCTGCAGTCACGAAAGCTTTAAATCGAAATGTCTTCACGTCATCGCGGCCTGCTCGGTCATACAATCACCACGTCGCCATTATCTCAATGACGACGGGGTCCTAAGCTACGTTACGTGAAATGAAAAAAACCCTCTAAAGTTCGAGTCCGGAGTCATTACACAAGTAAAGATTGAAACATTTGACGACCATTATGATTAACACTGTTCCGAGTAAGAACAGAACAGATAGAGGAGGGTCATACTTCAGACAATGGCCCTTTCCCAGAGCAGACAGTAAGGGCATCAAGAAGCGGTTGCTTATATTCAAGCTGCACTGCACAAGGAACTATGTGTCAAACCTGAGTGTGATTCCTGGCCACGGCTACACGTCAATGGCAGGTGACACCTCAACTGATCCTGGCGCTCCCTTCACCAACTCACACTGCTCAGCATGGTGAAGTGTGTACAAAGACCCCCTGTGATTGACAGGGCATGAGGAGGCCTTCATCCAGCAGTGAATTACTACTACAGTATTACTATGCATAAATTGGATAATGTGTTTTACAACGAAGAGCCTTATGAAGTGCTTGCGTGTGTAGGGCACATTTCCATATTTATACACATTTTGTCAGTTGGACACAGTTGAAATGAATATAGCTGTGCACATGCATATATATAGCAAATAGGATATTATTAGCGTGAAGAATCTCAGTAGTTCGTATGCAAATGTGCATGATTCCTTGGTTTCCAAGGAATATCATTGCAAAGAGATATTTTAATGCATTTTTTAATAACCTACTGTCATTCGCGTAGCATATATGGCAAAAGTGGTCATCCTATGTCACAACTCCATCTGCTAATACGATTGTGGAATTTTCAGCAATAATTCAGGGCTGCAGACAGGAGATGAGCCACAACAAAACACATTTTAAGGATGAAGATGATGGCTTGAGTAGAAAAGCTTTAGCGGAGTTTACAATAAGAATAGAATCAGTCTTAATTTAAACTGGAGGAATGGGGCCTGGGTCAGCAAGTTACAATAACAAACAGTACAAAAAGCAACGATAGGAGTGCAAAATAGAGAAAAGGTAAGCAAGCCACGCAAGATAAATAGGTAAGCCTAAATAAAGCAAGTAAGGACAAAGTTGCACACGCACGTAATTTCGTGCCGATCTTTCAACACTAAAATGCGGCTTGGGGAAAGGCAGCAACAATGACAAGTTGGTGGGCCCGTGGTGCCTCGGTGCCGGTCAGCACCTCCCAACCCCCGTCCGTACAGAGAAGCTGCACTAATCTCCGTAATGCCCCTCGAATGTAGTAGTGACAGTACAACCTCCGTGTAATAACAGAACACAATACTGGCCTCTTGCCTTACTTCACATTCTTTTGCGGGCTTTTTGAGGTGTTCCCCGTTGCACTGATCGACAGGCATCTAAGCCGTCCCACATCGCTCGCCACACTTGGCGCAGCTCAGAGGGTTTTGATTCCTTACCCGTACCCGGCCGCACCAGGGTCGCAAATGGGTACCCGTACCCGTACCCGACCGGGTACGGGTACCCGTTCCCTACCCTTACCCGTACCTTACCCGAAATGAGTGACAAACGGCTACTCACCAGTGACTCACGGCCTACCCGTACCCGGCCGCACCAGGGTCGCAAACGGGTACCCGTACCCGTACCTGGCCGGGTACGGGTAGCCGGGTATCGGGTAGGGTACGGGTATCGGGTACCCGGTTGCGACCTCTGACGCAGCTTAGCCAAGTGTCCTCTTGGGCCCACGTGACAACCCAGCAGAGAGGCCTTTATTTCTCGTCACCCCTTTTTGTTGTAAGATAGCAAAGACGCGACTCGTGTCATGAGACGTGGCATTTACATTGTGGGTGAGTTATATCGAGTGGATATTTTTAGATATTCATTTTGGGTGCATATAGAGAGAGCCAAGTATGCGATTTTATTCAAGATTAAATTTATGATTGAACGTTCTTATACGCCTGGAAGAGGCTTCATTGCCGTTGTAAATTGCTGCTCTTGGCATTTCAAGTTTGACATTTATTCGGTGGTACAGTGCTTG
The DNA here is from genome assembly GCF_965212315.1 of Lampetra planeri. NCBI lineage: Eukaryota > Metazoa > Chordata > Hyperoartia > Petromyzontiformes > Petromyzontidae > Lampetra > Lampetra planeri. Next base: position 23,167,319 of record NC_136109.1, on the reverse strand, counting down.
AAAAGCCAAACTGCTGAAAGTAGAACATTTTCGTTACACTGGAATCTACCTGGTTCTGATAGCCTGCGCATTATAATCATCATAATGATCTTCACAATCATTTGCATCATCATCATCGCCTTTGCAATGATCTCTTCTCGCTTGCAGAATGAAGCCTTGTGCTCAGGTGACACTGGAAAGAAGCGTGTTTAAAATGACAAGACTAAACAGGCAAACCCATTTAACAATTCGAACGTGCGATCAAAGTTAACTTTAAAAGAAAGGATGTAGCATTCATCCTCATCCTAAAGCCGGCAATCTGTGCAAAATAACACCGCTAGAAAAAGCGTAACTTTGATGATAAAACAATGCTCAAATGAAACAATGTAACATCAATCCGAATAATATTTTTAGCATCGCACCACTCTCCACTACACTATATCACGTGACACTGGCATTGTCTCAAGTCTCGCGTGGCACGGAATTGCCTGGCCACGCGTGACCGCTTTTTTTTATTTGCCACTCACGCATTACCTCGAAGGTGTCGCTAAAGTGCTCAGCTGGTGACAGATACCGGACTATTCTCAGCTCGGGCAGGGGCACACAAATTCCAGGACGGAATGTGTCGGCGTGTAACCCCACCGCCCAGACCACCTCCTGCTCTATCCGCTGGCTGTCCATCCACGTGTGGACCTTGGCTTGTTTCTTTCCATGTTGTGCAGAGGTTAGAGTTCACTGAGCAGGGCCACCCTGCTGAGGTGAGTATAGAAATGTTCTTGACAGGGTTAAATCCACTTTCCTATGCCGTAAAAACCCGTCGTGTTTCAGCTTTTTCCTGCCTTGTCTCCGATGAGCATTGTGACTATCACTTAGGCATTGTTCTCTTGCTGCCCCCTGCCATGGCTGAGAGATTACTTTATCTTTTGACAAGTAATCCCAGGCCGATTACTGACATAACACAAGGGAGGTTCTTTCTTTAGTTCATTTCATTTCAAGGGAAATACTGTTTTGACATTTGTGATAGTAAATGAATAATGTCTTCCACACACACGAAAACAAAGATCCCCTTTCTCGGAGAGACTGTTGGAGCAATTTCCATTAGCAAATTGCTTCAACAATGGGAACTGTGTGGCCAGATTGGTTCCTGTCCGCCTTTGTATCCCCAGTTGTAATGTTTACACACCGCACCGAGTGCTCATTATGAAGGTTGAGTAAACCTAGGGGAGGCTCAGTAGTCCAGAGATGGGAATCGAACTCAGATCACAGTGCGGTGTGAAAACCACTCTGCTCCAAACTTACATACACACATACATTTTTACGTGCACTGAATTTAGGATCTAAATTTGTATACTAATTTAGTTAAGATCGTATTTTTTAAAATATGCACTCTGTATATATTAATCCATTCCTTATCTTGTGGGTGTTATTGAAACAGTGACAGGTTTTTTTTTATCAAACGTGTAAAATAAACATTCAAACATACGAGAGTTAAAACATGTTCAGTGTCTCATATTCAGAACGTGCCTTATTTAAACAATACTTCGGCATGACTCTCAAACTATTTTTTTCCTAGAAAATTGTAATCTCCAGATCGATGCATTGCACGTGTGTATAAATTAGCGGCAACGCGCAATCAATCACCAGGAAAACATATCATTTGTGGTCAAGTCGAGAGGAACTGCAGAACTGGAGAAGACGTGAGCTTGCCATTTCTTCGCTCTTCCCCTCCCACCTCCTTCTCACCACATTTTTTTCTAAAGCACAGAAACATCCATCAATTCACACCAGGAAAATGGGCAAAAACATTTTTCTGCGTATTAGCACTGCACGCGCTCCTTAGGTCAAGTGAGAAGACCCCCTGTGGACAAGCAACATTGGTGGCTGTATTAAAATTGTTCTTTGTTAATTCGTAAAACAAGCAACGGCTGTGGGCCTGATACACGCCACGCTGTGGGACACTGCAATACCTGCACTAACACTGCTCCACCTTTGACACGTGCCCTTGAGAGCTCAGCAATAGTCCCGCTGTGACACGGCGTGTACTTGCGTACGTGTATGGGATTGGAGCTGTGGGGTAGAAGGGGGTGAGAGATGGGGTGGGGGGTGATTCAGGGCTTGGAGGAGGGGTGGCGCTGGGGGAGGCATTCACTGGCCTTGCATCTCCACAATCCCTCAATCCCTCATATACGTCCTCTCATATCCAGATATATCCCCGCTTGAATTAACAATAGTCACCTGAGTGAATATACGGTGCATGTTTCGATTTAAAGCTTTCGTGACTGCAGGGATTCATCTTCTTGGTTCTTTCGGTAAAGTCACGTAGAAGGGAAGTAATAAAATAATAAAAATAAAACATGATACAATAATTCTCACATATTATTGTATTCTGTTTTATTTTTAATTTTTAAAGAATTATTGCATTATGTTTTTTTATTTTTATTTTATTACTTCCCTTCTACGTGACTTTACCGAAAGAACCAAGAATATACGGTGCATGGTTAAGCAATGCGGTGGTCGGCACCCTTGCTACCGAGCTTGGCTTGCACGGAGTCGACAGATCGATTTTCATCGCCCAGCGATGTCTGCAAGCAATTACCAGAGCACACGCCCAAATAGCTTAAAGTGAATGTTAAAAGTATAATAATAATAATATTCGGGCCTTTGCTAATCCACCGTGGGATGAATTGTTGGCCAAGCAGGTTACTTGACCATACTTCGCCACGCTGGTCAGTGCAAATTGGTGAAGCAAAGATCCAGGACCGGTTCAGTTACCGCTGGCAGCTGACGTGAGCTGTGGTCTGGAATTTAACTTGAGGCATTAGGTTTTATAGAGTGGGGCAATTGGTATCATAACCAAAGTTTGATAATCAAAATATTGTTTAAACAAGGTTATGAGATGTGTGATTAGTACTACTTGTGAAATGCGTAGGAGGTGGGCGGGGCGTTTTTGCATTTCCATAAATATGCTAAATTCCTCTTGATATGCAAATTATTTTGTCAAGGCGCTCTTCCCCCTCCAACCCAGCTTAAATAGACGCTCCAAGCCTGGAGTGTTTCATTCAGACGCTGTCTTCTCGACAGACCTGTTCTTCACCTGAGGACGGCTGCTTGCGTTGTGGCCGAAACGTCGTGAGAATTACTTTATTATGTTTTATTTGTATTATTTTATTATTTCCATTCTACGTGACTTTACCGAAAGAACCAAGAAGATGAATCCCTGCAGTCACGAAAGCTTTAAATCGAAATTTAAGGTTATGAGAATTGGATTTTTGTCGAAATTATTTAACAGCTCCTACATACATTTCCATGGACACTCACGCTATTAAACAATCTATATACACATAGACTTGAATTGAACTGAAGTGACCAAATCTGCACCGCATCTTGCTCTACCCGCTTTCGTCAGGCTGTCATCTCAGTGGGACTCTTCACCTTTGACGCTGCTTGGAACAAACCCATGGAGGAAAGTTTGATGCGCGTTTCAAAAACACTGCTGCACAAACCGCCTGTATGGCTCTTGGTTGCGTGTGTAACGCTTCGGCGATAACGGCACCGCGTTCGTGGCTGCGTTGTGCTCTGCGAGGTTTAGCGACGTTGCAGAAGAAAATGCATCGCGGAGAGCAATACGCGCGCGAATCCCTCGGGTCGGCGTTTTCGTTTAACGCGACAGCTCCGGTGAGCGCCCAGCGAACTGCAGAATTCAAGTGGCCGTTCAAGTTGGCGACAACGAAAAACAAATGGAGAACGGAAAGAGTGGCATTCCTCAAAACAACGTTCACGAAAGGAAGGCAAGGATCACGCTAAAATAAACACATTTCAAAACACCGAAATGACTTGTAACTCTTTTTTTCTGAACGCAACAATACTTACGCTTACAAAAGGCGCGGACTTAAATTATTTGAAAACGCTTCACGTGTCTCCTTGCCCTCCTTATTAAGTTTCGGACTTTTTTGACGCCTGGATAAGCAGAAAGAATGCAAGCTGGGACACATTTTTTTTTTTGGCTCACAGTATCCGAGCACTCAATACGTGAGGTCTTTTGTAGAGTCTTAAACAAAAAAATCCCTCTTTCACCAAACTGGAAAGGGCACTGACTTTTGTCCATGCAATGCTGGGAAAAAAATGGGGGGGGGGGGGTAACAAAAGACGCACAGCTGGCCGCCTCAACTTGTGTGGCTTTTCGCAATTCCACAGACGCGAGTCGTTAGGAGGTGGCCCCACGTCCTTTGCGGAATAAACCATCGGCGCGGTCGTCTCGAGCGCCAAAGCCAGCATTCTCCTTCGGCAAAAACTCGCACGGGTTTTTTTTTTGTTTTGAACCTCCGCTCGCCGTTCAATAGGCCACTCGAGGGCATTCGTCAGCGCGCGTTGCGCGGGGAGACGTCGCAGTGGCGGAAGATCGTTTTGTGCGGCAGTTGCCCACGCGTTACAAGCACGGTGTTACCGCAATTTCACAGCGATGCGTGTGACGCGTGGACAAGGTGTGAGGCTACGGCGGCACTTGTGGAGCTCCGTCGTCTGGAGAGAGCGTCCTGTGAAGTCTGCTCTTGTCAGTGCGGCCCCAGTGAGCTCGTCGCTGAATTCTAATGACCCTTATTGTTTTGCAAATTACGTCCATAAAAAAAGAGCCACACACATGAAAAAAAAGAGGAAGGGAAGAATGGAGAGTGAAAGTGCATTAATTACTCAACGTGTCCGTAAGAGTTGGCCAGCTATTATCTCGGGTTTCTATCATGCCACTCGCTAATATATTGACGCACGCCCCCATTGTTCCCTGCGAGGGTTCCTCGCAACGCTTTGCCAATTGACGGTCTCATAATGAAGCCGCTAGTGAACGTGTACGTGAATGTGCTGCCGGGTTAGTTGTCTGCGTTGGCCGTGCAGCTTTTGACAGGCATCTCTCCCAGCGCGCGCACGAGGTCTCTGGCTCAATCACTGCTGGCCCTTGCTGCCGGCCAAATGCAACGCGGCGCGCAATTCGAATAAGAAAAAAACACATTATCTGCAGCACTTCATGCCTCCGCGCGCAGTATCTTTACTCCAGTAAGCCCATAGGATGGGTTTGGTGACTGACGGTGCTGTGAATGAACGGTGAGTATAGCATCTCATATGGCGTGCACTGCACGGTGGCGTTGTGGATGTAAATGATTCCCTCTTGTTTGGCGCAACTTCAAGGGCTGCACGCCACACTTGCACGCGGTGTCATCATCCTCGTCATGATGCGGCGGCTATGATCGATCCGCCGCTGGGCGAAGGGCTTCTCCAAGCTGTTGCCACCTCGAGCGGGCTTTCGAGTGACTTTTCCTGCCTTGGCTACCACCACCGCCGTCCTGATTCTCGATCCCCTACTCGCGACGCGTCCCGCCCAAGGCCGCCAAATGTTTATTAGCGGCCGACATGACGTTATTGTACCTGCACTGTGTTCTTTGCTACGACGTGTGGATCAGAGACGTAGGAAATCGATGGAGAACACGGAACAATAGCGGTGACAAGTGCACACAGAAGCGCGGAGAGATGCACGCTTGGAATGACATCGAGAGAGATTAATCACAGTAGTCATACATGTAACACCAGTGGGAAAAAGTCCAGGTTCGTGTATGAACTCACACATACGAGTTGGTACATTGCACTGCTGCACACATCACCGATGAACGTTTGCACGCTACATATTTAAACACATCGTTGCACGGTGATCAATATTATTCACATTTTGTGTTCCTGGATATGTGAATTCAAACGATAGATTACAAGTACAAATTGGAGTTATTGTATGCGTATTCATAAAAGTTTAAACGAATCTACGTATTAATCCATACATGATATGAGTATACTTTGTGGTCCTTTCGGTAAAGTCACGTAGGTAGAAAATAATAGATCACGACGTTTCGATCGCAACGCAAGCGGCCGTCATCAGGTGATACGATCACAGCAGGAAAACTGCTGACGGTTGCTTTATGTTGCGATCGAAACGTCGTGGTCTATTTTATTTTCTACCACGAAAGCTTCAAATCGAGAATGATATGAGTATTATATGATGTTTAAATCAATATTCCTGTACGAGGCTCTTGATTTAACTTCATTTTAAGGTGACCTTTTCATCATGGGCACCCCAAGTGAAATTAATGAAAGTAGCATGACACGCGATTTAAATCATTTGAAATGGCAGTGTATAACACCATCGGCCAGGCAAAAAATGCAAGAAAAGAAGATTCTGCTCCTTACAATTAAACAATCATATTTGTCAACCCTTTATCAATCTGCTACTGGCTGAAGACCTCCCCAGGCCATGTCAATCATGGGAGTTGGTTCACCATACTTCACCACGCTGGTTAGTACGGGTTGATGAAGTGCAGGGCCTCTCTCACGATGCGCCTGCTTAAGCAAATGCTGCCTGGAAAAATGTTGGTTCCGAAGGTCACTAGGCCGATGGGCTAAAGCAGTGGTTCTTGATCTGGGGTGCACGCATCCGCTGGGGATGCGAGATGCCCTTTCTGGGGGTAGCGAGACATACCAAATTTGTTTAGAAGGTAAATCACACAAATTAATAATAATTTACGTTAATTTCTAAGGCGCTTTCCACTAATGTATCAATGCGTCTTGTAAATTAAGCACGGTCACGTAAGTACAACTCATGTTTTTCATCAAACCGAACAATTTACTTTGACAACCAAAGGGGGGAAGGGGGAGTGCAAGGCTGCAGTAAAGGTTTAGAAGCACTCGACTAAAGTGATCATTTATTTTAATGCGGTGAGACACAGGCCCCTTGTATATGTTTATTAACACGAATACCCAGCCCTATGTCAATCCACTTTTGGATGAAGGCCTCCAGATATACCACGTTGATTGTGGTAACTTGCTATGTTTTATATGCCACTTGCAATGTATAAGAATATAGTAATGTAGCATTAGTTACAGCCACGTATTAATCTACTGCTGGATGAAGGCCACTGGTGCCACATCGGTCATGGGCTTGTTTGACCATACCTCTTCACGCTGAGTGAATGTCGGTTGGTGAGAGATGGAGAGGCCCAGAACTAGTTCCGATTTCACTTGCCATCGATATCAGCCGATGCCAGGAATTCAACTTGCGTCGCAAGGTTCGAAATGCAGCGCACTAACCGCTGCACTGGAGCACCACCCATCACAATGTCAATTCCCATACTGTTTGTGTACCGACTTGTGGCTAAAAGGCAAAAAAACAAATCCCATTAGGCCTAATTCACGTGTTGGCGAATGCTAATTTGATTAAAGTCCATTACCTTCATTAACAATGGGCCTCATCGCTTGGGTTATGTGTTTTGTCAACACGTGGAATCTGGCCAATTCATAATGGCTCGGGTTTGGAGAGATGCTTTTGTGGATGAGTGGGGAAAGTGAAGAGAGGGTCCGTTTGGAGATGAGAGGGGAAGCGGGCGAGGAGTCCCTGAGTGGGGCTGCCGCTGTGTGAGCTAAGGAAAGCGAAAGGTGAAGGTGCAGCCCTGCAAGTGCTTTGCCCATGCCGCTGCTGGTAGAAAGGCCTCCAACTAGCCAGCGTTGCATAGAGCCCCCTACTCTTCCACGCTCGTCAGACGACGTCTTGAAAGACTTGGGAGCACCCAGGCATTGCCCCCACTACTCGCGACCTATACCCATTTATACTTCTTGGTGGACGGGATTTAGGAACTCTTCCCCATTGTTTCGACTGCTCGTGCAGGGAGATCGATCCAACGACCTCCGAGATTGCAATTTCAGCGTGATAGTCACTACACCACGGTAGCATCAATGGTTTTTGTAGTCAACACATTACTACTATAATGAGTCAAGAATTTCGATTTAAAGCTTTCGTGACTGCAGGGATTCATCTTCTTGGTTCTTTCGGTAAAGTCACGTAGAAGGGAAATAATAAAAATAAAACATAATAAAATAATTCTCACGACGTTTCGGCCACAACGCAAGCAGCCGTCCACAGGTGAAGACCAGGTCTGTCGGGGAGACAGCGTCTGACTTTACCGAAAGAACCAAGAAGATGAGTCAAGAATGTCTGTTTGTGTGCCACGTGCGTGACGTCACTCCACATGCCGCACCCCCCTCATTAATATTCATGAGCCGGTGGATTTTTACACTCACGCAGAAGGTCGAGTGGAAATCATTATTTTCGCAAATTCGCTTTCAGTTTCACGTTTCTTTATTGATAGTGAATCTAATAAATAATACAACGCAGCAACAAAGTGGATTTGGTGTCTTTATTTATTTCTTCAGTACTTGAGACGAAAGGTAAGTCTAATTTATGCGTCTACATGATGGTACAATAGACATTTCTCGGTGATTTTCCACGTATTGTATCGAATTCCAATTTACTTCAACCCCAGCGACCGAAAGCAGAAGAGAATAAAGTATCAGAGTAGTTAATTTGAACAAATTGAAGGTCAGTTATATACAGTGCGACAATGACATGAAGTGAGGTGTTCTATGACTTCGTTTTGTGCAAGAATCACTGACATTAATAAAGTGCTACAGTGAAATGCAGTGAAGTGTTTGATGACGTACTTTTGTGCAAGATTCACTGCCGTTAAATTGACACAAGATACAATTATACTCGGCTCAATTTTTTTCGTAAATATTACAGCTTCCGCCCGAGGACGGGCAAGCAAGCTAGTCGTTATTATTCTTATTATTGTAAAGAGTACCACAGGCTGCTGTAAGCCAGTGTGGGGTTTAATGCAACCTTTTTTTCAACGGTTTTTACTTAACTTGACTCCTATGTTTGTCGTGGTCAAATCTTGTAATCGAAATTTCGTCCACTTCCCGTTGTCCAATCAATTACACATTTTGCACACGTACTCAGATCCGGTGACAATGCATGCCTGTATCAAAATCGGCATCACTTAATCAATTAATTCGCTACTTTAAAGCAATTCACATTTTGTATGGACGCCTTATTATTTATATACATTTGCGTAGGTCAAAAACTCCGCGGTCCCGAAACTCTCGAATCGCCTGCTCCGTGTGACCGAGTTACCGAAGTAATCAATTAATTCAAGTCAGCGTTCATGTGGGAGCAGGCGCCACATCATTGACGTACTTCTCGACCGTGAGTGAAACGAAGTTGTTAATAAAACCGTTGTTTAAAAAAAAAAAACTTTTTTTAAAGGAGTTTATTTCATATGTGCGTGCACTGCTGGATGAGATCCATCCCACAAAGTGTGGATCGTGGGGCGGGGGGGGGGGGTTAAGGTCACAAGACTTTGATACCACACACGCCGGGCACGTCCCGTTGACGTCGGTGATGAAAGTGGGGGAGCGTAGACTTAAAGAGCACAGAGATGCAGTCCAACAATGTGTTTTTTTGCTGCAGTGCCCTCTGCTGTCCGGTGCTTGACACCTCCTGCTCTTGTGAGGTCAAATCTGGCAAGAGTGCCCTTGCTACAGTGGCTGGCTGATGAGAACTAAGAACGCAAAACCAGAAAACGCAATTATCAATGTAAAATATTTAATTTGCAGGTATGTCGGCCTGAAGGTCACTTTTCTGTTGAGAGTTTATTTTTGGCATTATTAACCGAATGAATATCGCCTCTCTATGTGCGTTGTTACACATTTGTGGACATAATTGGTAGTTATAACTAAAAAAAATGCACATTATTAAGCCATATTATAATATAATGCAGGATATCAAATGAAATATTAGTGGAGTTGCAAATACTGTACTGTAATACCTTTTCTATTCCTGTTATTAAGAGAAAGGGAAGATATAGACGTTTGGTCTGACTGGCCTTTTTCAGAATACTTTATAAGGTTGGATATTACACACACTGTACGAATGAGAAATTTATATTTGTAAAAGTTTACAGTTTTTCCCCCCATAATCAGTTGCTCGATTATCAGTGTGAAAGGAGCGTGGAGGGTGAGGGTTGCCAGTGTGGAGATGTATGTTCGTGCAATGGATGTAGGTGCCACAGTGGGGAGCGGTGGCGCAGTGGTTAGCGCACAGCGCCCCGAGTTCGACTCCTGCTCACAGCCAACATCGGTGACGAAATATTTAAAACCTGCCACGGGCCTCCCGTAGGTCAACTCAGCCTCAAATTAGTACCTGGTGCGATGTGTAAAAATCGCCACTAGGGAGACAAAGGCGTCCTGGCGCGGTGTTAGCCACTCATCCCCTCGAGTGCCGTGCCGACCTAAATAAGCGTTCGCTAACAACACTTGCCCCAACAGTTTGTTAAAGGCTATACGGGCGGGCGGGGGGGTCTTTGTCATTGTTCTTGAGTGTACGCGTGCGTGTGCGTGCACGTGGCTGTCTGGGAGTGCGCGTGCATGTGTATCCACGTGTGTGCGTGTGAACGTGGGTGTTATGGGGAGCGGTAGTGTAGCGGTTAGAACGTTGCGCTACGAACCTGACCATCCGGGTTCGATTCCCGCTCACGGCCAACACCAGTGGCGATTATTTGAACCGGTCCCCTGGGCCTCTCCCCTAGGTCGACTCAGCCTCAAATTAGTACCTGGCGCGATGTGTAAACATCGCCACTGAGGGAGACAAAGGCGGCCGGGCGTGGTGTTGGCCACCCACCCCCTCGTGTGCCGTGCCGGCCTCTCATAGATGCTCGCTTAACAGCACTTGCCCCGCCAGTCTGTTAAGCCCATACCGGGGGATCTTTGTCTTTGTCTGGATTGGGAGCGCGCGCAGGAGATGAATGTTTGAGCCGTCGTCCAATCACCTGCAGCGGGGAAGCCTCTCCCCCTACCCCCCCTTCTCCGCACCGGGAGGTGGTGATTTGGAGCGCACTCGTGCCGAGAGGCACCAACAGCTCGCTGCAGCACGGAGGTCGCGTTAACATCAGGAGTACATCACCACCACCACCATCAACCACCATCGACAACGTCATCGTCGTCGCGTGATCATCATCGGCATCATCGCATTGATCTCATCACCAACGTTATCGTCACATTGTCATCATCTTCACGAACATCATCACGTGATCATCATCATCATCACATTATCATCACATTGTTATCATCATCGTTATATTATCATCAATATCATCGTCACCACCACCGCTACCAAAATCATCAGCAATATTATCACATTGCTATAATAGTGACACTATAATCAGCATGATCATTATCACTGCCATCCTCACATTGCCACGATTTAGCGAGCTATAATCATTTTTTCACGCTCGTGTTTTTTTTAACCTTTTTTTTCGCACCGAACGTAGCCAGCGCTCTGTGGGTGCCTAAGAGCAGCAGACAGCCCGTCAGAACTCTGGCACATCTCGAGAGGCGAGTCTGCCCGGGGGCTAATTGTTAGTTCATTGTGAGTTTGTTTAAAGTGTACACCCAAGTGTATAATCACAGCACAGGATACAAAGAGCCAGTGTACAAGTTATGTGTATAGTACAGTATACGTAGTTCATTATGTTAAGACGTAGTCATACGTTCGAATATTCACATACTTCATAGCGTGAATTCTACACATTCACATTTTCAACTAAACCAAAAGCAGGTGAATAGATTGTAGGCGTGCCTATTGAATACCTTGCAACCGAGGCGAGTGAACGATCATAGCTAATTTACGATTTAAAAATATATATATTTAACGTATATTCTGTTTTGTCATTCATTCAATGCTAAAAACGTTCCTTTGAAAACCGCAATGCACGGCTCTATCCCAGTTCAACTCCTGGGGAATTCCGATTTAGCTAGCTCAAATAAAGACGTCTTGCCAGCGTGGAAGCGAGAGAGAGAGAGAGACGAGACGAGGCCGAAATAACCTCGAGAGGGTTGTTCTCCCTCTCTCTCTCTGCGAGAAACTCTCTCCTAGAAACTCTCTTCTTTAGCGGAGGGCCTTCCGCCAGCAAGTGTTAGGGTGCAGGGGCTCCAACTTGTATTTGTTACCGACCAAAGGTACAGCCAACACTATCTAGCTAACAATCAGTGAGGGAGCGAGAGAGAATATATATAAGAATACAGACGTGTATGTGGTGGTGGATGGGTGGGAGGGAATGTGTGTGTGTGGTGAAACGAGAAATCTTTACGTAACACTGGCCCGCCACGGGTTCCAGAACGGCACCTGGTTTCAACGATGTTTTTTTTGTGCGTGTGTGTGCAATGCGCATGTTGCAGTGCCTCTCCTCTCTCTTTCTGTAATGGGGAGGGTTTAGGGGTGGCTGAGTTGGGGGGGGGCGGCGGGACTTGGTGAAGAAGAGGGGTGGCTTGCTCTAGGGTGGTAACTCCTGCAGTGCCATGTAATTTTGTCCCAAAAAAGTTTGTTGCTGTGCATTTAGTTTTGAGCGCACGGCTCAGAAGCATCTTGCCGCAGTCTCTTGCGGCTTGAGGAGGGGGGTTGTTTGGCTTGATTTTTTTTTACTTTGTGCTGTGCGGGTTTTTTTTCCTTCCCTTTTATTAAAATATATTTTTAAAGGCCAACTCAGCAAAATGAAAGTTCCAGTCCGAAGTTCCCCTCGGCTGCTCATGCTGCAGGTGACTGTGGCCGTGCCGCTGTGGATCAGCTGTTTCTTATGCTGCTGTGGAAGCACTGGAGGTATGAGAATGATCGCGATGATGATTATGGTGTTCTATGTGGGTTGTAGATGCTTTGCAAGTTTATCCTACAGTTACAGTGACAAAATATACATGTAAACAATTATATTTGACTGGACGGGCACTTTTACAATTGTGCCCGTTTGTTGTTGGGTTTAGTAAATTATCGTGGTATAATGATCAATTTTGCGACTACATTATTTAGTTATATCCTGTGATATTTGTTTATGTATTTAGAAGAAGTGTGCATCAACGGTCATACAGTATGCACGTTTATATGCGGAATTGTTTTAGTTGTGGTTGTTGAGGATTTTAAAGGTTTATTTAACCATGTGGGGCTCGTAGAACCTAACTAAGGCACGGTAACATTCTTCGAAAATAATTTCGTTTTCGTTTCCAGTCCAATGTAATGTTCTATAAAATAAAGTATGCAGTCTGGAAAAAACCGTGCAAATTTCTCTTTCCCCAACCCCCTCCACCTTCCCCATTTTTTGTTGTTGTTGTTGTTGTTGCAAATTAGCAATTCACGTGATCATTTTCTATAAAATAACAAAACCTAAATTGTCAAATTAGTCTCGGGTATATTGGTTTTGGTCTTAAACCCCAAACGGCCCACCCTGCTTCCACGAGTCCTTCGCACCTGTTCCGCTATAAAGGATTTTATTACAATAACAATAACACAAGGACCCTGCAGAGAGCGTCGAGCTGCCTGGGTTCTGACGGTTCACGGCTCTGGATTTTCATCTGGGGATTTCTTCCTGCAATTTTGTCATTCTTGCTTTGCGTGCTTCTCGTTCCAATAAAACCATAAGTGTACTGTAGAGCCAGTGTGTGTCTGTGTGTGTCTGTGTGTGCTGGTTGGCAGGTTTTTTTCTCCTCTTAAATAAAGAGAGCTTTGAATTATACAAAAAAATATAACAAGTGATATGTTGTATGCATTTTTGCAGAATCGGTGAGGCTGGAGAATAACATGCTGGAACGACATCAGACTGACGTGGTCACTCCTGTCTTGGTGCATTTTCAGCCCAGTTCAACTGGAGAAAAGCCTCCTCGAGCGGCTGCCAGTGTTGGCCCGCAGAAGGGCATTCGCCCCGATGCGAAAACCATCCAGGGCCATGCTGCAGCCACCTCCTCCAAAGTCTCCGCGTACGAAACTTACTCGACTTCGCCTCCAGCAGCCCGCCCCGGATCCGTCCCGTCGAGTTCCTTCCAAAGTGCCGCCCGTTGGGCCAGAGGCTCCCCGTCGCCGCCGGGGGAGAGGCTGCGCGTTCGGCTCTCCCCGTTCGGGAGGAGCATGGTGCTCATCCTGCGACGCGATGCCCGCTTCCTCGCCAAGGGCTTCTCGATCGAGGCCCGTGACCCCGCTCCCGTCGGAGGCTCGCCGCCCGGGAGCCACCGAACCCCGCGTAGCTCGGCCGCCGGAGCGCCCGATCCGACCGACGCCGGGGAGGATGGAGGTCCGCAGAGCAGGCGCATCGGCGGGCGCGGCGCCTCCACGAAGAACGCGCGCGGCGACGGGGGTTCGACGAAGGGGGCGTCGAGGGACGGTGGATCCGTGGCCAAAAACAACTCGGGCGTCGCAGATGTCCACAACACATTGACGGAGGAGGAGAAGCTGTGCTTTTACAGCGGGTTCGTGCATGGGCAGCGCAACTCCGCGGTCACGTTGAATATGTGCAACGGCCTGGTGAGTTGAAGCGTATTGTTAGCAGAAACGCGAAATGACGATAATGGTGAGGAGAGAAAAAACGCGTTTGCTTAAGTTGACGTAGCAATTGCCGACGCTAAGTAAGACTACATCGAGAGGCGTTACGACATATTGAGCCGACGGGTATGTGTATCCATGGAAACTTTGTTTTGAGCAAGGGTGAATTTTGGACACCTCTGCCAGATAAGTAAGGCCTTTAAAGTGACACGTCTCCTTCTGCAAGGGTTTAATTCACCTCGCAAGCATGCAGTGGAGGGGGGCGGGGAGGCATAAGGGTCATTTTAGCGAGTGGAGGGGGGGAGTAGGATGGGGGTGTAGGAGTGCCTGTTTGGAGGTTGGAAAATAGGGGTCAAAGGGATGATGTGCTGTGCTGGGGAGGGGGAGTCGAGGGTGGGCGAGAGAGAGAGAGAGCGGTAATTGTCAGGGAATATTTGCCGCACGTGTTAAAATAATATCAGCCAACAGGTTTAAGTCGAGAGAGAGAGAGCAAATCTACCCGACCTGGCGCCACGCCAACTTTGTGGGGAGTGCCAGACCGTGACAGCAAGGGGGGGGTGGGTGCCCCTCGGGCCTCGCCTCGTTATAATTCTACAGGCAGCAGCGATATCACGACGTGCCGAGAGGCATCCACAGCTTGCTGGCAGCACGGACGTCGCGTTAACATCAGTCGCACATCATCGACAACGTCCTCGTCGTTGCATCGTTTCATCATCGTCATCATCATCACGTTTTCATCACCAACGTCATCGTCACATTTTGTCATCATCGTCACGAACATCATCACATTGTCCATCGTTACGTTATTAGCATCGTCATCATCGCATTACACTGTGTAACAATTTTCTTTTGTTTCCTGGGTAGTAAGTGTTATTTCGTAATTGCGTATGCCTAAAAAGTATAGAAAATGGCTATTATGCCCCACAAACTTTGCTTTTGTGACCAGGACAGTTATGTTTTGAAATGTATCTATTTTCAATGAGAAAATGGGCGAATTTGTGTCTATTCGTTCACGTGAAGTCAGAAAAAACCAACATATTCATCAAATTAACATGTATTTATACTTAAGTAATACAAAATCACTACAAAAAGAGTTAGACACCAAGGCGCACTACCACAGGCGGGTCTGGCCACAGCGGACCGAGTTCTCTGTGGGGAGGAACAACGTCAAGTGGGAGCCACTGGTGGACCCCCGGAAGGTGCTGATGCCACCACTGCACATCAAATTGGGCCTTATTAAACAATTAGTCAGAGCTGTAGATAATGAGTGGGCACCCTTCAAGTACCTTCAAGACTTCTTCCCTAAGCTGTCTGTGGCAAAGGTCAAAGCCGGTGTCTTCGTCGGACCGCAGATGAAGATCCTGGAGTGCAATGAATTCCCCAAAAAGCTCATTAGTAAGGAGAAAGCGGCTTGGAACAGCTTTGTTGCAGTGGTTCGTGGCTTCCTGGGCAATCACAAGGTCGAAAACTATGTGGAGCTGGTTGAGACTGATGAAGAACTACGGCACAATTGGATGTAGGATGTCCCTCAAGGTCCATATCCTTGATGCTCATCTTGATAAATTCATGGAGAACATGGGAGCCTATTCGGAGGAGGAAGGCGAGTGCTTACACCAGGATATGCTGAACTTTGAAAGCTGCTACCAAGGACAGTATAACGAGAACATAATGGGAGACTACATTTGGGGGCTGATTCGTGAAAGTGATTTACAGAATCATCGCAAATCTCGAAAAGCTACTCACTTCAAAATTTTTGTAGTAATTTTGTATTACTTTGGTATAAATACATGTTTATTTTGATTCATATACAGTTTTTTCGGACTTTATGTGAACGAAAAGACACACATTCACCCGTTTTCTCATTGAAAATAGGTACAATCTTAAAATATCACTGTCCTGGTCACAAAAGCAAAGTTTGTAGGGAATAATATACATTTTCTATACTCTTTAGGCATAAGCAATTACGAAATAGCACTTACTACCCAGGAACAAAATTGTGTTACATCGTGTTATCATCATCGCCGTCATCTGCCCCTCCTGCCTCGGCGCATTATACTTCAGCAGGAGCACACTCGCTCATTTTGCTCTGACCCACAACAAAAAAGAAGGTGATTCAACATGTCGGGTTAGTTTGCTCGGTTTTCTAGATCAAAGGTGGAGTGAGGGCTTCATGACGCTGGAGACGCCTGAAATAGCCTTTTCAAGAAGCCCTTTGCTGCCTGGTAAATGTTGTGCGTGGGTGTGTGCGTGCTTGGGTGTGTGTGTGCGTGCGTGCGTGAGTGTGTGTGGGTGTGTACGTGGGTGTGTGCGTGCTTGGGTGGGTGTGTGTACGTGTGTGTGTGCGTGCGTGGGTGGGTGTGTGCGTGGGTGGGTGTGTGTGCGTGGGTGTGTGTGTGTGTGCGTGCCTGGGTGTGTGCGTGGGTGTGTGTGTGCGTGGGTGGGTGTGTGCGTGGGTGTGTGCGTGGGTGGGTGTGTGTGCGTTGTTGTGTGTGTGCGTGCGTGGGTGTGTGCGTGGGTGGGTGTGTGTGGGTGTGTGTGTGTGTGCGTGCGTGCGTGGGTGTGTGCGTGTGTGTGTGCGTGCGTGGGTGGGTATGTGCGTGGGTGGGTGTGGGTGTGTGCGTGGGTGTGTGCGTGGGTGTGTGCGTGTGCGTGCGCGTGTCCCATGTGCAGCGGCAGGCGGGAGCGCTTTTAACTAAGAAAGTAGCTGGGACATAACCACGCATAATGCGATAACAAAACAAACATGTTACCCTCATTGCGCACATTGTTGAAGTACGTTTTCACCCATGCCCTGGCCTCTTTTTTGCTATAAATATAGCTCGCTGGATGTATTGTGTTTGCGGGGAGAAAGCTGAATTCGTAAAGCCTACTTTTTTTCCCCCCGCCAACAAACAAGTACACTACGGTCTGCTGTGATTATGTGCCTTTTAATCAAGTGGAAACGGAATACGTTTGAAGTCTCCCACTGGCTCCCCCTTTGCCGAGCCCCCCCCCACCCCCGGGGGTCAAATTAATGCCTCACTGGGTGAAGCCGCTTGATCAAAAACAAATCTTGATTGGAAAATCAAGGCTCTGCGCCCTAGTTTAAACGCAACCTTGCCATGAGTGCACGGATTTTGCTCCCCTTGTAATTTTAACTTCCAAGGTACAGGAATGTCGATTGAAAGTCCTTATATCCTTGCACCAGGATTCAAGAGTGGTATTTTAATTAACGTGATTGCAATAGTGGCAGGGCGCGGCGAAGTGGAGATCGCACTGTGCGGTGAACCCATACAATCTGAGTTTGATGCCTGGCCATGGCTGACATCAGTGGCGTTCCTCCAACACGTTCTGACAACTGCCGCGACTGATGACGGCATAGGGGGAGCTCTTCATCCAGCAGTGGATTGGCAAATGGACGTAAATTTTCCTTGGTAACAAAAATCAGATGCTTGCATCGGTGTACGTGATGTTGAACTCCTTTCGCACCGTACGTCGCCAACCGTGCTAATCGGAGGTGCGGGTAGGAAGAACAACAACAAACTGAACACAAACATTCGTTCTCAAGAAATGAGTTGCGTCTGCTGCCTGGCGAATGGATTTACACACTTCCGTGTAACGCGATGGAAGTTGTGCGCCACGCAATTTTTTTCCTGCAAGTCCCTCGAGGTGTTTGGGATGAAGAGGTGACATTAAATAGGCCGACGGCAACAGTCTCGGAGAGAAATACCTGCTTTATTTTCGTAAGACGATGGGCGGTGTGACGGCTTAAGCCGCGGGTGATTTAACCAGTTAAATAGGACCACGCCAGAGGATAGATTACACGCGGTTCGCTATTTATGGCTCGAATTCCCGTGCCGTGTTACGAAGCAACGTTTTTCGATGTTGCGCTTTGCACGCGCATTATATTACGCCTAATTAACTGACACGAAACAATGCTCAGGAAAACACATAAAGCATCCACCCCCGCCATTCCCACCCCTCGACATATGTTTTGTTGTTCACTGCCGACAGCTGGGATTCATCCGTCTTGGAGAAGATCAGCTGTTTATCGAACCCCTGGCTGGACCAGCTGCACCTGCCTCGCTGGGCCTCCAGCATCTGGTGAGCAGGAGGTCTGGCCTTCACTTCAAGCCCAGTCACGACCCACAGGTGAGCAATTCGAAAACCTCTGAGGACAACGATGTTTTGCTTGGGAAAGAGAACCTTCAATCCTCCCCCCCAACCATCATGAGTTTGAAACAACCGATGTGTCTTCTTCCCGTGTACCTAACTTCCATCACCGGTCTTCATTCCTGTAACGCATCGTCCAAAAACCACAGAGCCTCTTGTTCTCCCTTTGCCAGTGGCATTACATTGTCCTGGGAATCCCATGCATGCATGACCGAATGAACATCTGTATTTTGTTTAAACTTGGTATTGGTTGGATCAAGTTGATGCTATCCATTGACCTTATACGCAACAGAACTTCATTTGTGTGGTGATGTTTCAAACGTGGCTTTACCGCATTATAACATATTAAACATTCAATTATATTGTACAGCTCTTTTGTCAATCCACTGCTGGATGAGGGCCTCCCCACACCTTGCTGCTCGTGGGGGGTTAGTTGACCTTACAACTCCGATCAGTGCGGGTTGACGAAGATGGAGAGCATAGACAATGGAGTATAGTACAGTACAACGATGGATTTTGCTGCACTGCCCCTTGCTGATGCATAATGTAACAGGTTATTTAAATTGCAACAGGTGTTTTGTTATTGTGACTGAGAGGAAAGGAAGATATTGAAATGTTTTGGCTGACTCGCCTCCTAAAGAAGGCAATTCGGCTGAAGCGTGGAATCTTCCTTGTCTGTCAGAGGCAGTAAAAATAAACAATCGCCCTGTTAGCCATTTTTATTGACCTGTTATATATTTTTTTTGTGCCAGAGTATAATTCAGTACGGAAGCAGGGCATCCAAACCACAAGAGAAGTTAAATCCCTCTGGGGTTCACGCAGCCCATCGTCGCCCTGGGTTCGGTTAAAGGGGTTAGCACCTATCATCATAATCCATTGTCTCTCCACTGGTGGATAAAGACTCTGCCCACACCACTGCCATTCCTCGCAGCCCACAGTGCCACAATTAATGGCTCTCCTGCACGCGAGCCGACCTCATTGCTGCTCTCCGCGGCGGTCATCAACTCAAACGTGTTTCCTCCATTGGCTACAATTCTGACACCAGCCTTGTCCGTCGGCTATCATCTCCTTCTAGTGATGGGTCCTGTCGAAGTTCATTACTTTCCTCAACAGTCAATGTGATATTTTTTGGTTCTTTCGGTAAAGTCACGTAGATATAAAAAAAAACCACGACGTTTCGATTGCAACACAAGCGGTACTGCGATTTAAACGTTGTGGTTTTTATTTTTATTATTATTTTTTCTATCCATGTGACATTACCGAAAGAACCAAAGAATATTATTTTCTGCAGTCACGAAAGTTTTAAGTCAAAAGTCAATGTCATGTATTTGATTTGTGTCTATTTCCTGATCCACGTGTTTTAATCGTCGTCTCATAAGTGCATCTCCTCTGCGCTTCTTCGTGCACATCGCAACTTTTGTGTGTTTTTTTTCTTTGTCACTATCCATTAGCTTCGCCTGTTCCTGATCCAGATATCACGGATGTCAGCATGCACTGATTGAAAACTTTCTTATTCTGGCATAGCAGTACGGAAATTCCACAACACGCTCGTCACTGCTGATAGTGACATTGACCGCCATGCTCACGCTTGAGCATCGGAACACGTGAACGCCGGTTTTGGATGCATACTGATAGCTCTTCGGTGTCTTTTTTTAAGTGACAACACAATGATACATGCTTTTTTATTGCTAACGGAAAGATATAAGACCAAACTTAAATCGCTTACACTCATACAAACTAATAAGTACGTTTAAAACAAATTGCAGCCCTTTGTCAATTTCCGAATGAATGAAGGCCCTCCCCATGTAGTCTCAGTCATGGGGTTTGTTTGCCACCATGCTTCACCACGTGGGCCAGTGCACATTGGTTAATGGGCGGCCCAGTACCAGTTATAACACCGCTCACCACTCATTTTTAAATCCTTTATATTAAGTTCACTTGCTTGCTTGCGCGCTTACGACCGTGCAAATCTTTCGGTCGTTTTTTAACCCACTTCCCGTAATTCAATCGAGCTGACATTTTGCACATAGACTCGTTGTGCGTGACAATTTCTTTTCGTGAATTTTTTTTCCCAAAATTTTACACTTTTTAGGTAAATTTTTTGTTATATTTAATTACCAATTGCTTAATGGTGGCAGGCAATCATCTGACCCATAGGTGGCAGCCATCTCAAGCCAGAGGACGAGAGGACTCTAGCCGCCACGCATATAAAGGATTTATAGTGAAAAACTTTGTTTTTACGGGTTATTTTTTATAGCCATGGCTTTGAATTTAACTCGGGTCGCCGGGTTTGTAGCGCAGTGCCTGATCTACTGCGATGCCACTGCTCCACCCAAGAAGTGCGAACGTGACCACGCGGGTTTGGTGAAGGGGGGCACATTCTGGCTGTCTCGTCACCGAGCACCCGGCTGGTGATGGGCGCTCCTATTCAGTGCGAGGGCTATTCAGGTGTGCGCACGGCTCGTTCTCAAGCGTCTCTCTGCCTCGGCAAGGAACTGCCCCAAGGAGAATACGTGGACATCACGGATAATGTTTTTTTTTTATTTGGAAAACGTGAAACGTGACCGCACTTGCGTATTGTCCAGGACACTTCGTCGTTGTGAGACACCGGTTGCACCTCATCCGTCTCTGTGTCTCATCTCTCACAGCCTGTCACGCCGGAGGCGCGGGCTGGCTCTGGGCGAGCGCGACGATCGATGAAGCTCGCATCCTGGCCTCGCCGCCTGTCCTCCAGCAAATACTGCAAGATCATCCCAAGTACGCGAGCATACGCCGCACACAAAGACAAAGACCCCCCTTATTATAGCCTCAACAGACTGCTGGGGCAAGTGCTGTTCACGAGCAGCTATAAAAGCCGGAAGGGCCCACCAGGGGTTGGGTAGCCAGCACCACACCGACTGCCTTTATCTCGAAAGTGATGATGTTTACACATCGCACCAGGTTCTCATTTGAGGCTGAGTCGACCTAGGGGAGGCACGGGACCAGTTCAGATAATCGTCACTGGTATTGGCTGTGAGCATGAATCGAACTTGGCTTACGGAGTTCGTAGCGTGCGAACACGCACAACAAAGATAAAGATCCCCCGTATAGCCTTAACAGACTGTAGGGGCAAGTGCTGTTAGCGAGCACCTATGAAGGCCGGAACGGCACACGAGGGGGTGGGTGGCCAGCACCACGCCCGACCGCCTTTGTCTCCCCAGTGGCGATGTTTACACACCGCACCAGGTACTCATTTCAGGCTGAGTCGACCTAGGGGAGGCCCAGGACCCGTTCAGATAATTGTCACTGGTGTTGGCCGTGAGCGGGAATTGAACCCGTGTCTCCGGGTTCATAGTGCAGCGCGCTAACCACTACACTACCGCTCCCACACGCACACACACACACACGCGCACACCTACAAAAACAAAGATCCCCATTGAGAATAATGCATCGTGAAGCGATGATGTTTGCACATCATGGAACCTCAAGCTTGGTGGTGTGGCAGCCGGCAGCAAACGCCTTCGTCCCCCCGCCACCCACCCCCCTTTATTGATGCTATCAAAGTGTACCAACCTACCAGGTACTTATTTAAGGCTGGGTTGATCTAGGAGAAGTCTCAGTCAAGTTCCGCTACCTATTTGACAGTGGTAGTCATTGCTTAGAATTGATCGAGTGCAATTGTGATTGTAGTGCACGAATCAACTGCTCCCTATTACATAGAAGATATTTGTATCTGCCATGTACATGTATAGAGACATGGACAAAAATCCCCTGGAAAGCCTCAACATACTTTTGGGGCAAGTGCTGTTAGCAAACACCAATGGAGGCCGGCACGGCACACGGGAGGGTGGGTGACCAGCACCACACCGTGCCGCCCTCGTCTTCCGAGTTGTGATGTTTGCACATCGCACCAGGTACTCATTTGAAGCTGAGTCGATCTAATGGAGGTCCAGGACCGGTTCACATAATAAATCTGTGTCACTGGGTTCGTAGTGCAGCGCGTTAACTGCTGCAATACCGCCCCCCCCCACCCCCCCCCCACACACACACATACTGCATCACTTTCCAGTCTCCCATGGCCAAACAATTTGAAAAGTTTGGGCCTCATTACATTATATTTACTACGGTCGTCTTTTCACATCGGGCCAAAATATAAAGAATTGCACAGGGTGAACAGTATATCCAAAGTTTTCTTTCAAGTTTGAACAAGTTGGTTTGCAGCTGTCTGCTGATGGCTTCCCACCCTTCCCGCCCGCTCCCTCCCTCTCGCCCGCTCCCTCCCTCCCGCCCGCTCCCTCCCTCCCGCCCGCTCCCTCCCTCCCGCCCGCTCCCTCCCTCCCGCCCGCTCCCTCCCTTCAGCCCGCTCCCTCCCTCCAGCCCGCTCCCTCCCTCCCGCCCGCTCCCTCCCTCCCGCCCGCCCGCTCCCTCCCGCCCGCCCGCTCCCTCCCTCCCGCCCGCTCCCTCCCGCCCGCCCGCTCCCTCCCTCCCGCCCGCTCCCTCCCTCCCTCCCGCCCGCTCCCTCCCGCCCGCCCGCTCCCTCCCTCCCGCCCGCTCCCTCCCTCCAGCTCGCTCCCTCCCTCCCGCCCGCTCCCTCCCTTCAGCCCGCTCCCTCCCTCCCGCCCGCCCGCTCCCTCCCTCCCGCCCGCTCCCTCCCGCCCGCTCCCTCCCTCCCGCCCGCTCCCTCCCTTCAGCCCGCTCCCTCCCTCCCGCCCGCTCCCTCCCTCCCGCCCGCCCGCTCCCTCCCTCCCGCCCGCTCCCTCCCGCCCGCTCCCTCCCTCCCGCCCGCTCCCTCCCTCCAGCCCGCTCCCTCCCTCCCGCCCGCTCCCTCTCTCCCGCCCGCCCGCTCCCTCCCTCCCGCCCGCTCCCTCCCGCCCGCTCCCTCCCTCCCGCCCGCTCCCTCCCTCCAGCTCGCTCCCTCCCTCCCGCCCGCTCCCTCCCTTCAGCCCGCTCCCTCCCTCCCGCCCGCTCCCTCCCTCCCGCCCGCCCGCTCCCTCCCTCCCGCCCGCTCCCTCCCGCCCGCTCCCTCCCTCCAGCCCGCTCCCTCCCTCCCGCCCGCTCCCTCCCTCCCGCCCGCCCGCTCCCTCCCTCCCGCCCGCTCCCTCCCTCCAGCCCGCTCCCTCCCTCCCGCCCGCTCCCTCCCTCCCGCCCGCCCGCTCCCTCCCTCCAGCCCGCTCCCTCCCTCCCGCCCGCTCCCTCCCTCCCTCCCGCTCCCTCCCTCCCGCCCGCCCGCTCCCTCCCTCCAGCCCGCTCCCTCCCTCCCGCCCGCCCGCTCCCTCCCTCCCGCCCGCTCCCTCCCTCCAGCCCGCTCCCTCCCTCCCTCCAGCCCGCTCCCTCCCTCCCGCCCGCTCCCTCCCTCCCGCCCGCCCGCTCCCTCCCTCCAGCCCGCTCCCTCCCTCCCGCCCGCTCCCTCCCTCCCGCCCGCTCCCTCCCTCCCGCCCGCTCCCTCCCTCCAGCCCGCTCCCTCCCTCCCGCCCGCTCCCTCCCTCCCGCTCCCTCCCTCCCTCCAGCCCGCTCCCTCCCTCCAGCCCGCTCCCTCCCTCCCGCCCGCTCCCTCCCTCCCGCCCGCTCCCTCCCTCCCGCCCGCTCCCTCCCTCCAGCCCGCTCCCTCCCTCCAGCCCGCTCCCTCCCTCCCGCCCGCTCCCTCCCTCCAGCCCGCTCCCTCCCTCCAGCCCGCTCCCTCCCTCCCGCCCGCTCCCTCCCTCCCGCCCGCTCCCTCCCTCCCGCTCCCTCCCTCCCTCCAGCCCGCTCCCTCCCGCCCGCTCCCTCCCTCCAGCCCGCTCCATCCCTCCCTCCAGCCCGCTCCCTCCCTCCCGCCCGCTCCCTCCCTCCCTCCCGCCCGCTCCCTCCCTCCAGCCCGCTCCCTCCCTCCCTCCCGCCCGCTCCCTCCCTCCCGCCCGCTCCCTCCCGCCCGCTCCCTCCCTCCCTCCCTCCCGCCCGCTCCCTCCCGCCCGCTCCCTCCCTCCCTCCCGCTCCCTCCCTCCCTCCCGCCCGCTCCCTCCCGCCCGCCCGCTCCCTCCCGCCCGCTCCCTCCCTCCCGCCCGCCCGCTCCCTCCCGCCCGCCCGCATACGTTGTCCCGCTGGAGGTTGTGTCATTGAGTCAATCCAGCGGCGGATGAAGAGCTCCAAGTCCTTGCACGTGCACAGCCCTTTAAGCCATGCGCAAGCATTGGGGGCTTCTCTTTTCTTCCTTGGCAGTAGCCTCATTGAAACAGAAACGTTTATTTATACTGGAGAAATCCGATGAGCTATGAAGCTCTTTTTCACAGATGCCCAGTTGGAGCGGGTCAGAAAGTTACAACAAACAATATAAAAAAAAACACGATAGGAGTGCAAAGTATAGGAAGGTTAAGCAAATCATGGAAAAAAACTGGACAACTTTTATTTTACCAGATAAAGCCCACTGAGCCATTAGCTTCTTTTTCAGAAGTGACCTGGCCACAAATGATAGCTAAACAAAGTGGCTTGCCTTTCATAGCCACACACGCACACACATTACATATACGTAGCGCCTAGTATGTCAGAAACGTGAAACAAAGGTGCATAGATAGCCCTCCCATGTGCTTTCGGGTTGTGCCGCCGTGCTGTCCTGCAAGACTTGCGACGTTTCGCTCAGTTCTGAGAAATCTCTCGGCACGTGGGGCGAAACATCAGACAACATCGGAGAGTCTTCTTGGTTCTTTCGGTAAAGTTACGTACGCTGTCTTTCCGACAGACCTGTTCTTCACCTGAGGACGGCTGCTTGCGTTGTGGCCGAAACGTCGTGAGAATTATTTTATTATGTTTTATTATTATTATTTCATTATCTCCCTTCTACGTGACTTTACCGAAAGAACCAAGAAGATGAATCCCTGCAGTCACGAAAGCTTTAAATTGAAATTTAACATCGGAGAGCTTTACCCGTCCCCGCAAATGCGAAGCCTTGCCTAGACGCAAGTTATAAGTACATTGTGGGTTTTTTGTCAAGCGGCAAAAAAACAAAACATCGAAAACCCTACACCGCTGTAAATGTGCAAAGAGACACTCTCTTCAATTGAGCAGTTGCTTGGGGGTACTGATGCGCCACAGGGCGGTAGTGCAGCAAATGATAAGCTGAGTTGTCTGCATGGATTTTGAAGCATTAGATCACCTATAATGGAACGGGTGTTCTCCCTGCACCGCTAGATAAAGTAAAACAAATATAATGGATGAATGTGACCCCTGCAGCCGCAAGAGGTGCTACATTCACCGCTGCTATAAATCAATTGATTCTTCTTCTTGGTTCTTTCGGTAAAGTCACGTAGAATGGAAATAATAAAATGATAAAAATAAAACATAATACAATAATTCTCACGACGTTTCGGCCACAATGCAAGCAGCCGTCCTCAGGTGAAGAACAGGTCTGTCGATAAGACAGAGTCTGAAATCGAAATTCAATTGATTCTTGAATCAAATTGTGAACTTAGTTGGTAACGTTAAAAAATGTCGGCTCTTTATCAAGCCACTGCTGGATGAAGGTCAATCCGCACCCCCCCCTCGCCCCCCCCCCCCCCCACAGCTTTCAGTTGTGGGGGTTGGTTGACCATACTCTACCATTCTTGATTTGACTCTAGCAGGCTGGCCACCGTGGGTTCGTGAAGTGGGATTGTCTCCAGGACGAGTTCAGTTATCGCATGCCTAACATGCAGTCGCATGGAAATTAAACCCGTGTTGTGTTGGAGATGTAGCGCATTTATAGCACTGCCAATTTCTCGAAACAGAGCCACCAGCTTTACCCGACGAAAATATATTGTTGACTCTAAACATTCGATGCCCAGATCGTTAAAGCATTTTCCAATTGAATGTGTGCACCGTGTTGGTTTTGGCCAAGAGAGGAGCTGAGCAATGGCGCTCCAGATTGCCTGCCAGCCACTTAGCCCACGCTGCCAAGTCAATCGGGCTTGCTTCGAGCCTATTTCGGTTTTCCAATGCAAGTGATGTGCTGAGTTGTTGGCATCGTGCACACACGTGACTCTTTTTAAAAATATAACAAGTTTTGTTTCGTGTCTGGTCGCGGTCTGGTCACCAGTAATGTCACCGAAAGAAACCACGTGATCGTTTGGATTTGCACTCAAATGTCTTTAAAATTCCAGTTCTGATGGAGGAAAAAAAAGATAGCGTTGTGACTCTCATATGAGGAATATTTACTCTCAAATATAGAATGGGTGTGACAGCGCTGCTGTTTATTGTGTTGACCAGAGGTCACTTGAATAGATGTCGAATGTGGTGCTGTGATGCCCGTTCATGTGGGCCGTTCTCTAACACGAAACGTTGCACTGCTCTGCGGGAGGTCCGAACGTATACTTGATCTCATGACACGAGGCTGATAGCACAATCAGCATACAACTGGGGGGAAATAAAATCAGACGTATTTGAAAAACATGTTTTTTCTTTCTCCAAATTGTATTCCCATTGTGCTAAGAGGAGCATGTCATGAAAGGAAGAATCCATCCAGAACTTTGCGGTGTCAGAGAATTGCCAACGGAAGGAGATATCTTAGAACTACTTCTGAAATCTCAAGGGACCTTTTCGTCCAACTATTAGGGGGTGTTCGTCTTGCACATGTGTTCTCGCTGCAGAGAAATGTTCATCACGCACTGATCATATTTAATACTCGAAGTTGGAATTTTGCCAAAATAAGGGAGGGGGGGAAATGAAAGTATTACGATGGGGTTTTTGAGTGCAGTCATTGGTTACCAGGCTCACTCACACCACGTACTCCACTTGAGACCCCAGTTTTTATCACGGGCGGCCAATGTGGACTCAACATTGCCAGATCTCAGTGATGTCACCTCAGTGCTCTGGCCTTCGAGTCAAGCAGTCACCTCCAATGCATGCAATCTTAGCCAAGCTTATGGACCAACAACATGTACGGCCGCAAAAACCAATACCCATTTCCGTTATTAGCTTTCGTTTTGTTTTTATTCACAACACACTTGGGAGCCTTATAATTCATTTTCAAGAACACAACGCATTTATGAGACCAGTCATCGGGAATATGTTTTGGAGATTATTTTATTGTAGGACAGCGCATCCACGCACACACATTGATTCCTCACAACGCATGCAAATCTCTAAATTCTATCACGTCCAGGGCATCGTCTCAAAGGAGAGATGACATTTGTTTTTTTTGTCACATACCCCCCTAGAGCCTCAGTTTCATCAATCTGATATTAAAGATGCACTTTATTACGTAAATATTTTACACGGATCATGTTTCTTTACTCGGGAATTAGGCAAAAGGCAAATCCCTCAGGGCAAGAAATGTTGTTAGCATTTTTTTTTGTTTAGTGGAGGTCGTAATGAATCAATTAGGATTCTTCAGGTTCTTGATGATTGTCCGTGCATGCCGGAGCTCAGCTGGAATTTCACCCCATCGTGATTAGCTTGACCCCATTGCGGTGAGAGTTTTCCTCTTTCTTTCCCAGCGCATGGATTGGTTAGACTCGAGGGTACACGTAGGGCTCAACAGGGGGGGGGGGGGCACGTTTATAATTCGGAGCGAGCGTTGGAGTGAGAGGTTAAAGTGAATGAGTCAAGGGTTAGAGTTAGTGACTGTCATACTTGCCACATAACCATATTTTTTGGAGGGTGGTGGGGTGGGGGAGATGGACAAATGCTAACAGAATGGGACAATTGGGGTAGACTACCAACACTTGGCAGGGATTTTTGGCAAAAGCTGCTCACTATTACTTAACTCGGTTGGTCATCTGGCATATGGTGCCTATCTTGCACAATTTGCTGTGGCAATTTATGGGTTTTTATTTTTTGGACAGTTTAAAAGGCATTGTACAAGAACAACTGACTTTTGTGATGTACGACGTGGAATTATTTTTCCGTCTCCAATTTCAAGATTACGGTACTTTAGCTTTACAATGAGGCACTGTGATTGAAACGAATTCACAGAATAACCACTGTGGCCCGAAGCGATTCATCGCTGAGTGAAGTGATCCATGGATGAAAATGTATTCTGACCAGTGGCGGCTCCTGCAAAATCTCTCAGGGGGGGCAAATGTCTGGATGATTGATAAGGTCCACCCATGCAATGAATAAATTAACAGCTTAAGCATGTAAAGGCAACTTCACTTCTTTAATATTAATGAAAAATAAAGTGACTCTTACAATACATCTTGTTTGTTTATATACTCACTATTAAAACAAACCACTCAAGTTTATTTTATTAAAGATTCCACTAGGTGGCGATAAATTATATTGTTGGATGAAACGTGCTTACGTATGATGACGTTAGCACGTATGATGACGTAAGCACGTTAGTGCATGCCCTCCCGGAAGCCATAGAGAATGCATTGCAGCGCCCCCGTTCGAAAAAAAACATCTTTGAATGTAAGTCTATGGGGCCACTCGGTGCGATTCTCAGCCGGAGGGAAATCGCCCAAAAAGAGGCGGTACTCCACAGAACGTGACATGACGCTGATTGGACTATATCCAGAGGCTGACAGTGACGGCTAGCGTGACTCTTTGGTTGAATGACATTGGTGGTGCGTCGCCCAATCGCCCTAATGAAGAAACCGCCCCTGATTCTGACGCTCAAGGTACATCCGTCATAAGGATAATGCAGGCGATATTGAATTCGTGAAAAATGTTGTACTGTGTTTACCAGGTTCACGTGACCCTTACAGCCACTGGATATGCTACGTAGATTCTTGAATCGATTCCACAAGAGCAGGGTGGATTGATCAGCAATAGTTACAGGCATATTATGTTTCCTTTGTACACCGAATTTCTGTTCATATTTAAATGTTTCTTTCATTTCTTTCAAACCCATGTTGATTAGTTTAATCCAGCATTAATGCATTTTAAATTAGACACGCTTATGCTGCCAAAGTAGTTACGTTTCAAAACCAACTTTAAGGTAAGTGTAGAGTAGTTCCATTCTCTGGAAGGTGTTTTGGGGTGGGTGGGTGGTGGTGGTGGGCAGGTTTGGCTGTCAGCCTGAATTCTCACTTCGGGGCAAAATAACAAAACCACCTGCAGTAACAAAAACTGT
Organism: Lampetra planeri; assembly: GCF_965212315.1. Lineage (NCBI taxonomy): Eukaryota > Metazoa > Chordata > Hyperoartia > Petromyzontiformes > Petromyzontidae > Lampetra > Lampetra planeri. The sequence goes on along the minus strand of NC_136109.1, from coordinate 23,137,965 downwards.
ATATTCAGCTTAAACAATGCTTTGGGGAAAAAAACAAATTTGGCGCTAATTATTAATACAACAAACTGAAGTCACTTCCTGAAATCCTAGATCAAGAAAGGGGGGCAGTGTACCTATCTCTCCTCCGGCATAGGCTGGATTTTCCCCCCGTAATTATTGCGATCCCAATGGAGTTTGCCTCATTACTGCTTGAAGTGGTTCCACTTACCAGCACTTAAGGTCACGCCATTACGTGAGGCAATATAGAGAGGGCTTTATTTTTTTGTTGAGATACACACGCCGTGAAATAAAGACACAAAACATTTCGTAAAAACTTAGAAAAATAGTGGGGGCTGGCATTTTTTTTGGCCTTGGGAGCATGAACTTGAATTGTTTATGCTGGCTAAATACAACAGGTGACGTCAGGGTTTTTCAAACTCCAGTGCTCGCAAGCCACCACCACGCTACATCGTCCCACGTTTACCAATTTACTCCCCATTCAAGTACAAAATTAGCTCGTTCCACACCGTGAAGCTATCGCCGCTCTCCGCATCACGTTCAAGTTCAAGTTCATTTATTAGGTATAGCACTGTGAGCCATTCGGCTCTTGAATCGGGTGCAACCGCAACAAACAAAAAACATGAACAAAAAACATCTTAAAGTGAATATGTGACTAAGTGCAAACAGAAAATCCAAGAAAAGACAGCAAAATATTGCAGAAAAAAATCACCGTACACCAACGCTGTGTGCAAAAATCCCAGTGGGATGCAAGTCAAACAACCAACAACAACCACAAGACAACTTAGATTAAGGCCATCAGTCTAACTCTGTACTACAACAAACAAACATGGCTAAACCAATACACTTTTCGAAATCACCAAAATAAAGCCATGAAAGCAATGAAACAGTAATCATAGGAACTGTGACAGAATTTTCACAATAAATGCCATAAACAACATGTACTACCAAAACCCTGCAGCCATAGCTGGCTGCATGAGTCACTCCACACCAACAGCAGGAGCATCAATCGGAGTATTAGAATTTTTCAATGCACCTTTAAGATCAGCACACTAAATCAAAACACAGGTCACACTTTGCAGCGGGCCAGGGCAGCACCGTCGACGGTTGCGGACGTCGCGCACTCCACCGCAGTTGCTGCGTTCCCTTCTTTCCTCGCGTGCCGATCGAGCAGCCAAGAAGACGGAGAGGGGGGCCACGCAGGAGGTGGGACCACGCGGCCGACGGAACGCCATCCGGCCCCCGGCCCGCGAGTACGCCGTCGAGACGCTGGTGGTGGCGGCGAGGGACGTGGTGGAAGAACACGGCACTGAGGGCAGCACCAAGCTGCTGCTCACCGTCATGAGCATGGTGTGTCTCGCGGCGGTGGCGGCGGCGTGTGTGTGTCTGTGTGGCCGTAGTGCGGCGGTTAGCGCCACGCTGCGCCATGAACCCGGCTACCCGAGTTCGATTCCCGCTCACGGCCAACACCCAGTGATGATGATCTGAATCGGTCCTGGGCCCTCCCCTAGGTCGACTCAGCCTCAAATGAGTACCTGGTGCGGTGTGTAAACATCGCCACTGGGGGAGACAAAGGCGGTCGGGCGTGGTGCTGGCCACCCACCCCCTAGTGTGCCGTTCCAGCCTTCATAGGTGCTCACGAACAGCACTTGCCCCTGCAGTCTGTTAAGGCTATACAGGGGATCTTTGTGTAGCACAGTAGGGGCCTCCACAGGTGGTGCATCAGCCAGTCATTTTAGTCAGTCGACCTGTGGCACGTGGGTCTGACCCCGTGTCCTCAACGTGCACGTAGCCTGGCACAAGCGCCATGGTGACGTCACCGCCACTTAGTGGCGAATGGCAGTTGATGTTCTAACAACACGTGCCCCAACAGTCTATTGAGGCTATATGGGGTATTTTTGTATATTTTTTTTGTTTGCATTCGTGCAGCGATTTGCGCGCTGCGCTTCGCGCTCACAGTCAACGCCAAGTGACGATTGTTTAAACCGGTCCTGGGCCTCCCCTAGGTCAACTCAGCCTCAAAATGAGTGCCTGTGTGTGGTGTGTAAATATTGCTATTCGGGATACAAAGGCAGCCAGGCGTGGTACTGGCCACCCACCCCCTCGTGTGCCGTTCCAGCCTTCATAGGTGCTCGCTAACAGCGCTCGCCCCACAAGTCTGTTGAGGCTATAGGTGGAGCAATCTTTGTCGTCTTTGTTTTTGCACCACGTAACCCTGTGTGGACGTTGCTCATTTGGCAGCTGTGATGTGATTTTAAAGGTAGAGGTAAAGGTGCAGCCCTGAAATTGCTTGTTCACGCCACTGTTGGTGAAAGGGCCTTGGCTAGAGAGAGTTCTAGAAATCGTTTAGAGAGGCTATTTTAGCTTGGTGTCCTTCCCCCGCACCTCCGATTAGCATGGTTGGCTGCATACGGTACATACATGTTGGACTACTCTTCCACACCCTGTCAGATGTCATGAAATAGTTTGGTATTCCCATACCTTATCCCACCGCACACGTGCCCTGCCGATCGACCAATTGTGGTGCGGACTCATTAATACTCCCAACTTTCAGGGGCTTTAAAAAAAATACATCAATGAAGTGAAAGATTGCACGATCCCTCAAACTCTGTCTGATCTGCGCTGATGTGTGCGTACACGTGCGCGTACATGTGTACTTCTGGCGATGGCTTGTAAAACAAAAATAAGTTTTAAAAAAATACAATTTCTTTTTGTTGGCAGAAACATTGTAAGGATTTATCTGGCTTAAAAAAATATCACTCTTGATGGGTTTGTTTTTATTTATTTTATTTTCGAGCAGGATCTAAAGGGACTGCGAATATTTACGTCCCATGTGCCTCCCTCCGAATCTCCCGATTGGATAAACCCGACAGAATTTTCTGAAAACACTTTGATGGCATGCCTGGTCGTTACGAATGAGCAGATTGTCTGAGATTTCCCACTGCGTCCAAATGGACCCATTTAAAGAGGAATAGTTAGCGATAGACCCGTAGGGCTGAATTGGTGGGGGTGGGGGGAGTTAGCCCACCCTCTCCATTCTGAAGGTTCAGCTCCCCTTCAAAATTATTTAGAGTCGAGTCAACAACTCTTGCTACAATATTTAACACCAGTGATGTTTTTTCCCCCTGATATACATAGGGGATGGGAGTGAGGACAGAATGTGCAATAGTCCAAAGCAGACGATTTTGTTTCTGATTCTGTTAAGCATTTAGCATCGGTTTAAAGTTTGTTTAACAGTGACTATCCTCCCCCCTCCATCAGAGTTTGTGTATGCCCCTCCACCATATTAACGAGGTGATGCTGCAGGGTTGCTTCGTAAAACATCTATTACGCTGCGATCCGAGGCTAAATCCTTTGCTCACGATTCACCACGCGAGTGGAAATTGGAATCCGAAACAGCCTTGGGCTTCCCCTCCCACCCCCCCTCCATAAGTAGAATCTCGTCTGGTGCGCTGTGTCAATGTCAGCGCAACACTGTCAGCACACACACTGGGGAGGAGACAAATGTGGCCAGGTGTTATACCCAGAGGCAGGTGCACTGCCAGCCTTAATTAGCGCTCACGATTTCCTGTAAATGTACGAGGACACAAGTGCCCCTGTATAGCTTCATAGATTTTTGGGGCAAAGTGCTGTTGGCAAGAACCCGGGCACGCACGGTGCACAGAGGTGGTGCGGCGTGGTCTGCACCGTTCGCCGCTTCATTTGCCTCTGCAATGCGGATGTTTGCACGCCACACCAGAAGTGTATAAATCCATCCGCCGGGCAGCAGATAAAACTCCTTTCTTGAGAAACTGCGTTTTGAGTTTAGTTTGTTTTCCTTCCTCCGCACATCCAATTAGTACAGGATGGTGTGGAAGAAGTTCAACATACATACAAGGCTGAGTCGTCCTAGGGGAGGCCCAGGACCTGTTTCTATCTCACTGGCCACTGATGTTAGCCGTGGCTGGGAATCGAACTCAAGGTTGCCGGGTTCTGATTGCATTGTGCTCACCACGGCGCAATTGCTCCGCACCAGGGCACATATGTGAATGGAGACATACGCATTCATTGCATTGAGTGTTTTGCAACATGTAGAGGTGAGCTCATGCTTGCGTTGTTGTTGTTTCCTTTCAGGTGTACAACATCTTCCAGCACTCTAGCCTGGCCATCCCTATCCACGTGCGCCTGGCCCGACTGGTCCTGCTTCATGAGCACCCGGTAAAGATGATAATCAAGCCACTCATCACGAAAGTCTCGCATTCTCTTGGCTCTAGCGCCTTTAACAAACCAAAATTGCCATTGTCGCAGTACAACATAAATGTTGATTGTAATACTGCTACCATTCACGACACCATCTCATGCTCCCTCCTAAATGGCGTTCTGTCTCTGTGCCACGGTTTGTGTAATATTGTTGAATTGCCACGAGTGGCAGCTTAAAGCTGTGCGTGTTTTGGCACTGTGTATTTAGAAAGTTATGTTCGCTATTAACAATAGGATTAGTCAGTTTTGAAATGCAATATGTTTTATAACAAGCTCTAATGCTTTCGGCTAACATCAAGATGCCAATCCATACGCATTAAATTTCCTGTCACTATTTGTGCCTGACTGTGTGGCTCTCATCAGATCGTGGATACCTAATCATGAAAGAGTATTATGGGCTAAAAATATGAAATGCACGGAGAGAACGTCTTGCTAATCCCCTGAATCCCAGCCAAACCAAACAGTTGCTTTGCCATTACTCGAAATAAGGAATATATAGATAGATGCATAATCACGCCTTCATGGTTTGAAGCTTTATTAAATACATTAGGTCACCCTTTTGGCTGTGGTGGCCAGTTCTCTGCCAGCCGAGAAGGGCTCTTCAAATAGAGCAGTATTCTCCGGGCCAGTTCACCTAAGGCATTCGTGATATTTTCCAGTAGCGTCCCTTGGCTCCCCTTAGTGGGTACAAATCACTCTATCCTCAGCTTAATGTTGCACACTCGAAATGAAGGACGTGGGCAGGTGCTCCAAATCGAGGGCAAACACATTTATTGTGGTTAATCTGTAAGATGCAACAGCACGTGTGTCACACACAGCAATTCTTCAACCGAGTCGCCATTAACCACGTGACTGGTGTACAAGTGGATTGATATTCAATAACCAGCCACCTACAGGCCCAACTCAGTCATCACATGCTGCTGTACACACGTGCATTGATGCACTGCACAGCACATCAAGACTTTCACAGAACCACACTTTACTCCCCTCTTGCCGCACAAGGAAATAATTAAAAGAGTGGTCCATTCCTAATGTGCCACGTTAATTACTGACCGAATATGTTTTCCCGGCTGCTGGTAGACTTTAGTAGACGCGTGACTAAGTCACCAAAGCCAGAGTGAAAGGTATACTGGATGTGGTGAGTCCAGGGTGCGAAAATATTTTCCATGTGACCGAACACTTGTAGGCCCAGCTAAAATTAAGCCCTGAATCTACTCCTGAATTTCCAGTTTCAAGTGACATTTGCGGGGGGCTGAATATAATCATTTGGCTGTAGAAAGAGTAATTTCTTCAGGACTACTGTGTTTTTTTGGGAACAGTTTTCTCAGAAAATTGGTACGATGAGGCCCACTGCTGGAACATGAAACATTGTCTCCACATTCTATTCATTCAATGAAACCACCTGTGCAGTTAAGCAAACCACGCAGTTAAGTAAACCGTGGATCATCTCCTGAGATGCCCTGCAGCACCACAATACTCTTCTCAGTATTTGGCAATGCCAACACCGGAAGCAGTGGCCTGTGCAGAATTACGGAAAAATACGAGAGAGGTTGGACAGGAGACACGACGAAGAAAAAGAAGACAGCCCTGGAGTTATTTGCTCATGGCACTGCCTGGAGAATGGCCTCCGTTAGTAGGAGCCCCTCCAGTGGCATTTTAGACCTACTCTCCTGCCTGTAGGGGTCACCGAGAAATACACATTGTCAAAGAAGAGGGGAATTTGAGGCCATCGCCATTTTTGAAACAGGTTTTTACGAAAAAAAGACTCCAGTATACCGAACCAAATAGTTAAAATCGTAATTTAAGTGATTTTCAACTCTTTGTCAATCTCCCGCTGGATGAAGACCTACTCTATGTCATGTTAGTCATGGGTGGTTGTTTTGTCCATACTTCACCGTGCTGGTCAATGTGGGTTGGTGAAGGGAGGGCCCAGAATCAGTTCAGATACCACCCACTACTGACATCAGTCATGGCCAGAAATGTAACTCTGAATATATTTGAACATAATTAAGTGAAGCAGTTTTGGGCGGTGACAGATTGATAGCCAAGGGATGGGATGCATCTGAGGGGAGATGGAGTGTTGAAATCAGCCCGTGTACGGGTGCTCGGTGGATTATTATATTGTGGGATCATGAGAGATGGTGAGATGGCTTGAGGAGGCCTTTGTCCAGTAGTGGATTGATCATGGCTACTGCTGATAAAAAAATATAATCTACGTTGGAGTGTGCTTCTCATTTATTGTGCCACTCTCGGCACTTGCTGGAGTGGCAATTCTTTGAAAGTGTCTAGCAAAGTCTGGGCTTACCTCCACGTATGAGAAAGAGGGCTTTAACACTTAAAGTAACAAGCTAATACCTACTATAATCACCCAGGAATGTCTATCCTTAACGCTCGTGACGTCACTCCACATCGACCAGCCCCCCTCATTAATAATCATGAACAGGTGACGTCCTCCACATGGACCCCCCCCCCCTAATTAATAATCATGAGCAGGCGACGTCACTCTACATCGAACAGCCCCCCTTATTAATAATCCTTATAAGGTGGCGTCCTCCAAATAGACACCCCCCTCATTTATAATAATTAGCGGGTGACGTCACTCAACATGGGGGGGGGCGAGGCGCCTCCTCCCCCCTCCTCGGCGTCAACTCACAACCCTCACTACAAAGGCAGAACCCTCACGTCACGCGGTCTCCGTAGCGCTGTTGAGACATCAAAGTAAAAAGGGCGTCATGATGAACAAGGGATTATAACCTTAAAATGAAATAGGTCTGTGTCACCGCGCCCTTACAAACTGCACACGAATTGATGCAATATCACGTCGCGGTCTGCTTTTCGCTTGCAAGTTTCACATTTACTGCAATACACCCGTCCTTGGACGGGCAAAAGGCTAATAGCAATACTGGGATCGTTACGATAAGTTATGATAATGGGTGTCTTTTGCTGATTACTCTTTCTGTAGAAATTCCAAGTAAAACAGCTTGAATTGATTGGGGCTGCCAGCTGCATTTGAATAATCTTGGACCTTTGGCATTCCATGCTAATGAACGTTAATTATCTTGGATGTAATTGATTTAATTACTGATTTTTCTTCCGTACTTTCTCATGTCTTAATCATACATTCTCAACTGCAAAAATTACAATCAGAAGTACAAGTACATTTGACGAATATTCATTAACTAGTCTTTGGTAAGGGCGCGGTGACACCGACCTATTTCATTTAAAGGTTATAATCCCTTGTTCATCACGACGTCCTTTTTACTTCGATGTCTCAACAGCGTGACGGAGATCGCGTGACGTGAGGGTTCTGCCTTTGTAGTGACGGTTGTGAGTTGACGCCGAGGAGGGGGGAGGAGGCGTCTCGCCCTGCCCCCCCATGTTGAGTGACGTCACCTGCTCATGATTATTAATGAGAGGGGAGGGTGCTCCATGTTGAGTGACGTCACCTGCTCATGATTATTAATGAGAGGGGAGGGTGCTCCATGTGGAGTGACGTCACCTGCTCATGATTATTAATGAGGGGGGCTGTTTGATGTGGAGTGACGTCACTTGCACATGATTATTAGTGAGGGGGGGGGAGTACTCCATATTGAGTGACGTCACCCGCTCATGATTATTAATCAGGGGTGGGGGAGGGTGTCCATTTGGAGGACGTCGCCTGCTCATGAATATTAATGAGGGGGGCTGGTCGATGTGGAGTGACGTCACGAGCGTTAAGGACAGACATTCCTGGGTGATTATAGTAGGTATACTGAGGATATACTTTGTTTTTGCACGTTGCAGTGCATGTTAATGCCCACGTGGAATTACGTAGTTTATGATGTAAGTACAACAAATAACAGCCAAAACAGCGTCAGAGAAAATTAATCGGCCGTTACAAGTGGACTCCCCCCCCCCCCCTCCCCAATAAAATCAAGTCAATCCACCGGCTCGGCATTGATCTGGCCAGCCAGTGTAAGGTCACTCAGATACATTGTTTTGCGTGGACTTATCGGATAGCAATTGGGGAAGCCGCACTTCGATGTGCTGGCCATCGCTAACAATAACTGGCAAGCCAATTCTAGATTTTAAGCTTTCGTGACTGCAAGGATTCATACTCTTAGGTTTTTTTCGGTAAAGTCACGTAGGTAAAAAATACAATTAAAAGTTAATAAAAGTAATAAAAGACCAGCCCTTAAATACATTTTCCTCACTTGATGCAGTAATTTTAGCTGTGACGGTCCCACCTGATGACGGAGACTTGTGTTGCCTCCGAAACGTCGTGATTTTTTATTTTATTTTATTTCCATTATTACTTGTATTAACTTTTAATTTTATTTTTTACCTACGTGACTTTACCGAAAAAACCTAAGAGTATGGCAAGCCAATGCCTGAACTGACCCTGGTTCCCCCCGTACCCCCCGTCACCAACCCACGTGACCAACGTGGTGAAATACGTTCAGAACGGTCCTCCCGACCGACAGCAGTTGATTGTCAATGGGCTGTTCAATTAATTATTATTAAGAATAAAGTAATTCAGTCAAAGAGTGTTTGCCAAGGCAGACCAGGAGAAATGAATTAGTGACCTTCAGTGGTAGAGCACATCAACTTCAGTGGAGTCGTGAGAGGCAGTGCCCTTTATTTACCCAAGAAAGTCCCACCGAATGTCCACACTCCTGCAGGCGGATATTTTGACCAATTCCGTGAATTTAAGTAAAAAACAATGTTGGCATGTTAGAGGAAAGCCGGAGTACCCGGAGAAAGTAGATTAATATGATTGGCTATAACTCAAAGCTGATACACACGTGGTTTAAAGAATCCGTTGCTCTGCTGTCATTTCATTGCCACCTAGCAGCCCAAACACAAAACACCTGATAAGTCAAAGCCAGATTCCTATCCAAATAATAACTCAACTCAAACCTGCTCAGCTTACGAGATCTCATGAGATCAGTCACGCTCAGCATGATTTCGCCATGATCTAACACACTCACATTGTGTGTAATCTTGGTTTAAAGAGCCAGCTTCATGCAATATGCAGTAATATAATACATTCATATTTCTAACATAAATGCTCACATACTCTATATTTTATTAAATAGAGTTTGAATTGTAATAATTTAACACGTTATAATGGCAGTGGTGGTGATGTTGGTATCAAGCAGCTAATCAAATGCAAATAATACTGGTAGGGACCTCCTGGTTACACCAGCCTACAGGGGATTATTGTGTCCGTCGTGCAGGGAGGGGCTGGGTGGGGAAGGAGGGGCTGGGTGGGGAGGAGAGGGTGGGGAGGGGCTGGGTGGGGAGGGGAGGGAGGGGAGGGGCTGGGTGGGGGAGGGGTGGAGCTGGGTGGGGAGGTTCTGGTCACCCCGTGGTGCCCTTATAAAACTCAACGTTTAACCTACTCACGCCGGCTTGTGCCCGCCCTCACAGTCGGGCATATTTGCGGAATACACCACGCCGCCGTTGACCCTGGCCATTGACCAAACAACCCAACGTTCCTACCAGCTCCCTCCGCAGGAATTTGTTTTTTTTAAATCTGTATTCCTGCAACTTAAGGGGGGGGGGGGGTTACACAACCAATATCAGTCAGAATTGCTCGGTATTTCAGCAAGCAGTCTGCCATGCGCCGTAAGCCAAAGTCACACGACTGTGGGTACGTTTAGAACCCGGATATGATCCACACCGTGGTAGACCTTGTGTTGAAAGTGAATTAAGTGAATGCTTCCAGAATCTTTCCCTTTTCATCATCGTTCTCACATTTGCACGTCATGATTCTCTCCGCATATTTTCGAATATTAGTTTAAACATTGAGTTGTGCTCGAATGCAGTGTTTGTCAAAAAAAGTTGAAAAAGAAAATAAATCAGCCTTCACATTTGTCAGCAGAGCAGCAGAGCCATGTTTTTTTTTTGCAAAATGGTGTTTTTCAAAACTTGGCTTACACGTAATAAAAAAAACCCAACACGTTCCAACTCTATTCACTCAGACTCCCGATTTTCCAAAGCACTCGACAGTCAGCCACGCTGTTTGGATACTTGAGGGTTTCATTGTGCCGATTAATTGCCGACTGTTTATGAAATTCGCCGTCCCCGTGCCTGCAGCGGGGTTCTGCCGTGGTGTCTTCTTTCGTGTGACTGACGTAGATCCAGAGCAACAACGGCAATTTCACCTTCAGGGTTCTTTCGGTAAAGTCACGTAGAAGGGAAATAATAAAATAATAAAAATAAAACATATTAAAATAATTCTCACGACGTTTCGGCCACAACACAAGCAGCCGTCCTCAGGTGAAGACCAGGTCTGTCGGGGAGACGCTGTGGTGAAGACCAGGTCTGTCGGGGAGACAGCGTCTCAGGTGAAGACCAGGTCTGTCGGGGAGACAGCGTCTCAGGTGAAGACCAGGTCTGTCTCCCCGACAGACCTGGTCTTCACCTGAGGACGGCTGCTTGCGTTGTGGCCGAAACGTCGTGAGAATTATTTTAATATGTTTTATTTTTATTATTTTATTATTTCCCTTCTACGTGACTTTACCGAAAGAACCATTAAGATGAATCCCTGCAGTCACGAAAGCTTTAAATCGAAATGCAATTTCACCTTCAGGTGCCGTGGTGTAATGATGGCAATGATGGTGAGCACACTCGACTTGCAATCCAGAGGCTGTCTGTTCGACTCAAACTTCCCGGCGCGGCAGTTGAAAGGATGGTGCAAGCTTTATCACCCCCCCCCCCCCCCATGTGTCTGTCCACCCAGGAGTATAAATGGGTACAGCACAATTCATCGATTGGGAGATCAGGTGTGGTGGGATAAAGCGTGGGTACCCCCTGGAGGGTGCTCTCTAGAGTGAGCTCTCTCTTGGAAGCTCTTCTACCGACAGTGGAATGAGGATCAGGGCTGCACCGTTTTGCCCTTCCCTTGTCTGTAGGAGAGTTTGTACGTGGGCCACCATGGAGAAAGGACTCTGCAGAGCTTTTGCCGCTGGCAGAACAGCGAGATGGGCCAAGGCGCGTCGTCCCAGGCTCCCCCCTTTGACGCCGCCATCTTCGTGACCAGGTACGTCACCGCACACAAGTTTGACGCACGCATGTACTTCACTCTTTCGTAGTTGAAGTGCTCCGAGGTCATTTGATTCACAAGCTGGACGCTTTTGAGCTTAAGACCCGGCCTGAGTGTCGAGTACCGCATTGTGGAAAGTCAACAGTGGTTATTCGATGAGAGACAGACACTTCCCCACCATAGGAAGGTGGAATTTCCACCACTTGACCAAAAGCCCAAAACAGAGATGAGAACCAACCTCGCGCTCGCTCGACGAGGATGATACTTTGACATGAACTTCACGCATTGTCGTATGATGATTTTTCTTTTTGAAAGATCTTTCAAACAATTTTTTGGTCCTCTAATGTGCTGATAGTACATGTTATTTAAATAAAGCGCTCTTGTCAAAATTTGGTCATTTTTCACATACGTCTTCTTGGTTCTTTCGGTAAAGTCACGTAGAAGGGAAATAATAAAATAATAAAAATAAAACATAATAAAATACTTCTCACGACGTTTCGGCCACAACGCAAGCAGCCGTCCTCAAGTCACGAAAGCTTTGATTCGAAATTTTCACATACGCTTTAGCAGCACAACTCTTGCCTGCATTGTGACATGGCCACACACGTAATACTCTATGAAAAGCACGCCCAACTTGTTTGGCTAAAGTGTACTTGTAAAAAAATGGCTGGAAAGCGATGCTTTCCAGAATTGTGAGAAGTGTTTCGGGACTGTGGGTGCAGGGGAGAAGTGTGTTACGATCAATCGACATTCAGGAATTGCCCACCCATGTGGCTACAAGCCTTGATTAAAGGGGGTTAGGAAGGAGAGGGCATGCCAGGTACAACCCCTCAGCTGTTCTTTGAAGACTGCATTCCACATTTTGTTTCGAGATTGACGGAAACTGATCACGTGTATTAAACTCACGTTTGAACAAAAGTAATACCTGTGGTTTCATCATCAACAGCCATGTTCAATCTATTGCTGGATGAAGACTTCCCCAATCCGATGGTTTCACTATCTTATATGAATGAACGCATTTACTGTTTTCATGCTTCTTTAGATTGAAAAATGTGAGCATGACACCGATTTCACTTCTACAAACAATAGTGTTGTCTTTCTTATGCGCTTCACACGTGTCGGATTGGTGATACATTGACAGTTTGAGAAAGTTCGATTTAAAGCTTTAGTGACTGCAGGGATTCATCTTATTGGTTCTTTCGGTAAAGTCACGTAGAAGGGAAATAATAAAAAAACGAAGAACAGGTCTTTCCGACAGACCTGTTCTTCACCTGAGGACGGCTGCTTGCATTGTGGCCTAAACGTCGTGAGAATGATTTTATTATGTTTATTTGTATTGTTTTATTATTTCCCTTCTACGTGACTTTACCGAAAAAACCAAGAAGTTTGAGAAATATTAACTGAAATGCAGTTTCCTGGATTTTACACTGCTCATGTGGATTGACAGTGTATAGGCGGCGTTTAATTGTGTTCAACAATGTTATCTTCCCTGTGGACTCGCAGACAATGGTTTGATCTTTCTCTATTATGAAACACATCTTTGTTTTTTTTTACTTTACGATGAACATCGCACATCACTATCCATTGGTGTCACAAATCCCAGATCAGTAATCAAAGGTTTTTAACAATTGGGGTTGTGCCATTTTATAAACCTTAATTTTGATAGGCATCAGATTCTGCCAAGAGGGAAAATTTGACTTATGCTGTTACTGGCTTACATCCCGGAAATTAACAATTGCAACATTACACACAAATCTGTCACATCCTCGAGCCAAGTTCACTTTAAAACGTGCAGCACCCATGTGCTTTTGGCCTGTGGCCCCATTGAGACACATAAAACAGTACGTGTTTTGTCAATGCCCAGCAGTTTTTAGGACCGCTTAAATAACTTGAAACTCACGCATCCCAACGTGGATTCCCAAGGCTTCAGCCAGATTAGTTGCAGTCCGGTTGTGCGTGCTCCACTGTGCAACGGCAACTGAATGGGTGGACAAACGGATTAATTAATAGAGTCGCCAAATGAACGTCTCGCTGGATTCGATTTCACCCTTTTTGTTGAGTCGCCAATCACTTATCCGCGGACGTCGTTGTGTTGGGCCTCTGCAAGCACTTTGTGGGCTGAAGCCGCATGTGATCGAATCGAGCGCCTAATCCCACATTTATTCCGGCAACGTTGGCCTCACGCGCCCTTTTGTGTTCTGCCCTTTTGAAGCGGTGGGCTTTCTCCCCAGATTCTAATGGGCGCAGAGTGCTGACCTCCGAAAAAAATTGCTTGAGCTATGAACGGAGCTCGCCTGCTCTCACGACACCAGCAACGAACTGCAAAATGACCGCACATGTGCTTAATTGACTTGTGCAACGGTTTTTTTTTAATAATCGTTGAACCATCCAACTTGTTACATTTAAAAGAAATTAGGCCGTGCGAACACAATGTTTCAGCCAGATTTACAACTGAGTGGTACTTCTCTGGCATTGACACATGATTTAGCACATGTTGGATATAATATCTATTACCTTTTAAAGTTTTGAGTGATTTGGGAGAAACAGGAACTACATTTGAATGCACAGGGCTTTATTTTCATCTACATTTAAGTTGAAGAAACACTGCACACTTAAAGGTAGATTTTGTCGTCAGAGATGTGAAAAGAGAGACCAAGCAGGAAGAGATATCATCTTGGTACAGACTTGTAGATCAGGGTGCTGTGTAAGCAATCCACAGAAGATTCTGGGTCGTTTATAATTTATAACAGGTTATAAAAGTGGGAGGACATGTGATTCGTTTTGGCCTCAGTGCTTACGGCCACAACCCATATTACTCTGGTTTCACACAATAAAAGTCATCTTCGGTTTAGTTGTTTGCAATGAGGAATATTCTTTAAATAGTGACAGTAAAAAACAAGAAGATGCATCATTCTGTCATTGCATTAAATATTTATTTTCAACAAGGGTCGACATGCTAGCATGAAGTGGTTTTCAATTACAAGGTGCACTCTTATGGAATGAGAGGTTTTGGGCACGGAAACATTGGGATGAATGTTAAAAGATAATTATCATCCTGTAATAATGATAGTTATCAATGTATGGCCTAAAAACACTGATTTCGCTTGGGGACAATTTCATGTTACCTCTAAAAGCCTTTTCGTTGCACTGGTGGTGGGTGGTCACTGATTGTCAAGCTGATATTGCGGATACACCCCTCTTGCTCTTGGTTAAATGGTGACGCACGGTCTGCAGTGGTCAGTTTGTGTGCGGCAGAGGCATTACATTCTAATTTCACCAAGTTAACAATTCATATCAATTAACTTTCCCTTCTAGATTTGAGGCTTTCGTGACTGCAAGGAATCATCTTCTTAGGTTTTTTCGGTAAAGTCACGTAGAAAGTAAAATAAAATAAAAACAAAAATCACGACGTTTCGGAGGCAACACAAGTCTCCGTCATCAGGTGAGACCGTCACAGCCAGATTAGCTGTATCAAGCTAATCTGGCTGTGACGGTCCCACCTGATGACGGAGACTTGTGTTGCCTCCGAAACGTCGTGATTTTTGTTTTTATTTTATTTTACTTTCTACGTGACTTTACCGAAAAAACCTAAGAAGATAACTTTCCCTTATTTTTCATGATAATCATTATTTAACGAGTGTAAAAATAATAGGCCGTTTTCGTGTGTGTGTGTGTGCATGCGTGCTGCACATGTGTACATTGTTCTTTAAAAGGTGATTTTAAAACGAAATTGCTTTCAAATTTAAAAATTTGACTCGAGTAAAAAAAAAGTGCTCTCTCAATGATGACAATTTTACTGTTTCCACAAATCGAATCAGGTCGTGCTGACGTGCTCCGTTCAGTTTCAGTATGAAAGTCAACGTGGCCCAAATGTGAAGCGTGCCGTATTGACCGCACTTTAAAATAAGTACCGTTTGTGAATAACGTGAAACAACAAAAGTGCCAATTTTCATCTTTGACAATTTGCGTTTTTTTTTGTTGCATCTAGGACAGATTTCTGCGTGCACACGGACGAACCTTGTGACACTGTCGGTAAGTCAGTCTTTAATATATGCCCACACACACTTATTCCTTGCTTGTTTTACTCATGGAGGTGACCGTTTACCTTTTAAAATATTTGAATTGAGAAACAAAGGAAACTATCAACGAATGCACATTTTTTTTAATTTTGTGGCATGTTAGCGAACTACGTTCTATACGCTCCCTTCAAGATCTGTCACAGGATGTAACTTTCTTTACAGTGCCAACTTAATTGGATCAAGTTAAAACACTGAAGCTTAAAGAACTGTACCACGTTATAACGGGTTTTTTTTCTTTCATGAAATGCATTAGAGTTTCACTTTGAAAAGGAAAATCAGTTGCAGATGTTGGGAATTTTGTTTCGGGACAAACAAGACTTTACTTTTTTTTCTCCCCCTCTCTGAAATACAAGCGTGCGCAGTTCGTTGATGATGAAAGCGCCGTTACTTATCCGAGTACCTTTGGCATTGAGTCACAGCCCTCGTGTGCCCATGGATAGTCCTGGTAGATTTGTTTCACGAGATTATCGCCGGGCACACGCGAATGGCCGCGCGTTCTGGGCTCACCTACAACGTAAACTCAACTCGACACACGTCGGATTTACCTTAGCATGGCCATGCGGTGGAATAGTCACACAAAAAAAAACGAACTTCTTTCACCTCACCCGCTGGAAATTAAACCACCCACTTAAGCGAGCTGATTTCCAACTGTAAAGCGATTACGAAAGCCATTCCGGCCGGTTACGTGGACACATTTTTGGAGGGTTTATTTTTTTGGGTGAGGGCTGTGGGGAGGGGGAGTTACCACTTTGTAAATTGTACTATTGCTATTTCAATTTTGAATTATTTCCAGCATATGCAAACAATTACAAACATTCCAGCCTGTCGATTATCGAGCCTGAAAAAAGGAGATGCGTCACAATGAAATGTACTCTAGGTGCATGACGTGTCTCCCTCGCAAGCCAAGGTACCAAAGGATTTAAACAAGTGGAGGTATGCGTAGAGTGGCCAGTCATTATTTCTGTTCCGTTGGGAATGTTACGCGACGAACATTTACCATGTGCTTGGCTGGGATGGTTGATTTTAAATAGTTTTCGTCGTAAAGAAAAACTTGGATTTTTGTATCATCTCATTCACTGTGTGCGCATATTCGCATGTTCGATGTTAGGCGCTTATCGCAACTAGCGGTTGATGAATGTTAAAAGAATGAGACGATGTTTCTTTTTTTTACATCTGTCATTTGGATTGAATGCAACAGTGTGGTTATTGTACGCTGGAGGAAGCATGGTCCTGCACATCTTTAAGTTATTCAACAGTTGGCAGCCAAAACATTTTGAATCGGGGCATGCAGGGGGGCTGGGCTGCTAAGGTGGAGACTCATTTGGCTGGTGAGCTTGCGGTGTGTGCTGGCTGGCGTGTAGGTTGGCTGGCTGGCGTGTAGGTTGGCTGGCTGGCGTGCTGGGGTGCTGGCTGGCTGGCGGGTAGGTTGGCTGGGTGGCGTGCTGGGGTGCTGGCTGGCTGGCGTGCTGGGGTGCTGGCTGGCTGGCCTGTAGGTTGGCTGGCTAGCGTGTAGGCTGGCTGGCTGGCGTGTAGGTTGGCTGGCTGGCGTGTAGGCTGGCTGGCTGGCTGGCGTGTAGGTTGGCTGGCTGGCGTGTAGGCTGGCTGGCGTGTAGGTTGGCTGGCTGGCGTGCTGGGGTGCTGGCTGGCTGGCGTGTAGGTTGGCTGGCTGGCGTGCTGGGGTGCTGGCTGGCTGGCGTGTAGGTTGGCTGGCTGGCGTGCTGGGGTGCTGGCTGGCTGGCGTGTAGGTTGGCTGGCTGGCGTGCTGGGGTGCTGGCTGGCTGGCGTGTAGGTTGGCTGGCTGGCGTGCTGGGGTGCTGGCTGGCGTGTAGGTTGGCTGGCTGGCGTGCTGGGGTGCTGGCTGGCTGGCGTGTAGGTTGGCTGGCTGGCGTGCTGGGGTGCTGGCTGGCTGGCTGGCGTGTAGGTTGGCTGGCTGGCGTGCTGGGGTGCTGGCTGGCTGGCGTGTAGGTTGGCTGGCTGGCGTGCTGGGGTGCTGGCTGGCTGGCGTGTAGGTTGGCTGGCTGGCGTGTAGGTTGGCTGGCTGGCGTGTAGGTTGGCTGGCTGGCGTGCTGGGGTGCTGGCTGGCTGGTGTGTAGGTTGGCTGGCTGGCGTGCTGGGGTGCTGGCTGGCTGGCGTGTAGGTTGGCTGGCTGGCGTGCTGGGGTGCTGGCTGGCTGGCGTGTAGGTTGGCTGGCTGGCGTGCTGGGGTGCTGGCTGGCTGGCGTGTAGGTTGGCTGGCTGGCGTGCTGGGGTGCTGGCTGGCTGGCGTGTAGGTTGGCTGGCTGGAGTGCTGGGGTGCTGGCTGGCTGGCGTGTAGGTTGGCTGGCTGGCGTGCTGTCTGGCTGGTGTGCTGGCTCTTGATAGAGAGATTCTTTCCAAGCCACCTGGCAAACAGCCACTTATTTGTCCAAACATTGACTCGAAAATGAACTCCTTTATCCTGGCTCGTGCCACTTCACAAGGGATGGGCACAATCGCTCGGCACAAACGAGCGCATGTTGTAACCAGCTGCAATGAGGATTGGCTTTAAATTCCGGTCTGTGAGATGGATGATTCTTATAGATCCCAAATCAGCTTAACATTGTACTATCTGTACTTTCGAGATAAACGAAACGGTATATTTTATTGTATATTAGAAAAAAACACGCTCACAATATGGAGGTAAAACATATTTGAGCTCACGTACATTGTTTACAGTTTGTTTCAGTTATTTAAATAGGCTTACGATGCACGCAACATCCCGTACAATAAAATACGAATATGTACAAATAAAAAAATCCTTGCTGTGGTGTCGAGATCAAAAGCTGTAAAGCTGAAAGCACTCAGTGGAACAACTGTGGAACCCAAATTTTCATCTCACATTTGTATTGTGTTCGTTGCACAGGGGCAATGAATGGGGAGAGGTGGATTTGTTGTTGGTGGTGGATGTTGTTGTTGTTGGTGGTGGATTTGTTGTTGGTGGATGTTGTTGTTGTCATTTTGCTTCTCCATTCTTGTACGTAAGAACCGTTATTGGAAAAGTTAAACTTTTCAAAACGAATGTGACCCACCACAGTCTGACATAACCGTTTTCCCACATTTACTGCTTGGCTCTCGCGAAATGGGTTGCACTCGTTATAGAGAGGAGGGGGGGGGGGAGCGAGGGGGAGGGGGAATGCTGCTTGGCAGTGTGGTGTTTTCATTAGGTCCGAGGCCAGGCATCGCCTCCTCGGCTGTTGTGTTTGGCAGCTTCGGTCACATCCAGCCTTGTGCTCGCCATCAGCGGAGGTCTGCGCTGAATCATCTCTTAACTGAAGGTGTGGCGACCTCTTAAGGAAACCCATCAGAATCTACCTGTAATGCACTCGGACATTGTTTCTATTGAATGGCCCAAATGAAAGTTTTAAAAACTTTGGAAGCCGCTGGCTTCTTCATTCCATCAGCGAGATGTGCGCGTGCAAACTCAATGTTGCCAATTCCTTTGTTGCGTTTGCGTGAAGACGAATTCTCGTGCCTTCAGAGTTTATCCACAGCCGCGTGGTTGCGTGTAAAAGAAATGCTTTTCGTTTATCGCCCAAAATGGGGGTTTTCCTATCAAGTTATGTCCATTAATTTTTTTACAGCTGCACCGGCAGATTTGTTGTAAAATAAAAACAAAAAATTGTCTGCGTCATTGCGTCGGTCAGCGGCGGGGTGTGTGGTTGACATGGTTGAAGGGATGTGCAAAGAAGGGTGACGGAGCAGTGAAGTCATAGGATGTGAGGTCGCGGTGTTCAAATAGCCTCATCCAGGAATGTGTAAAGAGTAACCGGTGACAGTCGAGGCAGTGTTGGGCGGGGGGGGGCAGTGGCATAGTGATGAGCGCACTGAGCTACAATCCCACCTACCTCAGTTCGAGTCTCAGCCATGGATGGGCAACATCAAACGCGAGTGATATCTGAATTGATTCTGGTCAAAATATCCTCCGTGACTGACTTTTTTTTTGGGGGGGGGGGGGGTGACCTTCCTCTCACATTGGATTGACAATGGGCAGAACCTTTTTTTGTACATTATAATGGTGACAGTGACTTGTGTTCAGTGGATAAATGATGAGCATATATTTTCCTTCTGCTCTCCGTCATGATGTGGTGTTTCATTTTAAACACTTGTGGTAGATTTTTCTCAGAGGTGGCTAGGTGACTCGGGAGTTAATACTGTGTCAGAAAACTGAGCTGCCACCCAGGAGATTTTTGGTTTAAATCCGGGCAACCACCCATGAAATAAACTAAGTTTTCAAATGGAGATTTTTCGTTGATCTTAGCCAGGCCTCTAATGACTGCACGCAAAAAAACCCCAATATTATTCAATTTATTTTTCACAATTCATTTGATTCCAGCTCAGATAATTAAATTACTTCTGATTTGATTGCCATCCAATCTTCTTCGTTTTTATGGCACGGTGATATGCAATGTTATGCGTTGATGTCGAGGATGGCGAGCCAGTTGAAGGCGATTAGGGGAAGCAACGTAGCAAATATCTGAGACGCTGCCAGTGAATAAGTGAGGCTTTGGGGAATTTTTGGACGACTTGTTGCATGGTTTGGCTCTGATAGCCACAGTTGCAATGCAGGTGGGGGGGGGGCTGCTTTTCACCTCCCACGGGTGTAATGGGTGGCCACGTCTGTCGTGCAGTGAGTACATCATTAGTAGGGCATGCTGTGTAGGTGCAACCCCTAGTGTAGGTAAGAGGCAATTGACTGAACCTCTTTAGGTCATCATCCAGAAGCAGTGCTCTGATATGGAGTAACGTTCTGCTTTCAGATGTACATGTCATGATTTTCTCGTGACACACAGAGCACATTCGGTAATTAATTGTGGACGAAAATGTTCACATTTCTCAACTGCCTCATGAGTTCCAGTTGGAAGGTGAAACTGACAAGAAGCTTATTCTTAGGCTTTTTCGATAAAGTCACGTATGTAAAAAATTAAAATTAATAAAAGTAAAATAAAAATAAAATAATATTTAATTTGTATTTTATTTTACTTTTATTAATTTTAATTTTTTACCTATGTGACTTTACCGAAAAAGCCTAAGTATATGAATCCTTGCAGTCACGAAAGATTCAAATCTAGAATTAACAAGAAGCTGACTTGTTTACCGGCTGCAGGCAGTAAGACTGGACAGTCACACCTGTCGGCTGTGGCGTTGCCACCTTTGAGGTACCAAAAAAATCTGGGACACATCGTGGCAATAAGAATTCTGTATCTCACAATTCCAGCAGAGGAGAAATCTGCATGCAAATGCGTAATCTTGAACGGTGTATTATTAACCATCTTAGTACAAACTTACAAAAACAGAAATTCCCCACGACTGGCACTTCAAAGGGAGGACCGATCCTGGCAAAAGCAGGACAGTTGCAACCCTCGTCAGGTGCGTGCATCCAAGCACCTGGACGTGTGTTGAACTTCTTTCGCACCATACGTAGCCAACCATGGTTACCCGATGTGCGATGCGCCGCAGGCATCGCCTACCTCGGCGGGATGTGCAGCGACCTGAGGAAATGCGTCATCGTCGAGGAGAATGGCCTGGGCCTGGCGTTCACCATCGCGCACGAGCTCGGGCACAAGTGAGTCACGACATCACGCGGTATTGCCGGCCTGTTCAGAGTCTACTGCTGTGTGGCGCGGGATGAATTACCTGCTGCCTTCGCTGCTGCGTGGGTTTTCGCGGTTGTGCCGATGCGTTTTCGCGGTTTCTGCTGCGTGTTGTTCGGTACGATATCTAAAATTCCGCTCGACGTGCCGAGCTTTTGCAGTAAGTTAATTTCGTCCATCTCTCGGGAGTCTGCAATGCTAAGAGGAGCTGCAAAAGGAGCTGAGCTCTGCTGCTCGTCAGGATACACTCTTAAGTGTTTTGCACTCGCCGTGTTTTTGCGTGTGCGCGCGCGTGTGTTTGGCTCTGCACCGGGCGGCTAAAACACAGCAAGTTGGTACGGTAAGGGGGCACAGGCCAGTCATCTCAGTCAACCCATCTCAGTCAACCCATGGCCACCTGGGTCTGACCCGCGATCTCCCGCCAGCATGGGCATGGGGCACGACGACGACGACGGCGGCGGCGGCGGCAATTCGGCGTGCGGCCTGGGACCCAGCATCATGGCAGGCGAGTGGGTGCGTGGGAGCAACAGCAGCGAGCTCAGCTGGTCGCCCTGCAGCCGCTTGGAGCTCCAGCAGTTCCTCAGGTCAGTGCCGCGACCCACCGGCACCCACACCCCCCCCCACCCCAACCCACATTTAAGGCCATGTTAATAGTATCAATATTGAACAATTCTGATTCAGTCTCAGGACAAATGGAGTGGCAATGGACGAAGCAGCAATACTGGCCAGGGACAAGAAGAGGAAGTTCAGTCGGCTCGATTGTCGCTGTTGAGCTGGCGGAAAGGACGTATGATGGTCATATGATGATTTTTTATTAATCAATAGTCTTCACATTATGCGGGGTTCAGCAGATGTAAAGTGTGCGTGGCATGTAACAGCTTTATTTGTGTTTGAACGGTGGTAAATTGGAGAACCCTCTAAGATGAACGCAGTGGGTCGAGAGGAATGAGGTTCGACAAACCCTGCGGCAGGTGACCTTGGAGTGGTTTCACAATGAGAGCCACGGTGTAAATGGGATTTGTTATTATTGTAATAGATTGAAAGCTAATTTCTGTAGAAGTGATTTTTGTGTTTCGTTGGTCCTTCCCCAGCACCTCTGATTAGCACGGTTGGCTATGTACGATGCCAAAGAAGCTCAACATACACACAGTATAATACGTAGGCTTTCGTGTTAACACGTATGTATTATGGATACAGAGAGGGATGGGAACTTGCAATGAGGTCACTGATAGTGGACACGTGACTACCCACCCAAGGTTGTGTCTGCTCTGTAAGAGCAATCCACTGCTCATCAAACACACTTTTAAACAATCTCCACTTGAACAGGCAAAACACGACTCCGTCACTCAGTGTCATTGCTGCAAAAAGTTGACTTTCGTTGCTCCGAGAAAATCCGCTGCCTGTGAAGATTGCCGGAAACGATTGCCCTAAAATTGTCCCAGCGTGTCGTGGGTTGTTAATGCCCTGTTTCTGTTTTTTTGTTTGTTGGAAACTTGTTTTTCTCACTGAGACATTCCAGCCCCTCACTGCCGACTCTGATTTCAATCGCCGACGCCTGCGATGATCGGGCGAACGTCGTGTTGCAAACGAGTTGAACATACATCACGTTGTGCAGAGTGTACTGGAATCGTTCCACAGGAATTGGAGTGTGTAGCTCATCTCATATACATGTTGAAAATACAGTAACCTACAATTATAAAGATGGACAATTGCAAAAAAGTACCCTTTTTCTGAATATATGCTTGGCAGCTTAACAAACGAATGAGATTTGTCATGCGATTTTTATACACGTAACATCTGCCAGCACAACTAAAACAAATCCTATTCGTGTGTGTGTGTATACATTCGTGCTTGAATGCTAAATAAGATTTAGAACACACTGCACGTAAGACAACATTTAATAATGATACCTACAGGATTTTATATTTTTGTTGTGGGTTTTATGGCGAGGTGTTTTTTGCATGCTGGTGAAGCCACTTTTCTCAAAGGCTATGAATACCGGGGTCTGTTTTGCCAGGAAAGGTTTATACGTTTGTTATATCTATAACTTGCCATCGCATTTGTTTTCAGCCTAGAGGCAAAGGAAATGAAGGCTTTCATCTCGTGTGGTTTTTGCGACCTTCTTGATCCCGCCTAGCAAGTCTTGTTTGTGTTTTGGTTCGCCTTATGTTGTCTGTGTGCGCGCAGGCGATAAGGGGGAGCATAACGATTCACGAACGTAGGCACGATGTGTTTACGCTACAAGGAGGGGGTGGATTCTAATAAGCTTCTTTGCACGATATAATCCCGGATTATAACACGACAAGCGGGATACAATGTCTCAGCGGTGGAACAAATATTCGACAACACTGTTTCACATTTAGAGAGTAGCTAGCGCTGCACTCCAAACCCAATTCCAGTCCACGACTAATATGATCGGCAAACATCTGAAACTACTACTGAGCCTCCTCAAGGTCAGCTCAGCCTGAACTAATTACCTGGTGCCGTGTGTGAAGAAGTGCACTTGGGAGGCAGGCGTAGAGCTCTTGTGCGTCGTGACGGCCAATTAATATCTGCTCGCTAACAGCCCTTTCTCCAACATCCTGTTAATATCTATACAGGGGACCTTTGTCTTTTTTTTGCATGCTTGGGCAACAACTAGACACGCTCCCTGTGTGCAGTACATCCCCCGGTTGAACGCGGTTTTTCGGTGACGCTTTTTGGCGACGCTTGACAAATCAACAGTTATCGGGCTCATCGCTTCTCTTTCATTCTTCCTCCAGACCGCAGAAATGTTTGACGGATAATCTCGGCTTATCCTCAAAGCGAACAGAGCACAACATTATGCCCTCATGGTAGACCCAGACAAAAGATCCACGACACGGCAAATCCGGCCGGGGACACAGCTGCAGAGCAAAAAAACAGTTATTCGTTCAAATCCTTCCACCGACTTGTCACTCAAATACTAATTCCCCCCCTCTGTTTCCTTGTGGAAAAAAGGGTCTGAAATGTCTTGCGCTAATTATGGGGCAAAGCGCTGCTGCTGGAATGCACAACACCTGGTTTTAAGATCAGCGTGGGTGGGGTTGCTCGCTCGTGATGTGAAATTTTCTTTAAATTAATTTCCAGGCGCCTTTAGGACAACGTCTTACATATTAGCAGCAATGCTGTATAATATTATTTCGGTTTTTCTGTAAAGTCACGTAGATAGGTTCAAATTAATAAAAATAAATGAAAGACTCCGACCCCTTTTCTCTCCGCTTGATGACGACCACTTGTGTTGCGATCGAAACGTCGTAGTTTTTGGTTAATTTAATTTTTAATTTGAACCTATCTACGTGACTTGACCGAAAGACCCAAAGAATATGAATTCCTGCAGTCACGAAAGCTTTAAGTCAAGATGTAATGCTGTACTGTGAAAATAATTTTCAGTCCTTTGTCAATTGACTGTCATGCCGGTGATGCGAGGTTTGAGAGCATACTTCGCCATGCTGGTGAGGACGGTTTGGTGAAGGGGGATGAAGTGGTACTGAGGTGGGCGGTATATGTACTGTATGTTGAACTTCTTTCGCACCGTACGAAGTCAACTGTGCTGATCGGGGGTGGTCTCGAATTCAGATTTTATCCGCCACTGATTGTTAGCCATGGCTGGGAATTTAACTCGGGTTGCCATGTTTATAGCAACAGTGCACGAACCACTGCACCAACCCCTTTAAAAAAAAACTCAAATGTTATGGATGATTATAAAGTAGTCAGATATCTTTCCAAGCCTGACAAATATAGTGAATATTTTCAGCTGGCAAGAACTTCCAGAGGTGTAGTGAACAGTCTACAGCATGAGCCATGGGTGAGCTTTGCCCTAGATGATGCTCATCAGTTAGCCATGCCCAACTATCGGCTGACATCGATACCGAAAGTGTTGTATGGATGTGGTGACACATATGAGCTTTGATGAAGGTTATACATAAAACATAATCTGACTTTTATTAATTTTTTTAACGTGGAGAATTCTGTACAGATAAATTGAACACAAGAAATGACTTATTCACGTTACTAATCATAAACATGACGTGGTCTTAACCACAGGGTCACCGATACCCATTTATTTGTACGTATACGTGTATGCTTACATAACCAGCAAGTTGGCACAGTAGGGGGTACAGGTGGTGCATCAGCCAGTCATCTCAGTCATTTCAGTCAGTCGACCCGTGGCACCTGGGTCTGCCCCGTGACCTTCTGCCAGCGGGCGTTCGACACTTCACGTGGCCTCAAGGTGCACATGGCCTGGCACAAGCGTCGTGGTGACGTCACCGCCACTTAGTGGCGAATGGCGGTTGTTGTTGTTGTTACATACCCACATTGTTTTGCATATGTAGGCTTTATCAAAGTTGTTTCACAAACAGAATAATTAATGTGTGACTTAATATTACATTTGCAGCTGATGGGATGTGTAAAAGTATTGTCTGCATATTCATATTGTTACTTATTATCTCCCCCACAATGCACATTATTATAATCATTATTTTACGTGATGTATTATATATTTTTGCATCAAACTAGGACCCGTATCTAGCAGAGAAGGGCATTGCCTATAAAAATCTGGCAGTTCAGCATTGGTTCAATAAAACTTGACTTTGGCTCATGAGACTTTTGCATGTCAAAACTCGTCCAGTGTTTGCGTGCGTTGAACCAATGCTGCTGAAATTATGAACTCTCAGAAGGCCGTGTCGCTGATGGGATTTGTTAAAAAAAACTCAAACTTATTTTTCACGCCCGAGAGACAGATGCGTGCTTATTGATATAACATCACACTCGAAAAACGTAAGTGATCATTTCCGATGGTTATCTGTATTTTAATTCGAGCTCACAATTGAATGCACGCGCACAATTGCACGGGCGTAAGCCCTCTGGGGTGGGGGCGACATTCTTTTCGTTGCGCGTAAGTTGAACGCCAGGACCTCATTAAAACCACACAGATCGATCTGAATCGACAGCCGGTGGGGGCGCTTCGGGTTGCGGTGGCGCGAGCGCTGCGCGGTCCGTCTGCAACGCGGGTGCAGTCGTGAGCGGCGGCGCGGCTATTACAGATCGGTCGTCGGGGGGAGGTGAGGGGGGGGGGGAATGAGTAGGGGGTGAGGAGGGGGTGAGCAGGGGGGGGGGTGAGGCGGGCGGGTGAGGAGGGGGGTGAGGAGGGGATGAGGAGGGGGTGTATGGGGGGGGTGTGGAGGAGGGGGGATGGGGGTGAGGAGGGGGAGATGAGGAGGGTGGGGGGGGAGGGATGAGGGGACGGATGAAGGGGGAGGGATGAGGGGGGGGGGTGAGGGGGGGAGGGATGAGGGGGGGGGGGGTGAGGGGGGGATTAGGCGGGGGGATGAGGGGGTTGAGGAGTGGGGGGGAGGGATGAGGGGTGGGGAGTGATGAGGGGGGGATGAGGGGAGGGATGAGGGGGGGGGATAAGGGGGGGGGGGTGCGGGGGGGACCTCTTCCCCCCTGTGAAAGGAAGTCGTCACCTCTGGCGGCAGTACAGCAACTGGGACGACATGGGAGGGTTTGCGCGGCTTGAGTAACCCAAACAATTTAATTGCGTGTTCAACGTTATTTAAAGTGTCGCCCTCGTCAGCTTGTCACATGATCAATAATGTTGGTGGGTTAATAATTTATTGGGGTGAGTTGAACATAATGACTGCTGTAGTTGCTTAATCAGTCGAAGGTTTGCGGTGGTCGATACTCAATTGATTCGTCATTGTGAAAGGAACATGGATTATTCTTATTTTCATCATCCGTTTTCTGAGGCTTTTATGGCGTTACTATTCAGTGGAATTGGTTTCTGCTGTATGAATCAACCTAATGTGCAGCTGTGTGCGATGTGGATAATTCGAATGAGATTATCTTTGACGATCGTAACCTCTACAACTGAATTAAAGATGGAATAGCCTTTTTTACGCCACCACTCGTGATGAGTACGTGATTCATCTTCTTGGTTCTTTCGGTAAAGTCACGTAGAAGGAAAAGAATAAAATAATAAAAATAAAACATAATAAAATACAATTCTCACGACGTTTCGGCCACAACGCAAGCAGCCGTCTTCAGGTGGAGAACAGGTCTGTCGAGAAGGCAGAGACCTGTTCTCCACCTGAAGACGGCTGCTTGCTTTGTGGCCGAAACGTCGTGAGAATTATTTTATTGTTATATTTTTATTATTTTATTATTTTCCTTCTACGTGACTTTACCGAAAGAACCGAGAGCCTCACCGAGTCGCAGTACACTATGCAGCAGGGTCCTGTGTTGAAATGTTTCGCCGATTTCTGTTTGAGGAGGTTTTTTAGTGAAATAAAGGTATTAATTCTAGATTTGAAGCTTTCGTGATTGCTAGGATTCATACTCTTTGGTTTTTTCGGTAAAGTCACGTAGGTAAAAAAATAAAATAAATGAAAACTAAATTAAATCACGACGTTTAAGTGTGTGTGCTTTCGCTACGTTGTCCCCACCTGAAGAAGGATGCTTGTGTTGCGCCCGAAACGTCATGATTTAATTGAGTTGTTTTCATTTATTTTATTTTTTACCCACGTGACTTTACCGAAAAAAACAAAGAAAATAAAGGTATTATTTCTGATATCTTTGCTGATATCAAAAAAAATATTCTGGCAAATTCAGCCACATTGGTACACAGACACATAGAATAGTGCAAACATATACCAAGTCCCAAAAGGGATAGCATATTAATTTAATAGGAGAATCTAATATTACAATGTTATCGAAAACATTTAATTACAATATTCAACACGTATTCCTTCCAGGGGCTGATGAACAATCATTATCCTCGGCAACATTTTTCAAGTTACATATAATCAACATCATCATCAATCAACCGGGGCCAAATCAGTGTTAGATGCAGGCTTCCCCAAGCTGCTGCTGATCTTCCATACACTCTACACAAGTTTTATACCGCAGCATAAATGTTTACGAGACGACTGCAAATTGCAGGGTGGGTGCCGTTCACCGCTGAATCTCGGAACGCGCAAGCGGTTCAACGCCAATTTAAATTTTACAGGCACAGCGGCGTTGTTTTTAAAGACACTGTCCTCACCGCAGAGATCTGGAGCGACACGACCGCACTCTATGATAGCGGACGCCAAACTGTGCCACACGCCCTCTCGCATGGCCTTGTGGGAGTCTCGGTACCCATCGAGTTATTTTCGTTCGTCGTTTTTTATTTCGGTTCCGTTCCGATGACGTACACGTGCACGTACGTCATCGGAACGGGAAAGGGTTAAGGCTGCTGGGCACATTGTGGAGGGCGTCGCAATCGTTGCTGCCCGGCGCTTGCTGAGTGTGGTCCGTCTCTTCCCTCCTCAGATCTCCTGCCAGTGCCTGCATGAGTGAGACGGAGCAGCAGGCGGGACAGGCGGACGTCACCCACGTCCGTCCGCAAAACATTCAGGTTCGGTGGCAATGCCAGCAACAACGGGTGAAAGTTGGATGAGCTTGGGGAAAACGATCAAAGTAATGCTGGATATAAGCACACCTTTTATAAGCACATATCCGATATAAGCAACAGATGCTTACGTTACACTGTTCTGGGGAAGGCAAAGGCAAACATGTGATTTACACACCTGGCCTTACTTCCAAAGGGTGTGCTTGTACCCAGTTTCCATTAGTGTTGTGATTACCCCACTAAGGGATAAGAGACTTTATAAAACCTTATTTATCTTGGGACCGGGTGTACATGTGGAAGAGTTCCCTTCTCACGAATGGACAGTGCCAGTTTTGGGTCGACTCAACCCACCAAGGTGAATGACATGAGAACCATTTGGTGGGAAGTCAATAGACCATTTCCCATCACGAAAACTGCGGCTTTTCCACCAGTGGTCTGGGACTGCCTTTGAAGGATGAGCACTGCCGAGCATTCGACAGTGTTCATGGGAGACGTGTTGATCTCATTTGTGCTGGATGGATCCTCTGGGATGCAAGAGTCTTGTCCAGATGCTGACAACACTCCAACCATGTTGTGATTGACGCCTCCTTGAACCGGAACAGCTTTCGGCACCATTATTTTACACCACTGCCCTTAACTATAATTTTCATTGACAGACGTGTCAATCTGCCACGGTTGGGGAACTCTAGTTGTGTCAATCACCCGAGTAAGGGAAAATACGGCCGTGCCAATAGATCGTACGGATCTTCAGATAGAGTCAAGCCAGCAGCGCTGAGGCAAAAGCTGCCGTGTGTATGGAAATGTGACGGTGGCGGCGTTTAATATCTAAAGTGTTATCAGGCCAAGTAGTTAACAGGTCCGATGCTACATTTTTTGCCTCTGAGTAGATGGCAATGCAGACATTGACCTTTCTGTCAGCGGGTCCCTCCGGTGGTCTTGTCTGGATTGAACTGGGTCAATGGTAGCGTAGTGTTTCAGCCGGCACTAAAAGGGCTTGTGGTCTACGCTTGGACTGAGATTAATGACAGCTGCCAGACCTGTGCTGAAAGGTGAACGTTAAGGTTATGTTGCTGATGGCCACAGCGTCATTCAGAGCAAGGTGCGGAATGTTATTCGGGTAGTTTTTCAGAAGAAGCAGAAAGTACAATTGATCTGAAATGCAAAGTGAAACTTTTACATTGCCAAAATATTTAGCGATCACGGCGAACGCCCTATACTGTGATGAGTTTTGATACATTTCACGCAAAATAAATTTGAATAGTGTCGTTTGTGGCGGATGTGCAATGAGACGATGGTTATTTTGACGGGAAATTCCTCTGTGGGTTGTAAATCATCAACGTCCAATTACGCCGTAAATTGAATGACAGAAGATAGCATCTTAAAACTCGAAGGCAAAAGCCACCCAGTGATTTTGTTTAATGTGCACCTTGGCAGATGATCATTGCCTTTCTCAAGGAAACGGGGTGATTGGAAGAGGGTGGAAAACACCTCCAAGCAAAAACGAGGCAAGAGAGAGAGACAGAGAAAAGAAAGACAGGCTCTGTGCATTTGTTACGGTTTTTCCTCAGGGGAAAACTATCAAAAGAGACGCTCCATATTGAAATCACATTTGTACGTGTGGTGTTGGATTTCCCGTGACCTAACAGAGGTCATTGCCTTGGGCTGTCCTCCCACAGACCACACCGAGTCAGCGTGGTCCTCATAATCACAGTGCCCTGTGGTTGTGCCACCATTTAATATACAGTACATTACAAAAATATACACTGGCCATAGAAGTAAATGTTGCATGTTCCCACCTTACAACAGTGCTGTTAACAGCACAATGTATAGAGGTTGTGTCTAGGCAAGGATTTGCATGCGTGGAATGAGTACAGCTCTCCGATGTGTGTTCGGGCGTGTTGTTTGGCAAGATGTCTGACGTTTCAGTCCACGTGCAAGAAGCTTCTCACTCTTGCAGACCGGGGTCACTGTAGCAAAGGAAGCTACCCTGGTGCCATGAGTTCTCGCCTGGCGAAACAAATAGACTTGGCTTCTTCAGGAACTGAATTTATGTAGCTTCTTCTTCGAGAAACTGAATTGAAGGAAGAAGCTAAATGAAGACGCTCCCAGCATGTGGAGCGTAACATCAGACGCCATCTCAGAACAATGCGGCGTGCAACCTGAAAACACATCGGAGGGTTACACCGCACAATCGCGGAAAAACGTACGACGTGAAAATGGAGCTGTTTTGATGGTTTTTGAAGTCGCTTGTTTAAACCTTATATTCAGTATAGACACGAGTTGTGATCAGAGACAATCACGTTTAAAGCTCGGCCTGAAGCAGAGTTTTTTTTACATTGTGTGTGGCTGCAACATGGTATTTACGCGCACGCATATTTTACATACCGCC
The DNA here is from genome assembly GCF_965212315.1 of Lampetra planeri. Taxonomy (NCBI): domain Eukaryota; kingdom Metazoa; phylum Chordata; class Hyperoartia; order Petromyzontiformes; family Petromyzontidae; genus Lampetra; species Lampetra planeri. The sequence goes on along the minus strand of NC_136109.1, from coordinate 23,107,209 downwards.
ATTCAGTGTGCATGGCGGCGAAAAATGTTCTAGTTTTTTTGGAACCGTATTTCATACACATTTCAAAAGTGACACCGCTTGAAGAAGTGGTAGACCCACTGGCATACCATTGGCGGCTTAAAGTATGATTTATGAGCAACCTGGTTAAACAAAAGGCGGGGGAAAAAGTTTAATGAGATTGCTTGTAAAGACAAACCGTGACAGGTCACTGTGCCCAAGCGTGCACATGCACAGCCCCCTTTCATTTCATCTCGTGAAGCGGTCGTTTTGCTCAGGGGGTCGATTAAATATTTTTTCATAACTTTGGCAAAAAAAAAAGGATGTATCAAAAGGTAGACTAAGTTGCTTCACCTTTGCGCAGTGTCGTTATTGAGGTGTTTTGTTTTTCATACATTTTGTTGACATGACCTAAAGCAAAAACAATCTGTGTATCCATATTCTTGGTACTTTTGATAAAGTCACGTAGAAGGGAAACAATAAAATAATAAAAATAGAAACATTTTTATTGTTTTATATATATTTTGTTTTTTATTAAATATAATTTTTTTATTGCTTTATATATTTTTAATTCATTGTTTCCCTTCTACGTGGCTTTACCGAAAGAACCAAGATTATGAATCCCTGCAGTCACGAAAGCTTTAAATCAAAATCTATGTATCATTTGTTAACAGTTTATCATTCTCTCTTTAATTATAAAGTTACATATTTATTTTACCTAAGATTATTTTTTCTTTGAACTTTTGGATACATTCTTAATGCGGTACTTGCGGACTGTACGATATAATTTGGCTGTTTTTATTTTTTGTACATTTGCAGCAATTTTTTGTTATTAGATTTTGTGGTTATTGTGTACCCGTGTACCCACGTGCAATGTTATTTCGCCATAAATAACCTCCGGGTCTCCCTTGAAAGAAAGACCTGTAGTTCAGAAGCTCTTATCTGCTTTAAATCAAGGCTACCTATCTCATCACTCTGATACAGGAGGAGCATTTGTCTGTATTGGTGGTACACCGTCTAGCTAATAACGTTCGTCTTCCGACCGCTTTGACATCGCAAGAACTGATTTTGGCCGCAAGATTCAATATCTTATGACCCGGGTTTGCGAATTGTGGAAAAAAAGAAAATGATTGCGAAAAAATTCCTTTTTTTTATATCGTACACCTCCGGTGTACCGCCAATACGTTCAATTGCATACTGCAGTCGCAGTCCCACCACACGCAAACGAGAATTTGGCCATTCTCATCTCTCATCGCGATTTGTGAGCCGCTGCCTCATATCCATAAACAATGGAGACTGATCTACTTTAAGTGCTGCAACTGCTGTCGTATATTAAATACTGCAATCATTCTGCAATCACCACTGGACTTCCAGAGATCTCCCGGCGCGGAAGTTCAAACGGTGGGAAATTTACTTAATTCCCCCCCCCCCATCCCCAACGGCACTGTCCACTAACCAATATGAGTGGGTGCACCGAAGTTAGTCAATCAGCAGGCGGCGTGTGGTAGAGTTTGGCTTGCGTGGAATATTAGGCCAAAATACCCCTCGAGAGGGGCTGCCCCTAGTGAACAGTGGCGTGAGCAAGTGATTGTAGGGCTGAGCTTTTAACGCTTACCTTTTTTTTTACGTGAGCGTGTTATTTCTGTGTTTCTTGGCAGGCGTGTGCGGCGGGCAAGTGCCTAAATCAGAGCGAGGGTGAGAACAAACCCAAGGAGCCGCCCCGTTCTCCTCCGACCGAGGAAGCCACACGGGGACAACAGGATGCAGCCGAGGAGAAATCCCAGACTCCTCCGCAGCCCCCGGCAGCCAGAGACCACGCCAAGGCAGAGCAACCGGCAGACAACGGCCTCCTACAAACAGGAGTGAGCCAATGCAGTTGCGCACAGCAGGATTAATTGCATAACAGGAGCGCATCGCCTGTGCTTATGCTTGGTCATGATAACAAAAGGATGACAACGCACCGAGCAAGGAATTGTCACACACCAAAGTTGCATTTAAACTCAACTGACAACTGAACTATTTTTAAATCCTTTATATTAAGTTCGCTTGCTTGCTTAGGACCGTGCAAATCTTTCGGTCGTTTTTTAACCCACTTCCCGTGATCCAATCGAGCTGACATTTTCCACACAGACTCGTTGTGCGTGACAATTAATGTTCGTGAAAAAAAAATCCAAATTGTTACACTTTATAGGACAAAATATTATATTTAATTACCAATTGCTTAATGGTGCAATGCAATCATCTGACCCATAGTTAGCAGCCATCTCAAGCCAGAGGACGAGAGGACTCTAGCCGCCACGCATATAAAGGATTTATAGTGAAAAACTTTGTTTTTACGGGTTATACTTATTAATTAATCAGGTAAGGCCCACTGAGCTATATATTTAATTTTTTAGAAGCGACCTGGTCACAAATGATAACTCAACAAAGCAGCTTTTCAGGTGGACATTTATAGCAGGCAAATACTCTAAATGCACGTTTCTAATTATGCAGGGAAAAAACTGGAGGACCCGGAGAAAAATCCACATGACCACCTCCTGTATACCAGGCGAGGCACCGCGGTGAGGAGTTGTGCAGTGATTAGCACGCCGTACTATGGACCCAGCGGCCTGAGTTTGATTACCAGCTAGGGCTAACAGTGATATCTGAACTGCTCCTTGGCCTCCCCCCCTCCACCTCCCTTACACCAACCTACATTGGCTAGTGTGGTGAAGTATGATCAATGAACTGCAACTGACATTGTGCCTGGGGGACCTTCATCGAGCAGTGCATTGACAAAGTGTTGGAAATGTTAGAAAATATCACGAATTTGCTCCTAGAATTTTTCTAATTACAATATTTCACTTTTCACCTTTTCACAGCCCAATTATAATTGGCGTGACAATGGCTGGAAAGAAAAGAAAAAAAAACCCAACGGGAAAAAAAAACCCAGATGTGCACCGTCGAATCCGCTTTGCCTCGCTTCCTCCCCGCTCGGCTGTCGTCGTCAGGCTCGGGGCTCGGCGGCAGACGTGGCAGTTGGTGTCGCGGAGACGCCCAGGGATGCTCGGGGCGAGTGCGGCAGTCAGAGGAGTGTGGACCCGTGGGCCGAGCCCCGTGACGGGGCGTGGGGCCCCTGGGGAGGCTGGAGCGGCTGCAATCAGCCCTGCGGGCCCGGCCTGCGTTACCGGCAGCGGCGCTGCGACCACCCGCCGTGAGACATCCATTTTTAACAAGCCCTGAACATTTGAAAGCACAACCTCCCCCCCCACCCCACCAGCAGTCCGCATGATAGTGGCATCCCCCAACCCCCACCCGTGGCATTGCATTGCTGTAACGACAACAAAAAATGTAATGAAGAGACATTTTAGCCACTTGAAGTAGATGCCGACTAATAGACAGGGCAGAGTATTTTTGCACGATGCTTTGCACCATAACGACCCAATAAAACTCACTTCCCTGTGGTTTTTCACGAAAAATCTTATGATCTACAAAGGGGGATCCTTCATCGCCCAGCATGCACTCGAAAAAGGCCACATGGAGTGTCGTGGGATGTGCATATTCATAATTCAGTGCTTATTACATATTTACACATTTATTTACCAACTTGTTAATTCTGTTGAATGTCGATCTGGGCGAACTACGGTGGTTATTTCGGCTTGCAAAGGCCGTGGCTGTTAACACCGTTCCAGGCGATCACTTTCCCCCGTGTTTGTTGTTTGGATAAAAATAAATTGCGAAGCCTGACGCTTGTTGCAAAAACAGCACGGGTCACTGCCAACCCGTCGAGTGATCCACCGAGCCCAAAGCCACAGGGGAGACAAACCCCCCACCCTCCCTTCTTATCTGCATGCATCTCTCCGGCCTGCAGACCATGGCAGTTACACTGTCCGTGCCGATGTGGTTCATTTCCCCTTTTAAGTGGGGTTTCCTATTTACTCATAAAAGCACCCCGGGAAATGGCAAGCCTTTAGCACATGGGCCGGCTTTCCAAAAAATTTGCAACGCTTGTGTCACTTGCGTTGTGCCCACGTCAGGCCAGTGTGGTGGTGCGCTCTCTGTCTGAATGTAAAACCTAAAGGCTGCAAGGGCCAGTGCAGTTCTTGAGAATATTTTTTTTTATATTTTTTGGTAAATTAAACTTGAGAGTTTCGTTCGCATTTGGCAGCAGTGAGGCAGAACGGTTGACCGACACATTTTTGGCTTCGGATTTCAATCTTGTTCTTTGTTTAACGTGTACGTTGGTTTGGTGTCGTTATATATGCAACAAAAAGCCGACCTGCCTTCAGCATCCCAATGACATCTTAAAAACAACAATCGTTATTTTATATCCCGCACAACGTCGTTATCTTTCTTCATTGAACTTTACTTTTGAGTTATAATTGTACTTGAACGAAAACGATGTTTAAATACAAATATATAATTTAATAAAATACGTAAATGGCATCTCAGAAAAATAATTTAAGAAACAATTTTTTTTTTACTTTGGGTCGAATGCTAGTGCAGGGGTAATACGAACTCATTAAATACAGCATGTATATACGTGTACGTGTTGTGTATGTATATTACATATACACCTATGTATCTGAATTAAGGATTCATAATTAACCAATGCATTGTTCTACCTTTTTAAACAAAAAAATGTTCCACTGGCCACCTGACTTTTTCCATATGGGCCCAAGTTGTGAATCCACGACAATAATTTGTCTAAATGCCACTGCATACCAAGGCACTGTAGCATTGGAAAGAAGCTGTGCAAAAACATACTCGCAATGCAACACGTCTGCCTCTCATAGCCTTAAAGATCAATATTTTCAATCGCAGTACACACGTCTATTTCGCAGCAGGCACATGTCTATAATGTACAAACGTCATTGCTAACGCACGAAACAATTACCCTCTTCCTCGCGTAAGGTCTGATAGCCGAAGGACAGCCTTGGGGTGGCAGGGGCGAGTTGTAAATGTATGTTTTTTGTGTTTAGTTCGTTGTCCTTCCCCCGCACCTCCGCTCAGCACGGTTGGCTACGTACGGTGCGACAAAAGTCCAACATTCATACAAGGCTGAGTCGTCCTAGGGAAGGCGCAGGACCGGTTCCGATCTCACTGGCCGCTGATGTTAGCCGTGGCTGCAAATTGAATCCAGGTTGCCGGTTTCCTACTGCATCGTGCTCACCACGGTGCAATCGCTCCTCACCGGGGCACCACGGTGACCGCACCCGCGAGCGCAGCCTCGTGCGATGACGGCACGCGGCCGGTGACGGCGGCGTTGAACTCTGGCGACTGAATGCAACCGACCCCTGTCGCGCTCCCATCAGGCCTCGGCCCGGCGGAGCGGAGTGCCGCGGCGGCGACGTGCAACACGGCGTGTGCCAGCTGATCTCCTGCGCCGAGGAGACCCCCGCGTCCCGCGACCGCCAGTGCCAGGTCCTGCACTGGGGCGGCCCTCCCGCGCCGCGGCCGCGCCGATGGTCCTCCGTCACTGACCCCGGTGAGACCCGCAGGCCTGGGCGTTTTGTTTTTTTAACCCGGCATCCACACCGGGGAAGCCTGCGGTGCAGAGTCAGGGGCGATCCCTTTAGCGGGTTCACGAACGCTGCATATCAGGGGTGATAGGAAGGTATAGTATCGCCTCTGTCGTCTTGCTAATGGGCGAGGTTGTGAGCTTCACGCAACAAACCGTCCGTCCGTAGTGATAGAACTGTAACGCGATTTGTGACGCTCGCATTGTTTCACAGACGCAAATGAATGACCGTAACTCTTGAGGCTCGGAGCCAAGCTGTGTGTCGCTCGAAAGCCAGGGCGGAAGAGGTGGGCCCTTTACGGGTCTCTTCAAAGTCGGTGCAGATCAAACATTGCTGCAAATTTGCAGTGGGATGATGGCGTTTCAGACGTGGGAGGGAGGTGGGGGGGAGGGCTGCCATGGACAAAGTGCGGTTGTTGATTGTATTATTCTGTCCATTCACATGAGTTGTCATCTATTAATTAATCATGAATTAGTATAGGCAACTCTGAACTGGTGTAAAAACGTATCATTCAATTATCATGATTATATTCATGACAATGGGATGAGTCCAGCTCTATGAACGTGTTCTTTGGGCCAACAAGCCAGTTCAGGGCCCCGGGGGGGCCAGGGTTGGAGCTCCACGGGGGGTTGCTTCGACCAGGACAAACACAAGTTGTAAACACAGGCAGGTTCTCGGGGCCAGCCCAGTGTTAGCACTGAATCAGCCCAGTTCCCACTGGCCACGGAAACAAGGCATCATTTATTCACGTCAATTAGGCCACGTTCATCTTCTTGGTTCTTTCGGTAAAGTCACGTAGAAGGGAAATAATAAAATAATAATAATAAAACATAATCAATTATTTTATTTTTTTAAATTATTTTATTATGTTTCATTTTTATTTCGGTAAAGTCACGTAGAAGGGAAATAATAAAATAATAAAAATAAAACATAATAAAATAATTCTCACGACGTTTTATTATGTTTTACTTTTATTATTTTATTACTTCCCTTCTACGTGACTTTACCGAAAGAACCAAGAAGATGAATCCCTGCAGTCACGAAAGCTTTAAATCTAAATTTAGGCTTCGTTCGTTTGACGTTACTTGTAAACCGAGGCCGCGTGCGTGCATTCCCCGTCCTCTTTTCCTCCGTCACTTGCAGTTACTTCTTGAGATCCGGGCGCTTTGTGAGAATGTGCCAAACTGTCACTTCTTCCTGGCGGCGCTGTTAGTGGTTTGACGAGACCTGGAAAGTCATAAATAAACAGAGGTAATGTCAATGGAGGTTAGATTGGTAAAAATATAAATATATATGTTACACCTGACATACCAGGATGGCCTGCTGGAATGTACGGCTGACTGCAGACGTTTTGAAGTGCTCCATGTTGAGTAAATTGCAGGGACGGCGTGACACTGCTACTTGACGATAGAGTTTAGAATCCACCTGTAGCTTCTGTTTGAAATTCACGCTGCCCGAACCTCGCTGCAAGATGTGATCCCAACTAAATCTGTGCAAAAATAGAAGCATTTGCTTGCACATTTTTTTAGTATAAAATAATTTCACCAATTTGCGCAGTTTACGCTGCTGGGGTACATTTCCCTTTTGCCGACTTTTTCGTCTGGAAAGTTGCGGCAGTTTGCGGCCCCCGCTCTGGCGTGCATGTGCACTCGTTAATCTCGCCCTTGTGTAAAGAACCATTGCTTCAATCCCCTCGGGGCGACTTGGGGGGGGGGAGGAACGCGAGCGGGCAGGCGCGGGCGGGCAGTAAGGCATGCGTGCAACTCGCATGTCTGCTCTCACGTGCTGCGGATGTGACACTCCATGAAGCGGAGCACACACACACACATGCCTGCGTTTGCGGACATGCTGGCTTGCCTAGCTGCCCCCGTGTGTGATTTTGGTCACACGCGGGGGCATCGCTTGGGGCAGTCTTTCTCAACAGTCGATCACATTGTGCCCCCCACCAACTACCCCCTCCCCAATCATTTTTACAGTCGGGTCAAAACATTTTGAACAATATTTAATGTCAATTGCAGATAAGCGATGGGTGTCTCAACCTCTCCCTTATACATGGTTGTCCTTACCCCACACCTCCGACAAGCGAGAGCTAGAGCAGAAATGCACGAGATACAAAATCACATCTTGTCGTTACTAGTTCTGTTTGGCGTGTAACATTTGTTCCAAGTTTGTTTAACATTGACTGTGTCGTGCCCCTCTTGAGATATTGTATGCTCCCTCCCTTTAAACAAGGTCGCGCGGCAGGACTGATCCACGGATTAGAATTGAACTCGGAACTATCTTCTACAATGAGATATTTCAAGAACACTTTACCATAGGATTATATACGTAGATATGTGGTCTTGATATGAATATGAATAAGGGGCTTTGGATTCGTTGTGTCTACTGAAGTTGAGGCTTACTGCGGTAAATGCCTGTGTCAAGCTCCTAAGCCAGAAACACCTCTTAGATCTAGAGATTTGAGCCTGAGGACAGCAAGGCAAATGCTTTGATGCTTTGACAAAATAGAGTTGCAAAATGGTTGTCTGTAAATGTGTTCAGTCGCCATCATTAAAATCAGCAGCCACGTTTTAATCCACTGCTGGATGAAAGCCTCCGCAAGCTGCCACCATCCCTCATGATCCGGCAATGTGACATGGCAAGAGTTGTACACAGATTTACGTGCTGACAGAAAGCTTGTGCAGTAATAGGACTGTGATGGGGCTCCTCTGGTTGCTGGGAAAAACATTATGTTGGTGTCATGCCATGGAAATCTTCTCATCCAGGGGGCATTGGTCCGCTGAACGTGACGAATTGTAACGATGAAATTGTCTTTTCGACAACTGGCACTGCAGAAAATTGGCATTGGAATAAAGTGCTAAAGAGGACACACAGATGAATAAATAAATGGATGTGCAGAGTGTGTAATGTTACATTTACTGTGGGGGGTCTACAAAGCTACTAGTTTGGGTCATAGCTTTTGCCCTCAAAATGATTGCTCATTTATCACCTGCAGGGCTTTGTGCACCCTAACAACAGTGCACATTGTGGACAGCAAAATGCTGTGAAATGCCAGGTTTTGCCACTTGGGTTGCAACGCAAGCTCGTTTGCAATCATGCGAACAGCCTTGAAATTTTGGCAGTGGCAGTAACCGAACATGAAAAGATTCCTGGAAGGAACAAAATGTGACTTTTGCGTTTATGGCTTGGTATGTATATTAAACAATTAATGGCTATGTTAGCTGTGTGAAATATTAAAATAAATAACTCGGTATCACAGCAGGTGGCCGTACAAAGGCCAGGCACTTGACAAATAAAATAAAAATGTATCCAGGGCTGTGACAGGCTAAATCTCAATAATCATTAGTAGGGCTCCTTGGTTGTGGAAGTTAGTCAAAGGGGCCTCCACTAGAGGGAGCTCTAGAGAGCCCCTCTTGAGGGCAATTGGCCTATTCTTCCATGCTGGTCAGATGTCTTGAAAGAGGTGGGAATACCCACACTCTAACCGACCACATGATCGACGAACTACCAAATGCCAATTTTTTTTTTCCGGGTAGACAAAGGCAGAGGGATGTAAGGAATGTACCCATTGTTTAAATTGCCATGCCGGGAAATAAAATTGGCAGCATGTTAACAATGACAGCACGGCAGCTTCCCTTAGACCAGTGGTTCCCAATACAGTATGTAGTATGTGCTTCGCTCGGCCATGGGAAATGATCCACAGAACTGTTGCTGATACAAAACAACATATTTATTTTTACTTTACTATATAAAAAGTACAATTATACATAAAGTAAGGTCATTGCTTTCATGGCCTGCCAATTAACATTTTCCAGAACTTTAATATAAAAAAAAAACTTTTTTAAACTATGCCACTGGTACACGGCAGATTGTGAGGGCTGACAGTCAGTTGAACACGTAGGCTTTTGCGACCAATATTATTCATAACAAAGGTTATTTTTTGTTAGATCGCGTAAATATAAATGCGCCGTTAACTCCACCACCACCTGATACAACCAAGTGGTAAGGTTTGTCAGGTAAACAACAGGGCTGACAGTGTCCCTGGGTACAAAGATGCTTTGGAACCACTGCGCCGGGTGATATACGTTTAAAATGGTCTGGGTCTCATCTTCTTGGTTCTTTCGGTAAAGTCATGTAGAAGGGAAATAATAAAATAATAAAAATAAAACATAATAAAACATAATAAAATATTGTATTATTCTATTATTATATTACTTTATTATGTTTTATTTTTATTCTTTTATTATTTCCCTTCTACGTGACTTTACCAAAAGAACCAAGAAGATGAATCCCTGCAGTCACGAAAGCTTTAAATCGAAATAAAAATGGTCTGGGTCGTTGTTGGGATTTGGCGTACAAAACATTGATAACCGGCGTTTTACCCTCTCTGCTCCAATGACTCCGTTACCCCCCCCCCCCGCCCGCCCCGGGCCCACAGAGCGGCCGTGTGCCCTGTTGTGCATGGCCGGGCGCAAGGAGGGCGCCACGCTGACGGCCGAGTCCGTACAGGACGGCACGCCGTGCGGACCCTACGAGCGTGACGTGTGCCTCGGCCGCAGGTGCCAGGTGAGTGCTCGTCCAGTCAAATCATTGGGACTTTATTTTTTTAATTGAGGAAATTTTTTGAAGGGAGTTAATTTTCCAAAATTTTATCCCGATTCAAGTTCAAGTTCATTTATTAGGTATAGCCCCTGTGAGCCACTCGGCTCTTGAATCGGGTTGCAACCGCAACAAACAGAAAACAAAAACATGAACAAGAAAACATCTTAAAGTGACTATGTGCAAACAGAAAATCCAAGAAAAGACAGCAAAATATTGCAGAAAAAGCACCGTACACCAACACTGTGTGCAAAAATCCCAGTGGGATGCAAGTCAATCTCTCTCGTGACAACACAGGGAGACAACAAAAATCGCTGCGAAAATGTTTTTCTAATGAGCCACGGTATCCTTCCGCATCTCTCGCAGACCTGTTCGACTCTTAGTTTTGAAAAATGGCCCACGGAAGCAGACACCAAAGAGTAACCATTTAGATGTCTTCAAGTGACCTCTGGCCCACACACAGTAGAGGGTAGTACTTCCCATTGCATTTGTTTCAGATGAGAGGGAGGTTTGTTGCACGAGCTGGAAATTATTCAAATTAAGTGCAGAACCAAATGTAATGTGATGGGGATTTTGTGCATTCATTGGTGACCATCGCCTTGCTATGCTTGAGAGGCTAGTTTAATCACAGGGGACTGCCTGGATTCAATCCCACGCCCTCGGCATTGCTAGATCGGAGCCCTGACCTTTGAACCACCTGGCCATCTTCTCTTCACATCATTGTTACGTTGCAGAGGCGCTATACATTTAATAGAGGGGTAATGTTCAAGCTCAAGTTAATTTATTAGGTATAGCCCTGTGAGCCATTCGGCTCTTGAATCGGGTGCAACCGCAACAAACAAAAACATGAACAAAAAACATCTTAAAGTAAATATGTGACTAAGTGCAAACAGAAAATCCAAGAAAAGACAGCAAAATATTGCTGAAAAAACACCGTACACCAACACTGTGTGCAAAAATCCCAGTGGGATGCAAGTCAAACAACAACAACAACAACCACAAGACAACTTAGATTAAGGCCATCAGTCTAACTCTGTACTACAACAAACAAACATGGCTAAACCAATACACTTTTCGAAATCACCAAAATAAAGCCATGAAAGCAATGAAAAAGCAATCATAGGAACTGTGACGGAATTTTCACAATGAATGGCATAAACAACATGTACTACCAGAACCCATGTATTGTCTGCAATAGTTTTACACGAAGGCGCGATGCTCCTACGTGATGATTTTCAACCAAGTAGTTTATAAGCAATTGACAGTTTTACAAACAAGGACTGTGACACCGGCACACGTGGCCTACTTTTTTTCAAATACCATCACACGAACTTTCAGGTCCACTGGAAGCAGATGGTTAATATGCACTTGGAGCTGCTAAGAGCGGTGCCAGGTTATTCCAGTTGCTCACGTGGTGCATCTAATTCAGTGGTGGATGCAGCCGATTTTGAGGGCTCTAAGCAGAAATCATTATTGGGTGTACCAGAGGTGTGGACTCGAGTCATGTGACTTGGACTCGAGTCAGACTCGAGTCATGTGACTTGGACTCGAGTCAGACTCGAGTCATGAATTTGATGACTTGCGACTCGACTTGGACTTGCATAACAATGACTTTGTCCCACCTATGAGATGTGGACTCGAGTCATGTGACTTGGACTCGAGTCAGACTCGAGTCATGAATTTGATGACTTGCGACTCGACTTGGACTTGCATAACAATGACTTTGTCCCACCTATGGGGTGTACCACCTGGCTTAATAAGCACAGTATGCCGTACAAGCTACACAACTGAAGCATGGAACGATTGTGTGAAATAAGTCACGTACTGTAGCATCCAATGACAATTTTTTTTTCAATACTCTTGTTAAAAATATTAGCTTTTTAAAATCTTAAAATTATCTTATTTTGAGATGATTCATGATACACCCCAATTTTCTTTAATTAATTAAATTGGGGCCCGCCTACTTCACAGTCTTCTTGTGCACACATCAGCCATTTGCGTTTCTCCAGTTCACCTAAGGGTGACTTTTTCTTCATGCGCCTCTATATTAACGGAATGAAAGGTGAATTGGAGGGTTCCCGCCCGGTGTAGATCACATCCTATATAGTGTGTATTTAATTGAGAACCAGCGGTGCAGTGGTGAGTGTAGTGCTGTGTACACCTCAAACCTGGAGACATGAGCTCGATTCCCAAATGCTGTACCTGTACTGGGCCTCCCCTCGGTCAGCTCGGTCTTATATGAGCACCCCGTGTGGTGTGTACACTTCAGCAGCAAGGGAAACAAAGGTGCACCGCGCCTGCCTCATTGAGCACTCGCTTCGAGCACTTGCCCCAACTTTCTAAGTGTAGCCTATCCGGGCATCGTTATCTTTGTTTACTCTGCCATATGTTTATTTTCCCTTGAGGGAAAGAGATTGGCTGGCATGTATTTCTAGTCATGTGCCACGAGTGTACATTTGCAATGCGGTAATGCCCGTTACTCCCATAGTCACAATCATATCAGCAGTTGGCCAGAAATATGGCTGTACACTTGGAATGAGCGGCATAACATTTTTAAGCAGCTGTAGTTGTCAGCTTTGTCGAAGAGAAAGGATTATATACTCTTAGGTTTTTTCGGTAAAGTCACGTAGGTAAAAAACAAAATTCAAATTACTAAAAGTAAAATAAAAAATCACGACGTTTCGGAGGCAACACAAGCTTCCGTCTTCAGGTGGAACCATCACAGCACGATTGCTGTATCAAGTAAAGAGAAATTCCAAGAGACCCGACCTTGTATATATACTGGTTGAGGGGGGGAGGAGCCAGGGTAGGCCCCTGAAGAAAGGATTATGCGACTATTTTGTGTGGCGTGGCATTATTTGGGGGGGGGGTGAGGATTGGTGGTAAATATACAGCATCAAATTAGAAATACATTCATCTCAGTCATTCTCACTCCCCTAATAGATGAAGGCCTCCCCACAAGATGTTGATCATGGGTTTGTTTAATTATATTTCACCACCCTGGTCAGTGCGGGTTGGATAAGTGGGGAGAGGGCAGGAATGGCGTTCTGATATCACTTTCTGCTGATGTTAGCTACGGCCCTAAAATCCAACCTGGGTCACCAGGCTAATAGCGCAGCGCACTAACCACTTTACCAAACGTACAGCGTGTGTGTGTTGGGGGAGGGGGGACGGTATTGTTGTGGTTAGCGCTCTGCGCTACAAACCCAACAACCCGAGTTTGAATCCCACTCAAGGCCAATACCAGTGACGATTATATTATCTGAACCGGTTATAGGCCTCCCCTAGGTCGACTCCACCTCAATTGAGTATCTGGTGTGCCGTGTAAACATCACCACTGGGGAGACAAAGGTGGCCGGGCATGGTATTTGCCACCCACCCGTACGGACCTTCATAGGTGCTTACTAACAGCACTTGCCCCAACAGTCTGTTCAGGTGGTACAGCGATACGGGGAGCTTTGTCTTTGTATATAAATTTGCTCAACTCTGAGGAATCTGTTCTTGATTTATTTTTTCCCCCTAAAGATTCACCCCTGTCACCCACCCCTTCCCAGAATCCCCACTGACATTCCCATCCTACACGTCCTTTTCACCCCTCTTTCATTCTCCCTACAACACAGGCCCCACTACTCATATCCGCTCCTCTATCCTCAGATAATCAAAACCAAGACACCTTTAGCAAAGTAATGCGATAGATTAAAAGCAACTTTGGTTCCAAATGAGGCAGCCTGCACAACTCAAAGTATTAATGACATTAATTAACTTTCAGGATGCAAATCACTGGAATGAGCCAAGATATAAATTGCCGCATTTACAAACGTTTAATCACCCGCGTTCGTATTAATTATGGTCTGCGATGATTTGGCAGCTCAAATCCAATATAAATCTGAGCATTTTGCATTGCCAGCATGGACACGTGCAACATGTTCTGCGGATTGATACTGGATATTCCATGGGAGGCCAGTCATTTGCTTCATACCAGATCGCGGGTGACATGTAGAATGCAGTTGCAGCATTGAAGAGGCACAGTTCGCCCGCCACATTTAAGCCATTAGGAGCAAAATCCATCGTGCACCCTGCACAAGCAAGGCAATGGCTAAGTGGCTGTGATGAAAATGATGACAATTTCACCTTGAAAACACACCAAATTGCTTCCAGGTGATGTATGCCGCCCTGTGAACCTCACGGCCGCGTGGATCTGTGACTTCCATTAAACGCGGAGGCAGCCAGTTGCAAGCTCCTCCACTGTAAATATTCGCCCCAGTGTCCTGCATGCTTGCCCTATGGCCTCTTTATCCGCTCTCACCCCTCAAGTCACCGGGTCTGTACGTTTAGAGAAAATTCCCAGATCTGTTGATGCGCACGATTTTCTTTTTTAAGGGATGTTAAGTCCAGCTGTCCGCGCCTGCTTGCGGATGGGAGAGGCGACGACCGTCAAGTTTTATATATCACTGCGAAAAACTTAGACCGGCTGATTCTGGTCTACTCATCATTCCAAAAACAGGCCTCTGTGGTGATGGTCTATGGGAGGGTTTGAACCTTCTCCAGACAGGCTCCGCGAATTTGGAATCCCCTTCCACGGTCCATTAGGGATTCCGAATCACTTTTTAATTCACATCTGAAAACTCCCCTTTTTACGGCTTTTCCTGCAACTTAATATTGAAAAATCAATTCTGGTGTCTGATAGGATTACTCTGCAATTATTATGATTTGCTTTTATCATAGTTCTTCCTTTCATGGGAATTTCGAGAGCCGTCACTGATATTGCTATTATCAGATTTCTATTTCACTTAGATTTTATTTATATTTGTGAGTCTATGCGTGGTGTTCGTTTTGCTTTCACGCGACCACATCAAAGTGTGCCATGTAAATGGACCATCGTTGCCCGCTGTGCGGCAGTGGCCTGGAAACATCTCCTTCTCCTGGTGCACCACTTTGGCATTCTCTACTGCCGTGGAAAATGTGAATCAGTAAATAGATATGTGATCAAACTATTCGTATTGGTTACAGCGAAAGGGCAGATAGGCCGGGCCAAAAAAGTTGTAGAAGCTGTAGATTTCCTCGGGTATACAACTATGGAGGACTGAAGGAGGCTGATGTCTCAAAGCTCTTGTTTCAACGCTTGGAATATTGCTGAGCACGTAAAATTGAGTTAGCGAGCTCCAGATGCAGGATTCAATCCGTACAGGGGACTGGCCTCTCTGCATCCTCCCTGCGGAGTTGGCTTACTCAGCCAGCTAGCATAATCTCACGAGGCAATATTACACCATCACTTGCGAGGAACAGCACATCTTTGCCTGTCTTTTACTCTCTATTTGTTCATCCAACTCTCGGTTGCAGGCACCTCGTGAAGCTCGAGGAAATACTTCCACGTATTTATAAATCCGTAGCAAACCGCCGCTCCAAATAACATCGGTGTCTATATGCAGTCGCATGCTGAAAGACATACCCTTGAAAATAAACAGCACTTGTTCAGCAACGGTGATGCTACCCCCCACCCACCACCACCACCCGCTCTCCCAACGAGTTCATTGTTGCTCACCGTGTGTTATGTTGTTGGTTCTCCGTCCTCTCGAGCAGAAGGTGGGATGCGATGGCATCGTGGGATCGCCGGTCAGGGAGGATCGCTGCGGCATGTGCGACGGCGACGGGAAGTCCTGCAAGGTGGTCAAGGGGGACTTCAACCACACGCGGGGCACAGGTGCTTGTGCTCGGAGATGCTCGTCGTTGGCGGAGGGACTCCCGTGTCGTTTATATTCATTCACAACCCTCCATTAACTATTGTAATACCCCCCCGCTCCCTTTTTTCACCATATTCTTCCCCCTGCCCCCCCCCCATCCCAACTTAGATTAAACTAAAACTAAACTTGTTTTCACCAGGTAAGGCCCACCAAGCTACATAGCTCTTTTACTGGTAGGAACCTCCTGATTATACCAGCCCACAGGGGATTATTGTGTCCGTCGTGCAGGGAGGGGCTGGGTGGGGAGGGAGGGGCTGGGTGGGGAGGGGAGGGTGGGGAGGGGCTGGGTGGGGAGGGTGGGGAGGGGCTGGGTGGGGAGGGGCTGGTCACCCCGTGGTGCCCTTATAAAACTCAACGTTTAACCTACTCACGCCGGCTTGTGCCCGCCCTCACAGTCGGGCATATTTCCTGAATACACCACGCCGCCGTTGACCCTGGCCATTGACCGAGCAACCCAACGTTCCTACCATACAGTACAGTAGTGTAGTATGGGGATTGGTGGCGCAGTAGTTAACGCGCCTGCGATATGAACACGGAGACTCGAGATCAATTCCCGCTCATGGCCAACACCAGCGACGATCGTCTGAACCGGTCCTGGGCCTCCCCTAGGTCGATTCAGTCTCAAATTAGTACCTGGTCTTTGCCCTAACAGTCGATTTAAGCTATCCTGGAAAACGTTGTCTTTTTTTGGCTTAATTGACACAGGGAGCAAGTCTTATGGTGTGTTTTTCCGAAGAATACAGTACACAAAATGGTCAAGGTCCTTAGTTTCCATAGTCAATAATCATCCTCATCACATTCATCAAGAGCATCACTTCAGAATATTTAGAGCAAAAATGTTTTATCATTAGAAGCATTTTCTTCACCTGCTTCATTACAATTGACAGCAGTTTCATTTATAAATAAACCATCGTTGATGAAACTGTATGATGACGGACCATATATGATAACACGCAAGTTTAATATGAAACGTCGTAGCAAATTCATGAGGGTCATTTAAATTGGCGAGAGATTTATACCGAAAATAAATTAAAACATGAAAAACTACAGGCTCAAACTTGATTTGGAGCGTTCTTTCGGTAAAGTCACGTAGAAAGAAAAACAAATTAAATAATAGCATACGACGTTTTAATTGCAACACAAGCAATCATCATCAGGTACGAATGAAAGAGAAAACAAACCTAGTAAACTTATAAATAGAATGCAATACAACACAGAGAGTCGGCTAACATAACAGTCAACACCCTACCTGGTTGATTACGTTCTTTCAAAGATTTCTACATTTGAGAGAGAGAGAGACAAAACACAGACACGGAGACACACAGACAGACACACAAACAGAGATAGATAACACAGAGACACACAGAGAGAGACACACACATAGGCACACAGAGAAACAACGCCTCATGCGCAGTTATTTATAAATTAACTCTCGCCCTGCGTGTGTCTTGTCGCTAGCCAGCAGCCATTGCAAGAAAGTTTCCATCTGCAGCCTGTCCAAGGCCAAGCTGCCCACCAAGTGTTACTTTTGTGAGTTTTCTTCCCGCACGCACGCTCGCTCGCTCGCACGCTCTCACGTCTGCCTAATAAGTGCGCTACTGTGTTATTCACAAGGAGACTTGATATTCTTGGTTCTTTTGGTAAAGTCATGTAGAAGGGAAACAATAAAATAGTAAAAATATCAAACAATAAAATTCTCACGACGTTTCGACTGCAACACAAGCAATCATCATCAGCTGTGGTTTGCACACCTGATGATGATTGCTTGTGTTGCAGTCGAAACGTCGTGAGAATTTTATTGTTTTATATTTGTATTATTTTATTGTTTCCCTTCTACGTGACTTTACCGAAAGAACCAAGAATATGAATCCCTGCAGTCACGAACGCTTTAAATCAAAGGAGACCTGAGTTCGATTCGTGGCCACGGCTAACATCAATTGACAGCATGATGTGTTTATGTGCTGCATGAGGTGGGGGGGGGGAATTGCCTTTTTACGTGATATAATCTTAGATTATAACACGGCATGTTGCATATAATTCCAAACACTTCACTCTGGACCCAGTAGTCCAAGTTCAATTTCCAGCGGTGCCAATAGCAGTGGTGAATGCTGTTTGAACCGGGTGTGGGCAGAGTGGGATATCCCACCTTTTCAACAAGCCGGACTGGTGAAGTAGGGTCAAACAAGCCCCTCAACCAATACAGGAAGGGGTAGCCTTCATCCAGCAGTGAATTAACATCAGGCTGTAAATGATTATAACTATTTTTAATAAACAGGACTGCTGCATGCAATCAAATGCCTTTGAAGGTCCCTGCAGTATAACGCAGCACACAGCAGATGGCTGCTTTTGGTGCCAGTAACCAGCCAGATTGATGTTCATGTCTTCGCTGGCTACCGGTGAAGCCAATAATTAACTTAAGCTGATGGTAATGACTTACAAGGTTTACCGCGTTTATGTAACATAAGTTTTACGTTGCCACGCACAAGAGATGAACGTGCACTCAGCAAATGGGAAGCCCTCTTGCTGTGTTGGACTAGAGAATTGCCCAGGGTAATGACTGTTCCAAACTGGTGGCTTCCAAACTGTGGAATTAACTTATCTTGGCACTGGAAGTGACTAATGCTTTTCCCACGATTTAAAACTCACCCTAAGTGGGTTTTGTTTAAAAAAACAATCTTAGCTTCACATGTAGATGGTGCATTGACTGAATGAAGGTAAAGAACATCATGTAATAATTAACTTCTTTCAAACCATACATAGCCAACCATGCTAATCGTAAAGGAAGAGCATTCCAGACGGCCGCAGAAGTGCATCTGTCTTTGTTCTATGGTTAGCCAAGAGATGTTGATGATGCTGCTGATGATGCTGCTGATGATGCTGCTGCTGATGATGCTGCTGATGATGCTGCTGATGATGCTGCTGATGATGCTGCTGATGATGCTGCTGATGATGCTGCTGCTGATGATGCTGCTGCTGATGATGCTGCTGATGATGCTGCTGATGATGCTGCTGATGATGATGTCCTCCGGCAGGTTACGTGAAGGCGCTAACGATTCCTGCCAGTGCTCGCCGGATCCGTGTGGTTGAACACAAGCCAGCGCACAGCTACCTGGGTAAAAATGTGGGAAGCGTGATGTAATTAAACAATGCACTGCCAGAACAGAATCAGAATATGTATTTGTACTGAAGGAATCCGATGACCTATAAAGCTCTATTTCACAGATGTCTGGTAGGGGTAGGTCAGAACGTTAAAACAAACACTACAAAAACACGATCGTGCAACGTATAGGAAAGGTAAACAAATCACTTTCAAATGTATACAAATACTACTAAACTATTGTTTTACTTACCAGGTAAAGCCCACCGAGCAATTGGCTTCTTTTTCAGAAGCGAATTGGCCACAAATGATAGCTCAATGAAGTTGCTTGTCACGTGTACATTTTAAACAGGAAAATAATCAAAATAATAAAAATGCAAATCTTGACTTAAAGCTTTCATGACTGCAGGAATTCATATTCTTTGGATCTTTCGGTAAAGTCACGTAGATAGGTTAAAAGAAAATATTTTTTGTTATTTTGTTATTTTCTTTGAACCTATCTACGTGACTTTACCAAAAGACCCAAAGAATATAAATACAAATTCATGTTTCTAAATGTGGAGAGAAAAACCAGAGGACCCGGAGGAAAAAAATCCACGCGACCACGGGGAGAACACACAAACTCCAAATATACAGGCGTCAGGGTCGCGATTGAACCCCTGACCTCCTGCATACCAGGCGAGGGAGTTAACATTACGTAACCATGGCGCCCCTTAAAACTGGAAGGCGAACTTTGCTTACGCTGTTGGTGTGCACTGCATAAAGCATTTCCCCTGTAATCTCTACGGCTAAAATACATTGAGACTGTTGGTGAGGTTTATTCCAGCTGGCCTTCGTCTCATGAGTGGCGACTAATGTATCATCAATTTGGTGACTCATTTTCCATTTTCTTTCCCTCACAGAGAGGATTTTATTTTTAATGCTTGCAAAGTGCTGCGAAAAAAAAAAGCGATTACAAACAATAAAAGCATAATTCTTAAGGTCATAGTTTTACTGCACTTACAGGCATTTTTATATAGCAAGGTTATGATTATTTAAAGAAAATGTCCAAACGATAACATTTTCCCACCTATTAATCACTCGAATTGAAATGTGTTTCCTACCCAGTATTCATTGTTAATATTATAGTTTCAGTTATAAAAGTCTTATCAGCATTTGATAACGTTCCAGATGTCTTCAGCTCTGCACGCTTCCTAGAAAGAAAACACTTTCTAAAATGACAAACATGGGGCCTTACTGATGGTTGTCCCATTATGTTGGGAGTGGTGGCCAGCATCACACACACGAGCACCTTTGTTTCTCCACTGCCGATGTTTACACACTGTACGAGGTACGCATTCGTGGTTGAGTCGACCTAGGAGAGGCCCAAGCCTAGCTCCGATATCGCTCGACGCTCGTGTTAGCCGGGGTCAGGAATAAAACTCAGGTTTGCGGGTTCATAGCACATTGCGCTAAACCACTGCACCACCACTCCACTTAATACACGGTACATTTGTACGTGAACAAAAATATTCCACAGTGACTTCAACACTCAATCGTTAATGCTTGCGAGTGCTCTGGAAACAGAAGTGATGGCCGCAAAGAGTGCACGGGAATGACATCGTCACAAACCTGACCGGTTCTGGTCCAAGTTTGACCAGTGCCAAACCTTTGGACCTTTATCAGGGGTATCGACATGTCCAGCCACCTTCAGAGCCATACTTTACTCCATCACTGAGTATTAACCATGCCTTGTGTGAAGAGTCACACCTGTAAAAGCAGTCTCGGACATCTGCAGCAAAAATTTTACTTTAATATTTTTGGCTGTCACGTTGAGTCGACGATGACCGCCCTACAGGTGAAAGGATCGCATGGACGAAGTATGAATCCACATGTGGCTAATGAGAATAATAATAATAACAACACACATACCAACATGCATTGTTAACATCTTTTTAGAGACGCGCACGATGGTTTGGACGCGACCGGCCGAAGCTATTAAACGTGGCCCTTAACTTTGAATGATGACTGTGCCTTGAAAACAGCCGTGAACGACTCAAGCCAGAACTCCATTAACAGCGAGTGGAAGGTGGAGAGGCCCGGAGATTACAGCGTCGCGGGGAGCACGGTCCGCTACGTGCGCCGAGGCATCTGGGAAAAGATGACCGTCAAGGGCCCCCTGAAGCAGCCCCTCAACGTCATGGTATGAGGGCTTGAACGCAACCCTTACTTGCTGCCAGCGGCGGCTATAGGCGTAAGCAAACCGAGCAAAACAAACTTAGGGCCCCAAATGGGCTCTAAGGGCTCCCAGATTCATCAAATATCACCTCAAATTCAAATCCGAATAAAGATAACAAGATCAATAATGTATAAACACGATCACACTCTATCATCTCTATCTCATCGCTATATTGTACGCATCTTTTTTTCTCTCTTCGAACTTAAAACAAAAAGGCAATTAATCTGCCTCATCTCTATTTTGTCCGCTTCTCTCATCTCACCGCATTTCTGTCTTGTCTATATTTCTCACGTATCTAATGACTACATGTATATCTCTTGTCTATATATTTTCTGTAATCTCACTAGCATTTTTAAAAAAACGTTACAGGGAGGCTCTCAAAATTATTGTTTCCCTTTGGGCCCCTCATCAGCTAGCACCACCAACCACCGCCACCGTCACAACCAAGCCCTCCCTCTCTCTGAACCTGGCAATTGATGAAATCCTACGCAGGTTCCTGCCATTCAACTCGTGTGGCCTATCTCTTGTGAGTTTCCATGTTTTAAATTGCTCCACCTCTTCTGCAACCAGCCCAGCGTGGCCTTGAAAGCAACACGAAGCTCCCCCCCCCCCACCCGTTTTATTACACTGGTCAACAAAAAAAACACATGTTTCTCTGGCCTGGATTTTTGCAGCTGTTTTAGACTAATTTCAGGGTGCTGATTCCAAATCTGATCTCAGATTTGCTCTATCACATCTCATTTTCAATGCTATCGGCATACCCCATTTTCATTGATTTTACCCGAAATTCACTCTGTCACTTATGATTGCAAGTTGTTGCGAGTCAGTGACTGCTTTAGTGTTAAAATATGGTGCTGTATTTTTAGGATAGTGAGTTTATAATATCATTTTATGTAGATATCCCCATTTATTCAATATTTTTATTCTGCAGTTTTTATTGAAAATGCAATATTTGATATCTCAAAAACCTGATGTGATAGACAAAAACTGATGCCAGATTTGGAATCAGCACCCCACAATTACATTAAACCCGTTGGAATACCTTATGCCAGAAAAAGTGTGTTGACCAGTGTTATTAAACCGACAATTGCTCTGTGCTAATGCATTACGAATGTGAGAAGGTAAAACTGCGGCAATGTAATAAATACATTTACGTGAAAGCCATGAATCTATAAAAAAATAAGTTTACGAGTTGCATGGCTACACACCGCAAAGACGCAGGATTGCCTCAATGCCATCTCAAGCGAACCAGCCAAGCGCCGGCTCAACTGATTCGAACAATAAGGTGAAAGTAAATCCACGTCGCACAATGCATTGCAGGGGCTGTCCTCAGTTAATACTCTCCATGTGTTCCGAAGATTCATTGCGTGCCCAAGAGCCCCATGGTAAAGACTAGACAGTGTAATGACTGCATTAATCAAATATAATCAGAGATCGAGCAGCAACGACAAAAAACGCAAGGCTCGTCTTGGCGACGGGGGAAAAAAAATTCTAATTACGTCGCCGTACATTTTGATTGCACCCGAATTATCTGGGCGGTTTGGTAAAGAAAATCTAATCCCAGGAGAATTATCATGCTCAATTAAATGCTGCACTCCCCAACATCGGTGGTTCACTGACAATCTCGCAAAGCAGACATCGAAGGGTTTCGAGGGCCGTCCAAGCCAAGCCGGCTTCGTGCCAGCGCCGCAGTAATAATCCATGACGTACCGCCATGTGGGAGGACATATTGGCAGAAGGAAGTGGCAAATTAATGTTTGGTCTAAAAACAGATGTAATTTTCGAAATACATTTTTTTTCAAAAAAAAAAAAAAGTGGGATTTCATGTTTTTTTCTGTTTCTTTCCGTGAGACCTCATCAGATGGGTTCAGCCAAAAGCATGCCAAACGTTGTCTCTGTGAGAAGTTTCAGTACCAGTGCACAAGATACAATGATGTCTCAATGGATGCTATATTCTCTGTGGCTACATTTTTGCAGATGTAGAAATGTAGGAGAGTAGCATTAATCCAGTTCTGAAAGATAGTCTTAATTCTTGGCCACTATAGATCATTTTGAATAATTAAAAAAAATTGTCAATCCACTGCTGGTTGGAAGCCTCTGCATGCCGTGTTGGTGACCATTCTCTATCACGCTGGTCAGCGTGGATTGGTCAAGGAGGTGGTACCTAGGACCGGCTTCAACTTATAATCTGCTAGCATTCACATTCAATGTTTCATCCCACTGAATAACACAGAAATGCACGGAGCTTAGTAAAGAGCTAAACCTTTGTGTTTGCTGTATTTTTTTTTAAACACTCACGCAATGCATACTGAATGTATATACTGCAACAAGGTGATTGTTGCTCACGCCACTGCTGGCCTCCGCTAGACGGAGCACTGGGGAGGCGCCCCTTCTAAAGCGTATTTGACCGATTGCCTCCACATTGAGCAACCCGATCTACACACAACCCGAATCTTGACTTTTAATTCCCCGTTTTTTTTGCATTCAAGGTGCTGCTCTTCCATGACCACAACGTTGGAATCCACTACGAGTTCACGGTGCCGGTGAACAGGAGCGCGCGGCACGGCGAGCGGCCGCGGACGCCCCTCTACATGTGGACGCACGTCGGCTGGGAGGACTGCAGCGTGCAGTGCGGAGGAGGTGCGGGCACAACAACTCACTGCATGCCACCGACCCTGTCCTTGGAAAGCATCCTTGGTTTGGAACCCGTAGACCGCCTGTGGTGGGGGGGGGGGACATTGCGGTTGGGTCACACGGTGGTGGGTTTACTCGGCACAACCAAACCAAGCAAAAGCTTAAAGGCCCCTGATTCACGAGAAATGATGGTGCCCTGAAATATCAGCACAAATTCAAATCGTAATGCACATAACAAGCTCATGAACGTAAAAAAAAGCCTCCTAAATGTGATCATCTCGAGTTGATCTCATCTCACTACGCCTCCATCTATTGTTTGGTATCTCTTCTGTAATCTCACTCGGATTTTATTGACTGAAAAGGGGGGGAGGGTTGCAAAGATTATTTCAGCTTAGGGCCCCCACTGAGTGACGAGCACCGCCACTGGTGTCAGATCCTCGGTTGCCATGTGCACGGCTGCCAATGCGGTACTGTGCCTTGAGCTCTGTGCCAGCTGCTTGTGACACAGACACTCGTACATTCACCCACTCATACACGCGTACGTATACGTTCATTATTTGGTGATATTGCATTGGCAGTGGTGCACAAGCACAAATAACAACAATAAAAAATTGCACATTCGTCAATAAAACACCGCCCTACAAGGGAAAAAATACATGAGGCGACATTGCGGGGCGATGGACCTTCTTCATAACACGTATATGGACAGGTAGAGTGGATACGAGTTGGTGACGGCACTTTACACACACATACCTATGCATATACACCTTGCTATACTGTCCACTCGCACACATTCCCACATATTAAGTGTACATGTACACGTGCACGCACAAGCGCATGCTTTCGGCAGCCTCGCTTGATTTAACTGAATGCAGCAAATCTGGACTTCGCGGTTGACACGTATGCTTGGCTTAGCTCGGAATCGTGCGTCATATCCAGAAGCTTTTATATTTATTTAGACTGGAGGAATCCGATGAGCTATGAAGCTCATTTTAGTAGATGTCCCGTAGGGGCGGGTCAGCAAATTACAACGGCAAGTTAAATTGATATAGAGTCCACGTCAATGCATTCCACTTCACCTTTGCACAGGTAATTGTGGGGGAAATGTTTGTCGAGGAGAGTTAAAAATAGAAAACTGTGAAATATAATTTACAGGAACCTGCTGCAATTCTACAAATAAGAAGAAAACAGCTTTCTTTTCGATTTAAAGCTTTCGTGACTGCAGGGATTCATCTTCTTGGTTCTTTCGGTAAGTCACGTAGAAGGGAAATAATAAAAAAATAAAACATAGTTAAATAAAGACAGTCTTTCCGACAGACCTGTTCTTCACCTGAGGACGGCTGTTTGCGTTGTGGCCGAAACGTCGTGAGAATTATTTTATTATGTATTATTTTTATTATTTTATTATTTCCCTTCTACGTGACAACCAAAAGAACCAAGAAGATGAAAACAGCTTTCGTATCATTTTATGAATTCTCATGGAATTTTTTGCAGAAACTTTACTCGGTACAGCAATGTTTTTGAGTAAAAATATCAACGTCTAGTGGCCAATGGACAATCCTTGCTCGGACATGAATCTGGCGTATAAATAATCTGCAATGCTTTGTTCATTTCCGACAACGCTGCCCGCCCTTTGGGAGGATGTACGTTACGCAAGGCCTGTCTTGTAAAGCCTCGAGACACAAGCTCGTGCAAATATGGGCATCTCGTTAAGCATTATATATTATTTTCCTTTCTACAAGCATCGCCGAGCTTACCACTCGAAGAATAACCGCAGTGGGTTACACCAAACCTCCGTAGTGTGACCTTGCTTCAACGGGGGGGGGGGGGGCATACAAAAACGTAGCGGGTGAACAAACTTTAAATAAATGTGAAACACTATGGGAACCTCATTTGCCAGTAAAAATATGATAATTGGTTTTTTACCCTTCTATCTGGCAACAAAACTGACACCTTTTTACAAGGAGTCATGTTTGCATAGACCGCAATACCTGCAGTCATAATACAAACAAAAGACATAACTCTGATAATGTGCACTGTCCTTGAAGTTGATTGGTCCACACCCGAGACAGCTTTTTTTAGAGCCTAGTCTCACATGGGTTGGACCAGATGACGCCAAAAGGCGCACAACTCCTTGTAAAAAGGTGTCAGTTTTGTTGCCAGATAGAAGGGTAAAAAATGTGAAACGTTCAACGGAACGAGACTCCGTTCCAGCTCCCGCCCACTGTGCACCTGAGGAAAAGTCTGCGATGCTCAGTTGCCACTGGGCTTCATTGCTACCGGTGTTAAATATTGCAGCAATATTTTTGTTACTTATTTATAAGAATTTAGAGATGGGAAGTGGGGGGGGGGCTGAGCTTTCAGCGGGGAGTGGGGTGGGGGAGGTCACCCCCCTGCTATCCCCACCTTGACGCTAGCGGGCTGCGTTGGTCTGTGATTATTTGCGGCTTTTTCTCTAACACAGTGTGGTCCTTTTCCGGCATTAAGAGACGTTCCCAAATTGGATAAAGACTGATGCTGAAAGTGGTCACATTCGAATGAAGGACCACCCTGGGAATTGTGTTAATTTTGCAGCATGCCGACAATGGCGTAGCGCACTTCTTGCATGGATATTGTCAAGTTTAGGGTAAACTACGTGATGTTAGTGTCAAAGTCTTGGAAATAAGAGTAGCATTTCAGCAGTGCGTGCCAGCTGCGTGTGCAAGTCCTTTTCAATTACCATTTAACGGGGTGGCACTAAAATGTTGCAAATAAAATAAACCGCTGAAAATATGAGTGTGATCCCAACACTCCGCAAATGTAACGTACGTTGAACTTATTTCGGCACCCGACGTCGCCAACCGTGCTAACCGGTTGTTTGCGCGTGTCATGGACAGGCGAGGTGCGGAGCATTTTGGGCTGCACGAAGATCGTCAACAGATCCCAGAGCTGCGTGCCGGACGAGGACTGCCGGAACGTGAGCCGGCCCCCGCTGCAGAACCGCCACTGCAACAGTCACCCCTGCCCAAACAGGTGCGGCCAGTGGCGGCCAAGTGGCAGCTGGGGCACCGTCGCACACGCATAAAGCGGTCAGAATCAGAACCAGAAAGGGTTTTATTCGCCATGAAAGTTTGCACAGACAAGGAATTTACTTTGGCCGGAAGGTGCATACATTCAACATTTAGGAATCTTAAATCTTAAATAAGTGGTTTACAAGTCTAACTATACTAAAGGTACAAGTCTAACTAATACTAAGGAGCTAAAGTATGTAAAAATTAAATAAAATATAAATATACAATAGCTATAATATACAATATAAAATTACAAAAATGCAAATAGGGTAACATAGTGCAAATATGGCAGGGTGTCATTGTGCAGATATTGTGTTAAAGTCAGTTTGTGGCGTGAGGTTTTGGTCAGGTCTACTCTACGGAGGATGCTGCGGATTGCATGGAAGGATTGGGGGTAAGCGGCTTGGATGCGCGTGATGGAGCGCGACGCTAAAGGTTTATGTAGATGTTGGCCCCTCGCGTCAAAAGATGACGGTAAAACAATAATTTCTTTAAAACACCTCCGATCAGCACGGTTGGCTGCGTGCGGTGCGAAAGAAGTTCAACGCCGCGACTGCGGCTGTTAAGAATGACGTGTTGGTTGCAGTCTCTCGCACAGTGGCTGCGCTGATAGCTTGACGTTTGGAGAAAGGTGGGTTGCCTGTCTTAAAAGGAGGGTTGTGATGACGAGTGGGACACACACGTGTGGAGGATGCAAGAGGGCTGTTCACTTAGAGACGTATTGGATCAGGCACCCCAAATGTCGGTGACCAGGGGGAAGGCCAAAGAGAAGAAGAAGTTTTTCCCTCTTCTGCTATTGTAAGTAATTGTGAGATATTCGTGGTCTCACGATACGTCCCAGCTGTTTGTAGCACAGAGGTGGCAACTCTGGTGTGTAGTGTAGCTAGTAGCGAATCACCCCCCACCACCCCCACCACCATCTCCTTCCTCGCAAATGAAACGGAAACTGATTTAGCCGCTGCGTTTTTCAGCGCGCCCTTCGCCAGGTGCGGCTTTAATGGAGCCAATTGAGAAAATGACGACGCGCGACTGCAATTTTCGGCGATCACCACAGCGGCAGCGCCGTACGAAAGCTGCCTTGGCACGGGATGCTTTTGGAAGAGGGGTGCTTGATTTTGTTTTGTGGGCGGGGGGGGCGAGTGAGTGAGAAGGCACAGGAGGGGTGCATTAACGGGGCCTGGGTGAGAAGGCGCGAGTGAGAGTCGGCAAGCACTTTTTTGCCCAAAGTAATCAATGCCGGTCAAGTACCAGGCGAATCGGTGCGTTATGGAGGATGCAAGAATACCGTACCTTTTATTGAATGCTTGAAAAAAAAAACAAAGCCCACCCTGGCATGGCCTGCGAAAATAAAATCTGCAGATGTGTGCTAAATCTTGTTAAACTCTGTTAATGTTGATGCCTGCCAAAGTTTGTGTAATGCCATCAGAAGTTGGATCTAATACAACTTTGGGTTAAGCTTAGCATAAAAAGCCACTCATAGTGTTCAATGTGCGTGTAATCCCAGCACAACGCAAAAACAATACGGACGTACGGCGGGTATTTGTGAGTTAGTGCATGCCCGTGCGTGTGTTTTAAGTACTTTACGCGAGCAAAACATTCCATAAACATTGTCCAATGTGAAATGTAATTTCATCTCCCCCATGATCCCCCTCCGCCCCACCACCTAATTCTTATTTCAACGCTGCACGGGTGTTTGTATTCCAAATGCTACCCATGGAGGCTCATCCAGTTATACTTTGGCAATCGAAGCTTACACGAGACAGAGTGTAATGTTACTCTTAGCCGCAGCACCTCTGTTTCTCTGGACAGAATAAGTTTACACACACACCCATGTTTGGCGATTCATCTTATTATTCCAGTTAAAATCTGGTGAAAGGAAAACAAATCGAAACAAATTCTTATTGCCAAAACCAACGGTGTTTTTTTAAATACGATTCGTTTACGTTATAATACTTTAGGATTTAGTGGAACTATGAAAGCGGGACTGATCCTCGATCACGAGACCAAGGAGAATTAGGGATAAAAGTTCCACGCGAGTCGTGAGACTCGCACGAATGTTGCCATAGGGCAGACGGATGCGCAGTGGTGCGATCAAATGACTGAAAGTAAATGCGATGCTGAAAAATGATACAGCGTGAAAAAGTAAACGCTACTACAGCCACGTAAAAAAATTCCTTGGAATTCTAGCAACAAGTGGATTGACCAGCAGTGGTCAATCCACTGCTGGATGAAGGCCTACCCCAAGAATGCTGGTCATCATGAATCTCAGTGGGGCCTTACCTGATGAACTAAAAAATCGTTTAGTTTTTAATTTAGTTTGAATATTTGGGGGCACGGAGGTCGAGAACCGCTGCTCGAGCACTTTCACGCAGAAACACTGACGACGGGTGCTTTGCCGACGTCAGGTGGAAGGTGTCCGACTGGTCGCCCTGCTCGCGCACCTGCGGCAAGGGCCTCCAGACGCGCTCCGTCTCGTGCCACTTGCACCTGCCCGGCGGTGGCTCGGTGCGCACGCGCGACGGTCGCTGCCCCAAGCCGCGGCCGCCCTCGTCCCAGGGCTGCCAGGGACACGACTGTCTCGGGGTGTGGCAGGCCACCAGCTGGTCCCAGGTGAGCTGTCGTCTGGCCTGTCTCTACCTTTCTCTCCATACACGTGAATTTACTCCAGCATATCCTGCTGCCGTGTAATGGTTAGCACGAAGGGTCTTTTTACAGGTCACCGGTTCAATTGAGTCACCCTGGTGGGGCAGTTTAAGTGATTGGCAGAGTTTTTAAATCTCGTCCCCTCCCTCCCCCACCCCGTCTGCCCACTCAGCAGTATACATTGGTGCGCCACGGCCGATTGATAGGTCGCTTTTGGTGAACTAAAGTGCGGGTATTCCCATCTCATCCAAAACATCGGACCCGAGTTGAAGAGTAGACCGAATACCTTCTAAAGGGGGCTCTGTTGAGCTCCCTCAAGTGGAGGCCTTTCCATCAGCAGTGGCACGAGGAAGCAATTGCAGGGCCCGCACGTTTACCTCTTCTCACGTGACGTATTGGTCCAACTACCACACAAGGCTCGCAATTGTGAGTCGCGTGCGCGAACCGTCACCGTGCTACGTCGCGGCAGCGTCTCCCGCGTGACGAAACGCTGGCAACGTATACGAACTAAAACTATTAAACTAAACAATTTTCTTTTTCCAGGTAACTCCCACTGAGCTACATCGCTCTTTTTCAGAAGTGACCTGGCCACAAATGATAGTCCAACGAAGGGGCTTATAATGTGGCAATTTATAGCAGCCAAAATATTCTTTCAGTGCATGTTTCTAAATGTCGAGGGAAAAACCGGAGGACCCGGGGGAAAATTCACACGACCACGGGGAGCACATACAAAATTCCAAATGTACAGGCATCGTCGGGGTCAGGATCGAACTCACGACCTCCTGCTTACCAGGCTAGGAGAATCAACATCTCGCCACCGTGGCACCCATACGCACAGGCGCTGAGCTCGCGGTGATGCGTGGTCGGGGCTCTTGTCACGCAGTGCTCGTCGCGTTGCGGGAAGGGCACGCGCGTGCGGACCGCGCAGTGCACGAGCCCGCACGGGCGCTGCCTCACCACCAGCCGCCCCCGCGAGCAGGACGGCTGCGAGGACTACTCCCAGTGCTACGAGTGGAAGACCGGCGACTGGTCACAGGTGTGTCACGGCACTGACAGACAACAACAACAAAAATCCCCCCGTGCAATAGCATGGGGCACGGCACAAGAAAGGGGGTTGGTTGGCCAGCACCACGCCAGGCCACCTTTGTCTCCCCAGTGGTGATGTTTACACACCGCGCCAGGCACTCGATTAAGGCTAAGTCCGACCCACAGCAACAACAACAACAACCGCCATTCGCCACAATGTGGCGGTGACATCTCCACGGCGCTTGTGCCAGGCTATGTGTACTTTAAGGCCACGTGAAGTGTCGAAACGCCCGCTGACAGAAGGTCACGGGGACAGACCCAGGTGCCATGAGTTTACTGACTGAGATGACTGGCAGATGCACCGCCTGTGCCCCCTCTACTGAGCCGACTTGCTGCGTTTCAGCCACCTGACCTGGAGCACCACCACCACCATTGTTATATGCAGATAGTGGGGCGCAGTAATGGTGTGAATAATAATAATAATGTATACACAGGGGCCCACGGGTTGTAGGGGCCCAGACTCTGGGCTATGAAGAGGGTAGTAAAATTTACAGAAGGACCCATTTCATTTGTCCCCATACTTTGTCAGTCGTTGGGGTAGTTTGACCATACTTCACCATGCTGGTCAATGTGGGTTGGTGTATTGTCACCCAGAACTGGTTCAGATGTCGCTCGCCAGTGGTGAATTGATCGAGTTCATAGGCTCTGCGCGCTAACCACTGCACCACGTAGCACCACGTAGCGGTGTGGAAATTGAGTAACTTGCCCCATGCGGAGTAGAACGCACTATGTGGGGGAATATCAGGCTTAACCGATTTATTTTAGAAATCGAGGAACTCGAGAGAACATTTCACATACAAGATGAGCAGCCTGCTTGCTATACTACCACCCGCTCTCCGTATCATAGCCCTGCAGCCGCGTGTTTGCTACACGTGATCACATGTTCCACTAGCAAACGCGCGGCGCGCTCGCTCGAGACGCGCGGTCCCTCTCGGGGAGACGCTCGGCGAACTCACCGACTTGGTGTCGTCTCTCCCCACCCCTCCCGTGCGACGTCGGCGCGTCGCGCCAGTGCTCGACGAGCTGCGGCCGGGGTCTGCAGTCGCGCGTGGTGCACTGCATGCACCGCGTGTCGGGCCGCCACGGCAGCGGCTGCGAGGCCGACGGCAAGCCCGTCACGTACCGGGAGTGCGGCGCCGGCGAGTGCGACAGGACCTTCGATGCCAACACCATCACCTCCCCGCGCCTCGGTACGTACGCGTGTACGTACGCGTGTACGTACGTGTGTACGTACGCGTGTTGAACTTCTTTCGTCACCGTACGTAGCCGACCGGGGCTGGTCGGAGGCGCGGGGAGATGAGGCTCCGTACGTAGCCAACCGTGGTTGAGGCTGTCGCTGCGACGACGGGCGTGTTTTGCGCTTAATGTTGAAAGTATTTATTTTTAGTTATTTACTTTCAGTGACTTGCTTACCTCTGCTATACTATAGTCAATCAAATGCACTCAAACATTTTACATAGCATATTTTTGTATTACCTGCGTACCAGCACCTGTTGAGAAACACTTTAAACACGGGACTGAATGGATTTTTTTTGCTGCCCCTAAGAAAGACCAAAACCTTCAGTGAGGCAGTGTTTACATCCGTGCTTTTGGCAATGAGAAAACAGCTCGAGAGAGAATCTGTGCAACCCATTTACTATCCCATCTCTTTTGCTGCCCGAGGCAGCTGCGGAGTATTCATATTTACTGAAGCCGGCGGTGTTTCTGGCTCCAACGAGGCCACGTTTGTCCGTATTTGGTCATTCCTGTTCAGGTTCAAGTTCATTTATTAGGTATAGCCCTGGGAGCCATTCGGCTCTTGAATCGGGTGCAACCGCAACAAACAAAAACATGAACAAAAAACATCTTAAAGTGAATATGTGACTAAGTGCAAACAGAAAATCCAAGAAAAGACAGCAAAATATTGCAGAAAAAAACACCGTACACCAACGCTGTGTGCAAAAATCCCAGTGGGATGCAAGTGCATCGGGCTTGCACGCAGATGTAAAGAGAGATGAATGCGTGCATTAAAATTGTATAAACTTGAGTACATATAATGCCACTTGGTGGGTCAACCACTGGGAGATGTCAACAGTGGTTCTTCCTATGGAGAGACTTGGCTCCTGTCATATCAACATGGAATTTCCACCCCTGGACCATGAATGGAGAGTACCACCCCGCTCTTGTTAGAGCAAGGAGACAACTGAACTCTGTCTTTGAAGTCAAAGTTCAGTATACAGTGTGTTTCATCATCATCATCATCAGTCTGCTGCTGACCGAAGGCCTCCACAAGTCGTTACCATCTCTCACGATCCTGTGATGCAGTAATCCACCAAGCGACTGCACACAAACTCTTTCCATTGCTCCATCTGCTTGGTAGAAGTCTTCTCGGACTCGTTCCATCCCTAGGCTCGTCTCAATTCTTAACCATCATCCACCTTCTTGGTTCTTTCGGTAAAGTCACGTAGAAGGGAAATAATAAAAATAAAACATAATAAAATAATTTTCACGACGTTTCGGCCACAACGCATTTTTATTATTCTATTACTTCCCTTCTACGTGACTTTACCGAAAGGACCAAGAAGATGAATCCCTGCAGTCACGAAAACTTTAAATCGACATCATCCACCTGTTTTTTTCTGGCTCTCAATATAATGACAAGCACGCAACTCTCCACGCTTCTTCGCACACCATTTGGTTTTTGTTCCATTTTTGACACGATGTTGCTCGCCGTTAAATAATTTTCTTCTGACTTTTTAAACA
Source organism: Lampetra planeri (assembly GCF_965212315.1). Classification (NCBI taxonomy): domain Eukaryota; kingdom Metazoa; phylum Chordata; class Hyperoartia; order Petromyzontiformes; family Petromyzontidae; genus Lampetra; species Lampetra planeri. The sequence continues at coordinate 23,073,901 of NC_136109.1, read as the reverse complement.
AAAAAACTATTCAAACTAAACTATTTTTATTTTTGCAGGTAAGGCCGACTGAGCTGTCTAGCTAATTTTCAGAAGCAACCTGGCTACAATGAATAGTCTTCTTGGTTCTTTCGGTAAAGTCACGTAGAAGGGAAGTAATAAAATAATAAAAATAAAACATAATAAAACAATTCTCACGACGTTTCGGCCACAACGCAAGCAGCCATCCTCAGGCGAAGAATGAAACACCCCAAGCTTGGAAAAATACAATGAATAGCTTAACAACGTGCCTTATCACGTAGAAACTTAAATCAGCCTAACACAATTAAACGCGCGTTGATACTAAACTTGGAGGGGAAAACGGGAGGACCCGGAGAAAACTCCACGCAAACTCCAAATACACAGCGGGCGTCAGGCTTTGAACCGAACCTGCGACCTCCTGCATACCAAGCGAGGGAGTTAACATCTCCCCACCGTGGTTCTCTTTTCACCCGCGCACCCACCAGTTGCGCTGACCTACAAGTGCCTCGGGGACCAGTGGTCCGTGTACTGCCGCCTGGTGCGGGAGCGCCAACTGTGCCGTGACCTGCGCTGGTACCAGCGGTGCTGCCAGACCTGCAGGGACTTCTACGCGGCCGCGCTGCTCGCCTCGGCACCACCACGACAGCCGCCGGCCTTCCCCGCCGCTCGGCCGTCGGGCAGCTAACAAGCGCCGGGGGCGGCCACCATTGCGCGACCTTCCCACCCCCCCCCCCCAACACCGAACTTCACCGACCCGACTCCACTCACTCCGCCGATGCCTTCGCAGCCTTCGAACCCCAACGGTCGACGGCGGGTCAAGCGTTCAGATGTTTTCGTTTCTACGTGGCGAGATCCGCTCTGGGTTCAGAGGAGGACTTGTGATTGTTGTTGTTGTTCTTGTTGTTGCTGCTGTCGTCGTCATCAGGAAGAATAAGAGCACACTTGAGATTGTTATTCTAAAAGCTGCGACAGTAAGTTTTGTGTAAACGGAATTTTTTATTGTGACTCTGCAGGGTGCGATGGTGATAAGTTACCAACAGCTCGTTAATTACTGGTGCTCAAAGCGGACGTGTTGGCGTTAAACACTTGTCACCTCCAAGCAGCCAAGCAGCCAAATCTGAGTAGCAACTACCTCTAAACAGTGCACCTCATAGTCTGAGGCATTTTCAACGTTCGTTTTTTTTTATATAAAAAATTAAAATGTAAACTCCGGTTTACAAATTCACTCTGTTAAACTCAGCTAATATGACAATGGGGAAACGCTGGTTATGATTGTTTTTTTTTAGATCATCAAAATTCCTGTTCACATAGGAAGTTATTGCTGCTTAAACACTTGAATGAACCTTCATCATTGACCGCGTGGGAAAGTGAGTCAACATCTGTTGCTGCATTTCCTGTTTGAGTCCAAATACTTTACAACAAACTCAGATGGAAATATGTTGTAGAGTATGGTTGCTGAATATATTTTGGTGGTTGCTGAATATAATAGTTTTATATATATAACGAATAACAATTGTGTACTTAAAGTGTGTTCTTGACAACGGTCACTTTTGACCACGACTCATTACTAAGTGGCTTGAGTCTCGCTATTATGCAAATAACGTCCCGCAAGTGATTCGGCTAGACAAGCGATCTCTTCATCGAAATTAGTTTGTGCTGTGTTTTATGCACAATATCCCATGTTGACTATGCTTTATGGACAGAGAGACGCACGCCATCACAGACCCATTAACGTTTCGCTCAACTCTCGGCGGTTGAACCCTTTCACACACGTGAGATGGAGGCCCAGTGCATGTGTACCTACGTCAGTAAATTGTGCTCTCTCGGAACGGGCAGATGGTAATACATCTCTATTCCAGTCTCCCCACTTTCTGAAGTTTTCTTCTGTGTTGAGGACACCGCATTTTACGCGATTGTAAATTGTTGTTCTTCTTACCCTCTCTCTCGGCACCCGTCTCTTTTTTTCCCCCGTGCGAAGTGGGGGTGGAACGATCCATTTATTCATCAATGATGCCTAACCTCATGGTAATACGTTCAATCACGTGCATGAGACTATTTTTCAATTTGTATATGATGTATGCAAAGCGTCCAACGTCACCCCTGCAGCCTCTAGACCAGGGGTCGGCAACCTACGGCTCCGGAGCCGCATGCGGCTCTTTACGGGCTGCTTCTTGACGATATGTACGTATGTACAGTATGTACTCAGATGCATTGCGGCTCTTGAAATACTGAATTTTGTACCGAATTGGAAAGAAATGGCTCTTCTTGTTATTTTGGTTGCCGACCCCTGCTCTAGACGGTGCGACCATACACCACAATGTAGAAATTAAAAAAGATTGGTTCTTAATCGGACCACAATTCCGAAATGGGACACTTCATTTGACGTCGACGATTAGCTCACAAAGGCAAAGAGAACATGCAGCCAAATCAGAACAGGGAGGTGACAATATCAAAACCTTGAATCGCTGCACACCAACCTTTCCCGTCGCGGTGAAGCCAAGACGGGATAAGTCGCTTGGCTGATATCGGTGCTAAGTTGTATACGGCACACATATCTGCCCATTATCCATAAACGCAATGAAGTGAACTGGTGCTTGCTCTTATAGGTGTAATGTATTCACGTTTATCAAGGTATACAAACGTGTCCAAGCACATGCTGCTCTTTTGGTGGGGAGGAATGGTGCTAAATTAAACTTGCACTGAATTATAGAAGCAGCTTTTTTAAAATGACATTGCATTGGGTGTTTTTAAATGAAAAACTTTGACAGCTTACAAAAATCACGTGTATTTTATAATGTAAATAAAATAAAGAAAATTGCCGGTGGTGGTGTACAAGTACAAATCAACACATCTCATCGCTTCGCTGATTTTTCTGATTTGTATTTTGGTTTACCAAATAAGTCGCCGCGTTCTGTCAGCATTATTTTTCAGATATCAATATAAACAACTATTATATATATTTAAAAAAATATGCACATGGTTATATTTAAAATATGAAATGTGTTATCGCATTATATAGACCACGTAGAAATATATAAATTCATTTTTTCATAAAGGTCTTTACCACGGTGATCATCATTGTCATTGGAATTTCAATCATCCTCATTTTTTACTCGTTCACAGAAAACTTTCTGAACCTTGAACAATGTATGTACAGACGACGTTTGAGATTCCCATTGCCAGATCTGCTGCGATGCCGTCTACGAGCCTGTGTGAATTTTTGCTACTGATTCTAGTAAAAAATAAGTATAACCCGTAAAAACAAAGTTTTCACTATAAATCCTTTATATGTGTGGCAGCGAACTTAATATAAAGGATTTAAAAATATATTCGCCTGTGGAGGACACGGGGATCGATCCCGCGACCTTTGGCATGGGAAGCGAGGGCGTTACCAACTGCGCTACTCCGCCCCCGGCCTGTGGAGGGGTTACGCTCTGGGCTCTTATACTGTAACGTTCAGCCAAAGCCATGAATGAGTTCTATTTGAATATATGTAAAATAAAAAAATGTTGCCTAAAAAGTGTAAAATTTTAGGAATTTTTTTTCACGAACATTAATTGTCTAGCACAACGAGTCTGTGTTGAAAATGTCAGCTCGATTGGATCACGGGAAGTGGGTTAAAAAACGAGCGAAAGATTTGCACGGTCGTAAGCAAGCAAGCACGCAAGCAAGCAAGCGAACTTAATATAAAGGATTTAAAAATGAAATAATTTATTAGAATCCATTTAAAGACTTGCATCTGTTTCAAACGTTACCCACCAACGCACACACACTCAGTTCATAATGCAATAGACGTACGCTATATATAATTACCATAACAATTAAATCGCTGTTGTATATTGTTTGCTGAACATGTTATTTCCAAGATGAAATATACTGTTTCGTCGAAACTATTTTTGTTGTTGGGTCGACGAAAGTTGGGTATGAAAACTGCGTTGCTGCAAAATGTAATTACAAGCCTCGTGAGGAAAGTACATATTTGATCAAAATGTATTTCATGGGACGTTTATGAGTTATCTTCTTTATGGCAATGACTCCATCACAATAGCCCCATGGATAATGTGGTAAAATGCAATGTGCTAGCCGCTTGCGGTGATTGTTTTGCAAGCTATGTGTGTGTCGCGCAAGCAGGGACTTACATTTTTCACTGAATATTGTCCGGTTTGCTGGTGGACTTTGTATAGGTGGCACGTGACGAGAAGCCACAGCCATAGCGAGGATTATACTGAGGGTCGCTGAGCCAGACTCGGGCTGAAGTTAAACCCTCACCCTATGACCAAATCAACAGGAATGCGACCGATCTCATCACATCTTGGAAACTAAATAGGATTGAGCCTGGATAATGCTTTGCTGGCTGACCACAAAGCACAGATTGTTATAGGATGCAGGACTACGTTATGAGTACTAGAGGGCAATTAAGCAATTCAGCTCTGCATCCATCCAATTGACAAGAAGAGCAAAAAATGACTCCAGCTTACACGAGGATGTGTGACGCCGACTGCTACGTGGTAGGTGTTTTCCCACACGTGCTCAGAGAGGACAGATTGGTGAGATACTTGTTGGGAAAGGTGACCAATACTCCTGGGGTGTGGAACCACCACTCGAGGCGGGAGAGAAGAGGCTTTGTCGGGTTGGAGTTGGAATTTCAATACTCGACAAGGTGGACCTGCCGGGGGTGTACTGCAGCCTCTGATCGAACAGCAATTCCCAACTGCTGCATAGGTGTTCACCAGCTGTGCTGTTTAGCTCTCTGATGCGTTTTCTGGACGTAGCTGTGTGCTGCTCGGGCAACGATGCCCAACGTTTTGCTCCGGTGTCTTAGGAGCTTCTTCAGGACCAATTTGCTTTTGTTCAGCCACTGAATGGAGTTCGTTGAGGAGCTCTCAACACGTGGACAGAAAGGTCAAGACATCGTGCTCAACAACACACGGAACAAACAAAAAAAACACAGCACAGAGTTGCAGGGCAAAACCGCAACAACATGGGCAGGAGTGATACACCACCCTGTACTGATACATATTTAAATAGCTTGTTGGCCAAAGGGAAGCAAAACACCTTATCGGCTACATTCATTGCAAACAAAAGTCTGCAACAGGGAAGTACTTCAATAAAGGACAATTAAACGTGAGATGAGGAGGACGCATTTGCTTCCCTTGGGGTTTGTCGACAAATGTCCAAACGAGTGGCCCATTAAATGCACACAGATACCAAAAGGGCACACAACACATTCCTGCGGAGGGAGCTGGTAGGAACGTTGGGTTGCTCGGTCAATGGCCAGGGTCAACGGCGGCGTGGTGTATTCCGCAAATATGCCCGACTGTGAGGGCGGGCACAAGCCGGCGTGAGTAGGTTAAACGTTGAGTGTTATAAGGGCACCACCGGGTGACCAGCCCCTCCCCACCCAGCCCCACCCCTCCCACCCCCACCCAGCTCCACCCCCACCCAGCCCCCCAACCTCCCCACCCAGCCCCTCCCCACCCTCCCCACCCAGCCTCCCCTCCCCACCCAGCCCCACCCTGCCCCACCCTCCCCACCCAGCCCCTCCCTGCACGACGGACACAATAATCCCCTGTGGGCTGGTGTAACCAGGAGGTTCCTACCAGTATTAAATAGTAAAGCTACATCAGTTATATTTAATGAAGGGCGGTCAAGTCCGGACTTTGTATCAGTCTCAACACCAAAGTCTCGTGATGGGATGAATGGACCACAGAGAAAGACTGGAGGCTTCTGTAGGCAATGTTTTTGCAAAGACTGCCTCTTATGGCTGAACTCATCCTGAAATGCTTCTTCCTTGACTCCGATTGTTAACGCAGCCAGCTATGCGTGCAAGCGCGCCTGTCAGATTGAATTTTGCGAATGCAGAGCTTTAACTCGTGCGCAACCCCAGCCTCAAACCAAACTCTAAGTGCCTGTTGTTTAAGCATATTGCATAACGGCTACCATGGTGATTCATCCCCTTATTTACAAAAAAGTGTTGCCTTTTGCCTACGGTTTTTGTTTTAAGAAAAAAAACACAAAGGGGCATTTATGAATGCATCTAAAGGCAAACAGAAGCCATCTGTTTGAATGTCACATATTTAAAAGGAATACATCTCACTTAGCGTGCAATGCTACATCAGCTATCTATATTGCTAAAGTAATAACCATGGTACTTTACGTGCAATTTTGGAAATGGTTGTGACGCTAAAATTATTATCGATTTTCTAGTTGTCCCAACAATTGGATATGAAGAGCATTAAAGTGGCTTGGTAGCAGTATTCGCTGTTCTCCTTCACGGAGACCAGGTGACCTGATAATAATCCATCTGTAAGTAGTACACTTGAAAGTATGTAGAACTTATTTAGCACTGTACGTAGTCATACCGTGCTAAGTTTATATATACACTTAAATGATGCATTGTACCTCTCCGCTGTGTTGTTTTGGCATTATGTCCGACGTTTTGATCCACGTGCTTGGAGCTGCTTCAGGAACTTAAATACAGAACTGCACTGGAATGCATTTTTTATGATTGGAATTCGAGTCTCATTTCCAATGCCACCACAAGAAGCCAACCTGAGAATCAAATTGAAACCGAATTCTATTCACATTAGCATACACACTTGCACTTATTGGCTTTCAATGTGGTGCTTTGTGTGTTGGTTTACAGCTGTAGGGCACTTTACATGAAAATACAACAAAGAATACAGCCAATACTTCGTTGGTATAGAAAGTACTATTTTTATTTTTTTGTATAGCCGGATTATGAAAATCGCCAAGCAATGTTTTGTTTCCCATTATAAATCACGCGCGATATACATTGCTGACAGCTGTTGCAACATGCAAACTCGATGTCAAATTGCTTTTGCGTGTGGATGTCTTTGGCTTCAAAAGTAATCTAATGATTATGAATTTAAGCATATATTTTCTAGCCTTAACATTAATTTCTCGAATGTTATGCTATGAGTGGTGCACCGAACAGATTTCTCCCCCCCAAAAAACTGCACAAATTGTGCCGTGAAAATAAACAGGGTATTTTTTTGGGCAATTGCAGAATTATGCAGAAAGTCGGGAAAGCGTAATCAGTATGTGACATTAATATCCACGTGCAGATGTTTGCTTCTGCAACCATTCCAGCTGTCCGTTTTTGTAATGATTCTCGACGGGTCAAATGTTTTAACCAAATGGTATTTTATGATGGAAAAAAACAACAACCGTGCACGCACGAGGCATTGTGTAACGATGCAATGTGTGCAATACACTGAGGAATCTTTCCCAAATGCGTGACCGCGTGCAAGCTGAGCAGAAGACAAATTTGCAGATTAGAAAATGAAATGGGAAAAAAAAATGAGAATTGGAGCCATATTCTGTTACACATATAGAAAGCATGTGGACGATTTAAAATAATATGTCCTCTCATTCAGAGTGTGGAAATATATTTTGAGTGAATTATATTGAATGTTCAACCAAAGAGATGCAGCGGTGGGTGCTCGATAGATTATTGCATCTCAGGGTTGTGAGAGGTGGCGTTGGCTTGGAGAGGCCTTCATCCAGCAATGGATTGGCCACAGCTGTTGATGATTATATTGCCCTTTCACAAATACACTAACTACAGCCTTAAAATGCCTGAGATCGTTTCCGATGGCCAAACTCCTTGCAGAGAGAGAAAAAAAACGCGTGGCACATGGGTACGTTTTGTAAATCTGACCGAATTACATTTGGATGGTGTATATTTCGTTTGATCCGGATCTATGTAAACGATCAACTTTGTTATACAGTCTGGTGTTAATATAGTGCTCTATTATAAGTAATTAATGATCATATTTGAAAAGGGATGTCATGGAAGAAGCGAGAGCGTTGTAGAATAGTCCAGAGTGCAGAGGGCTCGGATGAAGATGCCAATGACGCTCATAAGTGAATATTCATTGATACCATTGTGTACCATACAAGACTGGATCTGAGTAGACCTTTGTTTTATCAACTAAACGACTGAACAACACACTCCTGGGAAAGTATCGACAAAGAATCCGGGCTACAAAGTCAGGCCAAGTTTAAGAAACTGCAATATTTCAGACATGTGACCGGAATGAATGGTGATCAGCTGCAACGGGCGGTGATGTAGGGAACAACGGGAAGGTGTTTGGAGAAGAGGAAAGACCACGGTATGAGTGGATGTCAAGCAGCAAACGATGGACGAGACGGGAGCAATCTCGGTTGAAAGGTGCAGCGATGGGCATGGAGAAAGTGGAGAGATCACCGCGAGGAGACATCGGTGGAGGAAACGGCCGTGCCCACTATGGCCTAAGAAGACAACCGAAATAAAAATAAAATGCCCTCCTCATCTATTAAACGTTCCTTGCATTAGACACCCGTTAACATGATGCCAACGTGCGACACGCATAGAATATTGACGCGAAGGTGCCCTTACAATCTAACAATGTCGTATGAAAAGCACGTTCTTGCAAAAAAAAATGTTCTAAATGCGGCAGGTTGTTAGCACATTTTCTGCGAGCTGAGAACACATTGTGTGCACTGAGGCCTTAATTTAGCAGCCGCTTTAGAGAGCGCAATGACGACCGGGGACGGTGAATGTCAGATTGTGACAATCACTTCATAACGCGAATGAAATATCGATAATTACTGAACGACCAAATAGGGTGGTTCAGTGGTGGGTTATATCGGATGCGTTATATCGCAACCGGTGGTGGGGCCACACCTCGTCACCAACTTGCACTATCCAGGATGGTAAAGTATCAAAGATCAAAGATCCCCCGTATAGTCTGAACAGACTGTAGGGGCAAGTGCTGTTAGCGAGCACCTATGAAGGCCGGAACGGTACACGAGGGGGTGGGAGGCCAGCACCACGCCCGACCGCCTTTGTCTCCCTAATGGCAATGTTTACACCTCACCAGGTACTCATTTGAAGCTGAGTCGACCTAGGGGAGGCCCGGGACCGGTTCAGATAATCGCCACTGGTGTTGGCCGTGAGCGGGAATCGAACTCGTGTCGCCGGGTTCATAGCGCAGCGCGCTAACCGCTACACTATCGCTCCCCACAAAGTATGGTAAAGTACGGTAAAGTATGGACAAACAATCTCCGCAACCAACACGGCATGCGGAGGCCTTCAACCAGCAGTGGATTTATGAAGGGTCGTAAATTGAATCACCAAAAATTTACAAAATTGCTCAAAAACTGTAGGAAATTGCAGCGGATTGTATCCAACCATCCATCATTGTTTGCTGTGGGTAAATATAGAAATGAAACTTAGCAACTGAATAACCATACATGTTTACGAATAATATAGACGTTTTACTGTAAAGCATTAAATCATAATATGTTTTACTATGTGCACCAACTTAAAAATAACAGTAATCCTAATAAAACATCTATATCGTTTGTTTAATCATTACGTTAAATATGTACAGCGATATCCGCAGAGCTTAATGCATTTAACATGTTTGTACCGGCTGGAGACAATGTTTTCTTGTGCGCGCTCAAGCCGTTTCTCTGGCCGTGTTCCACAACTGCATGTTCCATACCCAACGTAAACCCATGGCTTTTAAATTATCCTGGGACCATTGATAAAATAGCCTCCAGATTTACAACACGGTCATAACAAAACAAGTCAATCTCCTGCGGTTTCAATGAAAGCCAGAGTGTGCGGAGATGCAGGATATATTTTAAAAAAATCTGTTTTCCCCCTCTCTCTTGAACATAACGTTATAGCGGTAACCAATTATCCACATCAGCGATGTAATTTTAAGTCTTCATTTAAGCTGCCACTTTGTAGCATTTTGGCGGGGAAACAATAAGCTCTGTTCAGTCTAAGAGGGTTGCTTTTCCCACCTCTCCCCCAAATAAAACACCTTAGTGTTAATGTCGATGAGAAGAATGACATCTCACGCATCACGTTAGTTTTCTGCTAGCATTTTTGGTTACTTTAAGTGGTCGAGATGATTGCTGCAAAGGATTTATACCCAAACTAGCTGGGTAACTGGCGTAACGGGATTTTCCTGCGATGAGCATTGTGTTGATAATAGCGGCCAAAAAAAAAGGTGGACGTAACGAATACGGAAGACTGACACGATTCAATTAAAAACTGCCTTGGCATTTCATTAAGTCAAAAAAATCGGATTACTTTGATTGCTCCGAGTACAAGGATTGTGAGAAGATTATCACCGACGAAACGTTGCGGCTACTCGAATTGTAAATGCTGTGGGTTTACTCTCCAACAGCTGAACTAGTAACGACCTGGCACGTTCTGTTTACGTGACGGGTGGTGGCGGGGTTTAATGAGACGTTCATATTTACGCGATATAACCCCCAACAAAAATCTCTATTGTGGATGATATTTGGTCGCGTGAGCCTACGTGTTAGACTGTGAGAAGAAAAGTACAGCTGCGCCTTATGTTGTATATATATACTTATATATATACTTCTTGAGAATTGTTATACAGAATTATGTAATTACAATGATAATGTATTTAAAATTATGATTACAATGATGTCATCACGAGTAATTACAATATGCGCATTTACAATCGAGTACATTTGAAGCCAAAGTAACGGATGGAGACGCGTCGCCACCTTGTGGACATTTGGGGGAATTATAATTTTTTTTTAATGTCGCTTTTATGGAATGTCACGAAACGTGAATAACAGTGCAGTGGTGTCATCACCTTGACTCCTCGACTTAAGACCAAAGCGGGAAGACTTCTTCACAATTCTGATGAAACTGGTTGTAAATCGCCAGCGAAACGTCGGACTCGAATGGTAAACGTTGTGGCATTGCTCTCCAACACACCGGTGTGCTGAACTCGTCACGAATTGGCACGTTATGTTTACGTGGCAAACCTTACTAATTGGCCGTGTCGGTGGTGGGTTTAACGCCAGTTAACGACTAATCGTTTAATGACGGGCCTCCATAGAGCCCAATGTGTAGTGTATAGTGTAGTGTATTGTAGTGTATAGTAGTGTAGTGTATAGTGTAGTGTATAGTAGTGTAGTGTATAGTGTAGTGTATAATAGTGTAGTGTATAGTAGTGTAGTGTATAATAGTGTAGTGTATAGTAGTGTATAGTGTATAGTAGTGTAGTGTATAATAGTGTAGTGTATAGTAGTGTATAGTAGTGTAGTGTATAGTAGTGTAGTGTATAGTAGTGTATAGTAGTGTAGTGTATAGTGTAGTGTATAGTAGTGTAGAGCCTCCATAGAGTCCAATGTGTAGTCTATAGTGTAGTGTATAGTTGTGTAGTGTATAGTAGTGTAGTGTATAGTGTAGTGTATAGTAGTGTAGTGTATAGTGTAGTGTATAATAGTGTAGTGTATAGTAGTGTAGTGTATAGTAGTGTATAGTGTAGTGTAGTGCCTCCATAGAGTCCAACGTGTTCGCTTACCGACCATTCCCCTATTAACGACGGGCTGTTGTAGGTGCAGTAAATATTAATTAATGCATTGATTATGTTTATTTTCATATTACTTATTTATAATGTTAGAATCTGTATGTATTGATATCCCTCGTTTAAATATGATGAAAGTACATTTTATTGGTTAAAAGTGGGTAACTTTCGATGCTACGAACGAATTCAGCCTTTAACGTGTTTCCTATACTCGCTTAACGACCAAATCACTTAACGACCGGTTCTGTGGAACCAATTACCGCCGTTAAGAGGGGGGGGGGGGGTTCTACTCCATTTACGTGGTCTGACCCCTCAAAAACACCGTTACTATGGACATCACTGCAGTGTGATTCGCTTGCGCCGTAGACATTCCATCGTCAATCCACTGCTGGATGAAGGGGTCTACAGTCTACACACTTGATACAGCTATCGTGCTGTGACGGTTCCACCTGAAGACGGAAGCTTGTGTTGCCTCGGAAACGTCGTGATTTTATTTTTATTTTACTTTTATTAATTTTAAATTTTTACCGACGTGACTTTACCGAAAAAAACCTAAGAATATGAATCCTTGCAGTCACGAAAGCTTCAAATCTAGGTCCCCCGTGACGCGCGATCCATCTCACTCCCGAAGACAACCCGATCTCACCGCTCCGCCCTGCACAGTGGAACGTCGTCTCGAGCAGCTCGACATCGTGGCTGATTTGTCTCGTCCATTGGCTACACTGGACTGGAATCCATGTGTCCTTGCACAAGCACACTTTTCATTAACAGTCTATACCGTCTTCTTGGTTCTTTCGGTAAAGTCACGTAGAATGGAAATAATAAAATAATAAAAATAAAACATAATAAAATAATATTATTTTATTATAATAATAATATTATTTTATTATTTCCATTCTACGTGACTTTACCGAAAGAACCAAGAAGATGAATCCCTGCAGTCACGAAAGCTTTAAATCGAAAGTCAATACCGTGTCTCTCTCTCATTTCGTCTTCTTTGTTCCCTTTTTTTGCTGTTGCCCGTCTTCTTTTAATTTCAGAGCGCGTATTTCGCCACGCGTCTCTGCTTTTGTTTTCCTTTCGTCATGGTCCATGTTTTCTGATGCACAGCTCAGCCAAGGCAGATGATGATGTTCACAGATTGAACGAGCACGTGGCCGCGTCAATACGCTCCATCCATCCTGCTCGCGTTTGTATCGTCCTGATTCCATCCCAATCTGGCTTCAATATCACACGGAGGCTTTCGCGACTAATATCATCCACAATACAGATTTAACGACACATATTTACGCGATCTAACCCAAAAAAAACCTGTATTATGACTGACATCAATGATTTGCCCGAGGTAGAGAGATTCTGCCGTGGTGTTCAGCTGTGTCCCCCTTTTGGCTCGAAAACTCGTTGCACGTGACTTTTGTTTTAGGTCATTTATGTCTTGAGCAGTGGCGGCTCCTGCAAAATCTCTCAGGGGGGGCAAATGTCTGGATGATTGATAAGGATAAGGTCCACCCATGCAAAGGATAAATTAACAGCTTAAGCATGTAAAGGCAACTTCACTTCTTTAATATTAATGAAAAATAAAGTGACTCTTACAATACATCTTGTTTATTTCTATACTCACTATTAATACAATCCACTCATGTTTCTTTTATTGAAGATTCCACTAGGTGGCGACAAATAATTTTGTTGGATGAAACGTGCTTACGTATGATGACGTAAGCACGTATGATGACGTAAGCACGTTAGTGCGAGCCCTCCCGGAAGCCATAGAGAATGCATTGCAGCGCCCCCCCGTTCGAAAAAAAACATCTTTGAATGTAAGTCTATGGGACCACTCGGGGCGATTCTCAGCCGGAGGGAAATCGCCCAAAAAGAGGCGGTACTCCACAGAACGTAGCATGACGCTGATTGGACTATATCCAGAGGCTGACAGTGACGGCTAGCGTGACTCTGTGGTTGAATGACATTGGTGGTGCGTCGCCCAATCGCCCTAATGAAGAAACCGCCCCTGGTCTTGAGCCCACATTTTCAGCCTTAAGTTTTGTTTTCAATAACATCCTGTAGTTAATTACATAATGGTTGCGTCACAACAGTTACGTCATCCAATCTAACAAGACAGACGCTGAATCCTTTTAACTGTTTAATATCCATGCCTTTATTTGTCTAAATGTATTTTTTTCACATGCAAAGTGCAGTATATTCCACACTTTGGAAGATTATGTTTTTGTCACGCCTCTGCTGCTTTGTATCGTTTTTACTTTGTGAAATCTCAGTCGATATTCCGTCTTAGTTAAAAAGAAACATTTTCTGTAGAGTATACGTTTTATTAAGGCCTTCGCTTGTGAGAGCTTGGATGATTTGCATTAATTTTCTCCGGAATCAGTCTCCCAATCGACAAAAGCCAGGCATAATAATGGCATTTGGCTCGTTCTAGCATCTGATTGATAGTATATGTACAGAGTGGCTAAATAAAGATGTTCTAATATATTATAATTGCTTCTCATTTGTACTCGCATCATGCCAAGAATTGTGACTCATTTTTAGTCGTTGAACTTTATGATCTGAAACGCTTTTATATCTATAAGTCAATCTTTTTTGTCAAACTCAACATCTTCTTGGTTCTTTCGGTAAAGTCACGTAGAAGGAAAATAATAAAATAAAACATAATAAAATAATTCTCACGACGTTTCGGCCACAACGCAAGCAGCCGTCTTCAGGTGGAGAACCTCGACAGACCTGTTACCGAAAGAACCAAGTAGATGAATCCCTGCAGTCACGAAAGCTTTAAATCGAAACTCAACATTTTTTTTTGGAAGGAGGATGGCCCCGCATACAGTATTGCACGCGTACCAAAGTTGAACTACGATCAATTTCCGGTCAGGACTACCGCGGACATCAGTGGCGAGTGAATAATGATATAATTATATGAACGGTCCTAACACCCTCCCCCCACTCCTCACCCAATCCCTTCAACGTCAATACCGACCGTCGTGGTGAAGTATGAACACCCCCCCCCCTCCCCTCGTAATGGACACGGCGTTGGGAGGCCGATCAATCGATTACCATAGGGCTGTAAATAAAAATTACAAAGAAACAATTTCCTTGTATAAGGTGCTCGTGCAGTGATAACTGTTTACAGCGCCCTCTATAAATCCACTGCTGCATGAAGGGGTCCTCATGCCGTGTTGTTCTACCATGCTCTTTGGTTCTTTCGGTAAAGTCACGTAGGTAGAAAAATTAATAAATAAATAGAATTCGATTTAAAGCTTTCGTGACTGCAGGGATTCATCTTCTTGGTTCTTTCGGTAAAGTCACGTAGAGGGGAAATAATACAATAATACAAATAAAACATTATAAAATAATTCTCACGACGTTTCGGGCAACAACGCAAGCAGCCGTTTCGGCCACAACGCAAGCAGGACGGCTGCTTGCGTTGTGGCCGAAACGTCGTGAGAATTATTTTAATATGTTTTATTTTCATTATTTTATTATTTCCCTTCTACGTGACTTTACCGAAAGAACCAAGAAGAGGAAAATAAAAAATAATCTATCACGACGTTTCGATCGCAATACAAGCGGTCGTCCTCAGGCGGAGAAAATCATCCAGGAGTGGAACTGCTGAACCAGCGAGAGAGCTGTTACAACAAGGTTATATATATGTATATGTCATATCATATATAACCTTGTTGTATCATATACAACTTTGTAGTAACAACTCTCTCACTGGTTCAGCAGTTCCACTGCTGGATTATGTTTTACGCCTGAGGACGACCGCTTTGTGTTGCGATCGAAACGTCGTGATAGATTTTTTAAAAAAATGTTTTATTTTTCTACCTACGTGACTTTAACCAAAAGAACCAAAGAGTATGGATTCCTGCAGTCACGAAAGCTTTAAATCAAGATTGTTCTACCACCTCTGCTCAGTGGGGGGTTGGCGGTGGCCAGGGATCACACCCAGGTCTCTGGGCGCATAGCCCGATGTGTGTTAACCACGTGTGTTGAGTCGTAATTGTTTCTCGTTTCTTCTGTACGTTGCTAAATCGTCTTCTATGGTAAGTGAAGGGTTAACGTGTCATGCTCAACACGTGCATCCATGTGTGAATATGGTTAGTCTCTCTCTCTCTTTCTCCATTGAAATATGTTACATTCATGCTAACACAAATCATCGCCATCGCTGACGTGAGCATGGCAATGAAACTGTGAGCGTGCCGCGTGCCATAAATATATCCATTATTAAATGCACTTCATAAAGCGCGGCCATATGGGACGAGCCATCGCAGCTTCCAGCTGTTCGCGAATGTTCACGTTTGATGCTTCTTTCTCTTCACGGTGCAGTGGTATTAAACACGCGGCCACACAGCGAGAAGCACGTGGAGTTAGACCAGGGGTTGGCAACCAGCGGCTACAGAGCCGCGTGCGGTTCTTCAAGGACTTACACATTGCGGCTCTTGAAATATTGAGGGGTTATTTTTCTTTTCTTATTTTTTTACCGAATTCGCAAAAAATGTCTCTTCTTGTTAGTTTGGTTGCTGACCCCTGACCATGGGAGTCTAGTTCACCATGGGAGTCCAGTTTACCATGAGAGTCCAGTTTACCATGGAAATCCAGTTTACCATGGAAGTCCAGTTCACCATGGGAGTCCAGTTCACCATGGGAGTCCAGTTCACCATGGAAGTCCAGTTCACCATGGGAGTCCAGTTCACCATGGGAGTCCAGCTCACCATGGGAGTCCAGTTTACCATGGGAGTCCAGTTCACCATGAGAGTCCAGTTCACCATGGAAATCCAGTTCACCATGGAAGTCCAATTCACCATGGGAGTCCAGTTCACCATGGGAGTCCAGTTCACCATGGAAGTCCAGTTTACCATGGGAGTCCAGTTCACCATGGAAGTCCAGTTCACCATGGGAGTCCAGTTCACCATGGAAGTCCAGTTCACCATGGGAGTCCAGTTTACCATGGGAGTCCAGTTCACCATGGGCAGGAGTCGGCAACCTGCGGCTCTGGAACCGCATGCGGCTCTTTAAGGACTGCTTCGTGACCTCATTTATTCAGGACCACCGTCCCGTATTCACATTGCATTTGCGGCTCTTGAATTTTTGAGTTTTTTTTTTACCGAAATCGAAGAAAAATGTCTCGTCTTGTCATTTTTGTTACCGACCCCTGGGTGCGATTCAGAACTCGGACGCCTCCCTGCATGTGGAGTTTGCATGTTCTCTCCCTGTTCTGCGTGGGGTTTCTGCCAGGTTTTTTAAGGCAGTTGACAAAAAACATCCCACCCCGCTGTGGAAACTTGACAGGATCCTCCTGAAAAATTACTTTGAGACTCAGCGTGGCTCATGTGTGCAAAGTAGCATAATGCTACACGGATGATGTTAGCTGCAATAACGGCACTGGCTGTATGATGTATGGTATTTTGAACTTCTTTCGCGCATGACGTAGCTAACTGTGCTAATCGTAGGTGCGGGGGAAGGACAAGAAACTAAACGCAAGGAGCAGAGCTGCGTGGTGGCTGAGCGGCGAGTGTGGCGCTTGTGAGTCATGGGGTTTGGGGTTTAAAGCCACGTGCTTTGATGATTAACAAATCTACTTCGTTATTATCAAACGCAATACTGCGTGTACAGTGCATTAAAAGCTCAAGGGTGCCTTTTTCAGTAAACAAGTTTCTCTCGCTTTGTACGTGTTCGCTTTTGTGCGATTTTGTACCCACGTGGTTAACCTATTTCTTCCCAAAATTCGCTGTATGCGGTTTGAATTCAGTCACATGCGGCTATGCGGTCGGACGTGGGACAGATACCATTGTGTGTGTCTACTGTGTGTGCTACTCGGCAAGCAGCTGTCTCGTGCGGTTTCGCTTCGTGCGCGATTTTCTTGGAATGCATCTACTACCGCATAAAGCGAGGGGAACCTGCACTCTATATTTTTGAATCCAACAAATTATCAACGACAATGATGTGATAACGAGAACACGTGCCTCTGCCCATCCATTGTGGTGTAATGGACCACAAGGGACTGCCTTGGAAGTGGTTGTCCTGAGTTCAAATCCCAGGTTTTTATTTGTATCAAGTATTTTTTTGTATATAATATGATGACGTCATTACTCACCTTTAAACAAATTATCTGGTGATGCAAGCAACGGTGAACGACAACGAGACTCAACACATTCGTCAACGACGTTGCATTAAAATAAACACAAATATACACAAGTCACATTTCAGGCAATTGGACCTTCTGTAGTAGCGCACACATGGAGAGGGCGAAAGAGAAATATAGGGTGGAGGACCCTCGTCACAGCATCGCTCGGTGGTTGAATGGGCAACGCGTGTGGGCTGATAGTCGTGGGATCTTGGACCTGGTGTGGAGGAGTGATGGAGGACGTCGAGGAGGTGGTGGGAGACCTGAACGAGGGTGATGAAAGGAGGGCATCACAACTTCTTTTTTTCCTACGGCAATACAACATTTTGTCACTTTAACGCAAATAATCACATTTACACTGGGTTTTTAACAAATTCAAGCTGTAAGCCATTGTTCTACACCGAATCACAGTGAAATGTACCACTGGACATACACGTAAAAAAACGTGTAAACGGTTAAATGGGACTTGTCATAAAAACTGCTGTTTTCACAACAAAATATCTGTTTCACAACAAAATAACACCAAAAACTTGATTCATCAAAAACAATACCGTGAATATATTACCAGACCAACTAAATCTAGCTGTTTAAATCCCATAAAACACTAACTAGTTGTGAAATATGGTCAAATAACATCCCCCCCTCCCTTAATCCGCAAAATATTAGGAAGGCCCTCATCCAGCAGTGGATTTTGTATAAAAGGCAACGAGTGAAAGGGGTCCAATGGAGTGAGATATTACAAAACTAAACGATATCCAGTTGTGTAAATATTTAAATCCCGTGAAAAATGACTGGTAATTATCTTTATTTTAAGAGCAAAACACGACTCAAACAGCATCCATCAACAACATTACGTTCAAAACGCAACACCTACGTTTAGCAAGTGAAATACATACAGTCTGGTGAGCAAAACACTTGGGCAAACATGAATAACGCGATCTCGCCCATCTCTCCCCTCTCATCGCTCTTCCCTCCCCGTGGCTCTCCCCACCAGCTTACGAGGCGCCCTGGCCAAGCCAAGCTCCGCTCAGTTTGGAGGTCACTCTTCCTCTGCTGCCGCCTTCGTCTTTAACCCCCAACTCCCTGACCGTCCACACAACAAAGTCCGTTTCCCCTCTCCACGCTCAAGCCATCTGGCTCCTCTGCTGTGGACTATGAAGCTCCGTCATTCCCTCCCCGCCCTGCATCCTCCTGTCCCTCTCCTCATCCTGTGCAAATAACAGAACAAGCCCTCCCTGTGTTCCGAAATCATGCCGCATTATGTTTGTACACTGCCTAGAGAGATCCAGTCTCACTAAGACGCTTCATAAATCCACAATGTGCTGTGCCGAGGATATCAACTTCAAGTGCTGCTCTTTAAGCGGAACGGGAGCCGCAAGCCCCTGAGTTGAGAGTGGATGGTTTGGTTCCCTTAACGTGGCGCTCATATTGCGACACTCGTCTTGCGCCTGGAAAGAAACCCTGTGGTCACCCGAATCACTTGAGACCGTTCCCTGCTCTCGCCTGGTGGTTGATTAAAATATTCAAGTCGCTCCAGGCGCCACACATCCGTGCGGTTGAGTTCATCACCAACGCGTGGGGCAGCGTGGACTGTCAAGGCACCAACTGTAAAGGCCCTGGGAGCTCGGCACTGACACATCCAGAATCCAAAAATAGACGGGCGCTGTGGTGTAATTATACAGGCATATATATATAGCTACAGTAACACATATGATCTCATAACCTTATCTCATTAGATTTCAAAAGCTAAGCGGGGTTTGAGTCTGCGTCGTGCTTTGGTCGGTGACGGCCATGCATAACAGGTGTGATAGGTTTGCTTCATTATACCGCCGTCTTGTATTGCGGCTCTTGAAATATTGATTGATTTATTTGACCAAATTCGAAAAAAATGGCTCTTCTTGTCATTTTGGTTTCAGACCCTTGATCGAGCAGCACACCACCTATCCCTACTCTCCCGTTCATTCACATCTCGGAAGTAAAAGCGTCACTCAACGCAGATAAAACACAAACCATCAACCCCAGGGAGGCGGAAACTCACGCTTGAGACGGCTCCACGTGCAAGGTTCACCCGGCTCCACGTGCAGAGTTCACCCGGCTCCACGTGCAGAGCCTCACAGCTTGAGGTGCGCACGAAGATGTGTGGCCCTGGCTGCGTGTCTAAATTGTATTTCAGGAGGATACATTGCACAGGAGGCCCCATTTCATTCATTGCATCAGGGCCCCACGACAGCCATCTGTCGCCATGCCACTGCGCCTGTGTAAGTCTGTGTGTCTCTATGTAAGTCCGTGGCATAGCGTTCTGACCCGGCCTCTACAGGACATCTGTGAAAAAATGGCTTAATAGCTCATCGGATTCCTCCGGTATGAATGACGTGTTCTGATTCCGATAGCTCATCGAGCGTGCAGGCGTTGCAACATGGTGCCCTCGCGGGATGGAAAGGGCACAGGTGGTGGACTCTACGAAGAGGTGGAGTGGGAAATTGGACAGGGGGGGGGGCGGGGCTCAATTCCATTCCTTGCGCTAGTGGGTGGGATATATAACGCAATGAAGAGACAGCCAGGGGCCACACATCACTGCAGTGACTGTTCTATAACACTGGTCAACACACTTTTTCTGGCATAAGGTATTCCAACGGGTTTAATGTAATTGTGGGGTGCTGATTCCAAATCTGGCATCAGTTTTTGTCTATCACATCAGGTTTTTGAGATATCAAATATTGCATTTTAAATAAAAACTGCAGAAGAAAAATAATAAATAAATGTGGATATCTACATAAAATAATATTAGAAACACACTATCCTAAAAATACAGCACCATATTTTAACACTAAAGCAGTCACTGGCTCGCAACAACTTGCAATCATAAGTGACGGAGTTAATTTCGGGTAAAATCAATGAAAATGGGGTATGCCGATAGCATAAAAATGAGATGTGATAGAGCAAATCTGAGATCAGATTTGGAATCAGCACCCTGAAATTAGTCTAGAACAGCTGCAAAAGTCCATGCCAGAAATGTTTTAAATCCTTTATATTAAGTTCACTTGCTTGCGCGCTTACGACCGTGCAAATCTTTTGGTCGTTTTTTAACCCATTGCCCGTGATCCAATCGAGCTGACATTTTGCACACAGACTCGTTGTGTGTGACAACACATTTTCGTGAATTTTTTTTCCAAAATGTTACACTTTTAGGAAAAAAAATGTATATGTAATTACCAATTGCTTAATGGTGGCAAGCAATCATCTGACCCATAGGTGGCAGCCATCTCAAGCCAGAGGACGAGAGGACTCTAGCCGCCACGCATATAAAGGATTTATAGTGAAAAACTTGTTTTTACGGGTTAATTGTGTTTTTTTGTTTACCAGTGTAATTCACGTGTCTACGTCGGGTTCACCTGCACACGCCCCAGAGACGACACAGCCCACTTCTGTTGTCCGGGGAACTTCCCGTAATCTCAGTCACCTCTCATCCCAGCCTAGAATCGAACAGAGACCCCCCCACCTCCCCACCAGCGCTTTTGAATCCAGCGTGGAGAGGCCCTGTGTTGATAGAGCTCACCTGGCTGGTCTTGGGGTGTCCTTAGGGGCCGTCCATAAATGACGTCACACGATTTTGGACGATTTCCCCCCCCCCCTCTTTCGTCACACGGCGTCACAAAAAGTCAGACCCCCCCTCAAATATGACGTCACAAAGCTCTGCCCACCCCTTCCCAAAACCATATTTCCATTTTGAAAATAAAACATACTTCAAATCGCTTTACACTATTGTCATTGTAGTGCGTATTTAATGTGGCGCTGCACTCTGATGTTGTAGGAGTGTTGTTATAACAATTAGTGTTGTTATAACAATTCTATATTTATTTAAATTTGCGCATTTTGATGTTACGTCACATTTCTCCCCCCCCCCCCTCGTCACACATCGTCCCAAATGTCTGACCCCCCCCCCAGGTCCGTGACGTCATTTATGAACGGTCCCTTATCTGTGCATGGCAGGGTCACGTGTGTGTGTATGAGCGGCAGTGTCGTGGCTAGCGCACTGCGCTATGAACCCGGCGATCCGAGTTCGATTCCCAATCACGTGCGACACCCAGTGACGGTTATTCCAACGGTTCCTGGCCTCCCCGAGGTCGACTCCGCCTCAAATGAGTACCTGGTGCGGTGTTTGTAATAAACATCGTCACTGGGGAGACAAAGGCGGTCGGGCGTGGTGCTGGCCACCCACCCCCTCGTGTACCGTTCCGGCCTTCTTAGGTGCTCGCTAACAACACTTGCCCCAACAATCTGTTAAGGCTATACGGTAGATCTTTGTCTTTTGTGATCAATATAAACAAAACGCACGTGGTCTCCCGAACGGCGATGTTTACACACTGCATCAGGCACTGTACTCATTTGAGGCTGAGTTGACATAAGCGAGGCTCAGGACCGGTTCAGGTAATCGTTACAGCACAAATCGAACTCGGGTCGCCGTGTTCGTAGCACAGCACACTGACCGCTACGCTGCCGCTCCCCCAAAACGCAGAGTGACAACATCACACACTCACAACAGCAGAGGGAGCTGTTTGGCCAGTAGATGCGTGACTGCGGCGCATTGAAACCCAGAGCGACACCGCGATGAGATTTTGCAAGTGCTGCCAATGTGTGAAAAGTGACTGCATCAATGCATTGGTGTGGTACAATACACTCCTGTTGTTGTTGTTGTTGTGCACCAGGCAATCTAATCGCCGAAACACTTGTGGCATAACTGCAGACGGTTTAAAATGTCAACGTGGGTCAATTTGTCACGATGGAAAATTATGAGCAAAAAGGGTCAAATGTAGGCAGGGAAAAAACGGGAACGGCATTAATGGGTCTGCATTGTGGTCCAGATGTGCGACTGATTTGACCGCAACTGTGATGCGGTTTTGCCAAAGAATTTAAAGGAAATGCAGTCTGGTTTAAAGTAAAAAAAAAGTTTGTTTTTAATAGAACCAGCAACTGACACATGCCCTCTACTATCTTGCCAAGCCACAGTTGTGTGTGATGGAAATTAGGAATGATGCGGGTGAGCTTTGAGGAGGGCCCACACAGGCGACTAAATCACACATGTTCAGCAATCCAGCAGCTATGATTTATCCACTGCTGGATAAAAGTCTCCCCAAGTAGCTTTCCTAACCTGCAGGGGAATGTCGTGAATAGTAGAGGCGTGATCATAGATTGATTAATCAATAAAAACGTATTTAGGCTCACGATTCGTACATCTAATTGCGTGTGTAAGGATCGGTGTATTTGGATTTATATAAATTGTCTGCAGATGAGTAGCTAATATTTCACAGGACCAAATTGCTATTTTACATCTGCCGCGCCCGTAGTCTGTAACTCCCTTGCCCCAAACCTCAACTCCCTAAATCTCTTCAAGTTCAAGCGCAAGACCTCTTACCTCTATCTATAACTAACATCTGTAGAACACAAATATACCCAATGTTAATGTAGAGCCCATTTAGATGTGGGCCCATTCACATGCTGTGTAAATACGAATAATAATACAAATAATGAATTGTCTGTTCAGTGGAAACGTGGTGCTCAGTTCTGTTGTGAGCCCTGAGTCAGTGGTGTAAACTCCACGTTCATATGGTAGGGGCAGCATGTCTATAGGACAGCCACCGCGAACCTCTCATTTCATTGTTGAGAAAATAAGCACCAATTAGTAACTGCACTTTTTTAAAATTTTGATTGCAAACTCGCAGCTCCTCGCAGCCATTGTTTTATATAACAAATAACGAACAGATAACTTTAAGTGTTTTAAAGATGTAGCTTACGTAATTAACAAAAACATTTGGTGAAACTGCATTGACGGTGGTGCACAAGCACAAATAACAAAACTTCTCAACACCTTGGTCGATAACGCTGTGTTCCTAAAAGAAAAAAATAACGAGTTACTGCGGTGATGAGATGTTAACTACCTCGCCTGGTATACAGGAGGTCGTGGGTTCGATCTCGACCCTGACGCCTGTAGATTTGGAGTTTGAATGTTCTCGCCGTCGTCGCGTGGATTTTTGTTTCCGAGTCCTCTGGTTTTTCCATCCACATTTAGAAACGTGCGTTTAGACTATTTGGCTGCTATAAATGTTCACGTGATAAGCCACTTCGTTGAGCTGTCATTTGTGGACCAGGTCACTTCTGAAAAATAACTATATAGCTCATTTAGAACCTTACCTGGTAAAAGAAAAACAATTGTTGAATATTCTTGGTTATTTCGGTAAAGTCACGTAGAAGGGAAATAATAAAATAATAATAAATAATTACTTGATTATTTCCCTTCTACGTGACTTTACCGAAAGAACCAAGAATATGAATCCCTGCAGTCACGAAAGCTTTAAATCAAAATTGTTGAATAGTTTAGTTAAATAATAGATGAGGTTTCAGGCTTACATAACTAGGTACTGATGGAAATGACATGGACAATCTTATCTTGAATTATATATCAATTGTTAACTTGAATCACCCCAGACTTTGCATAGGAACTTCTCCACATTCCCAAATGTAATTTCTCAATCCCCTCTGAATATTTAATGAATTCTAGTCGATGTAATTATTGATTCACCCTTCGATTCGTAGTTCTGTTCATCATTTGTCAATTCTTGCAACGTATCCTCGACAAATCCCACGCTCTGTTTAAATTCTCATTGCAATGTGTGTCTGACTCTGTTTGCCTGACATCCGTGTTTCTATTCTCAACACCCTGGTCACCTCGCACCGGTATAGTCCACGGATACAGTTTTCCATGCTTATTTGGTGAAGCTTAAAGCTGTCATAACATTCCTGTTGTTCGTGACCATATTTCCGACCCATATGTCGTGACCGCTATTCAGAATTGACGCTACACATCCCTCCTCCAAACAATTACAATATGTGAAAACATTTCGTGACAAAAGTTCAAAACCTGAATAATCATGGGTTTTTTTTATTATTATTAAATGCCCACCGTCTGTATTGAGTAGTTTTCCTCCCAGAATGAGTAACGCATTTTAAAAAATAACGAATCCTTTGCATTAAAGTTAACGAACAATAGCCGCATGCGGTGTGGCAGATTCAAAGCACAGCTTGTGCTTGCACAATATATTGTGGAATGTGCTCCAGAGTTGTAATTTAAAATGTAATATGTATTTTTTTGCATGCTTAACAGACCTACACTCACCACACGCTGTCATTTACAGCAGCAGCAATGCAGCCAAGGGGTTGTCAAGAGGTTGCAAGCTGAAGGCAGGCCCACATAAGCCGTGTCTGTTTTGAGAAGACCAAGGGAGAGATTCGACCCTGGTGGCCGTTTTGTCTGCCTTACAGCTGCCCTTATTGGCGTGCATTAAACGTAATTGCATATTCCCTCCGAGGATAAGGGCATACCACAAGCAGCAGTGTTTCCGCTGCCATTTAGCTCCATCTAGCGCTCACTGGTCAGACACTCGCATTGACTTATTCACGTAACAACGGAGCAGTGGATACAATATGGCTTCCGATGACGGCCCAAGGGCACTACTGGGTTTGTTATTCACGTTTTCAGTCCAACTCTCGTACCTCCGATTAACCGGAAGCCGTTCAACATACATACAACTCCAGATCATCTCAGTAGAGCCATTGTGTGGGCCACCTTTAAGGAGAGTGAACTTGGGTGGGCCAGAGGGACACCTGTTCGTTCAGGGCGCACCCCAGAACCCAAAGACCCCCACCCCCCCTTTAGCCTGAACAGTGTTGGGGCAAGTGCTGTTAGCAAACAGTACGCATAGGGGTGGGTGGCCAGCACAACGCCCCGATCGCCTTCGTCTCTCCAGTGGCAATGTTTACGCACCACACCAGGTCTTCATTTGAGGCTGAGCCGACCTAGGGGAGGACCTGGACCAGCTCAGATATTCGTCGCTGGTGTTGGTGGCCATGAGCGGGAATCGAAACCGGTTCGCTGAGTTCGTAGCGCAGCGCACTAACCGCTACACGACCGTTCCCCACCCTCAATACCCCCTACCACCCAGACAGATTTCCCTGGAGGCAAGGCCAGGTGTAGCCGTGTGGCCAATAGTCTGAACCATTCACCTTTTAACCTTGGGGTGTAACAGCGGATGTCCTTTCGCTCCTACACTTGCTTAACATTTTGTTTTGTTCATCAAATAGTTCAATGAGCCTTTTTGTGGCTGTACCGGTGGAATGTCTATCTAGTGCGGATACAGTTCACTAATCTTATTTACGCCTCGGCATGGTCAAGGGATGGCTTACCTCCTCCTGGTCGACCCTGTTCGGATATTCTGATGACCTGGTAATTCAGGATCGCTCTGAGGAACTGGAGATTGTTCATCGAGCTAGAGGTTACCACAAAGCGGTTGGGCCTTACCATCAGCCCCACCACAATAAGCTACCTATCTGGGTACTGTGTCATTACTAAAACTAAACTTCCTTAACCCTTGCAGCCAGCTATGGTTGCAGGGTTTTGGTAGTACATGTTTATGCCATTTATTGTAAAAATTCCGTCACAGTTCCTATGATTGCTTTTTCATTTCTTTCATGGCTTTATTTTGGTGATTTCTAAAAGTGTATTGGTTTAGCCATGTTTGTTTGTTGTAGTACAGAGTTAGACTGATGGCCTTAATCTAAGTTGTCTTATGGTTGTTGTTGTTGTTTGACTTGTATCCCACTGGGATTTTTGCACACAGTGTTGGTGTACGGTGTTTTTTCTGCAATATTTTGCTGTCTTTTCTTGGATTTTCTGTTTGCACTTAGTCACATATCCACTTTAAGATGTTTTTTGTTCATGTTTTTGTTTTTTGTTTGTTGCGGTTGCACCCGATTCAAGAGCCGAATGGCTCACAGGACTATACCTAATAAATGAACTTGAACTTCTGGAGAGGGTGGAGTTCCCATACTTAAAGCAGCGTGCCGCCGATGGCTAGCTTCAGCTTGGCAGCGGCTCTCACACCACGTCAATCGAGCAGCATTATCTATTCATTGGCTGCATGGATTTGCCAACGACGGACGCTGTTGGAACCAGTCGTCGGCAACTGGGGGAGGCTCATGAAGGATTGCTACTGGGCAGTTGGAAGGCAGAGGACTGACAATGGAGTTGGCAGTGAGGAGTTTAGCTTGCATATCTGCCAGTCAACCCATAATGTCCCTCGACCTTTTACCAGAAAAAATAAAACATTTACTTGGCCCTCTTTGTTGTGATAATTTTGTTGTTTGTGCTTTTTTTTGGTGCCATTTCTTAAAGTTTAATCTTTTTTTTTCGATGGTAGGGTTTTCATTTGCTTGGTAGTAGCTGTATATATGATTTGGTCCTTGCATTATAATTCATGTACAGCGTTATGGGATGCTATTCGCATGAATGATGTGATATAAAATGAAAGTATGCATGTTCACCTACTCTGGAAAAGTGTTGTGGCGATGTCACCTCCATTTAGTAGCAAATGGCAGCTGTTTGGTGCGATCAGTAGAAAATCCCATATCACCATTACCTCTGGAATTTATTTTAAAATGTAAAGCATTTAACTATTGAGAGAATGCATTTACAAAGATATCCGACTCGTTGCGAAACCACCCAGACAGACTGCGCATCGTTGTTCTTAGGTTTCAGTTAGCACCTCCGATTAGCACGGATGGGTACGTACGGTGCGAAAGAAGTTCAACAAATGCAGTTGACCAGATTCTATTTTAGAAGTGAAACTCATTGCCCTTTGTGCAGCATTGCATTTGCAATATTTCTTGCAATAAACATACATCGACTAGTTTGAACACACATAGAACACTAATTGTAGATTTCCACGTGTAGTTAATGAAATCATCCTTGAGATGATTTATTTGAGTAGAACATAGTGCACGCGTCACGAGACCAAATGTGCAGGAGACCCAGATTTGCTCACAGGTGACACTGCTGGCTACTTTGAATGCACACCTGTTGAGTGGGAACGCCCGACACGTTCTGGAATGAAATATACAGGGGGGGGGCTTGAACATGACGTCAGTCCGAGCCAAGAGGTTCATAGCACAGCATGCGAACGAACCCATTGCTTCACCACGGCCCCCAACCCCACAAAGTCTACGAATGCTAACAACATCAAAGGGTTCATATTCTTAGGTTTTTTCGGTAAAGTCACGTAGGTAAAATATAAACATTAATGAAAGTAAAATAGTGATTAAAATAGTGATTTTTATTTTACTTTCATTAATTTTAATGTTTTACCTACGTGACTTTACCGAAAAAACCTAAGAATATGAATCCTTGCAGTCACGAAAGCTTCAAATCTAACATCAAAGGGGGTTACCTCCGCTTACATAGCATGACAAACCTAATAATTTCATGCCATTCTACGCGTGCATCTGCACCTGTCTGAAAACTGGTCTCAACAAATTGTTGCTAACACTGCCGTATAAATGGAAATGAATAACCTAATAATCACCGGACATTTTCAACATTGGGTGTTTTACACCATTGGAACCTCCTTTTGGTTTTTTACCCTTTTATCTGGCAACAAAACTGAGACCTTTTTTGGCATCATCTGGTCCAACACCATGTGAGACTAGGCTCTAAGAAAAGCTCGGGTGTGGACCAATCAATTTCAAGGACAGTGCATACATTATCAGAGTTGTTTTTTGTTTGCATTCCGACCGCAGGTATTGTGGTCAATGCAAACATGACTCCTTGTAAAAAAAGGTGTCCGTTTTGTTGCCAGATAAAAGGGTAAAAAAACCATTATCAATTATCATTGGGTGCTTTGTTGCTATCATAACGCCTTTGTATTACACGCTTTTATTTAACTCACTGTCTGTTGTCGTATCCTCAAATCTTGTAAGTCAATTTTAACCCACTTCCAAATGTCGTATCGACTGCTAACTTGGTATACGTATGACATACTGGTGACAATACTATATTCTATCATTGAAAATAAATCTATTTTTAAACAATCTTTTTTATGTTATGTTTTGGCTTCGGTCTAATTGTCCACGCTTAACAGACGTTGGCTGTAAATCACCACGGCCCCTTACGTTATGGCAAGCCTCGGGGCCACTTCCTGGAGTCGTGGAGTTCTGCCATTACTCGTACGGTACATTTCATTAAAGCGTGTTTTTTTTAAAGTGATTTTAAATATTTTTTATTCCAATGTTTTTCTAGTATTGAAAGGCAACACCTTGGAATGTCAGCATGAATGAAAAGCTCTAAGTTATACAGGGTGTTCCAAAAATATGGACCCAATTTCAAAGCAGTATATTTCACGATGGCAACATGTTACAATGACACAAAAAGTTACAAACGGTTTAATGAGTTAGCAAGTTTTGTTAACCATTTTATAAATGCTTTATGTGCCCTCCACCTGCTGTACAGACAACATCGAGACGATAGTTGAATTCGTCCCAAACGCCTCTCAAAGTGTCTTCTTCCACTGAAGTCACCGCTGCCGTGATTCTTTTTTTGAGGTCTTCCAGATTAGTCACGAATGGTGGCAAAAAAACACGGTCTTTTACGTATCACCACAAGAAAAAGTCGCAGGGTGTGATGAAACGCACGCTGCACCGCAATTACGGATTCAGTCTTGCTGAACTGCAGAACGCAAAACGCCGGGAGAGGCATCTAGCGGTAATCATTTGAAACTCGATGCCCCGCCCTTTCAAGTGGTAAGAGTTTCATTCATGGGCGGTTCGTGGTTGCAGAGATATAGCGATTTCTAATCGGGTTCATCTTTTTGAAACACCCTGACATTAAGTAACACCAAAACAGGTATAAAAAATTCGAAGGTTATTGCCGACCTTCACAATCTTAACACAACACGTTATTTGTAAAAGATATCACCATCGCATACATTTTATATTTTCAAGTTTGTGATTATGCATTGATAAAGAATTCTTGGAAGAAACATTAGTTCCCAAAATGTACAAAAGAAACAAACAAATGTTCACATAGCGCAGTAAATTAAAGATTTCTTTTTATTTTATTTTAAAAGTGAATACATAAAATCTGTAAATAAGGAGCTTATGTCGGAATCCGTGAAACCGTGAAGGTGTGAGTCCTTTCTGCTCCAAACACGCGACATCCATCCCGTGCAGCGCAACTCGCAATGACGAGGCTAAACCTTCCGTACGCGTAAGAATTTGAGAAACATAAATTAATGCATTTACGAAAAAATAGCTATAACAATGCTGTCAGATAAACAGGGCGTTAGTGAAGATATTTATATATATTTCCCAATATATAAGTAAAGCTATACAGGTAACCTAAGGATTAATCCTTAGTAATGAAAGGTGTGCAAAATGCACGTTTAAAACATTACACAAGCTTCAATAATAACATGGCTTAAACTAAACCACGTACTCGTACAATAAATGTTGTGTTTCAAAATGTTTTTTTTTTCTCAACTTCGTTTTATTGCTTTACAAATAGGGAACAACTATAAATGTGTTACATTCAAATATATATTACAAGAAGGTAATTACCGGAAAACGGTAAGAATAGGGAAATACTCTACTGAGTGATGGGGACATATAGGAGATGAAAACCATAAAGTTATTGCAGAAACAATTGAACAATTGACTGCATTTAATTGTGCATTCATAACACTTTCTTTAAGTGGAAACACTTAGTGTGTAAAATAGAACATTGGTTTAGGGTTGCCATTAAAATGGTAGAACTTTTGAAAAAAAGGGCCGTTCCAGCATTTGGCTAAAGTTACACTGTATTTACTGAAAAACATTGACATTGTAACAGCATTTTAGATTTCACCTTAAAGAGAAGCATTACTATTTGGCCCACTGGTATTTTACTTGGTTAGACAAGTTTAAAACGACACATCTGTAAATTGTAATAACATTATATAGCATGTGTTAAAAATAATTGTAACATGCAAGCAGCGCTGGAACTGCCCTTGTTCACCAAAATTGCTGAATGTTACCAACCCTATACTCATGTTAACAATACTGTCTACTTAAAGCAACACCTGTGCATTTTAGCATTGACGACAACTATGATTCATCTTACAATGTACAAACATCTTAACGCATAGCATTCTTTCATGGCGAATAAACAGAGTTGAAATAAATAAGAGAGAAAAAAAAGACAATACGTTTCCCTCCAAGTTTGAGCCATACAAGGTGTCATACTTTTTGGACACTGAAAATGCAATGTCTTTACGGCTTTCATCCATCAGAAACTGCACCTACTCAAATTCTCCAAATATAGATTTCAACATACACTATATAAACCTTTTATAAATATTATCATCCCTTGTCATAACCCTGCAATAATCTGTAGGGTTTCCTTCCCATGATTTATACTTCTAATTGCCAAGTGCTGCAAAAGCGAGCATGACAAATTATACTTTTGAAAAGCCTTGTCTGGTAGTGACTGTGTAAAATTTAAAATTAGCATGCAGCATATTAATTTTCGGACTTTAAAAAGTGTATTTTTTGTCATCTTATTGCCTTCCACATTTCCATTTGCAAACCACTTGTTGGACCGAAAAGATGCATGTACATTCTTGGGAAACACAAGAGGGCATCCCTGAGACGCGGGAGATGAGTGATCACACGGTCTAATTGGTTTGAGATCTAAACACGTAACCATGTATGAAATTATTGGTGCAAGTGCTATAAAAGTTAAGCGTTGTATGATGGAAAATATATATAAAAGCATTGTAATTAAAAGGCGTTGACATTTTCACTGTTGTGCTAGAACAAAATATTGTTAGATGCATTAAAAAAGCCAATATTTTACATATCAGGACTAACTGAAATTATAGTTTCCATCACAATACTGATTATAAATGTGGATGAATACATTTTGAAAGTCCCAATACTATGGTGGACTTGTGGAGGAAACAAGTTGGGTATTTTGCAAAGGGCATTAAGGGACTGCAATTTTTTTTGTAATATGAACTTTGAGTGCTTAGTGATACTGAATGTCAGTAATTAAAATAAGAACAAAAATACACGTTACAGGTAAAAAAAAACTCAAGCTTTAAAAGGAAAGTGCAAAGACCATATTAAGGGCAAGTCAAATGAGAAAAAGTGGGTGCTTTTGGCACCAAACCTACCCAAGAGCATACTTGATTGTCTAGAGTAAAAGTATGTTATTTACATACAAAACTTTAATACGCTGGAATATTTCATTGAAAATTATTTCACACTCCAAAGTTACTGTTCTCTGCACGATGTTGGACATTAGAACGGTTGAATCGTCAGATCCAAAAAAAAAGATTTTGGCATTTTTTAAAATGTATTTAATTTCTTATATAAAAGAAAAGTAACAAGATATAAATTATGGGCCATTGAGACAGCATTACACGCAAGAGTATGAATTGTGCAGTAAATGGGAAAACCATGAATATAGGGCTTTAGTCTAATGCCTTGCACATTTTAGCGTTAGAAACACAAGCAGCATTATAAAGGTTAAGCAATGAAATGGTCATACACATCCCTACTTCAATCAAAAAGGACTATCCCTGAGAAAGGCTAGAGGTTACGAGATCTGTTAAAAGGAACCTTCGAAATGTCACCACTACAAACCAACATCACAAAGATCTATAACAGGACACATGAAAACAAAACCATTTTCCTTCAATATATTATTTGTGTTGCTTGCACAAAACAATACAACAATGGGATTCTGTCACCTTACATCGCTACAAACCCACACTAACTTAACCATCAACATCACTAATCTCTCAGCTGAGAACCAAAGAAGAAAGGATGAGTTGAACACCAATACATATTACAATAAAAAATAATGCTCTTAAAACAGTGAATTCTTGTCATTTTTCCACAAACCCAAATTATTTACTTATTTAATTCAAAGGTAGAGAAGAGATACTTCAATTCAGGTATCAAGCAAGACACCTTAATAATACCATTCTTACTTTTCCCATGTTCAAAATAAACACTAAATGCTACATAGTTGTGCTGGAGGCTTAAAAAAGTACTATACGCAAAAATATATAATGCAAAATTACACGTTAAAACGTGTTTGGCTTTATTCGAGGAACCAAGAGACATAGGATAAAAAAACACTAATGAAAAATATTACTTTAAAAGCCAGCAATTGTATAAGCTTTCCTTCAATGGGTTATTGCTACCGTGTGGAATTTAATGTCTAGTGAGACAGTGAAAATATCATAATTTTGCTCGATGAATTCCTTTACCATTAAATGTATTGTCACTCTCCCTGAGACTATGACCCAGTTAACACATACACACACCATTCATTAAGTCGAAATAACACAAATCTGTATACATATGCATACAGAAGTATAAACACTTAATAATTGTACACACACAAAAGCAATCAACCCAGGCACAAATTGATGAACGCATACCATGTAAGTATGCGTTGCTATGTACATAATGGGATTTGAAAATACGAACGAATGTGAACCATCACGTTATTTTCGAAAAACAGTGATTGTGATGATATACTACTGGTACGTATACAAAGGAGTCTCAGAAAAAAAAGTGTCAAAGTACAGAGATGACATTAAAGGGAACATGTCAACAAATAGGGACTTGAACACTCCCATTCATTCATTCATTTTTCTACCCACCCAAATAAAAAAGGTGCTCAAGCACAAATATAGATGCAACTCACATCTGTATAGTCCCCAAATGTATATCTAGACAAAAAATACTATTGCACTAGGGAGCAAGGAGCAAATAATGTGTGCAAAAATGTTTTTAAAGGGAAAAAATAACAAGTAGCAAATCATGAAGGTTACTCTACGTATGCGGCATCCAATAGTACATCGACATATATATAAATTGGAACGCTGTCTTCAACACGTAAACAATTCCACACTGCCACCAAGCCACCACCACTTCCTTTTCTCATGCTGGAATGTTTGCAGAGCACCACCAATTTAGCCACCACCAGCAGACACTTTAGCAGAAGCATGTGCAATGTCACTTTTTTCATCGTTATTTTCATTATTGTATTTTTTTTTAAAAGGCGCACATTCAATTGACCTACCAAAGTAGTGAAGCCACAATACCGCATGTAATGTGTACGCAAAAATGTATAGATGCACTTATAAACCTGGGCCGGATTGGGTTATATAGGGCATACGAATGATCAGTTCTTCCAATGGTGTGTACAATTATACACGCAAATACAATTGTATTGTCTGTCAACTCAAAGTCCCTTTTTTGGAAAATTTAACGTGGATAATGCATGCAATAAAATTGTATTGTCATCTTACTCTTAAATCACCAGTTATCAAAATTTGCTCACAAAGACCAAAATAATAAGCAGTTAGGTATGCAGATGGTGGGAGAAAACACATTGGCGTTTGTGAAAGTTTAGTACAGTATTTGGTACAGTTACGCACAAAAATATACTCTTAAAATTTTGAATGCACAATACATCTTACAACGTTTTACCCCAAATATAAGGTGTCTTCAAAAAAAATACACACTTTTCAAAAATGCGTAAATCTCATCAGCACGATTGTATCCAGACAAGGCTTTTTGACATGTCTCTGCTCTTCATAACCATTGGAACTTTTAGTGCGGATGCCACAAAGACGAGGATCAAGTGTAATACTATAATTTCCAGGTTACAAATTAAATAAGAATCCATAAACCATTTTAACTTTTAGTGCGGGTGTCACAAAGACAATGGTGAAGTGTAACACAGCAATTTCCAGGATACAAATCAGAATAAAGTATTGTTTTCTTAATAATCTACTTTGAATGCCCATGCTAATAAAACGCTTGTTTTAGTTACATACTAAAACAATTACATATAAGAAAATACATTACTTTACAGAAAATAGACGTGCTGTTTTGTTGATGTAATTTTTACAGTTATGAACTGACTGCATTGTTTTTCAGTTTGAGTCTAATATCCACACTTATATCATTATAATCAACGATCATAGCCGTTCAAATTCGTGAGAATATTAATGGAAACATTTTCAAGATTTGGAAAATTGGTTTAACAATGTGCAATAAAATATCATGGGCTTAAAAGTACTGGCACCCGTCTATATACATGGACTAAAATGTACCACTTTAAAATATATTATCCTGTTTGTAGTAATTTTAGTAACGCGTTTGTTCTACATACTTTGCATGGAAAGAATATTGTAACTTCAGATTTTTATAAACGGTATTTGAAAATTGAGAAACGTGCCACGGACATTTGAGTGTTAAGCGACTTGCGTGCCGTAACCAACGGTGGGACACATTATGAACAAATGTCCACTTGCAGCGTTTGTCAGGAGCACAAGTGGTACACGTCCACTGAGGCCATCAGCTGGATATACAACTTTCGACGTCAATTTATAGTTGGTACTCAATTCATATCCATACGAAAGAGAGTGTTACACTTCTCCATTAAAATGTACAGCCTCAAATAATTAGGACAAATGTAGGAACGAAATATCACAAATACAGGACTATTCGTAAATAAAAAGGACATTCAACCACGGAAAGAAAAAAAACACAACAATTGATTGTCAACACTGTAGCCTTTCTTAAAGACTTCCACTCTTGCAAAGATACATTCATCTCTTCGCTTCATTTACCCTGAATCCAACAGTTATAGCGTCTTGTTTTTTTCCCCCCCAAGAGTAATTTCTTGAAACCAATAAAATATACATTTCAAGTCTTTTAAAATCTAAAATTGCCATACCACACTGATGCCTGGTGAGTGCTAAAATGAATATATACAGCCCAGTTTACACATTACTTTTTTTTATGACATGACTGTGATCGGAGCCAAATCCTTTGGCTCTTCATGACAGGGACGGAGTTAAGTGCTTATTTTGTTAATGTTAAGGTTATAATGCTTTAAGCAATTAAAGGGAAACGACATTTGTTTTTATTTTCACTCTAAAATTATACAAAATATAGTGTTTGTAGTGCCTAAAACACATCAGGTGTAAAATACTATCGCTTTAAACTATCAGTAGTTTGTTCAAAGTTTGAGAAAACAATTTAGCATGCATACACTGCATGAGATTCAGGCCAATCTTCCAGAAGCCTCCACTGGTTGAAAGAAAACAAAATACACTCATGCAGCTTGGAATTAATGTGCAATTTATACTATACTTGTGTTTAGTGTGCTGCGATAAAATAGTCAAATCACAGGGTTTACGTTTTTCAAAATAACGTTTCGCATAAAACGCGTTGCGACTTGTCAAAAACATACCATATACCTGGGTATTCCCAGATAACGTGAACTAAAATGGCAGGAATTTGTGTTAGAATGTTGTTATTGGTTCTGCTGGAAATTTATTGCTAAGTGCACACCACCAATCCGGGTGGAGAATGCTCATCAGTAGAGGCTTTACTGCTTGTAGAAAATATTTTCATGTTGATGCTTAGTTTGTTGTTGTTGTTGTTGTCGTTTTACATTTACCACACCCTGCTGGTCAGTTGTTGAGCATCACACTTTGTATAACTTCAGCAAGCTGAGGCTTTATGTGAAGCGACGCTTATCACTAAAGTTCAAGTTTTCGTAGAAAGTGGGACACAGGTGAAATATAGTGAAGTCAAGCACGGCTTCTTGCTACAACACAGCATGTTGTCGCTGTGCATCTTGTTACTGAATATTTTCTTTTAGCAAACCGGCAGTAAGATTCCTCGTCATTGGCTCTGGTACCCATCCATTTAGAATGGGAAAAAAATGGGACCAATGGGAAGCTGGCCTCACAAGAGATTTCGCAAGAAAAGATTGATTAGCGATGATACCTTGGTTCATGTTGCACACCGGAATTAGAAAAAAAAACGAGTTCATTTCAGTTTTGTGGAAATCCTGATGATGGAAATTAAGTTTTTACCCCTTCTAAAAAGAATGGTGCACACCATGAAACCAGTGTAGATACTAATCTTGTTGTGCTTCGTTCAGATAGTTGAGTGACCTGAAACGCGCCAGCCTTTAAATAATCCATCATTAGATCTGAATCTCCTACTTCATGGAGGAGTGCATCCCACCCTAAATGCTATAGAGCCATGGATTAACATCACATTGGTGGCATATCCATTACATCTGCCATAAATGCAGTGGATTGTTGGCTCAAAACTATTTAAGATGGGGCAGCTCTAAATATTTTTTCCTGAGCTCCCTCGAAACTCACCTGCAGCACTGAGGAACGGACCCTGTTATGTCGAAATATTCCTGATGGTTTTGGTTGCGAAAATGCGAGGTAACTTCAGCTTGAGCCAGCTGCCGATAGTTTCTATCATGCTAAACTTCACAGCAGAAGTGCCTTTGCAATCCTACCTTCAAACAATGCTCTGGTGTGCATCTGTATCATCCGTTGATTGCATTTGTGTTCGCGTTGTGACAGCCACTCAATTGTCCGCTAAGCACTGAAGACCACTTGAAAAAAGTTGACTTGCAGTGTGAAGATGGGGGGGGGGGTGGTGCGAGTGGCTTCCATCAATATTAACGCCTGGCTGAGACCACTTGGACATAGCGAGGGGAATGGCTAGGATTGAAGGTGGGTACAAGGAGGGACGAGGGAGATCAAGAGTGGGCTGTGAAATACACAAGCAACCGGTGTTGGATCCCATGTGCTATTGCTTCAGGTAGCTTCTGAGCCTCGACTCAAAACTCATGTGCCGCATGCCGAACGGTGTTCATAAAACCCCCCCGCCAGCCCTCCCCAACCAATGTCACGTGCAGACAAGCAGCACTAGCAGCAGCAGCAGTGGCAGCAAATGACAGTGGGCATCAGTTCCCGTTGGCTGCTGAGCCAGGCTGCAACTGCTGGATGTCAGAGCTGAAGAGCTCCTTGTAAAGCGGCGGGAAGTGGGAGTGCACTATATCCTGATGACCCTCTCGGAACTCCTGAAACTTCTCCATGTGCAGCGCGCACACCTGTCGTAGGACTCCCACCTTGGGCAGCAACTGTACACGCAACAACAAAACCAACACCAAATGTTGACCTGAATTTTGCATGGCATTACGTTCATGCGATTGTAAATCGAGCAGCGATGCGTACGAGCAAACATTTGCGGGACATTGGGCCATCGTAAAATGCTAATATTTCAACGGCTGTCATTTAAAATTGTGAATTCGGAATAATTTTACAAAAGCGATTCAATTTGGTACACATTGAATCATAATTCAGGAGACCGTGTACTACTTCGTGAATTAAACTATTTTCTAAAGCAAATGTTTAAAAAGGTATAGATTGTGCAATAACTTTGCATAAACTAAAGTTGATTTCAGTGTTTCCCTGTTTAACATTGCTGCAACACTATGGGGAAAACGTTGCATGAGGCTCTGCAGCACACAACCTCATTCAAAACAGATGACTAAATACAAATGCAAGTATTTTATTGATTTAAATAAGCAATTCAAGCATGAAAATAATGGGCAACAAATTTGCTTTGTTAAACATTGGATGTTGCGCATTAAATGAGCAATGCGCAAAGTTACACGAACAAAAGATGCACCCTTAAAATTCAGCATTGGAATCCTTCCTGTGTATTAACTGCGCAAGTTTAACTGCGTCGATTTAAATTTTAATTGCTTAATCTTGAAATAAAAAAAAATACTGGATCACATTGCCCACAGGATTTGAACACATGCTCTATAAACCAGTAACATATATTGGAATGTAGACCAACCTTGTTGAGCATGTTGTCATTCATACGATGCTTGCAAACCACATGCCGGAAGGCAAGGTTAATTTTTTCTGCCAGCTTCTCCACCTTTATTGAATCCTGCAGCCATTGCCGGTCTGATGGACAGGAAATAAAATGTCAGGAACTGTTATCAGTGGCGTATAAGCACAGGCTTAAAAACGCTATAGTGCTGCTGTCACTGGCATTGCAAAAGCCGAAAATATATATTTCAAGCAACGGCCCTTCTCAAAAGCACAAGGGCATTGCTCAAACCTGAGCTTATCACGTATATTTTCAGCTACAAAACAGTGTTGATGATGGCTGTTTTAAGCATTTGGCATTGGACAGTGCTTGCTTTCAATTACGGTATCTATTTATTACTCCCTCCGTCACCTTATGTACTTGCTAATGAAAAGGATTAACCCCTTCATCTTTAAGCCCAAGTGACAATTTATGTAAAGGTGTGTAACATAAGTATCATTGAGTGTTTTGCACCACAACATTACATTAGGCAGATGACATTTCAAGAAAGGTTTAAAACTCGAAAATAAACCTCCATGGAATCAAACTTAATTTTACAGTTAATGTTCATGTGTTATGCGGCAATATTTTTTTACATAACAGACTAGGGAAAAACTAAGACAAAACAACCTTTAAACCCTGGGAAAATTAAAATAGATAAAAATTGACAAAATTGCAAATACTGAAACCCATTAGTACACTGTATCATGGCCATCTCTGTGGTACATGTAAGCAAACCAAAATATGAAGACAAAACCTACAGTATTAATGTATAATTTTACACAAAAGAACACTTAAACTTGATTTATTTTTATTATGGATTCAAAACTATTCAAATAATCCCCAAATAAATAAACACATTTAACTGAAATGGTATGCTGAAAAGGTTCCCAAAATTCCTTGCCTTCTTTTGTGAGCACATAGTTAACATGCAATAATGCACTGAAATGTAAAAAGGTGTTCAAAAACACAAAGCGTGCAGAGCCACAAAAGAAGACGGAGGGAGGTTAAGATGACTCCTCACCGGACGAGACGAGCACAGAGGCCGAGAAGAGAGCAATGTCCTCCTCCTTGAGTTGCATCGCGCAGAGGCTCTTGGCCAAGTCGAACATGGCAGTAATCAGGTCATCGCAGCCTGCATGTAACACGCAGCCACATACGCGCGTATCACTTTGAAATCTCACGGTGGAAGATCAATGCAAGTCAAAAATAAACCTCCTCTGCGAATAGCAACATAAGCCCTTGGCCTAGCGAACCACTGCATGTGCCTTGATCCTTTGTGAGGTGCCTGTGGCACTTTTTCCTTTAGGGCATTATACAGTGACTAACAATTGAAAGCACATGATTTAAAGGCCTGGTTAGTATATGACACTATTAACTGGTAACCTAAGTGCACTTCTCAGCCACGTATGCTATCTGTAGCAAGTAATAGGTAAAACCGGTCCGGGCTACCCCACCCCTTCCCCAATCCACACTGACCAGCAAAGTGAAGTATGGTCAAAACAACCTTCATAACAGACACAGCGTGGGTGAGGCCTTTACTCAGCAGTGGCTTGACAAACAGTTGTACGTTATGATAATTATTTAGGGTGGCACAGTTGTGACATTTGTGCCTCACAACCAAGATGGCCTGTGTTCTATTTCCGACCCGGGTGCTTTTCAGCATACTGTTCGGATGTTCTCCCCCTGTTTCTGCATGGGTTTTCCCTGGGTTCTCCGGTTCACTCCCATTGCTTAAAAAAATCCTGCACAATATACCTGATATGTTGAGAAGATATGACAATGCCAAAATATACTTGTAAATTACTCAATTGTGATCGCGTTTAGCAACATCACCCGCTAATGCCAAAAGTTGGCAGGACCCTCGTGCTAAAGTCTTGGAGACTCGACGAGGCTTTACTTGGTAAACAAGTGTAGGAATAACAACGTACGCTTATATGCACTTTATAAAAACACAACACATTCGAAAACAATAATGCCTTAAAAATAAATTGTATGTAAGAGCTAACTTTTCGGGGAGTGACAGCACATCAATGGCCCTAATTCACAGCACTGTGAAGAAGGGCCACGGACTGAAATGTCACCGATTGCATACTTTTCTTATTCACCTATTTCTATGTTAGGCAGTGTTATTCACAAATGTGTTGAGTTTTTTTGTTTGTTAATTGTACTAGTGCACCACTACCAATGCACTCACCAAGTACCCTGTCTTATTATGATTATAATACATAATATATACTGCACATTAATTGTATAATTTATTATACAAAAAACATCAGGTGCATTATATTTCTACACTACTCTGCACAAAGATCACTTGACCTGGACACATATTACAGGGATATCCATAGGAGTAAATTGCACTTACATAACGATTTAAAAAGCTGAATGCCACCATATTTTCCATCAAAGAGCACTGTGTTATTGTGTGGATTAAACACTCGGCACATCCTTATCAACACCACCTCCAAGCACCCTGCAATACACAACACAATAAAATCAATTTCATCACGGACAGTGCAATAACAAGGCATGCGATTTTATTTGGGGGAAAAAAAAGCATGGGCAATTTTTTTTTTTATATATATAAAGCACGGCAAAAAATGTTTTACTTTCCACAATGAAAATATTTGTGAGTTTTTTTATCCATGCAGTTACTGCATCCATGTAAAATATCATTACAAACTATTATAAACTAAATATCAATATAGAAATAAAGTGCTTTCCTATTTTGGGATCGACTTCTCAAAGCTATGCACAAATATCATATATAGCAAGAGCATTGCTTGTGGTGTATGAAGATCCTTTTTGTAGGAATTCACTATTTACCGACACTGTCTAAACAAACCCTTGTTTGCACTGCAGTGTTTGATATATATATAGCTTCGTACCAGCTTTGAGCAGGATGATCTGGTCATTCTGGCAGAGGTCCATGAAGCCATCAATGCGCTTTGCAAACTCCACCACATACTGGATGGCGTTGGTGACCTGAATGGCACACTGCTGCCACATCACCTCCAGAGGCTGTACGTACAAACAAAATGACAATGTCAATACATTTCAAACATTTTTTATGCAAACATTACACCTTTAAAATTATTAAATGTCCAACCACATAATAACAAGTAGAAGGCAAACATAACTGTCATACTCATATTCCCAACCAAAATACATGCATTTGCCTTAAACATGCATTCTGGCATTAATTTCATAGATGGGGAAAAAACATTGCAGCATACAAACATAACTTCCACAATAGATAAACCATGTCCAATTCGGTTTACATTCAGAATTTTACAAACAATAGTGTAGCATAAAAATTCAGTTAAAGGGCCAATAAGCCTCATTGTCCTCCAGACTAATTGCAACTTCTGCAAAACACCGTTTCTCACCTGACTCTGGCAAACCTTGACTTCCTCATAGGAGTATGTTTGCCATGCCAGCCTCTGCAACTCCGCTGTTGAGTACTGACACGTCTCATTGTGTGACCGTACAATGTTCTGGGCAAGGTGTTCTGCAAGGCCCGACAGCACAGAAACATGTTTAAATATGTGCACGATAACCACCAGATGAATAAAATAACCCAACCAATGTTAATAGTCCCAAGTGGACACAAAGGCAAAATTTACCACGAGAGAAAATGTATTTCATGGCGAAGTTAATGGAAAGGTTTGGTGAAAAAGGTGTTGGTATCATCGTGATGCAGCTATAACTGCGCCTGTTAAATTAACATTTTAGCAGACAGCTGACCCTCATTGAACAATTTAAAAGTAGAATCTCGTGCAAATGGCAGACTTGGAGTTAAGAATTTAACCAGTATTTACGAAAACAACAATATTACAGGGCCGCAATGACAGTTCCAACTTTTGAGACCAAAATAACACATTAAGTTAATTTATCTGATTATCTTTAACAAATGTTATCAGATACAATTGTAACATACCAATTTCACTGGTTGGTGTTTTCCCACTGCCGTAGTGGCCATTGCAAAAAGCACTGGCCAAGAATTCCAGGTCGCACGTAAGGTCACCATTAAGGTCATATGTCATGCCAACAGCACCGTTGTTGGCGGTGGCAGACACCACGCACGGTGCTGTGGCCACGCCTGAGCCAGGCTCCTGCTTGATCACCAAACTCCGGGGCCGGTTACCATCTATGTCCAAACCGGACTGGTCCGGAGATGGCTGGCCTGACGCCGAACCGGACCGCGACACGGAGCCCACAGAGGAGGCGGACGAGTTGGAGCTGGGCGGAGTGCTTGTGTCACCGGAGGCTGATGGGAAATAGCAGCTCATCATCATGTCACCCGCGCTCCCCGCCTGAGAGGCCATCTCTGCCAGCTCTGGCCCAAACACGTCGTTGAGGTCGCTCAGCTCATGGTCCGGGTCGTGAGAGATGCCACTTCCGCTGCCCAAGCCATTGCCTAACAAGCAAACCAACAAGATCACACTTAAGGCTTGCCGTGTTGACGTTGACTTTGTTATGACGCATGTTTGCCAAACTGTGGATTTGTTATCACTAGAGAGTATGCCTCCCATTGTCTTATCTTATAAAGTGTGGTTTAATAAATATATACTGTGGCTACCAAAACTACATCGATCGTAGTCTGAATGCTCCATGTTACAAAGTAGATGAAATGAATGAACATGTAATTCAGGAGTGGCTGTACCGTCACAAAAGGTTCTGGCAGAAGAAAAGCAATAAACATTGATTCATACCAAACCAAATACAACTCCACACTGTGACCTTCTAAGCAGCATATAGGGGATACACATTGCTAACAGATGGAAGGTAGTTTCCAGGGTAGACAAAAACCTTATGTCCCGATGTCGAGCATTTTATTTAACAATATTATTAATTTAACGGTTGACAACACAACATTAACGTTGATAATAAAATTTTTAAAGATTCAAGAAGTAAAACATTCACGTTAATGCAGAGTGGCGCATTGTGCTATTTTTAAAAGGGGTACTCGATGACATCTTTGCAACCTACGTGCAAACGCACCATTAGAGTATGGCGTGAGGGGCTCGGCTTCCCCGTGTTGTTGGTGCTGCTGGTGTTGCTGCAGCCGCTGGTGCTTCTGCACCTCCGCGTACAGGCTGTCCCGCTGCTTCTTTGACATCCGGCCAAACTTTACCGCTGCACATGCATGAAAAATAAAACAAAAAATTCACAACGCAAACCTTGATGTGTTATTAAAAGCAGAACTATTAAGTGGTTTAATGAATGTGCGATACGACGACTTTCGAAATGGCAAAAAGCAAAAATTATTTCGGTAACAGGAGGAAGGATGACTCAGTGAGGTGGCGATGAATGTGTCTTTACCATCTCGCGACATGCCGAGGGCCAAGCATTTCTGCAGGCGACAGTGTTGGCAGCGGTTCCGGTTCGTGCGGTCGATCAAGCAATTGCGCTGCCGCGGGCAGGAATATGATGCATTGTTTTGCTGACTCCGCCGGAAAAATCCCTTTTGAGCACGGTGCAATGGGAGGAAAGAGTGGGAGAGAATACGGTATAAGAAAGGTGAATTCGTAACATACTCATGCGATAATCAGCAAGAGACAAGATACATGTATTCCCATCAACTCACATTGACCAGTGAGGTGGTCAAGGCACTCAGAAATGTGGTTTTTTTTTACTTTAATTGGCATCACTTTCAGGCGGCATGTGATGTGCCTCTGTATTAGAAGAAATACATTTTACTGTTAGAGAATGTCAATATTATTTTAAACATGAATTATCAAAAATAACTGTGATGAAAATTCAAACTGAAAAGCCCATGGTAACAGTACCAGGCAAGTTGTCAAATTTCAGAACAGTAATGCAATTTGCAGCTCCATATGTACAATACTATTTTATCTTCATATGCCGACTCGGAATATATCTAATTTACTACAAAAATGTGTGAACTGTTCAAAATAGGCAGCATTTTCTAACTTTTGATCTGAATTCTATTATCACATATAAAAGTAGGAGTAATACATCAAAGTGACGCGATGTCCCTTTTGTGGGTTCTAATTAGCATCCTTTTCCACTGAACCGTGCAGGATGAATGCATGCAACACCCGGCCTCCAATCCGTTCATCGGTGTTTGAAAACACACGTCGTCGTCTCTCCCAGGAAGCCATCCTGCTGGTCTAATTAATAACTTAACAGTCAGCTTTTCTCTTCATGCAGGGAATGAAGCATTAATCCTGTGATTACATTTCTCTTTCATTTAGAAAATATATTTTTGGAAACAAAACAGGTTAAAATAAAAAGGATTAGATGAAAAAAATAATAAATGTGCAAACAAAAAAGATTAATGGGTAAAAATCTCATTCTGCTACGTCAAGCTGTCAATGTGTATTATTTCTCAGCGAGTAAGCACGCGTGCCGGTATAAATAAACAATTATGCCTTTTAGGAATATTTTTTATTTTCTTTTATAGCAAAGTACCACGTATAAAGAAACACTGAATAGTGGGTAATTTTATTCATCCACACGTTTGTAACAGAGTGGAATTTTAACCTCACAACATTCATGTGAAGGGCCACTGCCCAAAACCTTAGCCAGTCATGTATGTTTATGTTACACAGCAGTGTTCAATGTGAACAAGGCGATTTGTGTTGTGCTCTCACACCACTGGCAAAGCAACCCATTGATGTTATTTGTAATTTATAGGTGTACTCACTTGAGTGCCATATTTATAAAACATACCAGTAAGGTGACAGAAAACAGCACTTAATGCAACACAATTTGAAGATGTATATCCCAAACACAATTGGTCTGGGCAAACTATTGGGTGTATCGACATGTGTTA
Source organism: Lampetra planeri (assembly GCF_965212315.1). Lineage (NCBI taxonomy): Eukaryota > Metazoa > Chordata > Hyperoartia > Petromyzontiformes > Petromyzontidae > Lampetra > Lampetra planeri. The sequence goes on along the minus strand of NC_136109.1, from coordinate 23,028,996 downwards.
ATGCAGATTAATTCACTCCTCTGGAACAGAGTGCATATCCTTCAAGGTGAGCTCTACTGATGAAGTTGTACATGAGAAGCAATAATTTTGACATTGGATAACCACAACGATTGTTTTATTTTAAATAATCGACTTAACATATTAATGTGCATACCTTAAATACTGATAACTAAGGCCAGTGGTACTCCTAACATAAATGGTGGTTCAAACACATTATAATGGGAAATGTTCTAAAAGACAAATCCCTCTATTTTCACTTTTTAAAAAAAATGTGCACAAGTGAATATGTTCCAGGTAGGTCAAACAATTTTAGTCATGAATTTTACGTTAATAACTTTTTTTCACAACTAACACATTTTATATATTTTTTTAAATCGCAAAAGGAAAACTAAAATAATTTATTAGGTGTACTATAAACAAACATCAAATGATATGCAAACCTTGACTCATAGTCTGAGCAATTTGCAAGAATGAGGGGTCTCATACTACTGTTTACCCTACTATGCGTTCAAAATGGGTTTTGCTTTAGGGAAAACAAGAGTGGACAGGAGAAGGCGGAGGTCATACCTTGCAGCCCTCACACGTGATGACTCCATAATGAATCCCTGATGACTTGTCGCCACAGATCTTGCACGGGATCACCTCAATTTGTGCTGAAACACAGAGGCCCGCGTATTCACATGACGTACAAGTACAGCCTTTTTGTCAGTCCATTGTTGGATGAGGGCCCACACACGCAATGCCACCCATGGGGGTTATCTGATTGAACTGCGTAACTCTTGTCAGTGCTGGTTGGTGAAGACTTTACTACACTATAGATTTTACTACACTGTCCTCTGCTACACCACAGAGCTCCACAAACAATAAAAGTGGTTGGGCATAGCGGTTACCGATCCACACACTATGCAGGCTCGACATTGCTTACCTTCTGACATTAAAATGTAATTGGGTGCATTCTCGGTAATTTGTTCAAAGTCTAAGCTCATGATCCCAACTAATTCACTCTTGAAAAAAATTATGTAGGCATTCACCTATTCTTCATGTCAGGCTGTATAATCAGTCACGTGAAACCTGACTTGAGAGCACAACACTAAAATACATCTTTCATATTTTACGTAACGGAATATTCAGTCATCAAGCGCCTCTTCTGCGGTATAATTTACATGCACCACTAGATGGCGGTATTACAGCAAACCCGTGTATCACCAATGCCGACTTAACATTTTCAATTATACTCGACGTCGAAAACGAATCCGCTGACTAGAAGCATCACAACATGGCAAAATTCTGTAAAAAAAAAAAGAATCAGGACTTCCACAGGCTTAAAAGCAAAAAGCTCAAAATGTAAAGTAAACGTCTCTGATCGATGTGACATTGCGAACAGGCACAGTGGGTGCCATATCGCGTCCGCGGGGTAATTAAATAAGTACCAATTCTGCCGTAACTCTGGTCAGGACGTCCCAAACACCAGCGGGTAGTATGTCCTATACCTGACTGCAAGCTTACATGGCATAAACCTGCATTTGCACAGCACAAAATGTAATTTTTTTCAGCTTGCCATAATTTTAGTTTAGTTTCTGCTCCCACATAGGTGGTCCTTCATGTGGAATTACATGTAAAAATAATAATTAAAATATTTAGAAAGAGGGCCACCGCCCAGGTGTATTTGACCTACATAGCTCTAAGTATATGCCTGCTGCTAAACGATGTCATTTATAAACTGAACTGGACAAGCCAGTTGGGTAAGTGAGCCTTCTCTTAAAACAACTGGGACATCCTCGATCTTGCCTCACGTTTCCCTAAAATTAACAATCTGAAGGCTAAACTCCGTGAAATGATAAAGCTTTCGTGCAGTCACGAAAGCTTTGAATCGAAAAATGATACTAATGTATTTTTTTAGCTTTTATATCTACTTAAGCTGAGTACGTTGTTTTATTTATATAGTAATGTCAAGTTTCACCATTTCCCTTAAGCACATTAATAACACACAGATGAACATGCACACCGGTGTAAAAATGTATGCGAAACATACGAACTTCGTGACGTAAACCTTATGCTAATACCCCAATATAATATTGGTAAAATTATAATACAGGAATGTTGCAAGAGGGCATGTTTTACTCCCTTTAAAATGTGTTTAACTGCTGCTATTTAAAAGCCATCGTCAACATCAAGTTCAACGAAGCGCCGTGACATTTATTAACAACGTGATACAATGTAATATATCCAGATTCAAATGCACTCACGTAATTTTGGTACGCCAGGGTACAGTTAATCTTAATCCGAAGCCACTTATCATCTCTGAAGGGTGTGGTTGACTTTGTGCCAAAGGCAGCAGGAATATACACGAGTATTGTCTCTTCCTTTGTTCGAGTTAACAGGATGTTTGCAATCCTATAGATTTCGTTTAAACATTAAGACCTTAAAACAATGTGCATCAGAAAAACCAATAATTCGAATTTTAAAATTAAAGCCACCTTATTTCGTTGATTGCGTTCACCATTAATGATACAGCCTAATTACTTACACCCACACAAATGTTTTGGACTTTCAGAACTTTTAACGAGATACATTCTTAAGTTATATACTCTATGTCCGATTAACACGGTTGGCTACATACGATGGTGCGAAAGACGTTCATCGCTCATGCACACAATTATAGAGGCTTGCCCATGTCAGGTCTGACTTTATACATTTATCTCAACATTTATTTATTTCCCCATGTGACTTAATTTTTCAGCTGTACTTTCACAATGCAACAGGGTGCCTTTGAAGCCAAATGCTGCTCTGTTTTTATTCCAAGTATACATTATCAGTGTAATTACAGACAAAGAGGAAGACGTAGATTCGAGAACATACACAAGTTACAGGACTTTTCATCACTTCGTTCACTACAAGCGATGACGGGTGGTGGTGGAGAATAATGGGAGGTTCTAACCAAAAGGAACACTATCAAGAAGATGTCCACTGTGGAGCAGAAGCAATACATCAGCGTATGTTGCAGGTGCACAACTTCCAAGGCATTCATCCAGCAGTGGATTTATCATGTTTGATGATAATATTGATGAAACCTTAGCAATGAATAACAGACCATATTGGTTAAATAAAGTATATTATGCTCAATACGTTTCATCTTAATTTACCGCGTAAGGCATACACGTCATATCTTACAGCCTTTCCGTCAATCCACTGCTGGATGAAGGCATCCCCATGCTGTGGGGATTGTTTCACTATACTTTAGGCATGCTTCATCAGTGCAGGCTGATGACAGAGGCCCAGAACCGATTCAGATATCACTCCCCACTGATGCTAACCGTGGCCAGAAATCGAAATAAGTTGACCAGAGTCAGAGTATTACGTGTTAACCGATGCGCTACTGCTCCACACCCAAAAGGCAAATAACACGTGAAATACCGTGTGCGATGCACTGATGTTTGTCATATGACCAAGCAATGCGGTTTGTAAAATACACGATGGTTATGTGAAATATGTAACTTGTAGTAATCGTATTGACTGCTGTAGACATACGATGGGGTTATGACAACTTAAAATCATGTATCTTTGTCAATGTTTGAAATATGAAAACAGACTTAAATATAACATCATGCACGTATCATGTATTTTGTCCTACCTTCAGGCTTAGTCAAATGGCACTCATTTGATAGCACTCTACTCTGTGGAATTTGCCCCAGGCATCCTTTAAAACCAAAGCACCAGGATGATAGAACATGACAAGATGGTGATATAACTTAGAGGCAAAACCCTGGCATGGACACTCCACAAACAAGCAATATGACATCACCCTTGGCCTACGTGCCACTTGGGCAAGCATTAAACTTGTGAACATGCCATCATTCGGAATAGGTGGAGGTGCATCTTTCAACAATCACTTGCAATTAATCATCCTGAAGAATCTTAGGAGCAAAATTAGTGCATTTTTGCCATCGTTAAACAAATCCACTCAATCCCACGATTATTATTTTTTTTAGTTCATAATACACATGTAACAATGCCAATATAAATGTTGTTACTTTGTACTGTTCGATGAAAATAGAACCAGAATTAAATGTACTAACCAAGCAGACCCAAGCGAGAGAGGGGACAAAAGCAGAGTTGTGGTCAAGAGAGCATGATATAAATATCTAATTTCAGATGCACGACAGATACTAACCAAGAGCAATATGAATTGGACTGTATCCAAAGGCCAATGAAGCACATGGGGGTAGAACACATGTTTCAATATGACATGACTAAACAACACCCTACTAATTCCTTGCATAGCAGGGACAGACTATATAGAGTATTTAAGAAATGATATAAAATGCATGGCTACATTATTTAACTTGCATAAAGGTTGATGTTCATGAATTGTTTCTTTAATTTCCACCACTCAAACAAGCAGCGTTGTGTACTTGAAATAGTCACTCCTTGTTACAAACGTACCAATACAAACCTTAAATTAATCTATTTAAACTAGAAGTCTAGATGTTTATCGGAAAAATAAAACCATATTGTGATCTTCACACAGTTCAGTAAATCGATGTCTTTAGGTCTAAGTGCCTGCCATTGAACTACTAGTTACAATTTATCTTCACCAACAAGCTGACCATCATGGTGAAGTATGGTCAAATAACCTGTATGACAAACATGGCCTTGGGAGGCCTTCATCCAGCAGTGAATTGCCAAAGAGCTGTAAAATGAAATACCAAAATTGACATAACATTTCTGTAACTAATGGGCCATGAGACTATTAAAAGAACTGCGAATTATCCAATTTGATTTTTTTAATTAAATCTAAAAAGGTGGCATTATTAACATGAACAATGCGTGATGAAACACATAGCATTAATGGATTTTACCTCTGGTATAGCAGGTGAGAAATTTGGCAAAACCGTTGCGTTTAGTTGTTATCATGAAACGGATCTACGCATCGATAAAAAAAATAACTTTACTTAAATAAACTGGAGTAGAAATTCAATTAAACGTGGTGTCATGAACGATATTAAAGCGTGTGTATGAGATAAAACACTGCAGTAGCAGGAGAGGTTCACACTTGCATGAATATACAAACAGATGATGACTTTCCTAACAGATATCAGACAGACAAAACGGATGCACATTAAAAAACCTACCCTCAAGAAATGTAACTCTATAGTTGGGCCACTTATTTTTGCCTTAACTTCTGTGCACAATTAATCACCATAGGTTCCTGTCACAACTCATTGTGGCCTTTAAATTTGGAGACGCAGTAACGTGCCCGGAGCCACAAAGCTCCGTGTTTCAATTAAGCATTACATAAAAAGCCACAAACAATTTTGTGGGTATCAATTGCACGGGAAACATGAACGTGTCGGAAGCTATTTTGTCACGATACTTCGTGCTGAAGAGACAAGCTATTTCAGCATTATAATTGTCTTGTCAATTTTGCCTGAAGGATATATATTTTATATAAACCGCAATAGAGTATCAGACTTTGCCCAGCTGACAGATTCACTCTTCTTTATTGCCATGCATAAACAATAAGATATTTTTTTACGGAATGCATTATTGGCTCGAACGCAACATTCCAGTGCAGCCACTACACAAATCTACACAATGAGTTTGTTTGGCATATTGAATAACTATAGAGATAGCATGATAACCGGACAATGCATCGACCTGCTTTCATCAAGAAAGGTGGCCGATCAACTAATGTCATGATCAACGAAAATATGAGAATATAGACATAAAAAAAACTTCCGTCAGCAACTGTCTAGAGTTAAACATTAAAATGAAGGGATTTTGTTACCCATGTTATGTAAAGTTACTGGTATATATACAAGCAGTAAACACACTAATTGTGCACATTTTGTATACCTTAAGTGCCATAAGTTATTACAAAATCACAATATACTCCAAATGCCTCCTCTTTACGTTTACATAGATTTCATCCGGCAGGACTTTGGTCTTATGCGCAAAAGAATAACATATCACATGTGCAAAATGACATAATGCATGGAAAAATAGCTGCCATTGCAAGACAAACATTCATAAATCTGCGTGACCCATTGCTGAACTCGCTGAGAATCAAACCAAATTCATACAACCATATATCAGGCAGCTGCCAACAAGATTTGCCCTTGAGCATTTTTTTCTAGCTAAATGTAGACTTCAGGGTTTTACAAACATAAACCAAGCAGACACTAGATATACAAAGCGGCCATAAGAAGAGTAAAAATACAATGTAATCAAGTCGTGAAACGAGTGTGATTAGAGCACTATACAAGTCGTTGCAGACAGCACTGTCTAGACAGGGGAAAATGAATTCAACCCACTCTTAAGATGTACCAATATGTATATAGTACAACACTAAAGTTTAAAAAGTAAGTAACATTTATTGTTCTTGTGGACCATATCCGTAATAACAGTATAGCACAACCATTCCCTAAAATTATGTCTTAGAATACTTAATGCTTGCTGCGGTGAACATATTTACGCACCATCTTTAACAAGAACGGCTGGTGAAAAACTTCACATTTTACTACGTATGGAATTATATTGGATGTCAAATCATATATACTGTACTGAGCTATAAAGATATATAGTTAAAGGCCATGTGGTCAGATAAGGACTTTGAATCATCAGCAATGGAGATATGAATTTCCCACACCATAAGAGATTTCATGGTGCATCTAAAAAACTTAAACGAACCACTTACATAAACGTTTATGTAGAGACAATGTGATCCAATATTGCAACATTCATCATCATCTTCATCAGCAATGATCAATCCACTGTTAGATGAATGTCCCAAGAGTCAAGACATCACGATTTCTCAGCCTCATTCTGCAACAATCCATCTAGCTCCAGCAAACAATCCAATGTTATCGCTCCATCTCCACGACGAACCTCCCTCCTCTGGCGTGTTTCCATTGCCACGGTGGCTACGAGATGTCAACTACCTCGCCTGGTATAAAGGAGGTCGTGGGTTCGATCCCATCCCTGACGCCTGTATATTTGGAGCTTGAATGTTCTCCCCGTGGTCGCGTGGATTTTTCTCCCGGCCTTCCCGTTTTCCCCTCTACATTTAGAATTATGCGTTTAGAATATTTGGCTGCTATACATTTCAACAAGATAATCCACTTCTGAAAAGAGCTATATAGCTCAGTGGACCTTACCTGGTAAAATAAAAAATTGTAAAAAAAAATGCGTAATACAAAAATCCCACCATTTACTTACTCCTTCAAACGTCATGCAAAAATGTAAAAAAAGAAAATCAATCAATACTTCGAAACCCCTAGAGTAACACTAGCCACAACATTTCTGACAGGTGTGTGACGAGTTGATGCCGTGCAACACAACCGAGTCACAGCTCACTCAATAATGCATTGGAGCGTTGATGAGACTGTGAACAAAAGCTCTGCGAGGTTGCCTCCTAATGTTACTGATCCCTTTAGATAATACATTGGTGTCCCTACCTTGTCTTCATCAGACTTCCTCCCAAGAGCTAAACAACTCACAATGTGTGGTGAATTCAAGATTCATTTAACACGCGTTGTCAAAACATTATTTAAACTGTATTTGCTCTCAAAGATGAACAGTCAAAATTGTATGTAAGCAGCGCCTCGATAATTTGGATATGCAGCCAATTTGTTAAGGCTCAGTGCTTCAGTTCTGCAGCTCCAATGTATGACAGACTATTGTGTCAAACAGAAATAAACATCTGATTACATTAAAATAATGACACTTTTTGTTAGGCTACTGGTGCATGTATGAAGGGTAGAAAAAACCGTGGATGACAACACAACATAGACATTCTACGCCAAGTAAATTCAGCATCAACAGCTGCCAATATCAAGCAACTGCTGAAGACTTCACACAACACCATACATGTTGGTGCTGTTGCCACAACTTATATCGGCAAGTGTTCTGATCTCCTTACTTAATCAACCTCCTTTCAACTTGACCCATCAATTGGCAGTCGTTAGAAATCTTGTACACAGGTCATCATCTGATGCTACCCTTCATTAATATGTATTGCGTACTGCCCAAGCACATTTAAGCGAGTATGAAGCCACTGATTTGTGTTTGCTCCCTGATCCATTCCACTTTTCCTGCATTTGTGAGATTTTCAGATTTTGTTCAATTAATGAACGTCAGACAAAATAAAGCTTCTAGAAATATCGATTCGCAAAGAAGCCGTTTCGAGTGCAATACATGTTATACACAGGCGTTCACATGTACCGTGCATTTGTAAATAAAGGAATACTGTACAGCCAAAATGTGTTTGCACACACTGAGGGATTCAGTTGGGGGTACTGTATATCTACCGCAAAATAATGTGCAAAATATTATTCAATTTCTTGTAAGTAATTACATGAGGCTCATAGAAAAAACACTTTTAGATTTCAGAATTCCTGAATCATAGATGCTGAAATGTTGTCTTACAAACGACCATTAAAGCTATACAACTACAAGCAAACTGCGATATGCATGCACCTACTTTAACACTTTTAACTCGATAAGTGTCAGTTTAATGTTAACCAATGATATCCTTTTTAAAACACACTTGTGTGCAGTGACAATAAACAATTGATTTACATCCAAATATATCAGTGTAATCCAAGGATAACTGTTGACTAAGTGAACCAAAATATGTTGAATTTAGAAAGTGTCTAAAAGGTTCTGTACTGGAACGTGGGGACAGGTGGAAGGAGGATACGTGGGTTAAAGGACCACAACCACGCACACAGATTCTATCCCACTCCTTCTTCACTCTCTCACTGAATGCAGTGTGACAGAACTTCTGAATACATCATCATCAAACATGATTAGTCCACTGCTGACTGAAGGCCTTGCCAAGTCGTCACCATCTCCCACAGTCCAGCAATGTTGTTATTAATACACAAAACAATTAACATTTATGTACCATCAACAGCGTTTCTATATGCAGGTAAAATGACCATCATTATTCAAGCCAATTCCAATACATTCTACTCATTTAATGTTGACTATTTTACGTTACTTTATTTTCCTTACTATATCTGCGAAGATATTAGGCATCGCCAGGTTAGTGTTCCCGTTCGTGAATTATGGAGGTCAGCACCAAAATGATTAATGCCACATTTTAGAATTTCGTACCAGTACTAAAATGTACCCTTTTACTTTTATCAAAGAACGGTCTTACGCAATAGCTGCGAGAGAATTAAAATGTTCCTTATAAAACAGTCGGGTTCTGAGGAAGGGTAAAAACAAGCAATTAACTTGATGCCCAGACTATAATTAAGTCCATTACAACAGCTTAAATGTCTGTCCAAACTTTGATACACATGTTGCCACTTGCTGAAATCTAGTGGGTACAGCAAAGCCTAGTCTGGCATCCTTCTGAATTTAACCAAAAGGCAGAAAATACTGTTTGAGACCATATGCCGTTTGCATTTTAGAAAAATATTTTTTTTATAATGAATCCTGTTGGGAAATCAAATTGAAAGCCAAAAGTGGTCAAGGAACAATTCTATACGTATAGCTTGTGCAAGACTTTTTAAACCGTGGCCAGCAGATGTCATCAGAGATACACTGGACAAGAGACCCAACATCTATATGTTTTGCTTTGCACAGTTGTTGCAAAACAAGAAATGCACAGGTTTGATAAGTATACAAATGAGCATATAGTGTGTGAGTGTGCGATCCAAACAAGATATAACATTTACTGAACAATGTAATATTACAAGTGCAGTTGTTATAAGCTCAAACATGAGATTTTTTATTGGCCATTTGTATTGATTGTTTTTCAATCACAGAACTATAAAAGTAACAATATAAAAAGCACACGGAACTATCTACACATCCCCAACACCACTTGTATAATTGACATGATACCACTGATCAAAGAGAGATCAGTTATATCAGCAATACATTAAAGTGATAAAAAATTTTTTATATAGGAACAAAATTTGTTAAACAATTGCACTACCATTATATTTAAGCCTCTGTCTCATCCTTCTGTGAGATGGGTTCATCTTAAACAAATCTTTGTAACCTATCTACTGCACGGCTCACACTTTAGCATGATCACAAAAAACTAGGTTAGAAAAGTCCACTGATAATGGAGTGTGGAACTTTCTACCACAGCCCTGCAATATTTGTTACTCACTAATCTCAGATTATGTGCTGGGGGTGTCTTGGAATTTTGCCAATTATTCCTGGATTATCATTACATGAACTGCACAGTTCATCTGACAGTCAATAAGAAACAGAAGGTCCAAGGTTTTGTTGAAATGACCTCAACTGCTGCCATAAATATTTTTTTATTTGTACAATATACAACATATCCCTTTACAAGTTTACAGATTTAATATCAATTTCATGTAAATAAATCCCAAAGGAAAGGATTTCACAGGCAGCATCATAACATGTAAATGAACACCATGAATGCGAACTAATGATAATTTTATGTTGGCCGAGTTATTTGCATACTGTGCTCATGGTATGGCAAACCTAAACTTTTCAAGCTTGAAATGGACAACAATTAATAATCTCTTTCCTTTCAGAAATTTCCAAACAAAACAAACCAGTTGAATTAAACTCACTGTCAACGTTAGAAACTAAACAAAGACGTATTGTTAAACTTCAAAGAATATCTGTCATCATGATTAAGAGCCATAAGAGCAAAAGCTGCAGAGTATACAATGACAATAGAATGACATAAAAGTGCAAAAAGACAATCTTGATTTGAAGCTTTCGTGACTGCAGGAATTCATACTTTGGTTCTTTCGGTAAATTCAATTAAAACATTTTTTTAATTTAATTTTTCTACCTACGTGACTTTACCGAAATAACTAAAGAGTATGCAAAAAGACAATTACTGTATGTCATCTGCATTGGGATTATGAAAATACAGTACATAACAAGATGGTAACATTTCGATTTAAAGCTTTCGTGACTGCAGGGATTCATCTTCTTGGTTCTTTCGGTAAAGTCACGTAGAAGGGAAGTAATAAAATAATAAAATAATCCTTCACCTGAAGACGGCTGCTTGCGTTGTAGCCGAAACGTCGTGAGAATTATTTCATTTTATTATGTTTTATTTTTATTATTTTATTACTTCCCTTCTACGTGACTTTACCGAAAGAACCAAGAAGATGGTAACAAACATGAATACTTTCATAAGGTAAAGCTTAATCATACAGCACTGTACACACTGCGTACTGTATACATCAAAATAAGCTCACATCACTGCCCAAAGCACTACTTTGTCCATTGGCTGGGGATTAGAATGAAAGGATAAACCTTTTCAATCTTTCATTAAATCTACATACTGTATAATCTTTCACCAAAGGGAAGCAATGTTGCAAAAAGCATTGGGAAAGGGTTCATGTGATCTATACGTCGATTTCGTTTCAAAATGACTTTCATTTACTTGCAATATAAACGAGTACATTTAAATAATTTTAATGTCGTAATTATTTGACTTTTGGTCATATTCATTGGACAAAATAACCCCGGGATAACGATATCAATAGAAGCATGGTGGTTTTTAAGTACTACAATACAATAAATATGTACTTGTTTAAAAAAAAAGGATTCCAACAAAAGCGTTAGCCCTTAATTCAGTTGTTACATCATAGTTAATTAAACTCATATTTGACAACGTATGTGTACATTTAAAGGTTTGACAGTACCAATTACTAAAAATTATTGTAAATGGATTTCCGATTCTGGAAATCTCCAATCATTGCCAATTAACAAGTGCTGGAACAGAGTGACTGTTTCCATCCCTGGAGCTTAAGTCCACAGCACTTACGAATCTCCAAAATTGTGGTTACAGCTGTACAAGACATAAGATTAAAATACAGTACTCGTACAACTTCCCTGTTCTTCCACAGCTGTAACCACATGCTCTGCACAAATATTTCTTTATAGTCGGTTCATTAAAAGATGTGGAATATTCATGTAAGAGCTCCCCATTGTGATAGTTAAAAAAATTGTAAATGCTCCTCTGTCAAAATCATGTTCGCTCAATATGCATACTTGTTAGTTTGCCATCAATTATCAGGCGATTATTAATATTGCAACAATAGTTACATTTGAGCATTAAAATCATAACATGTTTTTGGGACCAAAATAAGTAATGCATTCAAATTATAATGCCAACACACAGATTAAATAGGAAATTACATATTTACAGACCCAGAACCTTAATCTGTTTATAAGTATGTGATGATGACATAGTGGAAATAAACTGCTGGTTAATATGAATATGTGTTTGCACATCACACCGAGTTGGTGTGCAGAGTCGAAAAAACTTACCTCTGCAGCCACCCAGTGATTATTGCAAGGAATCACCAAAGTGCCTTTTTCTGTAAAGTGGCCTTAAATCATATTTTGGTATTACACGATAATTGCATTCCAGTATGTTTGTTCAAATCCTAACTTTCAATATTATAACAAAAATAATATTCGCAGAACAATGTAAAAAAAAACTTTTATGGATGTTCAACTTTGAAATGAAGGCTTCCAATTCTACTTCGTATTATATTTCCATCTGTTTAACTTCATGTGCTTCAGATGACCACAAAACAATCATTATCTTAACCGAAATACCAAACAATGATGGCTGGAAATGTAACATTTCCAATACTTCTGATGGATGGATGTTACTGTACTATATGACCCATGTAAGTAAAGGGACATACGCACACACATTGTTACATTCAATAGCATCAAAGACACAGTTTACCAAGCAATGTGGTTGTTTTAGCTTTTCTTGTCAGTTGCTGGCAACAAAATGTCTTGCAATTGTTTAATTATCCTGTGCAGGTAATATATTTTTAGAGTTTATGAATGTGAAAGTAACGTGTGCCCATAACGTGTTGTCAGATCTACAAACAAGCACTGTGATTTATATGTCAACACATTTTTAATGGCGGCGAGGTGGTGGCTGTAAATGGCAAACCTTAATCAAAAGCAAACACCATCGGGCACGAGCAGTCTAAAGCATACCCACCAGCATAGAATGACCTCATAGTTGCTGTCTGGGCTGCATTTGAACTATGGACTCCGAAGAGACACGGACAGTGCAATGATATGGAGTTAGCACACACAAAACCACTCTGTAATACCATATATAAAAAATAAAAAATGATAAAGAAACCATATTTAAGTCCTCAAGGAATGTAGGGCCAAATCAAGAGCACGATGCCTGGCTGGATTTTGATTTCCTTTAGCTCCAGCGAATGCAGCACCAGGTACTCATTTCTAGCCGTGTACACCTGGGAAATGCCCTTGCCATGAGTACAAGCCAACTGGAATAGCTGTAAATTTTGGCTTGGGAGGCTGGAATCCAACCCTCATGATGAATCAAAAATACAAACCTTTTAAAAAATGTCCTTCTATTGGGCCTCATTCTGCTCCCACCACATCCCGAGCTCTCAACTTCAGCAGCCCGAACAAACATGGAGGCCTGCTCAAAACTGGAGCCAGTGTTCTAGTTTAAACAATACATGTATTATAACAGTATTGGACTATTTCATTATTTATTGATTTAACCCATTTTGTTTTATCTTCGTACTCTGTCTCATTTTGCTTGTGCACGTTATTTTCACATTGTGCTCTTTCCAAGTCTACCTTGGAAAAAACCATGCCTTCTCTCAAACGAGCCCTCACCTTGTCAAATAATATCCGATTGCTGGATTCAACATGATAAATATTGTACAGTATAGTGGTCACCACAATGGCAATGCAGCACATGCAGCGTGGTGAGCACATGATTTGACACATGAGCCCTTTTCCGCACCCACCCCCCATCACTGACACATCTGGGTCAGTAGAGTATCAGGTCGCATACACGCGCGCGCACACACACACCAGTCACTCGTCATAACTTCCTTATAATTTCTAACTTATTACTTTATTAAACACTCAACAATGTTTACTTTCTTAGCTTCGAAAAGGATGGGAAAATGGAAGTGTGATGGTATTTTACGGGACAATTCTGTCTGCAAACAGGCATACTAAGTATACATAGGATGCCACACAGTTCATATCAACTGCAATAAATCAGACACCAAATGAATGGAAAGGTAAAACAAAACCACTGCAGAAATGGTACATGTGTGCAATTCGTGCAGAAGTGTGTGAGGCTTACTATCAAGTCGGGAATGCAATTTCGACATCCCTACAGTACAAATAACGCTTATGATTCTCACCATTAATGCACAAATTATGTGAAGGTGAACATTTGAAAGTAATCGTCATATAATGGCAATGTACCCCTTAAGCGTATGTATTAACTCGAAATAAATTATGGTGGTACAACGCTCATGGGAAACCTCTTATAAGTTATAACATTTCCAAATATATTGACTTGTTATGATGCATATGTCCAAATACAGAAACAAAGTATGCAACACATGGATAAGCAAACCAACAGCCTTGCAGCACATGTTTTGTTTACAGTGCAATTAATGGGAACAATGGCATGGAAATCAATCAAACCATACATTCAAATCAATCAAAGCCTACGGTTGAATTAGATTGAGTTTTTAAGGAGACCTGGAAAAGGTTTCTCAATAAACTTGCAACCATATTGAGACAAGACAACCAAGGACGTGGCTGGCCTCAGTGTTAACAGTTGCTATGGTGTGATAGCACAGTACATATATATATCCGAGGTGTTGTTATATGCCCCTTTTTAACGTGTCACACTATCATAAATAACACCCTTCCAATCATTACAGAACAGACAGTGGCTCAATGAGAAGAGCACCAGGCTCCCAATTCAGAGCACGAGCTCAAATCCCAACAACGGTCAGACTCGCCGCAATTTCCTTCTGGAGTTAGTATAATTCGCACAATCTGGTAGTGCGAACAATTTTGTTGGTAAAAACAACAGTGGTGGTCATATCAGGCAAGCTCTTGGCTGCATCGAACCATGTGATTTTCACCAACTGATGAGAATTGGCTGCTGTGCCCACGAGGACAGACCGTGGAGTTTTCAGACACTGTATGTTTATAAAGATAATCATTGGCGCAAGATTTGTATTCACCCTGAATACCAGTAAGAACATAGGGATGCAATCAATTATTTTGTATACCGTCCAAATACTATTAAAAGCATGGCAAGACACTGCAAGAGGCACCGAGTAAATATAAACAGCAAAGACGAAACTAAAAATAACAAAAATACGAGTTTGGCAGAGTGAACGGCCAGCAGCATGACAGTGCACAAGCCACCAAAACACGCACGCAGAATTGTACCCTAATGCGTAATGAAGAGATTGATGCAACACCTCAAATGGATGCAACAGGGAACAAAAAACAAACGAGAAACAATTAATGTAATGCATCATGGAACCTCCTTTGCCAGTACCAAAATATGATAATAGGTTTTTCCCCTTTTTTCTGGCAACAAAACAAGTGTTAAAACACCAAACTGAAACCTTTTACAAGGAATCATGTCTGCATTAACCACAATACTTGTGGTCAAAATGCAAACAAAAAACATACTCTGATGATCTATGCATTGTCTTTGAAACTGATTGGTCCACGCCAGAGACAGCTTTCTTTTGAGCCTCATCTCAAACGGTGTTAAACCAGAGGACGCTTTCGTGCAGTTGTGTGGCAATTGTGTTTCTATCTACGTGACTTTACCGAAAGAAGCGAAGAGTATGAATTCCTGCAGTCACGAAAGCTTCAAATCAAGATTAAACCGCCTCTACGGGGAGGATCTCCACACACCTCAAACATGACATCAACCGAGAAGATTGATGCAAAATTTAGCAATCTTTAGAAGGACGTTGATCAACCGGATAAAGTGTTAACTGTTGTGTTGGCCGACTCTCTGAGTTGCATTACATTTCTAAGTTTGATAAGTTTGTTCTTTTTTTTCTTGTCTGTCTGCATTAACCACAATACTTGTGGTAAAAATACAAACAAAAACACACTGATAATAAATGCATTGTCCTTGAAACTGATTGGTCCACACCAGAGACAGCTTTCTTTTGAGCCTCGTCTCAAACGGTGTTAGTAAAGTATTGGCATTGCCACAATCTTCCTTTACGAAAGTCCTCCTTTTGACACACACTGCTACAACATCACACCCTCAAGGGAGCAGTGCAACCAGCACGACAGTGACAATTGTTTTGCAGAGTTGGGTACTTTCCTCCTGTCCCAGACGCGGGGGTTTTCTCCAGGTTTCTTTCTGATCGTCGATTGCCAACGCTAAAAGTGCCACCGACTCAACACCCCGAGCAAATACCCAAATGCAAAAGAAAATGAGCGAATGCAACAACCCAATGAGTCACTGTTGGGTTAAAGATGGTAAGTTTATTCTTGCCAAATTGCGAGAATGGTGATAATTAGTTGTATTATTAAACATCTCCACAAACCCTCGGAAAATTTGCGTTGTGGAATGGGGATGGAGGAGGGATGGAGCCGGTCACAATCCACTGCTGGATGAAGGGTCCCCCCGTCCCCCACAACGCACACCTTTCAAGATCCCGTGCGATGTTTATAGTCCACGTAGCACCTGATCCACCCGCTCCCTTGGCGGTCGTGCTCTTGAACACGTTCCATCCCTTGGCTCACACTCCGGTATTACCCTCGACCGTAAAGCCATCGTCGTCATCATCATCCTATTTTTTTTCGACGTGTTCCAGTCCGAGCCCTCACCACTCACTTTTGTCCACAGTTTGAAGGATGCCATTCACCTGCGTATGTGTCTCTCTAGTTCGCAAGTCCCACTCTCTGCCACTCTCAAAATGCAATTGCAAACACGACGATGGCCATCTCCGTCGTCCACTTGCACGCGTGCCGTGCACGGGTGGAGGAGGCTGATGATATCAGCAAGGCCGAAAGAGCGAACCGGCCACAACACACACAGGCGACAAACAATGTCAACGTTGAAAAATAGCCCTTGAAAACACACACACACACGCGCGCTAAGCACACGCCACACTAAGCAGCGACGGCAGCATGCAAACTAAAAATAATCCTCCCGCTATCGCTGCCGCATGACTAGAGACGATTGCGCCACCGAAACAAAACACAGCAAAGCAGGAGGAGCAGGAGGAGAGGAGGAGCAGGAGGAGAGGAGGAGGAGGATTGCGAGCACCGTTCACGGCCCCAACAATCCACTACCGAGCCACCATTACTGTACACACACACACCAGCAGCAGGAGCAGGGCCGCCACCACGTAGCGTTATTTCACATTTTTATTTTAACGCAAAAAAAACCACCGCTACTACCACCACCACTAACACTCTACTCGCAGGCGCACGTCGTATTTTCTGACGGATGCACACACACACACAAACGCATGATGCACACGAGGTATATTAACAACAACTCACCCCTCATGGCTCAGTCGTGCCCTCTCGTCCGCCTCGCGTCCGCACCATTTATGATAAATATTAAAAAATAAAGACGACGGCGGTGGCAGAGACGACGGCAGCGGCAGCAGCAGCGGCGCATAAAGACGATCGACGCGAGCCGGGGACACGTGGGGGCCGCTGAGGGGCGGGGCCAAATGTGGGGGGGGGGAAGGGGGGTGGATTGGGAAGTGGGGGGGTTGTAGCTGGGGTGGGGGAAAGCGCGCGCGCGCGCGTGCACCCCCCCCCCCTGCTCCGCCCCCTCCCACCGCTCCTCCCGAGTCGCGCCCGCGGTCTCGCGCGCTGTCTCCCCCCCCCTCAACCCCCCCTCAACACCCCCCCCCTCAACCCCCCCCCCTCAAACCCCCCCCCCCTCAACCCCCCCCCCTCAAACCCCTGCCCCAGCCTCACTCGTCACGCGCGCGCGGCCGCGTGAAGTTCCCGCTATTTCCACCCCCCCACTGCCCCCCCCCCACTGGCCCCACCCCCCCACTGGCCCCACCCCCCCACTGGCCCCACCCCCCTTCCCCTTGGTCTCCCCCCCCCTCCAACTTCTCCCTCACAGCCCGTCCTATCCTCCACATTGCCCCCCCCCTCGCCACGCATGCGCACTGAAGAGCGCTCCTCCAATCTCTAGACCCCACCCACCCCCTCGCTACTCCACCCCTCCCACAAATCCCCCAGCCCGCACCCGCCCCTCACTCATTCGCAGCCAATCATAGCAAGGACCCCCCTCCCTCCCACCCTCTTCTCTTCTCACCCCTCCGTTCATGAACCCCCACCCCCCACTGGTTACAGCCCCGCCCCTCAACACCCCCCCCCACCCACTGCTCCTCTGCAGCTCCTCAACTCGCAATGTTGTCCAATGAGAGAGGGAGGATTTTTACTTGCCACGTTAAAGGGAAAAAATAAGAGGGGATTTAGTTATTTTTTGTTGTTGTTGCAGGGGCGTTGTTGCTATTATAATGATTCCCGTATTACGGTGTTATTGTTATACAAAGCGTTTAAATGCAGTAACTGTAAAGTACTAAAGAAATTACATTCTGATGAGTTGGGATACAAACGTGTCAAAGGCAATACTGTACACTTCAGAGCTTTAAAAAAAATCCAGATTATACTGGCAATTGTTTCAGAGGAAACTTGAAACATTGTTTTGAAAGTATCTACTTTTAGATTATCAATACTGTAAAGCTACATCCAATATAAGCGTACACTACTAACATTTCTAACACCAGGCGAACAATCATGAGAATGCAATACAGTACAGTAGAGTACTTTACAAGCTACTCAGACTTAGAGATACGACTGGAGGTAGCAAATACTCTCCCCTAGGTGGGTTCTTTTCTAACTTAATCCATTGCAAAAGTGGCGAAATGTTTATACTGTGGTCTCTGCTGTGACCTGTGGCATGAACAAAAGTGGAAGCACATTTGCCACGTCCGGTACTTTGCGGTTCCAGCCCAGTGGCAAACCCTGGTTAATATTTACAAAATGCTATGCACCGTCTGCTGCACTGTGAACGTTTCAGATACGGTAATGTCAGGAACAAAAGAATAAGCCATGTGTATTAATTTGAATACTGTACTTGAGTGCAGTACTTAATAATTCACAAATTGTCTCCCGCTTTTGCAATACATTTCATATGGATAATTAAAAAATCGCTTTTTCTAGAAATCACAGTAGCATTTTTCTCAGAACATATCCGCTATGACAGGCCAAAAGCATTGACACTGACAAAGAAATCGGAACAAAATACATTAATCGTGGAAATGCAAGAATGTGAGGGTGGTGTAAAGAGCATTTATCCAGCAGTGGATAGAAAATAAATAATGTTTATTATAAGTGAGATATCTGACATTCTAGCAGTCACACATTGACATTATTCGCTTCTGTTTGGTGCCACATTTATAGCCCAGGCCAGGGAGTTAACAATGGGGGGGGGGGGGGGGAAATAAATGTCAAAACTTTAAAATAATTATTAATTCTTAAATTAAATGGTGGCTCTGAATCAATGACAATTCATTACATTGTCATGAAGTTGACTCATTCATTAGTGCCTATTTTAAACATTCAAACAACTTTCACTTTATACTCTATGAAGTGCACATGCTTTGATATCATAGCCAGGCATCCACTTTTGCCATTCCTTTGTGCGCAAACATGCACTTCATCGGCTGTTTATGCTCCAGTGTTTATTCCCCAACCCCAACAGAGATTATCCATTAAGAGAATGTGGTTCAACATAACTCTCGTTTTTTCCCCCAATTATTCTAAGTCCAACTTTGAGACTTTGCCCACGCATCTTATATGCAAAGCATTTCTTGCATGCCCATCATATGACCATTATCTGAATGACAAAACTGTACAAAATGGACATTCTAAGTTAATAATTCTAAATGGATGAGTAGAATTCTGCTTTCTATTAACTACATATGAGAAAAGTCGTGGAGAGAAATGGTTGGATGGGGTTAGGTAGTGAGGTAGCGTTGACTGACTCATTGCCCTATACACTACAACACTCAGAGCACTTACTGTGCTGTATAGGATACCCTTTGGATTTTGAGTCTATGCTGGAGACTCATGAAAATCCATGAAGACCAGGTACTATTCTACATGTCCAATTACCCTACAATCTAAATCTATAGCAACTGAAGCAATGGCATATGAAGTCTGTTTACCACTCGGAGTAATGTATGCTTAACATTCAATAATTTAACGTAAAAAAAGTGTCTATGGCATTCAATAAGTTAAATATGATTATACCCCCCCTCTTCCCCGTGAACTCCTACAGCCACGACTCGACAAAACTCCCCCCACCTCCCCTCCCGTGTCTATATAAAGCCACAACAGCAGATAATTTTCTCACCTGAAGACGGACGATTGTGTTGCGACCGAAACGTCGTGTTTTCTTTTATCATTATTATTTCTATCTACGTGACTTTACCCACGTTAAGGATGTATGCAAATATTAATTATCGTACATATTGAACCAGGTGTCTATTGTCTTTGGTTCCCTGGGTCTCCTCCCCAAATTATATTGCTCCCCTGTGTGCCACCTACACACTGTCACCCTTTGAATAGGGCTAAGCTTAAGTTTGAATATTCCCTGCTGTTTTTGTTACCCATTTCCCATGGCAATGATTAGTCTCGTGTTCTTAAAAAGTACAGATGTAATTTACGTGTATTGATTCATAAATATTTACTTTATTAAAATGTACACGAGCGTTCTGAATAATGCAAGCTCAGTAAAATATTGTGTCAATTAAAACATGTAATGCAGCACTTTATTTATATAATGGTGTGCCTGTACACACTGGCAACATGCGTACAACAACTTAAAAAATAAGTTACGACTTTGGCTGCCAAACTATAGCTTTCAAATCACATTCAGCCAACATTTACATTTTATGCAGCCTGGGAAATTCTGCTGACTACATCAGCCAGCTGCTTCTATTTACAATACTAGGATACAGTCATGCAGCCAGCTTCTGAATGGCCCATTGCCTTCAACACCCACACTTAGTATGATCCCACCTCCTGCAATGCAAAAACGATCTTTGATTGTCCCTGGTCTTCAAACGTAAATATGAACTCTGCCAGATGTGTGTTGGGTTGTACCGTGCGTCGCTCAGCATCATGTCCGATGTTTCGCTTCAAGTGCAGGAACTGAACTTAGTTCCAGAAGAAGCAGCACCCAGCATGTGGATTAAAAATATCGGGCGTCATATCGACGG
Source organism: Lampetra planeri (assembly GCF_965212315.1). NCBI lineage: Eukaryota > Metazoa > Chordata > Hyperoartia > Petromyzontiformes > Petromyzontidae > Lampetra > Lampetra planeri. The sequence continues at coordinate 23,007,913 of NC_136109.1, read as the reverse complement.
CAAAGCACTACAACCCAAAAACACATCGGCGAGCTACAAAGCACAACCTGCGCAGTGCAAATATAAGAATTTATAAATATATTTGATATAATTATACAACGTTAATTTTCCAAAGGTTAGACAGGACAGTAATGAATTTGGGAAATACAAGCAATGAGGCTTCAGACTGCATTCATCGGCTCCCCAGCTCTTCACACTGCTTTGTTTACAACTAGCACACGTTGACAGCTACTGTAATTAATTTTTGCTGATAGGAAATTACGTGCAGAATATGCACGTTAATTGTGATTTACTTTAATGCAATACAGAATTTATTTTGAACATCTTAAAAGCATCTAATTAATAGTGAGAGCGTGTTTGAATGCCAACTGCCAGTCATCACCAGTGAGGTACAGAATATTACATAGCTCTCAAGCAGCAAACACAATACTTAACCCATGAATGGAATATGAATTCGTTAATCTTACCATTAAAGTAAATAGATGTTCTGTAAAACATTATATGCAACTTGTTTGCATTGAGACTATAAGGACGTTGCATACAATATAACCTTGCATTTAATGTAACTAAGAAACGTAAATACCGGTTATTTTCTGGGATCTTGCAATGTATGTAAATAATTTAATATTAGTTGCCAAGCGTCAGTCATCTGTTTGATGGCATCACTGAAAAAAACAAGGAAAAGGCTAGCCTGGCAATGGTATAGACTATATCATGAATATAATAGCTCCCTGGGAAATACAGGTTTGATCATATCTTCACAGTGCCCAGCTTAACTATATAAAAGATCAGTCCATATATTGCTTTGCTCTCTACCAATCTATAGATCTGTTCATCGGACTATAATGTGCATTTGTTGTTGAAGGCTTCAAATCAAATTTGTTGTTGAGTTCAATGGGTTTAGTTGCAGAATAAAATAACGTACTGTAAACCCATTTGGTCATGGCTCACACAGAAGCTATGTTCAACAGAGAAGGGTTGAGACAATTAGAAAATGTGTGAAATGGCGTTATTTTCGACAGGCAGGGGAGTACATTATTTATATTGGTGTGGTCATTGCGACATGGCAAAATTCCAAAACTTCTGGGTGTGATAACACCAATAGTGCATATGCCGTCAGGAAATAAAACATCAGGGATGTGTAATGCTTAATTATAATCAAGTTCTGCAAAACATGATACGAGCAAGCATTGTAAACAAATTGTACCTACACGGAATAATACTCGTTGGTTATTTCGGTAAAGTCACGTAGATAGAAACATAACTAATAGATCACGACGTTTCGATCGCAACACAAGCAATCGTCTTCAGGTGAAACAATACAGCAGGCGGACTGCTGAGGCAGGAAGGAATGTAGCGAGAGAGCTACTGCAACCAAAGGTGATATACGATGATTTGAGGCTTTCGTGACTGCAGTAATCCATACTCTTTGGTTCTTTCGGTAAAGTCACGTAGGTAGAAATAAATTACATTTTATTTTATCAAATTAAATTTTATTTTAATTAATTTCTAACTACGTGACTTTACCGAAAGAACCAAAGAGTATGTTATATACGTTTTGTGGTAGGTACAACCCAAGGGTAAGTGGGCTGGGCTAGAGATGGAATTTGCAAGTAAATGTAAGATCGTAGAGCTAGGAAAACCTAGCAAACTTAGAAATATATTCTTGGTTCTTTCGGTAAAGTCACGTAGAAGGGAAATAATTAAATAATATAAATTTAAAACAATAAAAATTCTCACGACGTTTCGACTGCAACACTGTGTTGAGGTGTGTGCAACACAATCGAAACGTCGTGAGAATTTTTATTGTTTTATATTTTTATTATTTTATTATTTCCCTTCTACGTGACTTTACCGAAAGAACCAAGAATATGAATCCCTGCAGTCACGAAAACTTTAAATAAAAACTTAGAAATGTGATGCAACGCAAAGAGTCGGCCAACACAACAGTTAACACTTTATCCGGTTGATCAACGTCCTTCTAAAGATTGCTAAATTTTGCATCAATCTTCTCGGTTGAAGTCATGTCTGAGGTTTGTGGAGATCCTCCCCGTAGAGGCGGTTCAATCTTGATTTGAAGCTTTCGTGACTGCAGGAATTCATACTCTTTGGTTCTTTCGGTAAAGTCACGTAGATAGAAACACAATTTCCACACAACTGCACGAAAGCGTCCTCTGGTCTAACACCGTTTGAGATGAGGCTCAAAAGAAAGCTGTCTCTGGCGTGGACCAATCAGTTTCAAAGACAAAGCATAGATTATCAGAGTATGTTTTTTGTTTGCATTTTGACCACAAGTATTGTGGTTAATGGAGACATAATTCCTTGTAAAAGGTTTAAGTTTGGTGTTTTAACAACTTAACACCTGCTTTGTTGCCAGATAAAAGGGGAAAACTTATTCTCATATTTTGCTACTGGCAAAGGAGGTCCCACGATATAAATTATACTTTGAATGCATTTCCTCACGTTAAATTTCGACTCAAAATCAAAATGTGATCAAGTTGTCTTCAACAATTGCTTACTGTGCCAAGATACCCTGCTTGATTTGGTAGGGTAGGTCATAGGGCAAGTTGTAGGGCCATTTGTTTCCACACATCGGTGTCATGTGTTACATTTAACAGGTAATTTCTATAAAGATGTATTGACTCTGTTATGAATGTTATCGTTATAATGGGGAGGAATCAAATGGGTAAAGGAGGCGAGGGAGGATGAGTGAATGAAGCATTGGGGCATGAACGCTGGTGAAAGCAGGAGAGGTGGGGCAAGATAAAGAGAGTGGAGTGATTAGCGCGCTGCGCTACGAACCCGGCGACCCGAGTTCGATTCCTGCTCATGGCCAACACCAGTGACAATTATCTGAACTGGTCCTGGGCCTCGCCTAGGTCTACTCACCCTCAAATTAGTACTTGGTGCAGTATGTAAACATTGCCACTTAGGGAGACAAAGGCGGCCGGGCGTGGTGCTGGCCACCCACCCCCCTCGTGTGCTGTGCCATCCTTCATAGGTGCTTGCTAACAGCACTTGCCCCAACAGTCTGTTCAGGCTATACGGGGAATCTTTGTCTTTGTTGGGGCAAAAGGAGTCTTTGGAGGACTCAACTCTGATATGTCTCAAGCACGATCTCGTAGCTTTAAAAAAAACAGACCATCTATTTTACAAAAGAATGATTTGATGGGATTCTGGCACCTGTAGAAAAAACACGAACAAACCAGGAATGCGGTTCATCTTAAAGTAGATTAGGATTATATATGGTTTCAGGCCTTTGAAAGTATTCACCAAATATGAATGTCTAGGCCCAGATACTAACAGTGGAGGTTGTGCCAACAGGAGCAGTCCTGACTTGGCAAAACACAGTGATAGCAGTTCGACGCATTGTAACACAGTGGGAGCAATGCCGACAGTGGAACACATTGGTAGCAGTCCAACACAACAGAACACGGTGGGGCCTGCTTAGATGTGGCAGAACACAGCAGGGGCAGTTCCGACAGTAAACACCTTCATCATCTTATCCTTCATCATTATCATCAGCAGTAGCAGCGGGAGCAGCATTAGCAGAAGTATCATCAACAGCAGCAACAACTGCAGTTGCACACATTGGGATACACCTGTGAACCAGTGCTTTGGAAGCATGGAATGATGGATCACATAGATTTGTTAAACTCCAAAACCTTGGGAGCTGCGTGTTAGAATTCCATCGCATTATCATACTGTGATGGATAAATCTCTGTCCATGGAAACAGCCAACTAAATGAATCTCTGATCCATCTGAAAGTGTGCACACTAAGTAGGACAGGTCTACTAAGTAAAGAGCTGTCCCATCTCCATTAGTGATGCGGAGCCAGCATTGGAAATTCCATATTACTGTGACAGAGCTCATGTCTGATTTTATATATATATATGAACAACTGTCAATACTTTTTATTACAACTGATCCCATTAAAGTATCACATATTACTCAAAGGAAAAAGTGAAATACCTTGGTTACGCACTGCACATGGCCAACACAAAACTACGAACGCAGACCCTTTATTGGTAAACAGAAGGTAAGAGGAAAATAACCTGTCCAAGAGGTACACTACGCCGTGCAATGGACAGCAGATGTGCCAACACGCCACACAGCCACCAACGAGGTGGCACAAGTACAAGACCCTTACTGTCTGTCTGCTGCCTTTGTGTGACTGCTGTTAGAAGCACATGAGGAATGATGAGGGTCATGGTGATATTGATGGTGTTGATGATCATGATGGAACTCAGTCATAACCACTCATGTGGCTGTCTTCAAGTGTGCCTATATGAGTGCCTATATATACAAACGCGGCCGGGTGTGGTGCTGGCCACCCCACCTACTCGTGTGCCGTGCCGGGCTTCATAGGTGCTGGCTAACAGCGTAATGTAAAAAGTGTATGTCTATGTGTGTACGTGTGTGTGCATGAAATATTGCATCTTATTATCCTTAGGCAAAAAAAAAATTCCATGAGAAGCCATACTCAAAACAACGAGCAGAGTACTGGGTAGCTAAAACACAGCACTTTTTGCGTGAGGAGAACAGATGGTGCATATTCCAGTTATATCAATCAGTCAGCCTTTAAAACCTGTGTTTGTCCCAAGACCTTGCAGCTGTTGTTGTTGTTTGTGCATGCTATATCTGTATTTATATTTAGTTTTAATCTGCCAACGAGATTGATCTGCCAGTGATGAGCAATAACTGTCAGGAATGGAACAGATCTATATGTGATGCAACAGATCCCCCGGTGGATAAAACTAATTTCTAGTTGGGTGTGGCAGGTGCCTTTTAGTTGTAGAATTCCTGCCACATTGTGGCAGAGTGAACGAGGCACAATGTCTCATGCCAAGTTCAACAGCCACTTTTGGGGCCATTCCTCTGGCTGCCCTCTAGCCCAACCAATTGTGGAATTTCACCAAACAGACCGAAGCGTAGCAATAATACAGTCCCATAATGGTGGAAAAGCTCCCTCCCCCCGTGCAATTGCAAATGGCGGAATTGAACTGATTTTAAGCAAAATCAGCCTCCATTCGACCAAATCGGGACAGAAAGATGACCTGAATTGCTTAATAATTAGGGCCCCATATGTATATTTATGTGAGACAAATGTTTCATGTGTATGCACACTGCAAGGCGCTATATGCGTCTTTTTAGCCTTGGAGGTAAGTAACGACGTTTTACAGCCAGGGTTATGGCCAGGCAGGCATCGTTTCACCCGGCCGCTTCATTTCTCATAAATGAATACCGCGTGAGATATATTAAGTGTGAATGCACACAGCGGTTGTCCCAGCAGTATCACTGATTTTCAAAATGTCTATAAAAATTTGAAGTGCTTACAATGATTACGAGTGACACTTTACACTGATGCCAATGCACACCCCTCAATTTATTTTATATCTTCACACATCGTGCAGCATGCCGATGACACATATCAAAAGGTTAACATTTAGCCAATAGCCACCGACAACTGGATAATGTTTTACAGGCAGTGATTATATTATCAAGTGTCGATCATAGTTTACATAATTTTATTAATATTTAAATATACTCTCTGTGCATGGCACGTGATTAAAAAAATGCACCATCCGGTTACTGGTATGGTGTGTAATGAAGACACAAGCAGATGCTATGATAATCCAGCCACATTTCTCCAAAATGTGTTTGCCAGGTTCATGCGACGTATCGTCTACCTTGTGCAAAAAATTTCCGAGGCTCAAGCAAATGTACCCCCATGTACGGTCACAGTATCTGCTTGTAATTCACACACGTGTGCATGTATCGGAAACACACGTGCATGAAATACATGCATTTACTCATCCATCATATAAATGTACAGCTCTTTGTCCGGATGAAGTCCACCTCGTGCGGTGTCAGTTGTAAGGGTTTGTTTAACCATAATGGACCATGGTGTTCAGTGTGGGCCAGGCCATTAACTGGTTTAAATATCACACGCCGCTGATGCTAGTCGTAACTGGAAACAAACTTAGGTATGCTAAGTATGCTAAAACAAAACACTTTAGAGCATGTTGTGTTTGTACATTTCACCGTATATCTGTACTGCACCACAGTGCATATTGTCCACTATATATCAACTTAATATGTACAGTAAACACTGCATAATTAGTAATATATAATTCGTAATATATACATTGCAGTAAATCTACAGTATTAGGAAATATTTGTTATTATTGAGATTTAAAAAGACCGTTTTTGCGCCGAGCATACACTCTAGTTTACATTTTCTTGGTTCTTTCGGTAAAGTCACGTAGAAGGGAGATAATAAAATAATGAAAATAAAACATAATAAAATAAAATTCTCACGACGTTTCGGCCACAACACAAGCAGCCGTCCTCAGGTGAAGAACAGAGCTGTCGGAAAGACAGCGTCCCAATGAACACCGCTAAGCTTGGCAACGTATTTTTAAGCTGGGTGGGAGGAGCAGAGCGCCTTGACAAAAGAGTTTACCGAAAGAACCAAAAAAGAACCAGGAATATGAATCCCTGCAGTAAAGAAAGCTTTACATCGAAACTCTAGTTTACAGTGACAATAAATGCACTCGTCAGAACTAGATTTCGCACTGTTTGTTTTTAAAAAAAACATTGTTGCAAATTACAGGATACCACGTATTCGTTATCCTATTGCCCTGGACGATTATCATTTGCCTGAGCTGTATGGTCCGCGAAAACTCCTATTACCCGCAGCCCTATTCATTCACATTATCTCCTGTTAACGTGGATAATTTGATACATAATTGCATCCAATTACTCGCAATTTTGTCGCGGATAAGTGGAATCGAGTGCCACATTTTTCTTATTATCTACAATTATCCGTTATTTATTTTACCTTCCCACGGATAAGTGGAGCAAGTTCACCGATAAACCCGCGGATAATAGACGGGTCCCCATCTCAAAACAGTCAAGAGGTATTCCGTAGTTATTTACAGATACCCATGATGTGTTTCGCAGCTGGGGCATTTAGCAAAGTTTGTGGGGGATAATAGCCAATTCTATACTTTTTAGGCATAAGCAATTAAAAAATAACACTTATTACCCAGGAACAAAAATTGTTACATAGTGTTACAGTTCCTCCTCACTTTGGAGATTTCCGAGGTGCCTCTGACAGCATGTACAGGCGCTGACAAGAGGCAGTGCCTGTAAATGTTTCAACAGGACTGTAATGTTACGTCCCCTCTTTCATATCATTAGTAATCTCCTTGCTATCAGCAACTTCATTGGACATTGTTTGCACGCATGATTGTAATTATGCGAAACACGTCCTTTTAAAAATGAAGCAGACATGCCACCCGTTTATTGCCTCCGCTTCACAGAGATTATCTCACCTTCAAATCAGAATCGTTGCCGATTACTGCTTTTATATACCAAAACATTATTGGAATGTGATTGGCTCTGCCAATATTGGAAAGATTTTATAAATGGACTTACTGCTGACCATTCTCCATTCGCCTCACATACCGATAAATATGCTAATATCACAGACAGGATATATACCTATCTGTACTTCATCAATCAACGTACGTACTGTGTGTGCGTGTCTTCTTACAGGTAGGAAACAACAGTTCCACACTGCCCACCAGGGATTATTTGTCTGTCGTGCATAGCCCCTCCCAAACATGTACGCTCCAGGATTGGTTGAAGTGCATCACGTGACCGCGAGCTTTCTGTCGTGCACGAATGTGCTGTCCAACCAAGTTCCTACGTGCCCACTCCGAAGGAACGTGTTTTTGAGCGAGTCCCACTGCTATGTTAGAACCATCTCCATCTCCCCGTTTGATTTGTTACACTTTGAAACTGTCACCAAGATCTCCACAGACTCACCGCTGCCTAACTCCCTCCTCTCAATCCACTCCCCTTTACTCCGCAAGCATGGCCTTCTCCCAGCTAACCTCTGCTCAATAGGATGTCACTCCTTCTTGACTGCTGTCCCTCTTTGCCTGGAATTCCTTTCCACCTGCCCTCCGTGCTGCCAACTCCCTGCCTTTGTTCAATTCTAAGCTTTTCTCCTCTATTAGTGACTTTCTGCTTTATGAGGTATCTTCAATTGCAGCTTTACTTTTAAAAAGTATACAGTCGTGATACATTAGGGAACTTCATCCTGAATATACACTGAAAAATGAGGCCTAGATATGCAATTTTGAATGATTCAAAATGTTTTTTGTTTCAGATTGATCTGAAAATGTAGTATCACATGAAGTGATGTCCAAGAGGTTACATTTGTGCTTTTCCTGGTAAAAGTGCTCTCAATTCGATGTTACATGATGTGACACATGGCACCACTTTAATGAAAGAATGCCAATAAAAAAATTCCAAAGAAGTATTGCATGATTAAATGAACAAATTCAGTGTTTATTAAAACCCATAATGTTTAGTGGAAAAACAATTAGAGGTATCAACTTCTAATACATTCGAAATCCCAACGAATCAAAACACGAAATAACATCTATAATTGGGCCTGAAAATATGAAAATACGATTTCCGTAAAGATTAAATACGAAACTCATCCATAATTATATATATACAATATGCTTTGCTATACATTTTAAGGCACTTTGCAGAGAACATAATTATTATACAAAAGCTTCCATTCCTTTTGGTGACAGTAAAAAAATAACCGTTGTTATTTTTAATTATCCTGTCATTTACATATACGTTCCATTTGATCACTTAATTTGAACTAACACTATCTATAAAAAAACCACATTGAACATAGCAGATTACAAGTAAACAACAACGACTTGTATCACCAACTTGAGCGAATAAAACATACCATCTGCATTTTACAAACAACAGAAAGGTAAAGGAGCAATTTCAGTCTTTGAAAATGCGTGCTTCGCCGCCGCATGTAATCATTATTTATTTCCCAACCCTCAAATAGTTCGATCGTAATAATCGTAATAATTGTTGGAGAAGATATTGACAGTGTGTCTCAAAAGTTAGCGGTATTTTTCACAGCCGAGACAAAGCCATCCTGCTGATCTGCCCCCCCCCCCCCGCGGTTCCCCCATCAAATGCCCGACGTGTTCAGGCAAGCATTATCAGCAGATATGAACACATCAAAGACGCCACGTGACAACCTTTATAACTTGCGAGTTTTTTTTCCCTCTCCTCCCAACACCCTTTGATTTTAATGTGGGGAGGGAGATGAGGAAAGGGGGGGGGGCTATGCTCTGGGGACTTTTTTTTCTACAAGATGACAGTTCCTGTTTGAGAGATTCAGCCCGGGCAGTTTTCTGCATTTCTGTGTTTTGTGTGTGTGTGTCTTCCCCCATCTCAAATTGGGGTTAAATTTGAGATCTAATGCACTCTTAGTTACTTACACATGTTTGGGTGGAGCTTTCTTACGCTTGTAAAACGGTGCACTGTAGATGGACACGCGTGAAAATTCTCAACAGCTCATGCCGGGATTTTAAAGCTAAGAATAGTCACAGCACGAAGAGTAGAACATTGGATTAGAGAGGGCCCAAGCTTGCCTAATGTAACCCACATCGACATCTTAAGCTTTCTCCTCCATACCTTTTCCTACTATCCAGTTTAAATCTTGCACTTAAACCCACGGTAATCATTACAACATAGATAACAGATCAGATGTTTACGACGTACAGTATTGCATAGGCAATGAAATTCATGCATAATGACATCATTTATTTATTGTGTCCGCTGGCTCGTGCAATGGCTTACAAATAATAACGCACAAAAAAATGTCTACTTAGTTTTAAGAGCGTGCCTTACTATCTTTACATTGTCAACAGCTCATCCTTTGGTTGTTCGGCATCAACCTGCTTTGAGACACACGACGTCTTTTTCTTTGTATCTTTCATAGCATGCAGTCTATGAATAATTTATGATCCGATGAAGCCCAGTCGCTTTTGATGCATTTAATTTTGAGTTCCACCAGATATGGATGGGGATTAGCACGGTATGTTGCGTTCACTCCCAACTCTCTCGCTCTCCCTTGCACCCCTCCCCCGGTCTCTCTCTCTCTCCTGAGAGCCATCATGCCTCGTTAAGCTGACGAGAGTCATTAAGAGCCCACAATGCGCCAACGTGGAATGTTTTCCGACGCAGTAGACACTGTGCGCATTAACCTTGACACAGCCAGTCACTCTAACTCCGCCCACAATTTTCTCAGTTGTGTACCCCTCCATTGCATTGCTTGGACACGTATTGTCCTTTTATGTTACTACAGTTCCATCGGTGTGTCTGTGAAACATGCAGTTGTTTGACAACAAAAACAAATTGGCTTAAATAGATTTCTAAAAAACTACGGATTTGTTGCAATGAATAAAGAACTGATAATACAAGGACTGTGTTTTGAATTAGGATGAGTTTCAATTAACCCAAATCAAATTTGTTTGTAATTTAGCAATTTCACATAGCACAATACAATACAATGGCTCTTCAATCTGAAAGTTACCGTTACCAATGGTGACGCCATTTATCACTGCCGAGACCATTTGACAATGAGCCTTAAAAATGTCATGAAATATTTACATTTATCGATATCCCAGAAAAAAATGAATGCAAACAAAAAGTGACGGGGAAAAAACAAGACACGATAAATGTTTGCGTTTTATTTGTATGTTTTTTTGGTTGGATATTGAAAACCACACTGTAATTCACATCCCACTATCACAGAGCTCCCCTTTCCCACGGTAATGTGAGGGGGTGAACATTAGGCATCCTATTATCCGCGAATCCACAAATCTATTGCACGCATGATCTCTGGAACAATGGGTGTGCACTGAATGAATAGGAATGCAGATAACAGGAGTTTCCATGGCCCCTATAGATCATGGGTAATAGGGTAACGGCTTAGTGGAGTTCTACTGTGTGTTGTTTCGAGATATGGTCATATTAAGACGTTGTATGAACCAAAAGGACATTGTGTAGTACTGTAGTTACTGGTGGTGTAACTGTCACACGTGGTGTCTCTCTCCTTGGTTATTATTATTTTGGATAGAAATCCTCTTTAAAAATCAATATATCATTTATCTAACATCGAAACTTTTCAATGCAGCATATCAAACTATTGAGTTAAAATAGTTTCTATGTAATATTGGCATACGCGTATTAATATCGAGTAAAATGGTAATTGTCACATTACTCACATGACAATCCCTTTTTGTAAAACTTTAATTTCTCGATCCCAACATAATTACGTTGTGGTCTAATGTTGTGTATGCTTTAATGAAATCTCTGGCAAATATCTGGCATTGCAGTAATCATATTTACGAAGTATAATACTGTGATGTATTCCGAGAACTGTACAGCGTACCTCAGCATGTTTCGAGGACTGTATAGTCTATTAAATGTATATAAACAGTACAATATTATAAAATCTGCAAATGATGAGAAAAAAACATAATAGTGCAGACCAGAAAACCATACGTTTCAAACAACACACGGAAAAGTGTCAAAAGCACACAGCCTTTGTGCATACGAAAAAACGATCAGCATTTAATTAAAAATTCCATTTTGGCCCTCTTGTCTGAGTTCAAACTTGTGATTTACTGCACCGGTGGTAACGATAGTGTGCTTATGAGCCTTTCTAAGCATAAAACCGGTCCACAATTGTCCATTACTGTATTGCCGATAGCTGTCCGTTAGTCACTGATTTCGGATTGATCGGTACCCCAGATGCGGAGTTAAGTACACCCCTGGAAAAAATAGTGTCCCAGAAATAAAATATTCAATTGCCTCGGCCATTTTGTATTATTTGGTACCCCTGGGTACTGCCATAAGGATCATATATCACCTACGCAGAACTCCGCTTATCCGCAATGATGTGGGGCATGAACATCGTTGATCCTATCAGAGGTGTGGACTCGAGTCATGTGACTTGGACTCGAGTCAGACTCGAGTCATGAATTTGATGACTTGCGACTCGACTTGGACTTGCATAACAATGACTTTGTCCCACCTATGAGATGTGGACTCGAGTCATGTGACTTGGACTCGAGTCAGACTCGAGTCATGAATTTGATGACTTGCGACTCGACTTGGACTTGCATAACAATGACTTTGTCCCACCTCTGGATCCTATTATCTGCGACGTTATTTATTAATTCCACTTAATTGCAATTTATTTGGATAGTGAGCTAAGGAAAGAGGACCACAGTGAACTTCTGCTGATCTCGTCAAAGAGCATCATAAACATTGTGGTGCCAACTCGCGGTCATCCTCGCAGCGAATTTTTGTCTAGCCACCGATTAGACACGGTCGCAGGCATCGCACGCTTTCAGGTGCGCTACTGCGGCCGTCTGGAACGCTCTTCCTTCTGATATTCGGAAGTCGCTGGAGCTATGCACTTTTAAACTTATATTGAAAACTAATTTCTTTAGAACTGCTTTTTGCATGTAGTTGCTTGTCCTTCCACGCACCTCCGATGAGCACGCTGGGCTGTGTATGGTGCGAAAGAAGTTCTACATACATACATGCAGGAAATGCTGATGATTTTAAAGAATATTTGCCTTTCACACGTGTTTCGTGTTGTTTTTTGAAAGTACAACATAATATTGTATGATGGCGCAGTGGTGCAGTGGTTAACGCACTGCACTATGAACCCGGAAACCTCGGTTTGTTTTTCGACCACAGCAAACGTCAGTGGCGAGTCACACACACTGACCAGGGCAGTGAAGTACGGTCAAACAACTCGTATGACAAAACTTGGCTTGCGGCAGTGGACTCCTTCATACAGCAGTGGATTAAGAAGGGGCTGGATGTCTATATGATATGTGGAACTATTATAATATCTAGGTCATGGCACAAAATCAAAACTTTTTTTAAAGTTCATGGTAGTGATAAACTCAATTTCAGTATCATGTTCTTGGCTGATGTTTACAGTTGTATTTTTAGAATATCATGCCCAACGCTAATGAGCCTGATCTCGTTTGAACCCCACAACTAAGCGGGGTCAAGCTCTGCTCTTGCATATACGGAAGGCTGTCTCCAAGCAGTAGGGCATTGGAGGCAGACATATGCATGCCTCCTTTGGATGGCTGCCAATTACGGGTGCAACGATGCATCGATTCATTGATTGAAATTGAGTCCTGAAACCTATAAGAGACGCACAACATTTTGTGTGGCAGACATACTGGGTTTTCATTCGTATCTGTTATATGTAATGGGTTCATTATACGCTTGCAGCCACGAAAGATGCAACAATTCACCACAATGTAAAGAAAAAAACCACCCCGCTTTCTTTATTCGAATCACTTACCCTGAATACATCAAATCACCGGGGCAGGGAGAAAAAAGTAATGAATCACCCCGAGTGAACTGGTATTCCTGTAGACCATCAACTCACACGAAAAATTGTGACATGCAACCAAAGCAGCATGGGAGACAATACCTAAACCTTGAATGACCACATGTCAACCTTTCCCATGGTCATCGAGACAAGATAAGTTGAGCCGATATTCGTGCTACATTGCATAATATCCATATGTATGTTGAACTTTTTCACACCGTACGTAGTCAACCGTGCCTATTACAGAATAATTGGTGTTTGCTTATACAATACAGAAGAACTTCTCTTTTATCCGCAAACTGTATGACATGTTACTCGTATGACCAGCGGGAGCTGCAGCATCCGCAAAAAAACTCCTATTATCCACAGCCCCATTTGTCCTGTTATCTGCAACGAAATTGCAAATTAAGTGGAATTAATCAATAACGTTGCAGATCATAGGATCCACGATGTTCATGCCCCACATCATTGCGGATAAGCGGAGTTCTGCGTAGGTGATATATGATCCTTAAACTGGTAGGAACAAACTGGTTCCACCAGCCCACAGGGGATTGTTGTGTCCGTCCGTCCGTCGTGCAGGGAGGGGCTGGGTGGGGAGGGTGGGGAGGGAGGGGCTGGGTGGGGAGGGTGGGGAGGGGCTGGGTGGGGAGGGTGGGGAGGGGCTGGGTGGGGAGGGTGGGGCTGGGTGGGGAGAGGAGGGTGGGGAGGGGCTGGGTGGGGAGGGTGGGGAGGGGCTGGGTGGGGAGGGTGTGGAGGGGCTGGGTGGGGAGTAGCTGGTCACCCCGTGGTGCCCTTATAAAACTCAACGTTTAACCTACTCACGCCGGCTTGTGCCCGCCCTCACAGTCGGGCATATTTGCGGAATACACCATGCCGCCGTTGACCCTGGCCATTGACCGAGCAACCCAACGTTCCTACCAGCTCCCTCCGCAGGAATGTGTTGGCAGTACCCAGGGGTACCAAATAATACAAAATGGCCGAGGCAATTGAATATTTTATTTCTGGGACACTATTTTTTCCAGGGGTGTACTTAACTCCGCATCTGGGGTACCAATCAATCCGAAATCAGTGCCGCTCCGCGATGTCGAAACGTAGCGAGGACGATTGCCGACCATCAACAGACTAAAAATGACTGCATCACGGGGAAATTATGCGAGAGCCGAGGTACTATGGTACCCCGGGGTACCGCCATAATGTTCATATATCTGTGTGTGAATGTATTAAAATACATGCTGGTGCTTCTGTGTAGAAGGGGAGGATTGGTGCAAAATTCAACTCGCACTGCATTATAGAATCTGCTTTTTAAATCCTTTATATTAAGTTCACTTGCTTGCTTGCTTGCGCGCTTACGACCGTGCAAATCTTTCGGTCGTTTTTTAACCCACTTCCCGTGATCCAATCGAGCTGACATTTTGCACTCAGACTCGTTGTGCATGACAATTTATTTTCGTGAAAAATGTTTTCCATAACTTTACACTTTTTAGGAAAATTTTTTTTATTTAATTACCAATTGCTTAATGGTGGCAGGCAATCATCTGACCCATAGGTGGCAGCCATCTCAAGCCAGAGGACGAGAGGACTCTAGCCGCCACGCATATAAAGGATTTATAGTGAAAAACTTTGTTTTTACGGGTTAATTTTTTATGACATTGGATTTAGGTGTTCTGAACCAAAAAATGTTTTTATGACAGCGAGCTGACACTTGTTATTTTAATGGAAATATAAAAATTAGGGAATGTGTTGGCAGTGCTGTACTGGAACATAAATTAAAGCTCGCCAATTTGGTCAGTTCTTCCACTCCTGCAAAAAAAAACAATGGGGAAATTGTTGCATTGTACGAATTAAGCAGATGAATGGCGCAAATATAATATAGGCGCGACGGTCTGTACAGCGCCTTGCCAATCCACTGCTAGATGAAGGTCTTCCCATGCTGCCCTGGTCATGGAGATTGTTTGACCATAGTTTACCACACCAGCTATTGCAGTTTGGTGAAAATAGAGCCCAGTACCCGTTCAGACATCACTTGCCACAGATGTTAGTCTTTGCTGGGAATACAACTCGGGGTCAGTGGGTTCGTAGCACAATTCACTAACAACTCCACCACCGTGCTCCACTCCATGTAATGGCTTATGTAGGTGTGAAAGGGTGCTGTTGGCAGTGACGCATCCATTTACGCTGTGCTCAAACGCAAGTGTGGGCAGCACAGTATCATTAAACGTAAGGTCACGTAGAATTTCAATGAGATGCTAACGATGCTCTTAAGTTGTTTCCTTTTTAATTTAGCAAACTGTAGGCAGGTGAACGGCTGTACAAAATAATACACGTTACAAATCACAAGCCGCAGAACAAATCAGAAACAAACAAGCAGCAAGCAATCTCCATCTTCATTGCTCAAGGCTAAGGGTAAATACTAAACACATGTTTTAATGATTATGAATTTAGCTGGGCAGACTGAACTTGGAAGATGTTATTTCTATAGCTTAATGGAAAGAGATGCCTTTGAAGACACTTGGGCTCTTTTAAAAAAAAAATTCCAACAACAATAATAAGAATAAAAATGCCTTTTGTTTACCAAGGAAAAGCCTGAGTCTCAACATATGTTTTTCCAGGCGCTCTGCATTATGATGTTTGACCAATTCTATTGATGAGTGTTTGGCATGTGAAAAGAAACCAGAGTGCATGAATAAAGCCCACGCGTACAAGGGGAGGGGGGGGGAGACACTCAAAGTTCTGTACAGATAGATTAAGTCATATATGTATCGTCTGCCATCTCTTAGCCACCTCTCAGCCAAAGCCCTTACAGCACTTCCCATGCAGTCTTCCATCCACGTGCTTACCAGGCTCAACCTTCTTCTTGGTCCTTTCGATAAAGTCACGCGGAAGGGAAATAATAAAATAATAAAAATAAAACATAATAAAATAATTCTCACGACGTTTCGCCAACACCGCAAGCAGCCGTCCTCAGGTGAAGACCCAGCTTAAATATACGTTCCAAGCCTGGTGGTGTTTCATTCAGACGCTGTCTCCCCGACAGACCTGTTCTTCACCTGAGGACGGCTGCTTGCGTTGTGGCCGAAACGTCGTGAGAATTATTTTATTATGCTTTATTTTCTATTATTTTATTATTTCCCTTCTACGTGACTTTACCGAAAGAACCAAGAAGATGAATCCCTGCAGTCACGAAAGCTTTAAATCGAAATTTAGGCTCAACCTTGCCTAGCTCCTGAGATCTGACCAGATCGGGCACATGCAGTGTGATTCGGTCATAGGCAACACGTGCGGTACCTTTCCGTTGTTTCTGCCCAGTGATTTCGTGGAGCGAAGCAATGGAGTTTGTGCTCACTCAGTAAACTTATTGTGCCCACGTTGGCTGAATGTATGTATAGCGCGTACACCCTGGACATATTGATATACGTACCTGAGAGGTCACAATAAGAGACTGATAACGTTTGAACAGGTCGTGCACACGGCTAGACAAAAGACCAGGATGAAAAACACATACGCACGGCCTGATCTTTGACGGAATGAAGGATATGCTTGGAAGGGAGACACGGGTCACGTCAAAGTACACAGTGAAGCAACTTAATTGCACCTCTGCAAACAAAAAGCAAACCCCTTGACTCACTTGAATTATTTTACAGCGCTTGACACCGGTTATGCCAGTGTAAATAGTGAGAGCGAAGCTTGTGAGCGCAGCAGACCACGTAGACGAACGAAAAATTTACGTTACGGTCCTGAACAAAGACAAATTCTGTTATTGCACCTTCCGTATTGAGGAAGAAAAAATTGCTCTCGCAAGAAATGTTAGTGTTCATCATTTTAGATGGAGATTGGGCCTATATAGTATGGTATAAAAGTAAAAGTGTGCTCCCCTAATCAACCTAAAAGCCATTATCTGGATGTTTATGGCATTACAGTTATAGTTGACCTCCAGAGATTTGAGTAATTGTTACAATTGTGGGTTTGCTATTTCATTGAAGAAAAAATTCTCTATTATTATGTTTTTATTGTGGTGAATATAGAAGTATCAAGTGGCAGAAGAGGTCACGTTAACTCAGTGAACTACATAGAGGATCTACAAATAATAATCGATTCTTACGCGCACAATAATTCACTGTGTGTATTTATAACCCATTGTAAGTGAATTAACGTGATGAATTGATGCACCATTATTACCTTCTCTCTCCCTGCAGTACTTTATATTATTCTAAATAGAGATTTTACTTCGTCCATACAGTGCATTAATAAACAGATTGTGTATATATATGTGTGTGTCAACTCTATATACAGTACTGTAGATATCTTTTGTGCTTTACAACTGAACTCTATCCCACCTTTTTTAAGGAGCACTGAAGCATGACTGTGTAATTGCCAACAAGCTTGCTCTCGTCCGTGCCAAAAAAATGTCCCCCTGTATTACAATGCCTCGGGTAAGTTCAGGCCAAGCGCGGTTTTTAAAACTTTACTCACAATTCCAGCTACCGAGGTGTATTCTCCAAAGCATGCAAGTGCATTGCAAAGTAATGTCTGTTTTTAGAGCCCCCAGATTGGACGGCTGATTATTTATCTGCTTGCAATTGAAAAGCATCACACAAAAGGTTTCTTTGTAGCGTATCTTCTTTCTTTTAGACAATCTCCATGTGCCAGCATTACAGGCATTTCTGAAGCCACCGTTGCCTCTCTCGTAAATCATTTATTTTTCTCCCGAAAAATAAATATATATTTGTTGAGAAATGTCAAGTGCTGTGGATATGTATTGCAAGCTGACCTTATTAGTTTGTCAGTTTAACACGTAGGCTTTCGCGACCAATATTATTCATAATCAACGTTTTTGGGTTTAGATCGCGTTAATTATAAATGTGTCGTAACCCTCCACCACCCGACACGGCCAATCAGTAAAAAAGTGTCACGTTGACAAAAGACAAATAGTTCACTGCTTTAGCCCACCGGTGTGTTGAAGCGTGAAACCACAACATTTACAATTTGAGTACGACGTTTCGCTGGTAAATGCATCCAGCATCATCGGGCAATTCGCCAGAATTCGCCAGAATTGCCCGATGATGAATTGCCCGATGATGCTGGATGCAATTACCAGCGAAACGTCGTACTCAAATTGTAAATGTTGTGGTTTCACGCTTCAACACACCGGTGGGCAAAAGCAGTGAACTATTTATCTTTTGTCAACGTAACACTTTTTTACTGATTGGCCGTGTCGGGTGGTGGAGGGTTACGACACATTTATAATTAACGCGATCTAAACCCAAAAACGTTGATTATGAACTTATTCGTTTGTGTAAGTACCAATGAATGGAAGCTCAGTTTACCTTATGAAGTATTTTCCAGACTATTCCTGTTTGATTTCTTTACAATATGCAATCAAAATGAGCATTTAAATGTGCGTGTAATTTTTATTTTTAGACAAATGCTTAAGAATTTGATGATTACCTTTTTAAAATATTCAAAATAGATCAATATAATAAATAAAGTTTGGTAGGAAAATGTAACTGTGCATGAAGTGTGTCGCCTAATTATCCATTGGGGGAATAGAGACAAAGCTTAAGTCAAACACAGATCAAATGGTTTGTGGAAAAGTCTGTAACCATAACAGAATGTTATACCAATATACAAATAGGAAGTAAAAATATAAACATTACAAAATACTCTGTATGTAGATATATACAACATACCAATGGGATGGCGCGTTGGTGCAGCGGTTAGCGTACTCTGAACTTGGCAAACCTGAGTTTTATTCGTGGCCTCGGCGAACAGGAGCAGAGAGTGATCGGCGAACCAGTCCTGGGTTCCTCTTCACTCACCGGCACTGACCTTCGTGGTAAAATATGGTCAAACGTTCCCGCAACCGACAAGGCGTAAGAAGGCCTTCGTTTTGTTTAATGCATTTAAAATGCATCTAATAAATACTACTGTACTGGAATTTATTCATAAAAAATGTGAAATATTTTGGCTTAAAGAAATCCCACAACTTTAATGGCCCATTCCCATCAACCAGAAGCATGTTGTTTTCACTTTTAATTAAAAGTTATTTGGAAGAATAATCATTTGCATAGGTAGAATATGTGTACATATGCTCGTAAACAATATATCACAACTTACTTACGAGATAATGCTGCAACTCAATTAATAATTACAGTACAGTGCAGAGTTAAAGGCTATTCAGGGGCGTATTTTTAAAAAGTAGTACGTACTGTACTGCATTAAATTTAACCGAGTACGTGCGTTCATTGGTCATTTATCCTGGCAAATTTCAATCCTGTGCACATTTCGCTGGAATGCAATTCACCAGAAGTTGCAGCAAGTCCATGCATTGCTGGCAAAAGTAAATTTGGAAGTAGCATAGGTTAGACAGTTACAACAGCAAACGTTTTGTGGCTGTCAAGCAAGTAGGAAGCCACCCTTGATCAGGCTGGCAGATGAAATGCTCACTCTTTATTGAGGTCTGGACGCATTCCAACATCACTCAGTGTATTCTTCTTTTAAAATGTATAATTTTTAGCGCAGTGTAATTTTCTGCCATTCAAAACGCCCTAAACTATTCATGAAATATTGATAGCCCGGGGCAAGTGGTAATTTATAATGTCATATACATTTTAAATAATACGTACAGGTTTTACGCAAGCATCTTATGCATTTACATAATTAAAAATATACTTCTGTGTCAATTAACATTTCATTACAGTTATAATCCACTGGCACAACATAGCTATATAAATTTTGGCAAATATAAAGAGTATTGAATGTGTCACTGCAATGCTACAACTAAGCACACTTGATTCAGTTCTGCACATATTTTTTTTTGCCCTATAACACTGAAATACGCTGCAGGAATTCGAACTGTAAAAAAAGTACTGTATCAAATAAATTCCCGAGGAAAGATTTTCCAGACAGAACGGTTTTTTTCCCATTATTGTCATGGGCTATGGTGGCATTGGAGAGGTTTCTCCAGGGCTGGGTTATGTAACATGGTTGCTTGCCAGAGCCGTGAAGGCTGAAGCCGTTGTTTTAACGTTCTGCCATGTCTAAACTTGCATTCCTGATTACGCAATTTCAGCTTGTAAATTGTGGCAAGCACTTGACCGGAGCCGTTCCATAATCTGTACCGTTCAGTAACACTTCGTACTTGCAACTTGGCGAAGCAACTCTTTCCGAACTATCAGCTATGATGGACACGTCTGCACACGAGGAGTGGAACGACGCATTGACTCATCATTAATAGAGATTAGATTCTTAAACTAAAAAAAACGTTCAACTATTTTTATTCTACCAGGTAAGATCACTGAGCTATATAGTTTAGTGTCGCTTTTTTTCAGAAGTGACAAAAGATGGCCCAATGAAGTGGCTTATCATGTGGACATTTTATAACAGCCCAGTTCTTAAAACTCATATTTCTAAGTACATGGTACTTCTAAATTTGAAGCTTTCGTGACTGCAAGGATTCATACTCTTTGGTTTTTTCGGTCAAGTCACGTAGGTAAAAAAATAATTGTCAAGAGGTCAGCCGGTGTAGCTATTGAGCTTGCCAACGGTGTAAATACACTGCAGCCTACTGGACACGGTCAGTTCCGACCCATGGCTTGAGATCAAATTAAATTCCCTGGGCATATATATGTCACAGTGCACTAACCACTCTGCCACCATTCCACTCTATGCAACATACGAATAAAAAATATATGATTACGTGCACAATTCTACGCAAGTACCATGTAGGTAAAAAATAAAATACATTAAAACAACTAAATTCAATCACGACGTTTCGGGCGCGACACAAGCGTCCGTCATCAGGTGGGAAAGCATGGTCTGCTGCTGATGACGGACGCTTGTGTTGCACCCGAAACGTCGTGATTTCATTTAGTTGTTTCCATTTATTTTATTTTTTACCTACATGGTACTTGCGTAGAATTGTGGCGTAATCATATATTCTTTATTCGTATGTTGCATAGAGTGGAATGGTGGCAGAGTGGTTAGCGCACTGTGACATATATATGCCCAGGGAATTGAATTTGATCTCAAGCCATGGGTCGGAACTGACCGGCAGGTGACATCTGAACCAGTCCCACTCACTCCATCCCCAACCCACACTAACCATCGTGGTGAAGCATGGTCCAAAAACCCACATGGTCGACAGAGCATGGGGAGGCCTTCATCCAGCAGTGGATTGCCGAATGTCTGAAAATTACCATTATTATATTTTGTACACATTGTAATGATCTCACGTGGCCACGAGATGCACTACCAATCACTGCAAGGGATTCTTGCATCGAATTGCAACCCTGAATTGCAGACATTTATCGAATAACTTGAGGGTGGGGGGGTGTGAATTGTTCCATCCCTATCGGACAGTAATCCAACAACAAGGAGGTAGGGTTGGTGGATCACGTTGAGGAACACGTGTGCGAGACACCCGCCCGCAGGGGCTATGAGGGGCATTTTGGGTTGAAGCACAGCAATTGGGTTGCTGACCTATCCGTGTAGAGATTCCGAGCCCATCCTTCATAAGACGTGTCGTGTACGTTTTCTCCAAGTATTTTTTAGATCTCATTCTTGAGGCAAATAGCGCTCAGAAATAAACCGGTCAAACATCTCAAGCAGGTACCCTTTTTTTTTTGCGGAGTCGCGTAGCGTGTTTGGCTTTGGCCCTGGTGCATGGAATGAAATGGGACCCTCTTGTCCAGTCTCCCCCCCATCCTCACCCAACCCATCCCCTCTCTCTCTCTCCGTAGCCCTGCGCCTGGGTCACCGTGTCCCGTAGGCTGCAGTGTATTTACACCGTTGGCAAGCTCAATAGCTACACCGGCTGACCTCTTGACAATGACTCTTGCGGTTTAGCGACGGGCCGGCCAGTGTAAACACATTATTGTCATACAAGAGAAGAGTGCGCCGCCGTGTTTGTTCTCGGGGCAATGCAAAGCAATTTGCCTTTATATGCAGCGGGTCACCTAATTAGCATCGACCCTGGACATCACCATCTCGTTGCGTCACTGAAAAGGTAGTTTCCGTGGTGTGTTCAAGCGATTCAAGCAAGTGGTGATGGACACGTTCGTGGTGAGTAATGAAAAAGCACAGCAATTCAGCTACTCTTGGCGAGGTAACATTATTGAACACGAACAGGTAAAAGCCCTTTTGGCAGTTCATTGAAGGTTGTATGTACGTTGAACTTCTTTCGCACCGTATGTAGCCAACTGTTCTAATAGGAAGTGGGGGGGGATGGACAATAAACTAAACACAAAAAGCAGTTCTCAATACATTCGTTTTCAAAGGTTGAGGGCTGCTACCCCTAAGGTATAAAATAACCAGAATATATCACAGGAAGAATAATTGTGTATCTCATACGACCGGAAAAGTACGGAACTGCCTGCTAATGTATGATCTTGAGTGGTGTATCACTGTATTACGCAACCGACAAAAACCGGGACGACAGATTTCCCAGGATAGCAACTCCCAAAATAGGATTCTGGGAAAACCAGGACAGGTGGCAACCCTAATGAGGGCGTCCCCGTGCTGTGCGGGTCACGGGGGTTACTTGACCATACTTCATCACACTGGCCAGTGTGGGTTGCTGAAGGCAGGTAGCATACACATGGGAGCATAGTACATTACAACATTATGTTGTTTTGCGCTGCCCTCTGCTGCCAACAATGTAAGCGCCACAGCAGCCCAAAACACCTTGTTATTTATGTGTGGTGGTTGCCAATCAAAGCACCGTTCAGGCTCAACTCTGCTCAGCTTCTGAGGTAGTTTATTACACAAAGGAAAGTGAGCTGAAGATTAATACGAAGTGGTGACTGTAAGCTGAAAACGACATTTCACGTCGGAATTTGTACACTTTTCACGACTTATATGTAAACTCGGGACCATTTTAAATAACGCTTTTTTGTAAAAGTTTTAATGGTCAATTATTTAAGTGTAGACCCGTTTAATTTACTAATTATGTTAAAATGTAATAATAACTAATGTTTACAATGTGTTATTGTGAATGTGCATTGCTTCTGGCCTGCTTTACCACCAGTCTGATATGAACCTGTACACTTGAACTCGAATCCTACCCATGACACACATCACTGACACACATCACCACGGCCAACGCAGCAAATAATTAATTTGTTCCACGAAGTAGTATCAGTCTTAAACGGGAGCCTGGTGCAGAGTGTGCATTGCAACTACCGCACACTTGCAATCCAAGGGTTGGTCGATTGCCAGACAACGAGGCTGGCAGGGAGGTGGCTCATGGGTGGTGGGTATTGGTGGATAATCATGAGCTGCAGAAGCATCATCATCATCGTTGTCATCATCCATTGTCGCTACTATTATATTAATAATTCTCAATGTAATTTTTAGCATCATCTTAATGGTTATTAAGAAGGATGGCAAAGCAGCTCACACACACATTATTGCGTGTGCGTGAGTGTGGGAGCGGTAGTGTAGCAATCCCCTCTAATGGCCATCAGTGACAATTATGTGAACTGGTCCTGGGCCACCCCTAGGTCGACTCAGCCTGAAATGAGTACCTGGTGCAGTGTGTAAACATCGCCACTCGGCAGACAAAGACGGCCGGCCTTGGTGCTGGCCACCCACGCCCTCGCGTACCGTGCCGGCCTTCATAGGTGCTCGCTAACAGCACTTTCCCCAAAAGCCTGCTAACCCTATACGGGAGATCTTAGTCTTTGTGACAGACAGAGCCTGATTGGCCAGTTCTGTCGGTCGGCAGAGCGAGCTTGTTGACATCAGCACGCGTGGCCCCAAGTGCCCTCGGCACTCCACCAGCTACTGACTGGCTGCGAGATTTCTTGCTGAATGGGACTTCACCCATTCCGTGTAGCAAATTGGGCCATGGACTGGCACGAGAATTACAGGTGGAATTGATTTTGCAGAAGTTCGAGAAAACATTGTGGGGCGGGGGGGAGGTATGTTTTAGCCCCCTCTGCTGAAAGCTCAGCCCCTCCTTATGCGTTGTTATACAGGTGGGCAATAAAGGTTTCGTAGTAGTTCCTCATATACATAGCTAGAGCAGACGATAGCAAATCATGCCCTTGCTTATTCTGTTGATCGTTTATCATTTGTTTCGAGACTCGCTGTGTTGTGCTGCCCTCCCGTTGAACAAGGTCATCCTGACGGATTGGGCATTCCTACCTCATCCGTTCAACTCGTTGCAATAAAATGCTGCGGGTGTTTTTCCCACCGCAAGTAGGTGGTGAATGCACCGTGGTCTCTCTGTCTACACTGGCGCACAAAGTGCCCTAATTATCACGGGGGTAACAGTATGCCCGAGTAAAGACTAAGCAGGAGCTCAAACCCGAATTTAGAACGATGATTTAACAGCTTCCCTGAGTCGCAGTAGAGTCTAATATCACTCCAAGTAAATACTGCCTCTGTCCTCCAATGCCCATTTTGGGGTAGTGTACTCATTGACAGTTTATGCACATTATTGAGCTGCTACAGCAATATTTGACTTTGCTGTAGCAGGGATCAGTCGTACGCCAGTGCACTATCACGACATTAAGAGCTCGGTTCGCTTTTTGGCGTCCTCTGGTCTAACACTGTTTGAGACTAGGCTCTAAAGAAAGCTGTCTCTGGTGTAGACCAATCAGTTTCAAAGACAATGCACATACTGTCAGAGCATGTTTTTTTTGTTTGCATGTTCACCACAAGTATATGTGGTTAATGCAGACATGATTCCTTGCAAAAGGTTTACGTTTGGTGTTTGAACATCTTAACACCTGTTTTATTTCCAGAAAGGGTAAAACCTATTCTTATATTTTGATATACTGGCAATGGAAGTCCCATGAAGTGGCGATACAAATAAAATTGTCACCCCTATTTCAGTTCACTGCTGAATGACGGCTGTACAGTAATCCCTCGCCACTTCGCGGTTCAAGTTTCGCGGCCTCAGTGCATCGCGGATTTTTCGAACTGATTTAAAGGCCTCATTATACCTGTGCAGTAACACCATCATCATCATCATTCATCATCACATTCATCGAACTGCACAGGTCTGTCATCGTCGTCATTGTCATCGTCATTGTCATCGTCGTCGTCGTCATTACTGGAGTCAAGTCTCAAGATACTACTGTCATTGGTGAGTGTAGAACACCATAATACGTATCGTATGAGAGAGAGAGAGTGAATGTATAATATTAAGGTTTTATAATTAAATAGATTTAAGTAAAATATATATATAAAGTATAAATATACATATTTTAAACATTCTGGTACCCACACACACATATACGGAAATTCCTAGGGGGCCAATCCTACTTCGCGGATTTTCACCTATCGTGAGGGGTTCCGGTCCCCATTAACCGCGATAAACGAGGGATCACTGTAAAGGTCTGGGGGATTCTTTGACCATACTTCACCATGCTGGTGAGCCCGAATTGGTGAAGGGCTGGGGGGGGGGACAGAACAATCCGGATAGCACTCGTCACTTCGGTTCAGGTTATGCATGGTGCCACTGTTTGCAGTGCACAGTGTGCGAACTGCTCCATGCTGGCCACCACCCCTCCTTCCCAGAATTCCCATAATAATGTTAATTAAAACCACACACTAAAAACTATGCGTGTCATTCTCATGAGTTTTGACATGACAAAGTAATGTAAACAACTCAAATCCTTCGGTGATTTTGAGGGGATTACAATTTGGCTGCATTTACAAAGTGCAACCTCGTACGATGCACAATGGCATCGCGTTTCACTTGACCACAAAAGTTAATTCTGGAATGACAAATGCTGCCGTAGATTCATCTTTTATGAGTATCACCGCCTTGGGAATTAAAATTTCGCAAGATGGTTTTGGCTTGGGCACGTGCAGGCATTTAATGTTCGAACAAAGAGATACATCAATGGTTAAGCATTTTAAAAAAAAGGTAATGTAATTATTTTGTGTGTTTAAGTAACAAATCCTTAATAAATGATACCCTAGACATTGCTGGTCGTGTACATTCACTTTATTAACATTGTATTTGTGTAATTTATACGTATCCCGGCATACACAAAAAATAAGATTTTATACATGAATATTACCACGCTTGTTTGGACTTTCTTACCAGAACCAAATTTCAGTATCGGTATGTTCATCATCAGTTATGATCAATAGACTCATTGATCAAGGCCTCCCCAAGCCGTCGACATATGTCACAGTTCCACGATGTAACGATCCACTCAGCATCTGCACGCGAGCCGATTTCATCGCTCCATCTCCACGGTGGTCATCGTTCCCAGATGCTTTCAATTCCTCGACTGCCGCTTTGTCGCTAATCTCGACCCTCATCAATCCTTGGGCCGGAAAAAGGTCTAAAACCTGAACTCTCACATATTAAAATATTCACCCTCTCTTCATACAGTGTACATGTTTATATATATACATCACAGGATTTGTGAGAGATGTTGGAGGCTTTGGGAGGCCTTCAATCAGCAGTGGATTGAGGACTGGCTGAGGATGATGATACACGTTAATCATATTTTCATGTGGACGTGTGCGACTAGTGCGACATATGGCTCATGTGTTGGAAGGCAGTTGAAAATGCAAGTCCTTAAAATGATGCCACCATACAAGCATTTGACATTTTACACGAAGCACCATGCGTTGAAGACTGATCAATTATTTTCTGACAACAGCAATGAATTGAATTCTTACAGCTGTAGGTGTTGTGATATTTTAAATGCCCGCTGCATGGTGTTGCAAATTCCTTGTAACCTTACAATAGGTATAATCCTATTCCAAGCTGTTCTAATATCCATATTGATGAGTTTATCTTCTGACGTGCAGTACTAAATATGAACTTTATGTCTCGACAGTGGCACAAAGCTTATCGAGTTGAGTGCCCTCGAAAATCGACCGCCGCAACGTTTACGCTGCTCCTACTGTTGCGGCGTAGCGAACAAATTAACATTTTGACGTTCATTTGAGGCCATGCGTCAATCCACTGCTGGATGAAGGCCTCCTCGGGGTGGGTTCACTGCCATTGTTCGTCACGTCTGGGAATCGAGCTCTGGTGCCCGGACTCATAGCGCACTGCGTGAACCACTGCACCATGGCTGAACCCCCCCACTATAATACTGAACAACGTGAAACAGTGCATCGATTTAGGGACTAAAATGAGCCAAGAATGTCTGTGTGTCCTGCGCGTGACGTCACTCCACGTCGACCAGCCCCCCTCATTAATAATCATGAGTGGGTGACGTCCTCCACATGGACCCCCCTCATTAATAATCATGAGCAGGTGACGTCACTCCACATCAAACAGCCCCCTTCATTAATAACCATTATAAGGTGACGTCCTCCAAATGGACACCCCCCCCCCATTCATAATAATTAGCGGGTGACGTCACTCCACATGGAGGGAGCGAGGCGCCTCCTCCCCCCTCCTCGGCGTCAACTGACAACCGTCACTACAAAGGCAGAACCCTCACGTCACGCGATCTCCGTAACGCTGTTGAGACATCAAAGTAAAAAGGACGTCGTGATGAACAAGGGATTATAACCTTTAAATGAAATAGGTCTGTGTCACCGCGCCCTTACAAATTGCACACGCATTGATGCAATGAATATCACGTCGTCGCGGGCTGCTTTTCGCTTGCAAGTTTCACATTTACTGCAATACACCCGTCCTTGGACGGGCAAAGGGCTAGTAGCCTAATAACAAACGTGTGAACCGGTCAATCTAAAATGCGATCTGTCAGATAAAATCCTCACTTCGTCGGGAAACTTAACATAAAGTAACAGCGCCAACATCAGAAAGTAGTGAAATCAACTCATAAATTATACTCTTTGGCTCTTTCGGTGAAGTCACGTGGGTATAAAATAAAATTAAAAAAATCAATCACGACGTTTCGGGCGCAACACAAACGTCCGTCATCAGGTGGGACAGCTTTCCCGTGACTTTACCGAAAGAACCAAAGTGTGTAGATTCCTGCAGTCACGAAAGCTTCAAATCAAGATTATAGATGATACATTGTATTTTTGGCACCCGTGTACCATCATCACACTGCGTTGAGGGGCATCTGTGTGTGTGTGGAACTGTCATCACCAGCAGGTCACCGTGGAAACGCGGCACTGTTGTGACCTTGCCTCGCTGTCTGAAAGCAACGTGTAATGCAACACAACCGTCGATTTGTCTGTGGGACAGAATTAGTGGCGTATGCGGCGAGCCATCGACCGAGGGCCATTTTCATAGTCCGTGAAGCAAGGCCCCCCTCCTCTCCCCCGTCTCCAGGCCCCCGTTAGCCCCTGGGCACCCCCACGACCACCCCACGGTTCGTTTTAAGAGCGAGCAGAACTCGTAACGTGGCCGAGAGAGATATGGGGAGTAGGGGGGGGCATTGTTCAAGCGGACGCTGCTTGCAGAAGTAAAAAAAAAGCTGTTACGCAATCTTGAAACTTTACAGGCATGGCTTGCGTTAAGGGAATTTGTGTGTTGTTTGTTCTTTGACACTTGTACCAAACGCTGACTATGACTCACACTTAACACTTCGCATTGTAAGTGAATTTGTTAAGAGCCAAAATGAAAACGGCCAATCTGTCCCTGCGTAACAAGAGCAAGATGACTTTTTTATATATTTTTCTGGCAGCGGTTATCGCGCTGATTATTTTCAAATCCCACAACCAAATTAATTTATGCATCGTGGAGACGTAGTCTGTAATACAATGCTGAAATTAAATGTTCTCAATTTAAACACTTGTGTAAAATTGAAGAAGAAAACGTCTGCATATTCTGGACCGACTTGCCCTCCGCCAACGATTATTTAAATTGCCTGATTTTGGCACCGATGCCCATCAGAAAATGAGTTTGTTAACAACAACAGCAACATGCAATATGCTTAATCTGAAGCCTTAGAGAACGTCTTTTTTGTATAATTGTGCAAGAGACGTTGAAAGGGCGAATGTGTCACATTAAGCTTGAAAGACAATCATTCCCTATTTAAAGCCAGATCATCCTTTTATGTATATTCTTCTGTGGTGGCAGAATCGGATTAAGCCTTTCGTAAGCATGGGTCTTGTCGACATAGGGTCCCCCCCTATAAGAACCACATTGCATCACACAGAGATGTACATCAGTAGAACAGTGACACGGCTTCTGTTTTCATGTTTGGTGGCTCAGACACGCTGCTTCACATGCTTAAAACTTAATAATAATAAAAAGGCAAAACTACACATTGTCATTTTCAGACACGCTGCTTCACGTGCTTAAAACTTAATAATAATAAAAAGGCAAAACTACACATTGTCATTTTCAATTAAAGTTACATTACAACTCTGTTCTTTTTTCTTGTGCGAGGAATTAAATTAAATTGTGATCCGCGTTATATGTAGTTTCCATAAAATCTTGAATATGTATATTGGCACGTGCACTATATTTTAATGAACTTTTTTTTTAATCCCACCTCCTCTGTCCACCCAAATGCATTAATGAGTTACACCACAACACGTAGTTGATCGGCAGGTAGCATATGCTGGGGGTAAGGTGTGGGTACGTCCACCTCTAACCAAGACATATGGCCAGCAATGGAAGAGTAAGGCACAGCGAATCCCCTTTCTGGAAGGGGCTCTCTATAGCTCACTGTAGTAGTGCGTCCTTCTGCCAGCAGTGGCTTGAGCAAGTAATTTGCAGGACTGCATCTATAATGCATCACATAAAATGAGGATGCATGGACTCCTCTAAATACGAACGAGTTAGGTTCCGGAGGTATGTTCGTAAGTCGATTTGTTCGTAAGTCCAACTTGACTTCTGTCGATTCCAAACATCTTGTACGGCATGTACACTAAACACAGGGAATGGCTTTAAAAGTTGTATAATCTCCTGGAGATGTAGATGCCACTGGTTCTTCATGTTCTGCAGATGTAGATGCCGCCACCGTCATCTATTGCGTGGCGGTTGAACTTACGACTCTCGGTCCAAAAAGGCAACTGGACATACGGACAGGTTTGTTCGTATCTCTGAAAGTTCGTTCGGCGAGTGTTCGTAAGTCGATGCGTCTCTGCACAAGGGTTCCCAGTGGATAATGGGGCATTGCTGATCTCTTTTGGTGGTCCTGAGACAATTGTGGAAATACATTCTGCACTTGCACGGTGGGGGATGAGTGTCACCATCGGACCACCATTGATTACTTTTAATCAGTGGTGGTCCACAACGGGCCTGTGACCAAATTATCTGGAAAGCTTCCGATGTCGTCAGATCGTAGAAACTAATCGGGCTTGATCCTGGATAGTGCTCGGGGTCCGTGACCAGCGTGCACATGCAACTGTTTACAGCCTGCGGTGCTGCATTGTGGGCAACAACGCAGCAAACTCCATTGCTGTACTGTACTTCTGTGCTCCCACACCAATGCTCTCCACCTTCACCAACTCGCACTGCTGAGCAGCAGGGTGATGAAGTATGGTCAAATAACTGCCAGGACCACCGAGAAGTGGATTGACAAAGGGCTGTAACAGGTACATGACCACAACTGAACTCGCAACATTCATATTTTGAGTCACGTGCTTTAACCAGAGTGCCAAGAACCCATGCCAAACAAAGCAAAACAACTACAAAGCAAATAAGTACGAGTAATATACCGTGCATGTAGTTGTCATTTTATACTAATTTGTTTGCAATTGATACAAAATAATTATTACTGTGTGTCTAGAGCTCATACAGGCCCATACATTATACTGGTAGGAACCTCCTGGTGTACCAGCCCACAGGGGATTATTGTGTCCGTCATGCAGGGAGGGGCTGGGTGGGGAGGGAGGGGCTGGGTGGGGAGGGGAGGGTGGGGCTGGGTGGGGAGGGGAGGGTGGGGAGGGACTGGGTGGAGAGGGTGGGGAGGGGCTGGGTGGGGAGGGGCTGGTCACCCCGTGGTGCCCTTATAAAACTCAACGTTTAACCTACTCACGCCGGCTTGTGCCCGCCCTCACAGTCGGGCATATTTGCGGAATACACCACACCGCCGTTGACCCTGGCCATTGACCGAGCAACCCAACGTTCCTACCAGCTCCCTCCGCAGGAATGTGTTTTTGTACTTCTGTGGAGCATTATAATTATTTATAACTTACAGACCATTCTCGATCCACTTACTCGATGAAGGTTTCATCATAAAATGTCAATAACGTGGGTTGTTTGACCGTACTGCACCACGCTGGTGGTGAGTTCTGGTAGATGAAGAAGAACCCAGGGCCAGTTCAGATACTTACTACTGTTAGCCAGGGTGTCCAGTGCGGGTTGATGAAAAGGGCCCTGGGTAAATTCAGATGTCACCTGACACTAATATTGGCCACGGCCGGGAGTTGAAGCCAGGTGGCCAGCTTTGCAATGCGGTGCGCTAACCACTGCTCCATCACTTTACACCGTTTTGGAACATTTTGGGTAACACATTCTATTAAGCTGACTGCTCTGGACTAAAAAGAACATTTTAAGTTGTATGCGGTCAGACGGCTGTGCATTTTTTTTTTATTCAATTAACCTCAGACAGGCCAAGGAAGCAAGCATCGTTCTCACACTGTCAAGTCAATGCAGCTGCACCCAGATTATTGGTGTCGCCGCACTCACAATGTTCACTCAACAGATGACACGGTTAAAGGGCAACGGATAGCAGCGAGTGCGGCACAGCAGCACATATCCTCCTTGCTGGACGTACGTAAGAATGTTGAACTTCTTCTTGGTTATTTCGGTTAAGTTACGTAGAAGGGAAGTAATAAAATAATAAAAATAAAACATAATAAAATAATTCTCACGACGTTTCGGCCACAACGCAAGCAGCCGTCCTCAGGTGGAGAACAGGTCCGTCAAGTAGACAGAGTCTCTGTCTGCTGTCTTTGTCTACTGTCTACTTGACGGACCTGTTCTCCACCTGAGGACGGCTGCTTGCGTTGTGGCCGAAACGTCGTGAGAATAATTTTATTTTATTGTATTTTTATTATTTTATTACTTCCCTTCTACGTGACTTTACCGAAAGAACCAAGAAGATGAATCCCTGCAGTCACGAAAGCTTTAAATCGAAATATGTTGAACTTATTTCGCACCGTACGTAGCCGACCGTGCTAATCGGAGGTGCGGGGTGAACGACACTGAGGTATAGAAAACGACAGAAAATGACGGGTTGGATCGTGCACAAATAGGTTACCGGACAAAAATAAAGCACAAACTACTTTAAACGTGGGGCAATTGTTTACTGCACCGTGAATTAGAAGTCAGCAAATGCAAACGAGATTAAGAATCCATTGCTGTGCGCGAAAAAAGTCGGATTTGTAAACATCTATAGACATGAGAATAGGTTTTCCCCTTTTTTCTGGCAACAAAACAGGTGTTGAGTGTTAAAACACTGAACTGAAACCTTTTACAGGGAATCATGCCTGCATTAACCACAATACTTGTGGTCAGAATGCAAACAAAAAAACATGCTCTGATAATAAATGCATTGTCCTTGAAACTGATTGGTCCACACCAGAGACAGCTTTCTTTTGAGCCGTGCACAAATTCCCACCCCCTGAGTGTTCGCCCCGTTTAATTGGCCAGGGTGGATGTGCGACGCTTTTATTGCACGGTACAGTCAACGCGACTTTGGCGGCGATGTGTAACGTCCAAAAGAAAGTGGAGAAGCGAGGCGCTCGCTGTTTTATCGGAGAGCAAAGGGAGTACAAACAGCTGCCAGGGACAGCTTTGATTACTGTCCCCAGAGGTGCCCAGATACAGTGGTCTGATGCAAGGCTCGGGAAACCACATTCAGAGAGAAGCTGCCGGGCGAATATTTGTGTTGTGGTTGTTGTTGTTGTTTTAAATGCACGCACGTTTCAATTAACGCGCCAGTGAATGCACCAACAAATAACGTACACCGCCAGGTATTGCACCACGTGCAAATGCAGAGGCGTAAGAAGAATCAGAAGAAGAAAAAAAAGCAATCGTGCTTGGGGACGGGACACGGTGGCTGGGGGAACGGACGGCGACTGGTGTTATTGGGCAGGGCGACTGGAGGTGGAGCAAAAGAACCGTCGTGATTTGTTTTATTTTATCTCTACCTACGTGACTTTACCGAAAGAACCAAAGAGTTTGGAGCAAAAGAACCGAAGAGAACGACCGACCACCGTCGAGTTGAGCCACTAGTTTTTGCTCCACGAGTGCAGGGAGCGAACCGTGGATGTTTGGCATTGCAAATGCAAAGTGGGGGACGGCGGTGACGTGGTGGGGGTTCTAGGCTCCCGTCCAGCCACGGATTGATCAAAAGCTGATGTACAATAATGAAAGCTGTTATACATGGAACTTCAAAAGCGAATCTGATGCCGGGCATGGCACGCTATTTACACACGCGGCACATGTTGCAAAACAAATGCACTGTACGTCACGCGTGGCATATGTTTTAGTTCGTGTGTTTGGCCAGCAACGATTTCACCAGCCACCAAAAAGCCTCTCCGCTCCCCAACCAAATCTACCCCGCCGACTCGCGAGCTGATCAATTGTCACGATCAAGAGTCGTGGTTCCATGTCAATGACTGGTCCTCTCGTTTTGTTGCTGTTAACATTGTTGAGTGTATTGTATATGAACAAAAAATAGGTGATTGACAGATATACGATTCGATATATTGTGAGCGCAAGAACAGATGCGTTACTTTAAATTACAGGGGTGGGGAACGTCGGGCCCGCGGGCCGTATAGGGCCCGCGAAATCATTTGGTCTGGCCCTGCCAAGGCAACCGCAGGCGGGACTCGAAATTCAATAAATCTTGGAGCAAACCTGGAAAAGCAGTTGCGAGTAACAACGCCATCAATACCAGCTAACATCACACGCCTCGCCAAAGAGAAGCAGTTCCAGCCATCACATTAGGGGTGAGCTAATTTAATGTTTGACCAAATATAACAGTCACATTTTTTAATTGATAATTTTGTATGGCCCACGAATGATGTTAAAAATATCCAAATGGCCCTCGGCAGAAAAAAGGTTCCCCGCCCCTGTTTAAAAGGAAAAACATAACTTTCCACACTCTATAAAGTAATTAAAAAAACATCCAAAGTTTGTGTCCTTTGCTGCCCATGCTCAAATGAGCAATGCTTGGCGGTTATAGCCATAGGTAGTGCTGGTGGAAATTCCACGTTGCCATGGAGGAGGCCAGTCTCATCACTGGACAACTGTTAGCTTCATATGCAGACTCCTCACTTTATTGACCTCGAAGGAGAAACGGGCTGAGTTGACCTCAGATTGGGACTTAAACTTGCATACAATACTGCCACAGAGCGACCCAACTGGATACATAATATACAAAAACAAAGATCCCCCGTATAGCCTTAGCAGACTGTTGAGGCAAGTGCTGTTGGCGTGCAGCTACGAAGGCCGGAACGGTACACGAGGGCATGGGTGGGCAGCACCACACCCGGCCGCCTTTGCCTCCCTAGTTTACACACCGCACCAGGTACTCATTTGAGGCTGAGTCGACCTAGGGGAGGCCCAGAACCGGTTCAGATAACTGTCCCTGGCGTTGGCCATGAACGGGAATCGAACGCGATATGCCAGGTTCGTAGCGTAGCGCTAACCACTACACTACCGCTCTCCATACATTATATACAGTACAGTGCTGGCCATACATATGTTTCTATTAATTATTGCATTATTTTACGAAACATAAAATAAATAGTTCAATATATCATTCAACAATTTGCCCTCCTCACAATTTTGTGAATTGACCCCGTATTTCGGGGTCACCATTTGCGTCAACCGAGGATGTTTTACCATTGCGATGAACGTTGCACTCTGGTGAATGCGAGATGCATGGGAACCAATTACATGCAATATATATACAAAATCAAATCGACAAATCTCAGTATCGTAGCATAACCAGATTTGTTGTTTTGGCAGGAATTTAGTGACACGACTGCTGAAGATGTCCATAATGTCTGATATATTGTCCTGAGACATGGAGGTAAGTATATATATGTGTGCAACACCTTTGAAAGTCGAATGCTGAATGGAGGTCTTCTCAATCCCTGCAGGTCACGGAGGCTATTCGATTATACTTTGCCATGCCGGTCAGTGAAGACATCAATTCAATATTTATTTATTCAGCCACAAGAATTGGCTGTAGCTACAAGAGTATGGGTTCCAAATGTACGGCAGGATACGTACGGTGCGAAAGTAGTGCAACATCATATATACTGTACATACATTTGATATCAGCCACTAAAATGACATGGGAAATTGTTATCGAAAATATTGTTGTGTTATGTGTTGGCTCTAAATAATATATATTTCAAAACCCACTGTTATTTTGTGTGAATTGGCTCTGTCTGGTTACCTTTTTCAAATTATGGTTAAATCCAGAAAATATTTTTGGAAAGCTCTCAATACTAGAAGAATAGAAGTAAAAACAAAGATTTTTAAACACAATTCTTTCAGAAATACAAAAAAACGTCTCTTCATTAGTGCAGTGATGAGTAGTTAACAAGTCATCTTTCATGTTCAAAAGTTTAGTTCTTCTTTCTCTGGAGTCTGTTTTCCCAGCAGATAGAGCAATAAAGAAAAATGACTGCAGCAGCTCATTAGACAACCACAGACTTCCCACACTAATGCATCACCTGGAAGAGATTTCAGTGAACCCCAGGGTGCTCAATACATCATTTCCTCACTTCCCTCTATAATTGTCCCAGAGGAAACAAACATTAGTCTGGATCAAATGCAAGTGTGCAACTCAGGAACTTGCAGAGAGGGAAATATTTGTGAACGCGAACTCCCGAAATATTTCCAGCATTTAGATCCTTAATGTGTCATTTTTTAGTTCAGTTTGTGAAACATGGATGGCGATGCTCAAATTGAGTCAGCCTTTCATCTTGGAACTTTTCCATGATTGCCACATTTAATATTTGTTGTTGTTAAAATGCTTACAATTTTTTTTATTATAGTTCTGAAGTTCAGAAATACTTCTGAGAAGCAATTTTCTTAACTTAAAATTGGGCAGTTTAAGTCTATTATGGCATCTTCATTGCTTTGAAGACCACGATGACCATATGTTTTAAAACACAAAATGCCAGGATACATGTTACAGACCACATAAGTGTCATTTTTCTTTCACATCTTGATTAGGCAAAAAACATGGAGAGACATTTGACAATTATGACACCAAGGGTCAAACTCTGATTTGCAAATTAAAATTCTTAAAAATGAGTTTTCAATGCAGTGACCATATTATTCACTACAAATCACATCGTTGCCGATACTATTTGAACACTCCATCTATTTAATATAACTTCATATATTGTAGCTACTTTTTAAAGTTGGGAAGTGCTCGCTTTAACCACCTTAATTCCCACCTCATCTTTTCCCCACTTACTTTCTAGGAGATCAAAGTTCTCTATACAAGACACATGTGAGAAATATCTTGCAGCTTAAAGCTTTGTCAACGCGAATGAAAATATGATGCTGCATACAAGTGTACATTAGTTGGGTCGAATATAAGCATATATATCCACACACAGTTAAATTCAAAACACAAATTGTGCTAAAATAGTCAATCTAATTCTTGTGTTTTGTAAAATTACATTCATTGTACAATTGGTATCCCTCTCTGGTAATGTGTCACACTTCAGACGTAAAAATGTGTGCCAGTGACCCAATAAAGTGGATGATAAACGCGTGACTACTAATAATTATGTCTTGAAGAGGATTGCCCCACCTTTGTAGTTTCACAGTTTTGGCATAGCCACTCTATAATAGGGTATTACACATGGGTATGAACTCGCATCAGATATCCAGAAGTCTCCTACTAATCCACAGAAATCCAAACCACATCACTGATTATAACAATTATTTTGTGCTCACTTTCGGATTATCCAATACACTTTCTTTGCAAAAGGCTCATACTCGGAAACCAAAAGATTTGCATGTCGGCCAAAATTTGAACCAAAATAAAACCAAACCTTGAATGATGGGTTGGACCATGTTACTGAGTTTCCATTTGTGTATGAAAATTTGCTTACACTTTTAGTTGGGGGTGGGAGAGGTGGCACAGTGGTTAGCACACATTGCTATGAAATTGGCAAATAGGAGCTGATATCTGAACCAGCCCAGCTCGCACTGAGCAGGATGCTGAAATGTAGTTAGACTTACCCCACGACTGAAGTAGAACCGAGAGTGCAATGACAAAGAACTCCATTGGAACCTCCTTTGCTAGTAGCAAAATATGATAATTGTTTTTTTACCCTTTAATCTAGCAACAAAACTGACACCTTTTTTTTACAAGGAGTCATGTTTGCATTGACCACAATACCTGCGGTCGGAATGTAAACAAAAAACACAACTCTGATAATGTATGCATTGTCCTTGAAATGGATTGGTCCACACCCGAGACAGCTTTTCTTAGAGCCTAGTCTCACATGGTGTTGGACCAGATGACGCCAACAAAGACAATGCACCATCAGAGTATGAGAGCTCGGGGGACAAAGAACTGTTTAGTCACTTTTAGCTCACTATTAAAATAAAACTAAGAGCATATCTGGAATTGTAGGTGATCCATTTATGTTGTGTAGTATGCCAACAACAATGCTACTACTGTATATTGTCTGAGGGGTAAAGCGATGGTGCAGTGGGTAGCACTCTGCACGATGAACCTGTCCACCCTGAGTTTAATTCCGGGTCACTGCTCACATCAGTGCCAAGTGATATCTTTACCAATAAGTGTGGTGAAGTATGGTGACATCAGTCGTGGCTCAACAGAGGGCTCAAAATTATAGCATTTTGTTGATATTATTGGAAGAGTTTGTAATTATCATTAATAGCTGCTAAACTCTGGTGAAATCATACGTGTTAGTGTGCCATCACAAGCGAGTGACAACGCAGGATCATCAATGGAATCGTTTAGAAGATTTTAGCATTCAGCTTGTGAACTTTATCCAGACACGATGACATTTGATAACAAACACTGATGCATTCTGAAAAATAATCTCATAAATTGTGCTTATAAAACATTAACCTGAGTGGTGTGCATTATGCAATAAATTGACCACAGTAGCTCTTACTTAAAATGTATCATTATAGTATAGATATAAAATATTTTATGCATGTACGCTCAATGGGCCTACTCTCGTTAGAATGCTTGTAAATAGCATATTTTACATATTCATTGATACAACATATTAAACAGCCCACCTTTTGGTTATCATATGTGATAACAAAAAAAATATGCTCTGTGTCAGTGCATTATGCAAAGATTGGACTCAGGGTTCATTTGAGTAAAAAAAAGACATTTGCAATACAACCAAAATGATATAAAACCCTTGAGAAGCTGCAATTCAAGGGCCATGCTTGCACGATGTTTTCTCGAATAAGTACCAATTTAAATTTGAAAAGCTTCTTGCTTAGCAGCCAGATAACCTAGATGTGAACAAGGACCCAGAAGAGGGTGTCACCACACAGTGTTGTAGGACCTTCACATCTGAAAGCAGATTGGTGCTCCGGCTTAATGTGCCCATATAAAGTAAGACACCACATTTGTGGTCCACACAGAGAATCGGTTAACCTTGTGAAAACTATGAGCATCGCACAAACCTCATCCACTGTGGGCACTGTTCTATCCGAATAATGTGAGCATTCGCACTCGGATGTGTTTTCTGGTTGTTCGACACGATGTCCGACGTTTCGCTACACGTGCCCCTAGCACGTCGGATATGATGTGCTTTTTTTGTTTTGTGTTTGCTGTCCTTCCCCCGCACCTCCGATTAGCACGGTTGGATATGTACGGTGCGAAAGAAGTTCAACATACATGCAATACAAGGTACAAGCCGAAAACGCATCAGCGCAAATGTTAAAACCTACGCAGCAGTGATGTGAGAATTCATTCACAGGGCAGTGGCTATCCTGGGTTCCTGGTAGTTGAAATGTCAAGTTCCAAACAGTCAGTGAACGTTGAAACATTTCTGACGGCAAGACAAGAGGAGCAAAGACGCAGTTCAATTGATTGGCAAAAGAAGTGGCCAATTTTTCGATTTAAAGCTTTCGTGACTGCAGGGATTCATCTTCTTGGTTCTTTCGGTAAAGTCACGTAGAAGGGAAGTAATAAAATAATAATAAAAAAATAATTTAAAAATGGCCAATGCGATGTGGGCATATTTAGACTACGGCAAGTGACCACATTAGCCCACTGACCTGCAATATTGCAGTGCCGCTGTGTGGCAACTACATTATTGTTTAACTAGCGAACGGAAGAAGCACGAGTTTGGTTACGGCACGTGTTTTAACCAAACATTACAGTTTTATGACAACCACACTTTGGGTTGCCCGCCCCTGCACTGTGTAAGCGCCATGGGAAAAAACTGAGCGAAAACAACGTTGCCACTCATCATCCAGCGCTGGCACCAGCTGACCTCATTACGTAATCGCTGGCCAGTGCGATGTAAAACCGCAACTCTGGCAAAGTTTGCAATTACAGTCCCGCCATCGTGGAATGTTTGTGTCTCAGCCAAACGCTTGTCATCCTGTGCGGCAGCTATTGTAGAGAAAGTTGTATTTCGTAGAAATATCGGTAGAAAAAAAACCCCGCTGAAAACATGGATATGTACAGCTTGATCCTTTTATATGTGCCCACTTTTTTATATATAATGTCCCTCTTACTTTGTTCTCAACAAGTGATAAGACTATTGTGCAAGCGATGGGCCAATATATTAGAGAGGAGAGTACGGTATTAAAAGATTGAATCAGTGCATTAAAATTGGTCGGAGACATGTTAAGACTTTTAAGTAAATTATATTTTTACTATAACTTCTCCAGATTACTTTAGTGGCATATCTACAAATAAATCACCTATTTTATTCCATGTTAAAGTACCTTCGCATGCCAAATGAACATTGGATGGCACTCATCTCATCCCCATGTGTAATCCTGATCCAGAGTTGGAAATTCCACAATCCCATGCTGAGAACCGGTCCATCTAAAGGCTGACCACTGCTGACCTCCCACAAAATGGTACCTATTTTATCAACCCTGGTAAGATTGATGGGCTCCATTGACCGTGCAGCCTTCGAATCGTTTGCAACTTCCTTCACCCAGCCATAACAATTATCACATGCCAATGCATATGCACACTGCGCACTTGATATACACAAGATGAGCATACAGGCTTCGCCAATTAATTTAATGTTAAAATAGCAAACTCTCTATCTCCATCATCAATGCTCCTCTATCTGGCCAATGCGAATTACATCATAGAAAAAAACCTGCCACCGTTAAAAGCATTACACAAAGGACATCTACACAGCGAAGAGGTTTTGCAATTGTGAAACTAAGATCCAGCCACCTTGCCCATTATTTGGTTACATAACTTTGTTATGGTTGCAGTGAGCTGCTGAAACCCGTTGGCAGCGACGTGGAGGAAAGTTTGCTACATCGCATTAAAGTTACAGCAAATCCCCTGAGCGGGCATTAATACGGTTACAAGAGAGGACCGGAGAGACACAGGTTGCGGAAGACAGACACAGAGGTACGCGCGGGGACAAAGAGACACAGTGTCATTAAGAGGGACCATGGGAGGGTTGGGTGTCTCCCATTAGTAAGCTCTTCTTCACTCGGGCAACGAAAGTATTCCGTTCATTTAGTACAGTAATTTGCAACGTTTATTTAACCTTCCTGAATGTGATAATGCATCGTGGCAGAAGCCTTCGATCTGTGACGAAATATATAAATGGCAAACGCAAGGCCCATTGAACTCTCTCATGCATCAAATCCACTGTGGTGGACTGCTGTGATACATGTGTTACTGCTGTAACATTATATGACACATTGTAACACATTTCGGAGGGTTCCTTTGACTCTGAAAATCACACGAAGCCAACATTTCTTTTTTGGTTTTGCTTTTAATAATTTGTGCACGACAGGGTTTAAGATAAAGCTCACCGATGTGTTTTCGGGCTGTACCACGTGTTGTTCGGCATGATGTCCAACGGCTCCCTCCAGTGCGCCTTTTGGCGTCATCTGGTCCAACACCATGTGAGACTAGGCTCTAAGGAAAGCTGTCTCGGGTATGGACCAATCAACTTCAAGGACAGTGCATACATTATCAGAGTTATGTTTTTTGTTTGCATTATGACTGCAGGTATTGTGGTCTATGCCAACATGACTCCTTGTAAAAAAAAGGTGTCAGTTTTGTTGCCAGATAAAAGGGTAAAAAAACAATTATCATATTTTGTTACTGGCAAATGAGGTTCCAATGATGCTGGGAGCAGTTCCTGAAGAAGCTACCTGCACACGGTGCGAAACGTCGGACACCGTGCCGCACAACGAGCGGAAAAACCCAAAAAAGCACAATCGCTAAATTCGACACAGCAGGGTAAAGATAGTTCTCTGAATAAACACGCTTTTGTAAGTACACAGTTTCATCGTGTAATGTACTGTTAACCTGAATGTTAAAAGACCATCGTGCATTAGCGTGTTGTAAATCCAAGGAGCAATGTGTGCATTTAACATTCTTTATAATAAAGTAATTTTCCCGTGGGTATAATCTTGCAGTACAAATTAAGCAATATGAGGCACATGACAAGCTCTGACGTGGAATTTACCCCTAATTCCCTCGCTCCGGTGGGGCTAAGCCGATATCCGG
This sequence comes from Lampetra planeri, assembly GCF_965212315.1. Classification (NCBI taxonomy): domain Eukaryota; kingdom Metazoa; phylum Chordata; class Hyperoartia; order Petromyzontiformes; family Petromyzontidae; genus Lampetra; species Lampetra planeri. The sequence goes on along the minus strand of NC_136109.1, from coordinate 22,966,089 downwards.
GGAATAATCCGCGCAGGATTACAAATATGTTAATGGAAATCAGGAATTGCCTCCTAGAATGGAGCAACACTGCAAAGGTATTAAGAAACACTGAGTCGTTTATTCCCTGTTGGGACACAAAACAACAAAATGTAGACTATTCCAATCACAAAATGCTACCATTGCACTGTAAAGTGTCCGTAAATGTTTGGCTTTTTATGGCGATTAAATCAGCTGAGTTGTATGCAGGTGCGAGGTGCACTGTTGCTTTGCAGACCCGCGAGAGATGGCAACGGTTTGGGGAGGCCTTGATCCAGCAGTAGGTAGATCATGGCTGATGATAATGGTAATAATGGAACTAGTACGACCAAGGGGTTTGTTCACATGGCCTAATGCTGTGTTTGTGTTCATGCATATGCAACACAATTCAAATGTTAGGATCGTTATTATTATTCGTAGTAAGCTCCGTTTGCTTCCTTTGTAATACATGTTAATTCGTTTTTTAAAGTAGAACATTTAACTAATTTTTAAATTACGTAATACATTACGCAATTATTTTAATTTAAATAATGCATTTAATAGACATTTTCTACGCAATTAGTATATGCTATTAAGGCATGACATAAAAATGAATCGTGATTATGGACTTATAATTGTCATTTTCATATTACTTTTTGCGTGCTCAATCAAACCAATAGATGATGTGTCTAACATTGCACAAAACCTTCTGACATTAAATTGACGAAACATTTGGTACGCCTACAAATGTAATCACATGTAGACTTTTCAACATTGTCACATTATTATTATTGCACGCCGTTGTATTTATTAATACATTTCTACGCAACATATTTCGCCATTAAAAAAAGAGAGACCCAACAAGTGAGTTTCAAACTGACAAAATGTAATCTTGCTGCTGCACGGGTCTTGCCGCAGTTCCCGAGGGTAAATGCGCACATCCATGAGCGTTGCCAGTCCTTTAAGTATCAGGAGGTTGATGGTTGATAACCAGGGACTACGCTAAAAGCACGAGAAAGTCTCATGCTCAACGTGGGAGATACACACTGGCATGAGTATTAGCCGCAGATTCCCTCTGAGGGATTATTCGGGGGGGGGGGGGGGTTGAAAGAGCATTTGGAAACCGTTAGCGATGATTTTTTTCCTCCCATCCACATTTGAAGTGACATTATCCAGCACATCAGCGTGGGGCAGAACAGAGTGTTTTGCCTATTGAGTTAACGTAACAGTATGAGCAATATGTGTTAGAGCCACGCAAGAGCATGCGACTGTAATAGCTAGAAAGACTGCAATCTTGCAAAGGCAAATGGCACGCACCTTTTCCAAATTGTTCTATATGAACGAGCAAATTATTGTAGAGGTCTGTCGGGAGATCCATGCAAAAGACCCCTTTCGCTTTCTACTCGTGTTTTTAATTAGATTTTCTTTTACAAAATACATAATAGAAAGCTTTGTTTATGTGCAGCCCGAGTGTTCAACTACGCAAGGGAAAAATAAATCACGCGTAGAGTTGAATTGTTTGAATGTTGAACTTCTTTCGCACCGTATGTAGCCAATCGTGCTAATCGTAGGTGCGAACTACTCGCTAGGACGTGAACCAGAAACACGCACATTGACGAAGAAAGTGGAACAAAAAGTTTAAAAGTGCACAAATAAGTGTGGACAGGTGCATGTTTGGAGTTACACTGAGATAGGAGTACATGAATCAGACCATAAACAAGTAAGATACATCATCTTGACCGTGAAGAAAAGTGGGCTTCGGCAGGATACACCGGTAGAAGGCACCAAGGGTGAGGGTCAAGATTGCAGATGAAGTGACAGCTGAAAGGAGGGACCAATCCCGAGAGGTCAACCAAAGCATAATATGGAGAAATGAAATCAACTCTCGTGCAGGTACTGGGTGTGGCGTGTTACACCACAGGACCGTGGGAGATGGTGGTGGCTTGACGAGGCCTACACCCAGCAGCGGCTAGATCATGGCTGATGACGACGATGAACAACTTTACGTTCCGAGTGGCACGACGAAACGTCATCACACGCAGCGAACGAAGTGACGTCAGAAAAGTATTGTCTATTCATTGGGACGCTGTCTTTCCGACAGCTCTGTTTTTTTCACCTGACGACGGCTGCTTGTGTTGTGGCCGAAACGTCGTGAGAAGTTTATTATATTATGTTTTATTTTTATTATTTTATTATTTCCCTCTACGTGACTATACCGAAAGAACCAATAATATAATATTCAGGGCTGGTTTCTTTTATCAGAGTTTGTGGGCAACCCTTCGGTCAACTTGACCAGAGTCCCTGATAGCAACAGAACTCAACAATCAAATTACATTTTTACTGATCAATTTTGTTATGGGAATTATTGCGACCCATCGCTTCAAACAAGGTAAACGAACGGACAGAGCTCGCGTATCAATGCTTAAAAACTTTTTTTGTAAAGCAGTAAAAAAAGTCAGCATTTTAATCATAGCGCTCACGAATGGTTGGGAAACAAAAGATGGCAATTTAAATTAAAAACATTGCTTACTATTTCACAACATCCTTCCTGATATGTATACCTTTACACTATCACCATAGCAACTCCTTTTGGGTCTAAATCATATTGAATTCCTTTTCATGTATGTTATACAGGCATTGGTGAGTTAATGGAGCTATGAATGTTGGCTCATGACTTATCTGTTCAATTATTTAAATGAAAGATACTTGAAAGTAAAAGTAAAACATTTAAAGGGTTCGTTCATCTAATATAGATTTGAAAATTATCAACTAATTTTATTTGTAAAAATATGGCAGACTACCTTTCTGCAACAATAATTTCAGCGTGGCCTTGATAGAAAGTATCTGCCTCTACATTTCCGCTCGTCTTTTCAGCGCATTGACAAGGCAATGCGTTTTTTTGTGGCAAGGAAATGTAAAAAAAAAATTGAGGCAAGGAGTGGGTTGGAGAGAAGAGGGGAAGTGAGGCTAGGAGAGGAGAGGCTTGGGGTGTGGGATGGGAAAGCATTAGATGAGAGGAGTATGGTGGACAGAAAGGGTGCCATCAAGGGAGAAAGACAGACAGACGGAGTCTGAGATACCGCACGACAGAGTGAAAAGGGGATAAAAAGATACCGTTAATGAAAAAAGCGTGAGAAAAGATACAATGAAATGCATGAAGAAAATAAAAAAATAAGAGAGGAAGAGCTCGATAGATAACAAAATATACATGAGATAAAATGAACGGAAGGCGCTCGCAAGTCGGACCAAATTATTTAATTTTGTTCAATAAAAAATGTCACTACCGTATTGACCTCTTGGAGGTCATCATCATTATCGACATCATCATCATCATCAAACATCAAGATTGCAAAATAAAGATTGAGAGTGGGTATTTATCCCATTGTGCGGTCGGATAGTTCCCAGTAAAATGTCGAGATTATACGGAAAAACGATGCGCGTGGGGTACAAGACATACCTCGTCTTTGGTGAGACGCTCCTTATTTACTGAACACACGCGCAAGCAGCAGTAGCAGCAGCAGCAGCAGGCTCTCCTGTTGCCTTATCTTGACAGACGGGACGCTTGTACATTTTTATGTCTTGGGAACTTTTAAAGATGAACATGGTGATGGATTGGAAGGCACGCTCAATGATAACAACCGTGATGCTTTAATCACAGCGTTGCAATCCGGTCACATTAGAGGTCACTCCTACAGAATGTCAGTGCACCAACTCATGTTGTTTCAAAGACTCATGCTGCCCGTGTTGCATTAACGGAATATTTACCAATACCATGCATTTATTTGCCCGAAACGAGCGTAGTATTCTGTTTTAGTCATACGTGTAGAGTATGTGTGTGTGCTTGCGTGCGTGGGTGTGTGTGTGCTTGCGTGCGTGGGTGTGTGTGTGTATGCTATTAAATGTATTGTACTTCTTCTCTAATCTAGGTGTTATTTGGAAGGTAAAGTGCTTGGAGCTTGCAAATTTTCTATAGGCAGCTCTCAATTATTGTATTATTTGGAAGAATAAAAAAACACAAATTACTGGTCCCAACATATAATAGGTATTTTACAATTCAACACAACCTGTTCTTTTCCCATCATTTTTCACTCCAGCACAATAACAAATTGGATGCAAGTTATATGTTTCCAATTTTCCTCTCATAATCATCAAGCATTCTATAGTGTTTTTTTTGTGATTTAAAACACAATATTTATTTTTGTTCATACCAAGGACTTATGTAAATGCTTAATCATCAATAGGTTACTTGCTATGATAGGTAGATGACATATTTTTTTAAAGTAAAAAATAAATTAGCCAAACCAGTGAAATGTCTGCGGCTGAAATAGCAAATTTCAATTCAGCGGCAATAATGTGTTTGTTCCAGAAAATTACTCTCCAGCAAAGATGTAACAAGTCAATTATCGTCACAATTTTGTAGAATAATAGAAATCACAAGTAATTTTTTTTATATAAAATGAAAGAATACACTTGTTTCCAAATTCAATTGGCACCGTTATTGTGGATTTTCTTCGACCATATTGTTCCTTTAAGACCACGGTATCTTCTCTTATTTAACCCCAATTCAACTTACTAATAAATTCCACTTTATTAAAAGTATAATGCTTTTGCACTTTTTTACAATTTCATTTGCCCCTCCATTATTGAAATCCTCTGTTTCAATACTTCCACTGTACATTTACACTGAAATGTTCAGTCTCAGGATGGCATTTTGACATTATATTCCATTCTTGTGCAAAACAACTTGTCATTTTCCATTGTTTTACATTGTTAATTCTTCGTACATGTGTTAGAAATATATTTCACTCTTTTAAAATATTTTAATGAATTATCATATGCTAGATGTAGGCTGACGATATAGGCTATGATCCTAACTTGACTTGTAGAAGAGGTAAAATTATATATTTCATCCCTATTGTCTCACCAGACCAATTTTGTCCGGCAACATTTGTTTCAGCAATAAAACGCTGGACCAGTTTCAATCTTCTGGGTCTTATCAACAGAGCCAGGCTTGGTAAACAAATACTGCTGGATTAACAGATGTTATGAGTAAGAGCGCTACATATGGGGGGCTCTGTTCAGCACAAAAAGCAATAATGTACAGCGACGCAGTCTGCGTTACTGTCGAGAATGATGGGGGAGGTAGCTCGAATTGAGGCTTGTGGCCATGACTGCAGACGCTTTGCCCAACGGGGCCATCACATATTACAGTGGACTTTGCTTATGCAGAGAGGGGCAACATCCTTTCTGATGAACGTTATCGCGGAGAAATATGTCCCTGACAGCTGATGGCAAGTCACCAACCTGATCTGAACATTGGTAAAATTGGGCCCCAAGCTACGGGTCACCAGTGAATCCACGGGATCTGCCATCTCCTTACAAAGCGTGGCACAGTAGGCCCATATTCTTAGGTTTTTTTCGGTAAAGTCACGTAGGTAAAAATTTAAAATTAATAAAAGTAAAATAAAAATAAAATAAAAATCACGACGTTTCGGAGGCAACATAAGCTTCCGTCACAGCACGATAGCTGTATCCTGCTGTGACTGTTCCACCTGAAGACGGAAGCTTGTGTTGCCTCCGAAACGTCGTGATTTTTATTTTATTTTTATTTAACTTTTATTAATTTGACTTTACCGAAACAAACCTAAGAATATGAATCCTTGCAGTCACGAAAGCTTCAAATCTAGAAACAGTAGGCCCCCTTGCAAACACATCTTTTATGCGTTGCAACGTACCTTTAAGTAAAAGGCCATTGTGGGATGCTTGACGTTACAAACCAGGGACGCCACCATCGGGGTTCACATTGTTTTGTTGTTGCAGGATCGTCTGCCAACACGTGTGTGCGATGCCGTTGGAACCCTAAGCTCGCCCGTGGCCATTGCGGGCAAGTGAAGCGTGGAGCAACGGGACTTTGGGGACATCTTCGTGTCATCTAGCTACTCTGCCCACACACATATCAGCAACGTAATGAACACCATGCAAATCGCACACGACACACAAAATCAATGTACATCAAGGCCTGCTGTCGATTTGGTAAATGTGTGCGGTGGTAAGAACACCTGCTAAATAGCCACAAGTAGAAGATTTTATTTTAATTTGGTCAGCCAAACACACGTGTCTAACTATAGGAGCACGCTGATTTTAAGATGTAAACATATATGCAGGCTGTAATACACGTTTAAGAGAAGGTATGGATAAAAAAAGACTCCTCAATTAAAATGTTGCACCTTAACACTGCCAATACAAAGATTGGATGGTGTTGTTCACTGAATTGCTATTGGGGAATAATACAGTTTTACAGTCACATTTCTCTGTACATTGAAAAGGGTTATTCAATCATCACTCGACCATTTTTAGTTTAGCTCTTTTTTAACATGCCTATAAAACAGAACTTACATATTGCGCAATTGTTTTGAAACAAAATGTTATTGCACTCTTTTTCCATTATTGTCGCATAATGAAGGCTTATCATTGGCTTTTTCCAGTTGAGCATGCTTCTTACAATCGCTCGCATATGTTTAGGAGGTGCGACTAAATGTTTAACGTTGAAATTTTGGAACCTTGAACGGTTTCTTTTTCCCAGCCCCCGCAACTGCAAAGCTGCGGTTGAAAATTATTCAGACTTTTGCGCAATTGCAGAAGGAAATTTTTCCGTTTTGACATCACAAGTTCCTGTTATTGGTGGGACACTTAAGAACAAGCATGCTTGGCAGGTTTTTTTTCACATGCTCTAGAGTCTAGACCATTATCATCAGCCATGATCAATTCACTGTTGGATGAAAACCTCCCCAGGGTCACCGTCGCCTATCCTACAATCCGTCCAGCACATTCACTCACCGCTTCCATCTCCGAGGTGGAGCCTCCTCTACGACGCGTTCCATTCCTTGGCTGCCACTCAATTATTATTCTTGATTCATCGTCAACCATCCCTTTTTGCGGCATGTCCTGCCCAAGCCCACTTACTTTTCTTAACAGTTTGGACAATCTTCTTGGTGCTTTCGGTAAAGTCACGTAGAAGGGAAGTAATAAAATAATAAAAATAAAGCAATCAAATCATTCTCACGACGTTTCGGCCACAACGCAAGCAGCCGTCCTCAGGTGAAGACCAGGTCTGTCGGGGAGACAGCGTCTGAATGAAACACCAACACGCTTCATTCAGACGCTGTCTCCCCGACAGACCTGGTCTTCACCTGAGGACGGCTGCTTGCGTTGTGGCCGAAACATCGTGAGAATTATTTTATTATGTTTTATTTTTATAATTTCATTATTTCCCTTCTACGTGACTTTACCGAAAGAACCAAGAAGATGAATCCCTGCAGGCACGAAAGCTTTAAATCGAAGTTTGGACAATGCTTATTACGCCGCATATTTTCTATAAGCCACGTGTTCCCCTTTCTGTCTCAATGCAATTCCGTTGTTCGTACCCTGCATATGTATATTCCACTGATATCGAGAGAAAATGTTCTCAATGAGTTAATGTAAATTTCCCACAAGCAAAATTATGTATACATTAAATTAATGTGTTACTGCCACATTAAATGTTTGGATGTGTATCGATGCATCGACGAAAATATATTCCTAGGGTCAAAGTACTTGGAGCAAGGAGTGTAAGGACAATTTATTTTAACTCACGTACGTTGCATGTAATTGGTTCAAATGACCCCTGCAGCTCTTAGATGTTGGCACATTTACCACAATGATAACAAAAAAACACAATTAATCGACTCACAATGTAAATTGCGACCCCCCTCCAAATCTTGACAAACGAATCACAATGAGGGGCGAATCACTCCATACTTAGAAAATAAATGACTTTAAAATCTTCAACATGGGAAATGTGTTTCTAACTGTAAATAAAAAACATTCATTAACAACAGCATGATCTAGCCACAGAAAAATACACCGAGTTGGATGTAACCTGTTTGGTGCTTGTATTGACTGTTGAATAATGGGAAGGTGATTTATTAATCGAACCTGCAATGTTTCGTTACATATAATAACATTGCATTGAGCATATGAACAATACATCTTCGGCCATATTGAAGTGTAGTGGATGTTTTTTTTCCGATGTAAGTTTGCATGTGTTAATATTAGAGTGGCATAAGTATAGATGATGATAATTATTAAAATACATTTCAGAATCCACCAAAAAAACATTGATAAAAAAAATGCATCGAACAATTGTATTTTTTTTAATTTTTCTAGGAAACCGAAGCTTTATTTTGGGTTGGCTTTTTCAAACAAAATATTTCGATATTCCTGCGTTTGCCGCACTCGCCACCGTGACTACATCCACACATACAGTAGGTCAGGCATGGCCCTTCGGCAGAAAAGCTGCACTGTATGTACGCCACTCAGTCGGTCGCTGGGTTAGGAGGCTTTTAAGCCGTCACCTTAATCCATTCCGACAGGCGCAGCTGTAGCGCTACGCGCCAATGCTCTCTCACGCGTGCGCACGGGACAGGAGTGGTCGGATTCAGTCGTCTGTACCCGTATGCGCACTACGTGCGTGCATGCCAGAAAGCACAGATGCGGTCCTCCCCCCGCCCCCCTCTCTCTCTCTCTCTTCCTGCGAGTCTGCGAGCTTCGTTTTTTTTTAAAAGGTCGATATTACACAAAAGCTGAATTTATTTTTTAGTCTGATTTGCTTTTTGCTGATTTGGTGTGACTTGACCATGACAATTATACGTTGCTTGCCACTGAGCATGTACGTTGTTGCGTTAGTAGCAGAACGTTCTTTGCTTTTTGTTTACTTTTTGAAAAGGGATTTTTGTTTGTTATATTCCTTTGGGGGGGGGATGCTATCCACCACGTTTCATTTAACTCAACACTGCGTGTTTGTATGGAATTCCTGATGCGTCGTAGTCTTACGCACTTGAAAAAAGGGGATACTTTACATTGTGGCAATGAAATCAAAATAAAGTACTGCGTTTGATGGGGCAGATTGTATGCGTCGAGCACTGGCGCTGATCCCATGATTGTCAATAAACGCAAATGCCACAATTCGAACGCGAAATGCATATTCTTACATGACGTTTATTTCTTATTCTCGTCTTTTGATGCATATTAAAACGGTTGCAATCTTAAATCGTGCCACAACAGCATACAATTCAATGCATTATAAAATGATAACATTGAACAATTAATTTCGTCATACGGACATTGAAGGTTGCATTTAGGATTTACGATTGGAATTAGATTTAAGCTTAGGCTAAGTGTTAGGATTAGCAGGAATGAAAGGGTTAACATAAGATAGCTGATGCAGTAAACATACACAATGACCACGCTGTCTGTCCAGTGCCGTAAAGTGGACCTTGCCCGTTTCCATAAGGCAAGGATTATGGATAATTATGCCAATGATTAACAAAAAACAGCTTTGGCACACATACAGTAGTACCCTGAGCGCCATCAAATCTTACGCAGTGTTACATATTTACGGACAATCTCATGGAACATATCCAGCGTCCGTGCAAACCCCCCCCCCCCCATACATCTGCAATGTATGCTGATGAAAATGAACATATTTCACGGAGCCTCGGGATGGACTCAGAAAACGCATTGCAACTAAAATAAAACTGTCGTCATGCATAATGTATCCACTGTATAAGGGTTGTCTGAAACACGTTACTTTACGATTGATATATATATTTTGCAATGCAAATAAGCACCGTGCAATGAACTTTAGATCTTTACCCCCCCCCCCCAAAAAAAAACCGTTTTGTTGTTACCCCACCGCTAATGTAAATTGCAAAGCCATTAAAATAACCTCGACTGGTGTTTATGCGTTCGCCTGCAGACTTTGCACCGAGCCAACTTATCCACACACACGCACAAAAAAACGGAAGAGAGTGTGTGCGTGGTGGGTTGGGGGAGGACCAGTGACATATTTGTCGGCGTTTGTGTTTTGCGTGTGCGCATCTTCTTCCAGGGTACATTGCCGTGCACTGTACCCTTAACACTACCTACCCACCCGCCCGTCCCTTATTTGTCTTGTTTCAATTTTCGGTGAGGACCCTGAGGGATCTCTACAGCGAGCAAGCGAGCAGCTGTCGTGTGGAGAGCGTTGACGGAACCTCGCTGGAATGTCTAACATCCGATCCAAGTCTAGGCCGCCAACAAAGCTTACATAACCGCCCTTCCCACCCCGCGGACCCTTCTTTTTCTCTCCTCCCCACAACAGCAGAAGCAGGAGGCAACAACTGCCTCCTGCTTCTGCGGCTGCTGCTGCTGCTGCTGTCACCTTTCTAAAAAAAAATGCGCACCCATCACCCACCACCCCACCTTTTCCACCGAAATTTCTCCGTGCGGAAAAACTGCAACCAGCAATTTTTTGAGACGGTCTTCTCCACTCAATTTTTTTTTAATATCTACCACAACCAACTAACATACCACCAACCAACCCTCCTCCTTGCCCGCCCTTCTAACAGATTTGTTTTTTTTATTTAACGGTCTCCCTCGACTTTGCCATTTCTTCAAGGAAGTTGCACCGAAGCCTGCGGTGGGCTTGTTGGATGCTGAATCAGATGGCGATATTAAAATAAACTTGGCAAACGGACAATGATCATTAGCTCTCTTTGAAGTTTTTTTTTTTATATAAGGGAGGGGGGGGGGGCCTTTCTCGAGACTCTATCCAATTGCGACGGGTTCCAAAAGTGCGCTTCTCTTCATTGTTTCACTGTATCCACACATAATTATTCACATTTTCATATAGATTGAAATCGGGATCCGCTAATCATGAAAGTCATTTTCTAAAACTGTGCAGAATGACAAGCAATTTTGTTGGAATTACGCGAACAAAAGGTTATTCTAATTTGGCGGAGTATTTATTTATTGGACAAAAAATCGACCTTCATAATTTTTATTAAAAATAAATATTTGTGCTGTTTATTAGATAACTCATCGCAATTTATGAAATGTTATTATAAAAAAAAACATTTGTGCTAGTTATTAGATAACTCATCGCAATTTATGAAATGTGATTGCAAACTGTGCTGCAATGGAAATCATAATGTTCAGATGTTAATGTACTTGAGGATGGGAACGCATAATTCACAGCATAAACACCAATTATGATGGAAAGTTTAGTTAGTACCACCCCTTGCGGCCTGAGATGATATTCTGAAAAGAACAGGATAATGACGTTAAATGTGACAGCCAAACTCTCTCTTCGTACAAACGGACAACCTATACATTACACTATGTAACACAATTTTTGTTCCTGGGTAGTAAGTGTTATTTCCTAATTGCTTATGCCTCAAAAGTATAGAAAATGGCTATTATTCCCCACAAACTTGCTTTTGTGACCGGGACTTTATGTGAAGGAATGACACAAATGCACACAGTTTTCTCATTGAAAATGGTCACAAAAGCAACGTTTGTGGGGAATAATAGCCATTTTCTGTACTTTTGAGGCATAAGCAATTAGGAAATAACACTTACTACCCAGGGACACATTGTGTTTGTTTGTTACACAGTGTTATTAATATTACACAAGCAATGTGGCACCTCTCATGTCTTTGTCTCTTGTTTTTCCAGGATGCAATGACCCATCATTCTAACAGGGGCAAAAAAAGTATTCCGCACAAACTATTTTTAAACAGTATTCAACGATGATTTTGTTGGAAAAATGTAACTAGCACTGCCTGTGTATTTGCGTGGGATTACACGTCCGGCGTCACATCAACACGCAGATGTGTGCGGTGACGTCCCTCCCCACCGTTCACTTGCCCGCCAGCGTGCTAGCCAGCCAGGTAGCAATGCAGCAAAACTTTGTTTCCCCCAACATACCGGCAGTCCTCGGGTTACGGAAGACCCCACTTACGGAACCCCGGAACTTTATGGAAATTCTCCCATAAATCGTGTTTTTAAAATGTCAGTATGCGGAAATGTGTTGCGTTAGTTACGTAAGCGCAAATAGTGCAGCGCGGTGAGGTTGCGGATGAATTCCGCGCGGCGTAAAACGAGCCCAAGCTTCCCGAGGATTAAGGTGTATGGATGTTTGTAGCGTTACGTATTTATTTTCCTTTTGTAGTATTACGTAAATCTTTGTTTTATATGCTTGAACTATCTTCCCCCCCCCCTCCCCCCCATGTTTCTATTGCTAGTTTACTTCATTTTAAGTTTATTTCATCAGTTATTTACCGCATGTACTGTGTGTATGTGTGTGCATGTGTGCATGTGTGCTTGTGTAACAGCACTTGTCCCAAGAGTCTGTTCAGGCTATATGGGGGGGATCCTTGTCTTAGTGTGTAGACGACACAAATACAATGGGAGGCTGATCGATGCCCGGGTGCGGTCGAGGGAAAGCTCCATATTTTGGTCAACAATATGTATGCTGATAATCTGGTGATTGCTGGTCACTCAGAGGAGGTGTCCGAGGCACTGTTGCTGAACCTGGAGTGTGCCACTAAGAGGTGGGGTCTTACCATCAGCCCCACCAAAACTAAGCACTTGCCTGGGTATTTTGTGCCACCAAACACTCCACGCCCTCAGCTCCCCATTGGTGATGGAGCAGTTGTGGAGAAAGAGGAGAGTTTCCCATACCTGGGCAGTGTGTTTATGACCAGCTCCTGTTTGACAGCAGAGGTCTCACTCCGAATCAGTCGGGCGGCATTATCTTTTAATTGGCTGCGTAATGCTATGTGGAAGCCACCTGGACTGTCGCTCCGCACGAAGCTTCATTTCTTCTCGGCCACAGTCATTCCCTCCCTTCTCTATGCTTGTGAAACGTGGACCCCTCTAATGGAACATCTGCGCCGGTTAGAAACATTCAGGCTGGCCTGCCTACGATCCATCCTGGGTTTAACCTGGTTGGATTGTGTGAGGAACTCACAAATCCTTGAAAGATCTGGACACATTCCTATCAGTGAGCTCCTCCAGCAGGCAAGGCTGCGTTGGCTGGGTCATATAGCCCGCATGCCCAGCCATCGCATGCCCAAACAGCGTCTATTTGGCCGCATAGAGGGGGCTAAACAGGCACGACATGGGCTGGAGAAGAGATGGACTGCTGCGGTACGGGAGGATGTGGAGCTGAGTGGACTTGTCGAAGACCGGTACCAGCGGTGTCAAGATCAGCCTCTGTGGAGGAGGCTCGTGAAGGACGCTGCTGGGCAGTTGGAAGCAGTCGCCCTCCATCAACAATAGAGGGCAGAGGAGCGACGCTCACAACAACTGACGGAGTGCCAGACGGCTAAAATTCAGCAAGTTAGCACAGTCGGGGGTACAGCTGCTGCATCTACCAGTCACCTCAGCCAACCAATGGCACCTTGGTCTGTCCCGAGACCTCCTGTCAGCGAGCCTTCGACACGTGGCCTTCGACACTTTACGTGTATGTGTGTGTGTATGTGTCTTTGTGTATGTGAAATCTAGGCATAGCCTAATGCACGGTAAATGAACGAACATTCGGAAGTTACTGCTTTCTGTTAACAATTAATATAAACATGTTGCGTGGTGTTTATAAATAATTGGATACAGTATATGTTCCATTAGTTTAATAATGGGTAATGTTAGGGTAGATATTCGATGAAATGAAAGAATCGTAGCAAGTACGGAGCGTTTGTAGAGCGACACGATACAGGTTGTGATAGAAAACGGATGGCAGAGCCATACGGTACTGAGAGAAAACGGTAAGGGAGGCACAGCTATTTCCGACTCTATGGGATTTTATCATGATTTTGATGGAAAATTGTTTAGTTTCCGACATACGGAAAATTCGGGTTACGGATCGTTCTCGGGAACCTAACCCTTCCGTAACCTGGGGACTGCCTGTACTGTAGTATGAAACCACAATTTTAAAATCAATACGTGGCACATAAAGGGGTGGGGGGGGGGAAGATAAATGTCCTCCATAAATTGAGTACACTTCGTTAATTTCGAATGCAGAAGCATGCATTTAGATTATTTAGATAATTTTGCTGCTATAAATTTCCACATGATGAGCCGTTGAGCTGTCATTTGTGGCCAGGCCGCTTATGAAAGATAAGTTAATACCACAGTGGCCTTCACCTGGTAAAATAAAATAAAACATGTTTTGTGTGTATATATTTTTAAATGATTTGTTTACCTTTCCTATATTTTGTATTGTTTGTTGTAACATTCTGACCCGCCCATACTGGAAATCTGTGGAAAAGAGCGTTATAGCTTTTTTTCTCCAGTATAAATAGATATTCTGATGATGTTAAAAACCCTTGAGCAAACGTTCGAAATCTGTGTAAATATTCATATATCATGGCAGTTTACTGTTGCTTCTACTTTTAACAGTATCCATTAACCCCTCATCATACATACAGAAAGAAAAATTCCCCAACCTCAGAAACACAAAGCATCCCTGGCTGGAAATCTCTATTCTCACATTTGGAGGAATTCATCTGTTACCATAAATCTCTGGCTGTCACGTTGCAATCGGCATTCATTGTAAGAGTTAAAATCGAACCCCTTACTGGGAGCTTTTGAAGTCGGCGGCGCTACGGTGCATATCCCACCAGGACTCGTTTCTGGGAGTTTTTTTTATACCCTTCTAATCTTGCGCATTTCAAACGGCAGCGCTGTGATGCACCCAGCATCATTATGACTCCCCGCCGCCGCTTGCCCTTGAATCTGCGGTGACGCTGCTGATGCTGACATTGGAGAAAGTTACCAAACGTAGCCGGACGATCAGAAACGGCTACGGGTACGCAATGTGCTAATATCATTCCCATGTCCCGCTGCTTATGATTGTGACGCGCCAGACGGCCTTCTCCTAAGGGCAGTAGAAATAAGGCAATGTTACCGGTAATTTGAAGTTTAAATCCTTGGAGAGACATGTGAGATTTCTGGTTAAACTCGAAGCCAAAATATAATCTCATATACATCAAGACCATTTCCCTTCGTGTGCCTCACCTTAATTTGCTGCATCTTTGCCTTACGGCTAAAAAAAAAAAAATTCAAAGTACCACAGGATACAGCAGAATTTCAAGATCCGAAAAAGTTTAAAGATGCACCGAGGAAATGTTATCAGTGATGCTATTTTTGTTACAAACCATATCAATTGAAAAAGTCTAAACTACCAAGGCAGGTTTTTTGCTCCTTGGGTTTCTCCTTGGGGCATCAAATAAGCTTATCTGACTAAACCTTAGATGAAGGAAATAATTGCACGGGATGATTACTTTGAAGATGCCAAAACAACAGGGAAAAAAAAAACCATATTGCATAAATCTCCTCTGCAACATAAAAGAGGAGGAGAAAAAAAAAGCATCGGAAAAAAGTCTCCACATCTAATCAATTTCTAAGCGCTCTTCGAAATGTCTGAAACCTTCAATCCCTCCAGGCGTGACGCAGAAGGCTTTTATGTTGCTTCCACGCACCGCCATATTTCGAGCCAAATTGGTTCTCCAAAGACCATACATGATCAGCTGCCTTTTCATGCCCAGCTTGTTCGCAGCCACCAACCAGGTGCATATGTGTCATGCAAATTCCCTACATCCAGAAAACCACCGTACTCTGACAATGGCAATTGCTTTATAGGTTTTCGAGATGCAATTTTGAGCTTTGTGTACTGTTCACACAAAAAAAACGAGTCTTAAAATAGGCATTTTGATGATGACAGTTATGCCGGAGGTGCAGCTTATTATGTTCGTTGTGCTTGAACAAAAAATACTTAAACTGCATATGTATAGACCTTCGATCATTAACATTATTTCATAAGGAAAGAACCCAGCGGGATTCAGAATTTATTTTGCGAGAAATAGCACTGTGCATCGAGACGGAGACAGACAGAGATTGTATATAGTTTCAAAAACAATAAGCATTAAGTTAAAACATTCAAAAAGTGGCATTTGGGTGAAGTCACTTGCACAAAAGTGTCCCAATCTTTTTTTTTTATCACTTATGTCTTCAACGTACGATTTATGGCAAATCGTGCGCGAGATAACGTGAACGATAAATTAACAGGGAATCACTGGAATGAAACCGTTGCAGGTAAAAGACCACATCCGGGCAGCAGGTATTCAGCTCCCTTTCCAGTACCATATTTCAAAGTGAAATGCTTCGTGTGTTTCCTCCTCAAATTCGGAATATCACAGGCGCGAACGGCGTTCCCAGAAGACTGAATTCACTCAGTTAATAGAATTTAAAAAAACATTTTGAAATCATTAAGGAATTCCCCCAAAGGAAGCGATTCGGGCATTGGAAATGTTCCCCATTCTGCTTGTGGCGAGAGCTTGACTACAGCGCAACCAAAACGTCAAGACCCAGTGGGAACATTCACTCCATAGGATGGTTAATCAACACTGTGACTTGAAATGGAGCTAAAAATAAAATAAAGTCAATAAAGATAATAACACAATTCTAATTTTAGAAAGTAAATTATAATATGCAAATCATTCATGTTAAAGTATGTGGCTTTTTTTAAGTGTAAACAGCCCACCAAATGAAACTGTTTTAGTTTGACGAATTCAGGTTGCTATTGCAAAAGAGGCAGAGTTTCATGCGTCTCAATTACTTCGTTGAATCTGGTGAAATGACGATTACAAACAAGCATGCGAAATAAAAATGTCTGCAAGCAAAATTAAAGTTATCGCCATGGCAGTGACTTATTGTTTAGTCTGCAAGTGGACTAAAAGGTTGAGATATTTTTCTAAAATCCTCTATAATGGACAGGAATATTTCAATTTTGCATTGGTCTCCATTGCAAAAAATCAGCACGTGCGTGAACAAGAATGTGGCGGCATCTGAATGTGATCTTTTTGACGTATTTGGCCCAGAAACATCACTCTGCCCAAGAGCTAGCAAGCACTCTCGCACTCAGTCCTCATTTCACATCGTCCCTTATTCTCGTAACTGCACTCAGGAGCTGCACTTGTTAGAATTACGCAGCATACACAATATGTACTTTCAAAATGTACTCCCATAGCTGATGAAACTTACTCAAATTTTCATGCGTGCGCACATGTGTGTGTGTGTGTCCTCATGCTCAACTTCCTAGTTTCATGATTTTGATAGCAAACAAATGAACATGAAATATTAAGATACGTTAACAACAAACTCAGATATAAACGATATGGAGTGGGGTGCACGATTAACCCAACGACCTGAGGTCGATTTCTGGCCACGGCTAACATCAGTAGTGAGTGGTACTGAGGCCCCCTGAAGGCACCTGTACTGCCCAGCGTGGCAAGGTAGAGTCAACAACAACGATAACTGAATGATATGGGGAAGCCTTCATTCAGCAGTGGTTTGACAAAGGGGTGTGCATTATTATCTGTGCTATGAAAGAGGAATGCTGCACACGAAGTGTAGAATATATTTCCGTAAGATTTACACATTTTCAGTATTTAACCAGGTGGGAACCCATTGAGACAAGAAAAGATTTACAAAGCGATTAAAACACAATACAGTGGCATTTGAAGATATCATTACACATATACGGAAGAATCTGCGCAGGTCTACAAGGGAGACTTTGAATAATAGGGATATCGCAACGCTTCCTTTGGTATTCCAGGTACGATAATTATAATCCGACTCTTGACTTAAAGCTTTCGTGACTGCAGGAATTCATATTCTTGGTTCTTTCGGTAAAGTCACGTAGATAGGTTCAAAGAAAAGAACCAAATAACAATAAACTACAACGTTTGTACTCTTTTGTTCTTTCGGTAAAGTCACGTAGGTATAAAATAAAATAAATTAAATCACGACGTTTCGGGTGCAACACAAGCGTCCGTCATCAGGTGGGACAACCACAGCAAGAAACAATTGCTTTGGTTGTCCCACCTGATTGCGGACGCTTGTGTTGCGCCCGAAACGTCGTGATTTTATTTATTTTATTTTATGCCTACGTGACTTTACTGAAAGAACCAAAGAGTATGGATCCATGCAGTCACGAAAACTTCAAATCTAGATTACAAAGTTTCGATCGCAACACAAGCAATCGTCAGAGTTTGTGTTTCTCCTGATGCCCATTGCTTGTGTTGCGATTGAAACGTCGTCGTTTTTTGTTATTTTGTTATTTTCTTTGAACCTATTTACGTGACTTTACCGAAAGACCTAAGAATATAATCTGACCGTTTTAATACCTTGTGCAATGGAACGCAGGTTTTTGTGCAGTAAGAAACAGTTACATCAGAGCGGTTTGAGTTGAGGGCAGATTTTGTTTTGGCACAAGCTACATTGCCACCCACTTTGTTCATTGCGGTGCTTGACCATGTGTGTTCACTAAAACCATGGATAGGGGAGAGACATACACACACCCAGGGATCACATTGGGTCATTCGGCAACTTGAAGTATAAGAACGATGGAGGTTTGTTAGCTCAGACCTTTGCTGGGGGCATTGTAGATTTTTGACAGGTGTAGGTTCTGAGGCTGAATATAGGTGTCTTTACACAACTGAAACTGTTAAGCTATTCTAGATTTGAAGCTTTCGTGACTGCAAGGATTCATATTCTTGGGTTTTTTTCGGTAAAGTCACGTAGGTAAAAAAATTAAATTAAAATTAATAAAAGTAAAATAAAAAATAAAATACAAATCACGACGTCTCGGAAGCTTGTGTTGCCTCCGAAGCGTCGTGATTTTTATTTTATTTTTATTTTACTTTTATTAATTTTCATTTTATTTTTTTACCTACGTGACTTTACCGAAAAAACCTAAGAATATGAAGCTATTTTTTTTACTTTACTAGGCAAGGCTCACTACTGCGCTATGTAGCTCTTATTTTTAGAGGCCACCTGGCCACAAATGATCGCTCAGCGAAGTGATTTTTATCACGTGGAAATTTCGAGTGGCCAAATACTCTAAGACATGTTTCCAAATGTGGAGGGGAAAACCGGAGGACCTGGAGAACCTGGAGAACAAGCCACGGAACCACAGGGAGAGATGACATGCAATCTCCAATATACAGCAGGCGTCAGGGTCGGGATCGAACCCACGACCTCCTGCATACCAGGCAAGCTAGTTCACATCTAGCCACCGTGGCGCCACAGTGAAGTGAAGTTGATGTCAGTGGCTAGAGATGCACGTCCTGTGCCCCATTGTCACATGTGTTAGCAGTAGGAAATGAGAATGTGTAGATAAACAGAGGACTTTGCATGTTTAGGTGGTGAATTTGTGTAAATACAGGGGGTTGTGAGAAGGGGATTGAGAAAGGTACCACATTAGCAGGGCAGGTTTTTTTATGGATTACAGCAACTATTAAGACTACAGCTGTGAACATTTGTGCTAAAAGTTGTGTTCACGTAGAAGCATTAATCTCTGCATTACATTGTGGGTCACGGATCTGGATTTTAACAAAGCAAATAGAAAATAAGATATTAGCCTTTGAATATAGGTGTGTTTGCAGAGGATTAAAGAAAGATGGGGCAAGTGACTTGGGAGTTTGGAATAGACCATGGCAAGAAACTGTTTATAGATTAAATGAGAAAAATATTGTTGTGATGGGTTGGGGTATGTGTGCAGGATGGAGGAAGGCAGGTTGCCCAGACAGAAACTGGAGTGGCATCCAAAGGTCAGTTATCAAGAGGAAGAACTAAAGCCAGTTGGTAGATACTGTAAGAGCAAATTCTTAAGGTCGAGTGTCGACTTGATACAACTTCAGGATCTAGCAGAAGGGGAGGAAGGAAGAAATGTTGAGGTGTGCTAGAATCAATGCTATTAGGACATTGATAACTGCTTGACCCAAAAATAATCCCAGGTCACACAAGGTGCTTTTGAATGCACATATATTCGCATACAGCCTGCCTACATCACAGCATTGTGAGGGGGCTTTCAATGTCAAGGCATCATGATCATCAGCCTAGATCAATCCACTGTTAGATGAAGGCCTCCCTAATCTGTCACCATCTCTCTCACGTCTCTTCGACGTTCACTCAATGTCAAGTAAACATGCTCAAGACTTTCGATTTAAAGCTTTCGGTAAAGTCACGTAGAAGGAAAACAATAAAATAAAAAAAATAAAACATAATAAAATAATTCTCACGACGTTTCGGCCACAACGCAAGCAGCCGTCTCCAGGTGAAGAACAGGTCTGTCAGACTCTGCCTTCTCGACAGACCTGTTCTCCACCTGAAGACGGCTGCTTGTGTTGTGGCCGAAACGTCGTGAGAATTATTTTATTATGTTTTATTTTTATTATTTTATTGTTTTCCTTCTACGTGACTTTACCGAAAGAACCAAGAAGATGCTCAAGACTGTCACACTGCATTCTGGATGGTAGACAAATTGTGAGATAAACTTAAAATATTCTTCTAATACAGCACATTTTCACCTGCCATAAATAATATATAATGGTATGATGAGGCGAACAAAATGCGTGCACATTGCTTTTGTGTTACACCACCCTTTACACCACTTTTACAATGGACCCGATGTGACATTTTTACAACTCGCAAAACAACATTTGCACATTTAGAAAAGTTTACAAGGCATGAGACTAAATCATGACTAATATAAATGGGCTCGTAATTGTACATTGAAACGTATAACAATATACAATTCTCCCTCCCTCCATTGTAACGCATTATTAAACGGCCTAGAGGTCGTTTATTGCTCTAAAAGCGGGACAGAAAAATGGCCATTTAACACAGCTACTTTCTGAGTAGGAGGATAATGAAAGGAACGCCGACTAATACGCTCATTGAAAACCATCTAAAGCTACCCTTGAAACCCACTTGGGTTGCATGAGCTGCATTTTTTTTACACTGCAGTGTGCATTGATAACCGCTCCTAGATGTTTTATTTAGCCTTTGTTGTGTTCTCTTTAATGAGGAGTTGCATCACTTTGAAAACAGCCTCGCCTAATAAAAATATTTTTGTTTCAGCAAAACAAGTTGTTAATTGATTTTGTCAATGCTCACGCTCCCCACACAAGCAATGTGGTTAGGTTGCAAAGCCTCGCCGAGAGACGGCAATTCGTGCACGCATTTTTCTGCAACATTTTGAGCTACATAGATGCAAGACAAGGAGGGGGAAACAAAAAAATAATAATTTGTTTTGAATTCTATTCCAAAATAAAACTCGACAATTTATTATGCCACACCCGCAGGATGGGGTTGTATTTTGCACCACAGAAATCACTGCATTCTGCTTTGCAGTGACAAACGGAAACTCTGACGAGCTATTTACCATACGCTCAAGTGTTGTGGGAGGGCGGAGGCTGCTGTTTAAATTTCTGGCAAATGAGAAAGCTGGAGAAAAACCCCCCCCAAAAGGCCAACATTTGCAAACCCTTGCTGAAGCTATGCTGGCCATTTCCTGTGCGTGTTGTGCTTTTCCATCCGTTATATTCTCAACTCTGCGCAGGGCCATGCTGATATTTGGAAATATTAATGGTACGCGTTCCATTTTCTTAAAGAAATCATCTTTTTTTCTTTAGGGTTGATCATAGAAAATGTGACTTTGGGTGTGATCAGCTCAAACATGTTATGCAACTGGAGTCAAAACAAAGCCTTTGAATACGTTTCTTATAATCGAGCTTTTAACGTGATTTTGGGAAAGATTTGTGAGTGCGTTTCTGTGAAATGCATAACCCAATGCAGACTTACGTTTATTATATGGAATTAACATAGTTTAAGCTACAATTCTAAAAGGCTGACATGCATTGCCAAGAGAGTGCTCTGGCAATTAATCGTGGAAAACATTCACAAATAAGTGCAAACATATGTATGCCAAAAATAACCCATTTTCTCCAACATTTTACAGTCATTCTAAAAGCAGTCATTGTTGCGTGCAATCGTTTTCATATGAATTTAAGAAGACTATTAACATTATGCACAGACTTAGGGCTTATGGCAGTGATTTAGTTTCATATCATAGTTTATATACAAAAGATAATAGTGATGTTGAAAAAAGTTAAATATTTAAAAATATCCAATGCCACTATGCCTGGCTCTGTCGACTATAAAAAATGCATTTGATTCAGTGGAAACTGTTGCAGCCATCCAAGCTCCCACAAACCGAGGCCTTATTAACAAATATATAATAATTACAGAATCCATTTATAACGAGGGAACGGCTCCACTGATACTGCATAAAGTGAGTAACGAAAATAAATCAGAAGGGTTAATTAAGAAAATAAGATTTGTATGCTCTCACCGAGGCTATTTACAACATAATTAGAAGATAATAAAAAAAGCGACTACAGAAATTAAGGCATGAACTTAAATGAAGAGACAATGTTTGACCATTTTATCCATGATAGAGGTTTTTGGGGGGTTTTAGGTTAGATCGCATCGACATTTACACGACCTCACCCAATACAACCTCATATTTGATAAATATTGGTCGCGAAGCACCTACGTGTTAAATTTACCATTTGAGATGTGTTCATGAAAGCCAATTTTGACAAACAATGATGATCGATCACTGAAAAACTTAGCAGAGAATGCTGCAAAGTTGGGCTGGAGATAATCACATACAGAATAAAAAGAAGTAATTTACAAAACGTTTTCTGAGCAAACCAAATACGTTGAGGAGCGTCACAACTGGAGCGCACAACACAGTAGGGGGGTAATCGTTAATGATAGACTGGAATACAAACGATGAAATAAGGAGGTGAGCAAGAGCAGGTGTGGTGCTTTTTGGAAATGTTTAATTGGACGATGAAAAGCAACAGAATGTTTTCAATCAATGGATATTGCCTGCTATGACATGGTTCAGAATTAGAAACACTGACAAAGAAACATGTAACAAAAGGTGACAGCACACAAAGAAGCATGCGCAGAGATGCATTCTGGGAATTACATTGAAAGATAGAACGAGAAACTACGTGGATAGGAGGACGAACACAATTGTGAAGAAAAAACATTGTGATTGTTAATTAAAGTGGATGGGCTCGGGCATGACACGTCGGTTAGAAGGAATGATGGCTGATGACGGAGTGGTAACCTAGAGGGGAAAACGCAACCAAATGGGAGGAGCACCTTAAAGATGCAGAAACGATGCAAGGGCGAGATGGCCTGTGGCATAACGGGACCATGGGGAGGGTTGGGGCGGGGAGGGAATGGCACGAGGAGGCCTCGTTCAGCAGTGGATAGAACATGGCTGATTACGATGACCCACCATTATCTTTAAATGTGCATTATTGTGTCAGACTGGTAAACATGGACTGTTAAAACAAGCTATGATTACCGTTGATCGCCCTCAAACCCTTTAAACGCACGCGACGCAGCACAGTGCAAGCACAGTAGCAGTCCGCGTTTCTTCTGTACAGGCAAGTAGTGGCATGAAGTGTTTTCCTGGCAACACGTTAACGTTTTATATATTTATTTTTACATTAATATATATTTTTATCACTAATTACCACCCAATGGCACGGGGCAAAGCGTTTTCCTTTTCTGGAATTTTGGCGACAACAGAGCCACAGTGTCACACATGAGGGAATAAGCCCAGTGTCTGACAAGCCTTTATAACACTCGCATCATTCAATAGTTACTGCCTTACACCTACCATAGGCTGCGCTTTTCAGCTTGTGCAGAGATGGATGAAGTGAGTGGTTCTCTTTGTGCCAATATGTTCAGCAAGCCCATTCAATGCTTGGATAGACCAAATTGAGTTTAAAAAAATAAAACATTTTGTGTGGCCTCTATATAAGGAACTAAACAGTAAGACTTCTCCACAAATCTGGCTGTCGCCTGATGAAGCTAGTTGTAATTATTGGCGAAACGTGGTACCCAGATTGTACATGTTGTGGCTTGGCTCTCCAACACACCTGTTAGTGCTGTACTAGTGACGAATTGGCCACGTTCTGTTTACGTGACAAACCTTACTAGTTGGCTGTGTCGGGTGGTGGCGGGTTTTAACGACACATTTATATATTTACGCGATCCCACCAAAAAACCTCTATTATGGACATTTTTGTTGAACTCTTACATGTAGTTCTCCCTTCTTCCAGCATTGAGATATTCTGTTTCCCATGATGTCCCAATTTATTTATGTTTACCTCGAAGGTGGCAACCCTACCAACTCCATGCTGTGGTGATCAATCCCCTAAGCCAACGTCTATGCGGACTGGCAATTTTATTGCCAGTCCGATCATTGCGTGGCCGGACAGTCGTTGGCTGTCCCAGTCGACGCCGTCGGTGCAACGCGGACAGGGTGGTGTCTGGGACGGGTCGTGCGGCAGCGTGGTCGTGAGAGAGAGGGGGCCCGAGTGGTGGCGTGAACTCAACAACAATAATAAAATGGGAGGACGGTGCCTCCTGCGACCACCTCGTCTCCGACTGAGTGTGTGTGCGACGCACGCCACCCGCACGCACACACAAGCCTCGAGCAAGAAGGAAGAAGAGACCTACGACACTACACTAGTACAGCACACTGGTGTATTTCCAACACGCCGGTGTGCTGTACTAGGAACGAACTGGCATGTTTGTTTACGTGATAAACCTTGCTAATTGGCTGTCGGGTGGTGGCGATCTAACCTTAAAACCTCTATTATGGATAATGTTGGTTGTGAAAGTCTACGTCTTAAATACCGCGTTATTGTATAATGCACACGTGATACTATGATAGTGTGGTTGCGTGGACATTTGAGCAGTTAAACAAGCTTGCGTCAACGTTCAGATTGACCCCATCGTGTATACAATAAATTAATAATATTATAAATCTAATGGCCCTTTGACAGTCCACTGCTGTATGAAGGCCTCCTCACTCACACGGAGCAGGTTATGTGACCATCCAGGCTCAACCCCGTTGAGCTTCCGAGATCTGGTGAGATGGGGAGCATGCCAAGGTGATTGGGTCAAAGGTGATCATCATTAATATTGCCTTAAGACAGAAAAAAACCGCATAACAAGCAACAATTTTTGGGCAATGCACTTCGGATGAAAGACTCAGAGGAAGAACCACTGCTGGGAAAATGAGTTTACCATGTATTTTTCTGTTTTAAGGTGGTGTTAATGATGATGGGGATGTGGGTGCCTTAAAGCCTGGCCCCAACATTAAATATACACCAGTTTCCTCCCCTACAGTGCTGTCATTAATACATGCGAATGTTTTAATGTCTGACAGAGATACCTTCTGACAATGCTCAACAGCAGCATTGATTATGTGTGCATGCTACGATGCACAATACACAGGTACAGAGCACTGTATCATGCAAAGATATCCATGTATACTGGTGGAGAAAGTGCTGTCAGTAAGCATCTATTAGGGACTGAACAGTGCATGATGGGGGGTGATCTAGCCTGCATCAACACACCGGGTTGCTATAGTCTCTCCAGTGACGGTGCTTACACACTGCCCCAGGTTACTCATTTAAGGGGAGGCACAGGACCAATTCTGATATCACTCGTCACTGATATGAACCACGGCCGGGAAATCGAACTCAGGGCGCCTGGTTTGTAGCGCAGTGCGCCAATCACTACGTCACTGCTCCCCGCACTGCACTATGGACTTACATATGCTGTGCGCACGAGCATTTTAATACATTTATAAGCTATAGGTATTAAATAATAATGGATTAAATGGGAATGTGTTCAAATCTTTCATCGGGTCAAAAGTTTATTTTGACCAGTGACACTTTATTATGTCTATGTGCCTAATTATGGTACAGCTGACAGATGTGGGTTAGACTGATGCATAATGAAGGGCATAGGGGGGAAGGGTCGTGAAAAATGTATACTCCAGATGACAATTTTAAATTAGATAATGTGCTCTTTAAAAGAGACATGCTAAATTTATGATGATAATAATTTAATAATAATTTAAGTTATACAAATTTGCGGCCCGTTGTAAATCTATTACTCAATGAATGTCAGTTGTGGGGGTTGTTTGACCATACTTCACCACGCTGGTCAGTGCAAGTTGGTGAAGGTGGGACCTGGCATCGGTTTAGATGAAGACCACTGATGTTTGTAACAATGGCTGGGACTCAAACTTAGCTTCATAAAGCAGTGTGCACATTTACGCCATCATGATAACACATCCCAAATATCACTCTGCTGAGTTAATGCCATTAGCTTTCTAAAAAAAAAAAGGGCCTGATATTGCATTTGTCCCTTTATCACGATAAATACGGTACTTTTAAGACATCCTGGCGTGCTGTGGTAAAAGCCAAATCATTATCTTAATTGCATACAATTGCTTAAGTAAATACTTAAACTGATTACATGCTAATAAGCAATTAATCAATGGCCATCTTATTTAATTATACAATAAACAGTGCTCTATTAGTCGAGAAGCATTGGGAAATGAAAATCACTTACACCGCGTATAAAAGTATCACTGTTTTCAAAGCAACAGACCAAGACCAATATTTAACAATGTGCTTTCATTATAGGCTTGACAATTTTAATTTAATCAAGGCATGCTGTGTCATGCACAGACTCGGCAATCACGCTTCGTGGCACTGCACTGTTAAGTCACACACGGTGTACTGAAATGAAGCGTTTAGAATTATATTCTTGGTTCTTTCGGTAAAGTCACGTAGAAGGGAAACAATAAAATAATATAAATATAAAACAATAAAAAATAATTGTTCAAGGTATCACGAAGAGGCCTGCAGCTTCTCCATCAATCACTGAATAGTAAAACAAATTAAAAAAAACTCGGCACATTCATCTATAACACTACCTTAAAAAGAGTGCATCGTAGGCAACGTTTCGGGCAATGGCCCTTCTGGACAGCTCAGAGAAAGGCTAGAGAGGTGGACATCTGCCCTCGATATGTAACTGTGAATAAGGGCCATTTTATACTTTTTAAGGCCATCAGCTTTCATTTAGCTATTTGTGCTTGTGCACCACTGACAATGCAGTATCACCAAATAATGTTTATTTTACTCATGAGAGTGTCCAGGCAATATATTTCCGTGAACTCTTTCCACTGAACAACTCGCAATCATTTATTAATAGTGTGTATTCGATGAAAATTAAGCCTGAGGAAATGCATGTGACAGGTTGTGACGGGAGTAGGAAAATATATTGTTACCAAATAGGTAATTTTTTTAAATAATTATGAGCCCTTTTGTCAAGTAACCGTGCCATGTTGATCATTGCAGTTAACCATACTTCACCATGCTGGTCATTGCAGGTTGCTAAAAGGGGAGTGCAGGTTGCTGAAACCAACGATGCTAGCCCTGTCTGGCAATCAGGTAGAATATAGGGACCATGTAAAACATATAATGTGTGAATGGAGTTGCTGTTTCTTAAGGGAAAATGAAACTGAGTACTTTATATAAAAATAACATAGGGCAGTTGATTGTCCCATAGTATTTTCTATTATTTCAGGATACTATTTCTGAACCAGTCAACTTTAAAGTGTATACAACCAGGCTTCCTTCATTCATATCTCTGTTTCAACTGCCAGCAATTTACCCCTCAACAACTTTGTTGCAGAATTGAAGAACGGTTGCCCAAGTCACTCATGCAGTTTGCATACTCAAAAGTACTCGGCAATGCCAATAACATTCATGAACAAGCCCATGTACTCAATCGCAATCTCACGCGGGAATTTAAATGGAACTAAAATGATAAAAATACAGTAATCTGTGTCCTTAATGTTTAACTTTACATTGTGTTGTTTATGGGTTGGTGCGAATAACATCTCGCCACAGTGGAGAAATGTTAACCACCTCGCCTGGTGTACAGGAGGTCGTGGGTTTAATCCTGACCCTGACGACTGCTGTATATTTGGAGTTCAAGCGTTCTCCCCGTGGTCACGTGGATTTTTCTCTGGGTCCCCCGGGTTTTCCCTCCACATTTAGAATCAACGTGCATTTAGAGTATTTGGCTGCTATACACTTCCACATGATAAGCCACTTCGTTGAGCTACTATTTGTGGCCAGGTCGCTTTTGAAAAAGAGCTATATAGCTCAGTGGGCCTTACCTGCTAAACATATATACATAGTTTAGTTTTTAAACACGCATTTTTCTTCACTGTCACACTGTACAATATATTTACATTTTGCATTACAAATCAATATGATACATATTCCATAAACTGTGTTTATCTTTGTAACAAAAAACACTCATCTTGTTCATGTGATACTTTCTTGCAGACTGAGAGATACTTTTACAAACAGTAGCTCAATCGTCTTTCATGGCTTCTTCATTAGCGTGTAAATTAGTGGTGTAGAGGTACAGTATATAAATTAATAAATTAATATAGATTTTTTTTTTTTTAGCTTACAATGCAAGCATTGAATCAGGTGTGTAATGATGAATGTTTTCAATTTGTATATGCCGTTTGTAGCGGGTTCACATTACCCATCCAACCACTAGAATCTGTTCATGTTCCCCGCAAAAGAAAGTAAGTAAAAATAAGTAACATTTAGAAAGACTTTTTTTTTAAATACGCTTTAATGAAATGTACCGTACGAGTAATGGCAGAACTCCACGACTCCAGGCAGTGGCCCCGAAGCTTGCCATAACGTAAGGGGACGTGGTCATTTACAGCCAACGTCAGTTGAGCGTGGATAATTAGACCCAAGGCGAAACATAACATATAAAAAATATTGTTTTAAATGTTTTTGTTTTATGATAGAATATAGTATTGTCATCAGTATGACAAAAGTATACCAAGTTTGCAGTCGATACCACATTGGGAAGTGGGTTAAAATTGAGTTACAAGATTTGAGGATACGACAACAACAGATTGAGTTAATAGAAAACGTGTAATGATCTTAAATCAAATCATATCTCAACTTACATTCAGCCATTTCAGCTGAAGCTGTCTGGGGCTGAGCTAAAGAAAATATTTCCATGCCTCTACCCCCCAATAAGGGGTGGGGAGGGGGGGTCCGAGTGTTGGGAGTTGAGACACCCTCAAAATATATTTCATGAGATATTAAGCTCCACCCTGTAGGGTTGCCACCTGCCCTGGTCTGCCAGCATCATCTTCTTTTAGGGATAACTCTCTTGGGAAATCTGTAAGTCTCCTTTCCTTGGACATTGAGGCCGAGTTGTAGTGAGTTGCATTATAATAATACAAATAATGGAATATAGGGTACAATGATATAGTATTATAGTGGAGAGGCGTACCATGTTCTATAGTGGTAGTGCCTTATGCTGATAATCCTCTACTTCAAAACCGGTTTCTCGATTGAGAAACTACGCCCTGGGTATAGCGAGCGACTGCATTTTTGTACTACCAGGCAAATAAACGGTAACATGCGTGCTTGCCATGATTTCAATAATATGTTTGTATGTTGAACTTCTTTCGCATCTTACGTAGCCAACCGTGCTAATCGGAGCTGCGCTAAGTAATGCCACAGCCCCGGAAGCTTCTCCTATCATGAGACGAGACTCCTTACCGACTTCTGCAAAACATTTTTCTGTCACAACGCTGATCTGGGCTGCACCAACCTGGTAAAGCAAACTATTGACACTCGGGCAGCACCAGCATGGGTCATTGAGGGCTAGAAAATTTAGGCCTGCTATATCGGTGGCCTGGACAACACGCCGAGGAATGGCATCATTGCCCCTTCCTCGAGCCAATGGTCAGCGCCCATCAACTTGAAGGATAAGTCCACGCGGTCCTGTGTGTGATTACCTCCATCACCTCTGGTAATTAATTCATTTTCCCTCGTCTTAATATGATTATCGATGGCCTTATAGGGACTCAATATGTCTCTACCCCAGACCTGGCACCTGGCTACTTGGCAGGTCGAGATGGACCCTGGTCAAGCACGAGGTAGGCCTATCTTTTGCAACACCTTAGGACCTCTTCTAAGTTTCAGGTTATACCTTTTGGCAGAACCAATTTCCCCATGATGCTTCACAAACCGATGGAGCTGAGGACAGTTTTAAATTGAATTTGATGTCATAATTTATTCATAAACACTCTGCCCAAGCATCTGATCCGGTTGTGCACTTCATTTGAATATTTGCATGCTGCCTACCTTAAGCTGAAGCCTCAGGTTGAAGGCCAAAAAATGCTTCCTGAGCCAATTGGAGATGGCCTACATGAGGCATTGGGTGACTGTGTATAGCATGTGAGCAACAGGTTGATGGAGTGCTTCAATGGAGTGCTCCAAACAGATCCTCACAACCAAGCGACCCATGTGCTGCAAGCCAATAAGTGGAATTGGGATTTTTCCATTAACTTCTTCTCTTATAGGACCACAGTAGATGCCTCAATCCAGCATGTGCTATCCATAGTAATTTATGCCAACAAATCTCGCCTCTCAGCTGACTTGTTATTCGAAATCCCACCACCGCAACCACTCATGTACATGAGGAGAGGTCTGGAGTGGGAGGATTGAGATTATGGCAGTGGCGATGACAGCCACCTTGAGCAGGCAACTTAAGGAAGGATCACCCAGGATGCAACCCAGAATCACACCAAGATCCCTGACAACACTCCACCAGTGGGAGAATACCGAGCCTCAATCTGGTTAAGTTGGATGGCTCAGCTATTCAACTTAACCAAAGTGTGACACATCTATACACATCAATATTCAAAGTGTGAAACATCACTCAGACATGAGACTCACACGTGCGGGGCAATGTAGTGCCACGGCTCCCAGGTCTTTCGCCCCTGACATCAACAGAGACAATAAAACTGACCCGAAAGCCTGGGACCATGCCCGTGCCAAGCTCAGCAGAGGTGGACTGGAGTTCGAATAAGGGAACAAGCTGGTGGGGTGGAGAAGACTAAAATACCAAGCTGCAATGGCTAAGCACACGTGCACACAACGATGCACACACACACACACACCGGCATGCCCCTACCCCTGGATAATTGGTCAGTGTCGCTAAGAGTGGCACCTGTATTTTTAACAAGTCTCTCAATACAAGGTGGAAATTATTGTGACTTGGCAGGGGCTTTATTGCCCCTCCCTTTATGCTTTCCCAGCGTGCCCTGCAATTTCCAGCGTTCCATGCCGGTGCACCATTAAATGGGGCAGCAGCATAAAAAAACACTGCGTTGTCACGTCGCCATCTTCTATGTCAAGTGACTACAATTTTCTATACCCTCCAGGGACATATATGGAGCAGTGGCGGCTCCTGCAAAATCTCTCAGGGGGGGCAAATGTCTGGATGATTGATAAGGATAAGGTCCACCCATGCAATGGATAAATTAACAGCTTAAGCATGTAAAGGCAACTTCACTTCTTTAATATTAATGAAAAATAAAGTGACTCTTACAATACATCTTGTTTGTTTCTATACTCACTATTAATATACAATCCACTCAAGTTTCTTTTATTAAAGATTCCACTAGGTGGCGACAAATTATATTGTTGGATGAAACGTGCTTACGTATGATGACGTAAGCACGTTAGGGCGAGCCCTCCCGGAAGCCATAGAGAATGCATTGCAGCGCCCCCGTTCGAAAAAAAACATCTTTGAATGTAAGTCTATGGGGCCACTCGGGGCGATTCTCAGCCGGAGTGAAATCGCCCAAAAAGAGGCGGTACTCCACAGAACGGGACATGACGCTGATTGGACTATATCCAGAGGCACAGTGACGGCTAGCGTGACTCTGTGGTTGAATGACATTGGTGGTGCGTCGCCCAATCGCCCTAATGAAGAAACCGCCCCTGATATGGAGGGTGTTGCCTACCATGGGGAATTCAAACCAACGCTCATATTCTGGAGGGTTTTTTTTTCTCTCTTCAGTTTCACTGGAGAGGAGCGCAAGGGTCGCATTTTTAATTGTGTTTGCTCCCAAGACACCCAGAGGTCCTTTTCTGTCGGATGTGCCAGATCCTAAAAGTGTGTTTGACTCATTGTGGTGTATTAAGGCAAGTGGCATATTAAAGAGCTCACTCCGGGTGAGGCATTTACACTGCCGTGGCTACATTGACACGAGTGCAAAGTTGTTGGTGTAGCTTCCCTCGTCTTCTTGGATTTCAGACTCAATATTCGAGTCCTGTTTTAGTTTCTGCCATCTAAGTATTAGGTTCCCATGTTTCTCGAATGGTTTCTTGGATTTCTGTTTGAGTCTTAATTTATCGTGTCCTCATAGAGCTCTTGGATCAAGGCAATGAGTTGACAGACTTTTGTATCCACCTAGTATTGGTTTCATGGGTCTTGGAGAGTCGAAGTCGTGCTACAGGTTTCTGAAGTTTACGGGCTCCTGTGCCAGGGTGGCCCTAATTTTAATACGATCTGACGCCCTAGCTAATTCACACCAATTCAGACATCGACGCTTATCACACCATGCCATACCTTTATCGATCCTTACATCTTTATTATCTTTATTGACCGAGGCATTCCACCTTCATAACGGGTGACCTTTTGGGACCTTTCTTGCCAGTATCAAAATATAAGAATACGTTTTACCCTACTCTACTTGCAAGAAAAGTCCCATATTGTAGCTGCTCACCCCGAGCTATCAATGCCCAGATAGCAGAGGTGTGGACTCGAGTCATGTGACTTGGACTCGAGTCAGACTCGAGTCATGAATTTGATGACTTGCGACTCGACTTGGACTTGCATAACAATGACTTTGTCCCACCTATGAGATGTGGACTCGAGTCATGTGACTTGGACTCGAGTCAGACTCGAGTCATGAATTTGATGACTTGCGACTCGACTTGGACTTGCATAACAATGACTTTGTCCCACCTATGAGATGTGGACTCGAGTCATGTGACTTGGACTCGAGTCTGACTCGAGTCATGAATTTGATGACTTGCGACTCGACTTGGACTTGCATAACAATGACTTTGTCCCACCTATGAGATGTGGACTCGAGTCATGTGACTTGGACTCGAGTCAGACTCGAGTCATGAATTTGATGACTTGCGACTCGACTTGGACTTGCATAACAATGACTTTGTCCCACCTATGAGATGTGGACTCGAGTCATGTGACTTGGACTCGAGTCAGACTCGAGTCATGAATTTGATGACTTGCGACTCGACTTGGACTTGCATAACAATGACTTTGTCCCACCTATGAGATGTGGACTCGAGTCATGTGACTTGGACTCGAGTCAGACTCGAGTCATGAATTTGATGACTTGCGACTCGACTTGGACTTGCATAACAATGACTTTGTCCCACCTATGAGATGTGGACTCGAGTCATGTGACTTGGACTCGAGTCAGACTCGAGTCATGAATTTGATGACTTGCGACTCGACTTGGACTTGCATAACAATGACTTTGTCCCACCTATGAGATGTGGACTCGAGTCATGTGACTTGGACTCGAGTCAGACTCGAGTCATGAATTTGATGACTTGCGACTCGACTTGGACTTGCATAACAATGACTTTGTCCCACCTATGAGATGTGGACTCGAGTCATGTGACTTGGACTCGAGTCAGACTCGAGTCATGAATTTGATGACTTGCGACTCGACTTGGACTTGCATAACAATGACTTTGTCCCACCTCTGCCAGATAGTGCATTGTCTTTGTGCTGTTCGCCTTTTGGCGTTCTCTGGTCTAACACTTTGAGGCTAGGCTCTGAAGAAAGATGTCTTTGGTGTGGATTAATTAGTTTAAAAGACAATGCATATATGATCAGAGCATGTTTTTTGTTTGCATGTTCACCACAAGTACGTGCGCTTAATGCAGACAGGATTCCTTGCAAAATGTTTCCTTTTATTACACTTGTGTGTGTGTGTGGTAGCCCTGCGCCATCCTGCTACCAATCTTAAGCTGAGAGAATGGTGGAACGTCCTAAGGCAGGAACCCTGCTGAGCAGTCTGGGGGAGGTGGATGTACAGGCAGGAAACCTTACGCACCCCGTGTGATTAGACCGAGGTGATGCAAGATTCCATCACCTCAAGCTTGCTACGAATAATAATGTTTGTATTTATAGGGCATTTAATTGCCTCTGCATTTCAAAAGTGTCTTACATCACAGCTAATCTAAACCATTCAAAAAGGGACCCACAGTGGCAGCCATGTCTGTATGGCAGAAGGTAACTCAGCATTGGTCTGCAAAGTGCGTTTTAGTTTGCTAGTAGTGGCCAATGATTGCTTTGTGAATTGAGAAGTCATTTTTTTCTATTGAGGTGTTCCATGCCGTCAAATGTTTCCCCTGTTCTTCATCGTTGCCTCCAACTGGCTTTTGCTGGCCCAGTTGACCCCTCCCCTGTAGCCCCAGCACTTGTAACTTAACTCATTGTATGGCAGAGATACATAAATAAATGTGTGAAGAACAATGTTACGTAATTATTATCCAATGGCGGTTACTATTAGAAGTAATCTCATACATGTTTTTAAATATGTAACTTTGCATATCATTTCAGGCCCTTCAATGAATGAATGAATTCAATAAAATAAAACTTGTTTTGACAAGAAAACATGATTCCTAAATGAAGCCTTTGTTTAATGATTGTATTTTTAAGTCTAGGGCTTTTTGACAGGCATAATACATTCATCAGTCAGTGGTTATGTCATTGTTGTTGGCCTCGTCCAATAACAAGACTCTCTTTGGCAAACGATGGGACATTATATTTTGTGCAGGCGATTTAAGCAAACCTCTTTGGTGTGTCATCCAATGCCGGCGCAAGTAATCTTGGAGGTATATTATGGTTCCATGCATGTGGATTGGCTTACTGTCATGATAAAAAATTTAAGTCGTCTATATAAATAAACTAAGTCTTCTTTTCAGACTGACATCGTATGGAGTAATCCAAATAAAACACTCATTATTAATATGTGTATATGTATTTCAATAACCAATATAATCCTCATACAAATGTGCAATAATGGGATCTTTCTATTTCAATCGCCATCATACAGAGTTGACTAGAACGTACAACAGGGATAGACGTATCTTATGTAATATCATTACCCCGAAATAATATGGGGCCATCCATTTAGTACGTACGCAAAAATCTGTAAAAAAAACTTGACCCCTCCCCCCCTCCCTGTACGTACGCGTACTTTTTCCACGTCCCCCTCCCCCCACCTGCGTACGTACTAAATGGAAGGCCCCTATAGGTTAAGAACCACTCATCTCAAATGCAACTCTGATTCACAGGTCCTTCAATAATGTTACACACACAGTTTGTTTTAAAACACAATACCGCACAGCAACAACAAAAAAAACATGCTGGAGCACAAAAAGGTGGCATGGGAGGTGTCATCAAAGGCTCTTAGGCAGCGTTGGTAGTTTTCATCGGCACAAGCATGGACACGGCCTGGAACGTACATCCAGCGAGATGACAATTACAGTGTTTAGAGACTGGCAGCAAGCAGAGACCAGCCTGTGAGGTCATACCTTCAAGGCGGAAAAAGCTGGGGATTGAATACACAGCAAAGATGTGTGAATTTAGGCGTCCCATGAAATTCAAATCCAATCATACGACTGGTTTGCGACATGTTTTGTTTTGCTCACGAATGACTCGGTACACGAAACGAAGCTCTGAAGACCCAGCGCCCCCCCCCACCACCCCAAAAAAAAATTCGTAAATAGATTTTTAATTCAAGTAAGACACCTCTTCGCAGAATAAAGATTGAAATGATGGCCCCTACTTTATGGCTCGCCTCCAGTGATTTCGGGGGGTCGGGGGGACCTATTGAAAGTAATGTAAACGTATTAATGCGTACAATCAGGCACCTATTGAATCTCTCGTCTATTGAGGAAAGCCAACGTCTGTCAGTGGTGGGCGGAATGAGAAAAATAATATGGAGGCACCAATTGATGGACCATTTTTTTTGAGGAAATGGAAATTATAATTTTGTTTTGTTATAATCTTGGTTGTGCACTTACCAAGTGATTTTTGGAATGGAAGATATCAGACTGTAAAGTTTTGATACAGCGCCATACAGTTAAAGCTGTTTACTAACATTACATACAAGTATTCACCCTTATTGCACAACGTTTACATACGGAAAAGCGACGATAAATACAATACGGTTTCCAATGTTTGTTAAATAACGTGTATTTGTTTTTTCTTATCAAACTGGGTAGTATTATACGTTTTTAAACTAAATACTCTAATGTCATCTAGATGTTACATTTAGAACATGTAAATGTATGTTGTGGGATATTTGTTGTGTGGAAAAGGTCAAAGAGGATTAGAGAATTGGGCATGTGACTTAGAAAAAATATATAATACCAGTTAATGAAAAATAATGGCATTTCAAGCGGGACATTTTTTAACAAAGCACAAGATGTTTTGTCACTTTTTAATACCACCATGAAACTCATCGACACATCTATTGTAAGAATGGTTAATTCCCAATGTTCACAGCTTCTGCCACCCACGATATTTTGTCACTTGGAAGATAATAAATACACCCAGTGCAAAATCACTGTCTTTCCAATTAATGTTATTGCTCTGTATTTCAATCAGACGACCTCTGTGCCGCAAGAGATTAATATGTTATTTTGTCTAAGGCATGACTCATTTTGCCGAGATATGACAGCTGTATAACTAACTCAAAATATTTAATTTAGGCTTTGCCCTTTTTTCAATGCAATCACGGTCATGGTGAGTGCATTTTTACTCACCACCTCAATTGACTTAAAACCTGCTGCACCAACGCAGGCCCTATGCAGGGTGGCACGGTGCACGAGGGGGTTTTGTGGCCAGCACTACACCTGACCACTAGGTACTCATACTGGTAGGAACCTCCTGGTTACACCAGCCCACAGGGGATTATTGTGTCCGTCGTGCAGGGAGGGGCTGGGTGGGGAGGGAGGGGCTGGAAGGGGAGGGTGGGGAGGGTGGGGAGGGGCTGGGTGGGGAGGGTGGGGCTAGGTGGGGGGTGGGAGGGGTGGGGCTGGGTGGGGAGGGGCTGGTCACCCCGTGGTGCCCTTATAAAACTCAACGTTTAACCTACTCACGCCGGCTTGTGCCCGCCCTCACAGTTGGGCATATTTGCGGAATACACCACGCCGCCGTTGACCCTGGCCATTGACCGAGCAACCCAACGTTCCTACCAGCTCCCTCCGCAGGAATGTGTTTTAAGACTGACCTGACCTATGGGAAGCTCAATACCAGTTCAGATATCACTCGGCAACTGATGTCAGCCGTGGGCAGGCATTGAACCCAGCTTACTAAGTTGGTAGCGCATGGGTTCCCCCATGCTCCCCATACGCACACGGGGGACCATTATTTTCTATGCATTTAAAGACACGTACAATCTCATACATATGTAGACATCATTCCAAATTGAATATAAATATACAACATTTTGACCCAACAGAGTGTAGAAATACATGAGAATAGGTTTTCCCCTTTTTTCTAGCAACAAAACAGGCGTTAAGATGTTAAAACACCAAACTAAAACCTTTTAAAAGGAATCATGTCTGCTTAACCACAATACTTGTGGTCAGAATGCAAACAAAAACGTACTCTGATAATATATGCATTGTCTTTGAAACTGATTGTTCCAAAATAAGGTCTTTTGGCGTTCTCTGGTCTAACACCGTTTTAAGACGAGGCTCAAAAGAAAGCTGTCTCTGGTGTGGGCCAATCAGCTTAAAAGACAATGCATATATTATCAGAATACGTTTTTTGTTTGCATTCTGACCACAATTATTGTGGTTAAGCAGACATGATTCCTTGTAAAAGGTTTCAGTTTGGTGTTATAACATCTTAACACCTGTTTTGTTGCCAGAAAAAAGGGGAAAAACTATTATCATATTTTGGTACTGTCAAAGGAGGTCCCATGATGTAGAAATACAATTGCATTTTAACACTACATAACACAAAATCTCTGAGCGTACACGCACATATGATGTGAAAAGCTTTGAGCCTGCATGAGAATGCTCCTTTCCATTAAAGAACATCTTGCCTTAAAACACCCCATTCAGGAATAACAGTTCGTATAATGGATACAGGTCATTCATAATTGGTGCTTCTTCTTCGTTTCTTAGGCTTAAAATACTCTCATCTGTAGCTGCCGTTTTGCCAATTTAAAGTGCTTGCAAAAGACCCATTATGTAATGTTTTCCTTGCATGCACCTTTTTTCATTTCTGCTTTCATTTTTTGCACCTTAAACCTCCTTTATAATCATCCTAGAACACAACGTTTTTCTACAGTTGTATTGTTAAGGGCTGCGTTTGTTATAAAAAATAATTGGTTTATTTTGACACAGATTTCTTATTCATATTCTTGGTTCTTTCGGTAAAGTCACGCCGCTTGTGTTGCGATCGAAACGTCGTGGGTTTTTTGCTTTTACATTTTTTAAATGTATTTTTAATTCTATTTTTATTTTCTATCTACGTGACTTTATCGAAAGAAGCCAAGAATATGAATTCCTGCAGTCAGGAAAGTTTAAAGTCAAAATTCACAGATTTATTTTTTGGAGCATGCAAATAAAATACAGCACAGATCCACGCCAATGACTGGCCACCAAACAACACAGCTGGGGGAAAACAAGCTAAGCTACGAGCCTAACTAACCCACACATTCATCATTATGTAATGAAATCTTGCATTTTAAAAACCCACACCAACACATTGCCGATGAGAAAATAATATTAACACAGAAACACGTGGGGGGACACATAATACATCTGAAAGCAATTTAGAAAAGAATCCACCAGTGAAAAAAATAATACTCTAATATGCCAATTTTCAGAAGAGTGTTATAGGCAAAAAAATTAAAACTACACGAAAGTAAAACACAGTGTTAGAAGAAGGCCACCGGTGTGGTTTTAAGAACGGCTGTGACAAAGCTGGCACAGCCCTCTCCATTAATTTTTTCATTGCTCAATGAAATTGTAAAACACCCTTTTAACACCAGCTATCGCGTAAATATGTGCGCTACACTAAAGCTGCTCCAATCCAAAGCAGAGAAAAGCACAACAATTGCACTGCAGTCACGCTATCGTGGGCCATTGCTTGTCTAGATTCGTGAGGTTTTCGAGCTGTAGCGCATGCTGCTCGGCATGACGTCCGACGTTTTGCGAACGGTGTTACAGGTGGGAGCTTCTTCTTCTTCATTGAATTGAACAAATCGGTTTGCGAATTGACGAAGCTCCCAGCACGCGAAGCGAACAAACTGACAACATACCAATATCACACGCGGCACAACCTGAAAAACACATCGAAGAGCTACGCAGCACAACGTGTAGTGTTGCTTGTGCACGTTGGAGAAGATGGGATTACATTGCACAGCATGAAATCAATCCCGTTGGAAACATCCCGCTTCTACAGCGACAACAAAATATATCGGTGACGTGCGGCGCTTAACAGCCGTACACAGAAAACTTGCGGGCCTTTTCCCCGTGGAAGCTGGGAATATTTTAACGCTTAATTGAAGAGGTCACCGAGCTTTGCGAAACTTGTGGTCTCCATTGCAATTCTGTGGTTTCAACGACTTTATATTTGTAGCTATGGACAGAGAGGAGCCCACATGGAGAAATTATTAATAAATAAAGCCGCACATTGTTAGATATGTCTCTGCCCTTAGCGAATCAGAGGCTGGTAAGAGTAACACTTCAAATAGAGGACAGTGTTCATTACACACACACAAAACGTGACGGCTAATGTCAAATACAGGTCGCGATGTAGGAGAATTTTTGACGAATTATAAGTGCAGTAACTGATTTCAATCCCGAGAGAATGGCAATGATTCAATAGAAGTCACCACTTTATAGAATTAAATAACTAGCATTGTAACGGTGTGCTGAAAGTGGAAGGCAGATTTTAAAAACGGCAAAAAATAAATAAATGTGTAACAAAAAAATGTTTTTTTTTGTTCCTGGCTAGTAAGTGTTATTTTCTAATTGCCTATGCCTCAAAAGTACAGAAAATGGCTATTATTCCCCACAAACTTTGCTTTTGTACCAGGACACAAAAGCAAAGTTAATAATCCATTCCATTAATAGTGTAATGCGGGCGAAAGCGACCTTCCGGATGTGACGTCACAAGGAGGCGGAGCCAGGTGACGTGGGTGAAAGGTTGGGGTCCTTAAGTGGGTAAACCGGAAAGAGAAGGCAGTCGGGTTGTGAATGGAAAAGGGTGAGGCCACGAGGGCGAACGAGAGGAGGGGGGCACCGCCGGCGAGCGGGAGCCGACCCCAGAGTACAGCCAGGAAGGCTGTGTGTTAGAGGCAGCGGTGTGGCTGCAGAGAGTCGCAGGAGCGACGAAGAGAGAGGAGAGTACAGCCAGGAAGGCTGTGTGTTAGAGGCAGCGGTGTGGCTGCAGAGAGTCGCAGGAGCGACGAAGAGAGAGAGACAGCACGAGTCTGTCAGAGCGCTGCGGAGTAAGCAAGAGCGAGAAGAGCAGCAGCGATTACAGCCAAGGGGGCTGACAGTGAGTAACAGCAGCGGAGCTGCTGTGGGGCTGCAAGAGCGACAAAGAACAGCAGCGGGGCTGCTGATGGTGACTGGAGTGACATCGGAACCAGCACTGAGAGGATAAGAGAGACAGCCGTGTGGGAATGCAGTACGGACCAAATAAAGGACACTGAGCCAGAGATCGTGGTCAAGTCTTGTATTACACTGGTGTCAGAAGTGAAACGGCTTGTCAAGACGGCTCGGAAGAAAGAATATTCCTGTGCCATCATCTGCTACATCATCCGACTTACGATTGAGACAGATGGCGCAGCTGGAGACCTGGAAAATCGTGCTGGCGAAACCGTGTGAGCTCACCACGCCGACGACGGCAGTGGGGAGAGCCGATGGTGGTCTGCAGGCCGACGCCTTGCCTGCGCTGCCAGCGCCATCTGCCACGCGGCACGAAGACGCCATCTTGGGCGTGGCAGGGGAGAAACGGCGGGAAGCCGCCATCTTGTCTTCACCGCGGCGGGGAGACGCCGCCATCTTCAACATCGCGGCGGAGAGGCAGCCTTGCGCTGCCATCTGGAGGTGCCGCGGGGAGAGCAGCCTGCTGTGAGCTGCTGTTTTGCGAGGGGGAGCTGCGAGGAGAGGACGACGACGCTACAGCTGCTGGGGCGGGAGCTCTCCCGTCCTGGCTCGGGTGCGTGACAACGGAGCAGTCAAGTCGCCGAACGAGTTCTGCGAGACGACTCAAGTTGCCGCCCTGCCGTCCTCTTCTTGCTGCAGCCCCGGGCGGGTCGTAACGATACGCACCCGGCCTTTACACACACCTCACCCATCTTTCGAGGGCCGGGTGGGGCCGATTTTGTTTCTCTCATGACTCGATTGTGCGGAGCGCGGTTCGGACTGTGGGTATGTCTGTGTAATAACGATGAACGCGCTATCTGCTTGTTGCTCGGTGTCAATTAAAGTGTGTACGTGTGTTGAGAATGGACGGAGAGTATGCTGTGCTTGCTGAGTGTTAAATTGTGTGTGTGCGCTGCGGTGTGGAGTTGTTATATTGATGGCGAAGTTAATTATTAACTCGGGAGCGTCGGGTATCTTGCGCTATATCATCTCGTGGGTTACCTTGTGCGATGGGCTTAATTGGAAAATATATATATTTTTTTTTGGTGTATTGTGCTGCGAGGTGCTATGTGCGATGTGGTTGTTGCAAGAGAGAGAATATTTGTGTTGCTGCAATGTTACGACTGGATTAATGGTGTGTTGGTTACCTGCAGATCGGCTTGCTATTGTGCTTAAATGTGCGCGTGTGATCGCGATATGCTGACTGTATGTGCTGTTACACCGTTCTGTACGGTTATGGGGTGCGATGCATTGATTGACTATTGGGGTTGGGATGTTATTAATTGTGCGTACCTGTTTGGAAATTGGTAACAAATTCGAGGGGGACCCTATTATTTGGTCGTATGGATGTTATGTACACGCAATTTTGTGTATATTATGGGTAACAGCACTTTGTGAGAGAGAGAGCGCGCTTTGAGGGTGCGTGATGACGCCGTTGTGGGTGTCTCAAGGGTTAATGCTAATGGGACCGTAAATTGGCGCCAAGTTGCGGCGCGTATTCGGTTGGTCGCATGCAGCCACGAGTTGCTTTGCGAGTTGGGTTGTGTAACCAATGTGGTTGGTAAAATATTGGTTAAAAATTCCCC
The DNA here is from genome assembly GCF_965212315.1 of Lampetra planeri. NCBI lineage: Eukaryota > Metazoa > Chordata > Hyperoartia > Petromyzontiformes > Petromyzontidae > Lampetra > Lampetra planeri. The sequence continues at coordinate 22,924,337 of NC_136109.1, read as the reverse complement.
GATATGACTGCTGCGCGCAGCAAGCTGGGGCTGTGCGTCTATCGTTGTTGGGATTGTTACAATAAGACGGGGGAAGCAATTTGTGACCCCCAGCAAAGGGAAGCTGGGGTGCACGAATGGAGAAAACTGGCCACGTGTTCGCACGTTGGGCCGCCATTTTGCGCACACGCGGGGTATGGCGTCGATGCGCTTTGCGGAAAGGGCCGCCATTTTGAGTGCGCGCGAGATATTGCGCGAACGCGCTGGGCGAAGGGGGCCGCCATTTTGAGCGCGCGGGAAAAACCTCGGTGGGGCAAATATTCCATCTGTTATGCCTGCCATTGTTGATTGGGTGATGCATGAGGGGTGGTCACGTCGGCCTATGGCTGATGGCTGACCTGACAGCCCGGAGGCGAAACCTCCGTGGTATGTCTTAAACTAATGGGCCGTGTGCTCATATGGCTCGGGGAGTCATGGTTCAGTTGTGCGGTGGCAGACTGAACCTGGTGTGCCGGGGGCTCACGGGTTTTGGGTTAGGGCGTTATTGTCTCTATAAGAGAACATTACCCCGTGGGGGGGTCGTTGATATCTGGCCTTGCCGAGGGATTGATCTTCCCTTGGCTATGAAGCGCATTTCAAAGATTGATGGAGCTCGTTTGACGGGGTTGCAGTGGCAGACGTGTCTTATATATTTGGACGATATCATTGTCTTCAGCCGCACATTTGAGGAACATTTAACACGGCTGGAGACAGTGTTCACGAGGATGCGCTCTGTGAATTTAAAATTTAAACCAAAGAAATGCCACCTACTGCAACGGTCCGTCCGTTATCTGGGGCACATTGTGAGTGCTGAGGGGGCGTCCACGGATCCGGAAAAGACGGCGTGCGTCCGGGATTGGCCGACTCCGGCCACCGTGGGGGATGTTCGGCGGGTTTTGGGATTTGCCTCGTATTACCGAAGATTTGTGCCGGGTTTTGCGACGATTGCGAGGCCCTTGCATCTCCTTACGGGTAAAGGACGGAAATTTGTTGGGGACAGCCGGAAGAGGCGGCCTTTCGGAGTCTGCGTGATCTATTGGCTACGGCTCCGACATTGGATTATCCCGATTTTGATCGCCCTTTCATTCTTGATACGGACGCGAGTGACACAGGTAATGGGGCGGTATTATCACAGTCTAAAGGGGGCGTAGAGCGCGTCGTGGCGTATGGTAGCCGAGTCTTGTCGCCTGCGGAAACACGCTACTGTGTCACTCGTAGAGAACTTTTGGCGGTTGGTTTTTCCTACGGCAATTTCGACCGTACCTTTACGGTCGTTCTTTTATTGTGGGTACGGATCATGCGGCCTTGCAATATGCACTTAAAATGGACCAGCCATCGGGACGGTGGGCACGTTGGTTGGACACGCTACAGGCATTTTCCTTCCAAATTCAACATCGGAAGGGAGTGCGCCATGCGAACGCTGACGCACTTTCCAGATTACCAGGGCGCGCCCCTTGTAAATGTGCGTCGGGGACGCATAGGTGTTCGCCGATTCTAAACCCCCCTCAGCCGCTTACGTTGGCCGTCGAGAAGTCGGATACTCCGATGGAACCGGGACCGACTGACGGGGTTTTGAATCTGCCGCGGTCTGTCTGGATTCGGGAACAAATGATGGATGAGTTGTGGTTGTCCATGCGGAAGCGGTCTATGAGGGACAATGGGAGTCCGAGTACGGCTGTGGGGCCGCGAACCGCTCTCCGAGATGGTCTGCTTATGTGGCGAGAAGGGTTCCAGGAAAGCTGGCGTGTGGTGCTACCAACGTCCTCGCGATTCGAGTTGATGAGAACTCTCCATTGTGACACACTATTGCATTTAGGGGTGCAGAAGACTTTGTTGACGTTGCAACGTCATTATTTTTGGCAAGGCTGGTGTGTGTCCATCGCTGATGGGATAGTAAGGGAGGAGCATGGCCGAGTGCTGCTCATCCCCGAAATGGCACTAGCTGAGAGTATGGTAAATGGATGTTGCCGTGGGTTGACGACCACGGTGAGGGTTACGGCAAATTAAACGTTACCGCTGGGGAGCGTGGCTCTCTCCACGCGAGGGTGTGCGATTAGGGGTTGTTGGGTTGTTGAGAGTGACTGTGGGTACATGCTGTGTACGTCTGAGGTCTGTGCTGGTCCTCAAGGGAGTACTGCTGCTGGATAAGAGCAGAAATTTTGTTGTTGTTGTTGTTTTCACGTGTAAATAATATTGTTGTTAAAATGTAAATACTGGGGCGTCCATCGCGGTTATTTGGGTAATTATTGGGGTTTTCTTAAGCGGCCCGGAATTACATCATCTCCACTACCCTGGGGCCGGGTGGCTGTCGTGTACGACATGCGGATGTGCGTTGTTGTGCTTTGTGCTGTTGTTGTTCTTGTTGTTATATTACATGCTTAGTGTCCTTTAAGGGGGAAGGTCGGTTCACCGCATTACGCTTTGGTATTGTTCAGCCGAGGTCGGCTGGGTTTTTTCTATGGGGGAGGGTGGTGTAATGCGGGCGAAAGCGACCTTCCGGATGTGACGTCACAAGGAGGCGGAGCCAGGTGACGTGGGTGAAAGGTTGGGGTCCTTAAGTGGGTAAACCGGAAAGAGAAGGCAGTCGGGTTGTGAATGGAAAAGGGTGAGGCCACGAGGGCGAACGAGAGGAGGGGGGCACCGCCGGCGAGCGGGAGCCGACCCCAGAGTACAGCCAGGAAGGCTGTGTGTTAGAGGCAGCGGTGTGGCTGCAGAGAGTCGCAGGAGCGACGAAGAGAGAGGAGAGTACAGCCAGGAAGGCTGTGTGTTAGAGGCAGCGGTGTGGCTGCAGAGAGTCGCAGGAGCGACGAAGAGAGAGAGACAGCACGAGTCTGTCAGAGCGCTGCGGAGTAAGCAAGAGCGAGAAGAGCAGCAGCGATTACAGCCAAGGGGGCTGAGAGTGAGTAACAGCAGCGGAGCTGCTGTGGGGCTGCAAGAGCGACAAAGAACAGCAGCGGGGCTGCTGATGGTGACTGGAGTGACATCGGAACCAGCACTGAGAGGATAAGAGAGACAGCCGTGTGGGAATGCAGTACGGACCAAATAAAGGACACTGAGCCAGAGATCGTGGTCAAGTCTTTTATTACAATAGCACTGTGTAACACATTTTTTTATTTCTTGTTCCTGGGAAGTAAGTGTTATTTCCTAATTGCTTATGCCTCAAAAGTACAGAAAATTGCTATTACTCCCCATAAACTTTGCTTTTTTGACTAGGACAGTGATATTTCGAAATGTACCTATTTTCAATGAGAAAACATGGTGTGCATTTGTGTCATTCATTCACGTAAAGTCCTGGTCCCAAAAGTTCTTGGGGAATAATAGCCATTTTCTGTACTTTTGAGGCATAAGCAATTAGAAAATAACACTTATTATCCAGGAACAAAAATCGTGTTACATCATTGTTTGGTGTTGCTTTTGCATTGGTAGTGAAGCACAAGCCCCTCTACAAAACACTCAACACATGAATGAATATCAAAATGAGAATATTTATTTATTTATGCTGGAGGAACTCTATAAAGCTCTTTTTAAATCCTTTATATTAAGTTCACTTGCTTGCGTGCTTACGCGCTTACGGCCGTGCAAATTTTCCGGTCGTTTTTTAACCCACTTCCCGTGATCCAATCGAGCTGACATTTTGCACACAGACTCGTTGTGCGTGACAATTTATTTTCGTGAAAAAATGTTTCCAAAATTTTCCACTTTTAGGAAAACAAAAAATCATATTTAATTTAAAATACCAATGTGATAAAAATGAAACTCTTACTAAAAAAAAATAGAAATGAATAATAAAATGAAACCGATGCCACGCATATAAAGGATTTATAGTGAAAAACTTTGTTTTTACGGGTTAATTTTTTCACAAATGTTCAGTAGGAGCAGGTAAGAACTTTACTCCAACAAACAATACAAAAACATCGTAGTCGTGCACATTACAAGAAAGATAAACAAATTGCCCAAACACATACAAATACAACTAATCCATCTCCATCCTACCAGGCAAAGCTTACCGAGGCATTCACTTATTTTTCAGAAGCGACTTCGCCACAAATGACAACTCAACAAAGTGGCTTGTCGTTTGGACATTTATCGCAGCAAACGAATTAAATCTAAATCATCTCAATGCATGTTTCCAAATCACACTGCATTGAAATGAGCAATATATATATAATAGGTAACGCTTGGGCACTGTCCCTTATTCATAGCACATCAATGAATGTGCATTTGTGTGCGATGAAAAAGGGACATTGCCTGAACAGTTCTCTATTTTCTTTTTAAGGCCACGCTCATATTGATGTGTTGGATTTGTTGTTAAAATCACAAAAAGGGTGTTGTTAAAAGGGATGAATATGCCAATCAAAACAACAAATATACATAACTCTGTTAAACCATTATGGTCAATGAAAGAGACTGGCAATGGAATGGCAGTCAAAGGAGCGAACATGCCCAAGATGAGCGCCCACCTCCTAGATGGAGCGATGAGACTGGCTCGTGTACTGCAGCAATATTGCCAGACTGTGAGGGATAAGAACGTGGACAGAATTTCATCCAGCAGTGGATAGATCATGGATGCTTCATAACAAAGGCGATTTGCCATAATTCTGGCAAATCGATTTGCCATAATTCTGGCAAATCGCCTGATGAAGCTGGTTGAAATCGCCAGCGAAATGGGTCGACTCGCTATCACACCATTGTGCTGAAGTAGTAACTAATTGGCACGTTTTGTTCACGTCACAAACCTTTAAAATTGCGTGTATCGGGTGGTGGTGGGTTAACGACGCATTTCTATTTACGCATTTTAACCCACAAACCTTTATAATGAAAATAATATTAATCGCAAAAGCGTACGTGTTATTATGGCTGCTGCTGCTGATGACGGTAATGAAATAAACTGTAAACATGGTATTTGTCACTGAATTTATATATTTTTTAGATGTCATCTACATGTACACATTCGTTTATACATTCCCGTACACAAGCACTAAGCAACTGGACAAATATACTGGAACTTACAAATTACATCATCAAAACGCAGCTAACCTGTTTGCTATTTATATTACAGTATTTTAAACCAGGCCTCCTATTTACGCCTGACTTATTTACGTGACGCGGAATAATGAAACACGTTCTAATGTGTATATTTTCATTGGACATCTACTCTGTCACTGAAATTACTTGTAATTAATTTTTATACGTCGGCCTCAAGAGAAGCACTAAAGTTATTTTACCGTAGAGTATTCCAAGTGGCAGAAAAGGTGACTAAACAAAAGCCTGAGAGTTTTTACACAACAACAACAGATTTCAAAACCTTTATGTCATATTTTACAGCCCTTTGTAAATCCACTGTGGGATGAAGGCCTCCTCATGTCATGGCAGCCCAGGGCCGGTTCAGATATCGCATGCTGCTGATGTTGGCCGTAGCTGGAAATCTAAAAAAACTGGTCATCGTGTTCATAGTGCAATAAACTACCTACTGTGCCGCTATTCCCCCCCCTACCCCCACTAACTTTTTCACAATGTATATCTTATTAGAGCTCACTCATCGTATTCGTCAAAGTGATGGTATACTTATACAAGAAGCCAGAGTAATGTAGGAGAAAAGGACGTCGATAAGCACACTGCACGAGGACATATGAAGCAGCAGCTGATCGAGAATCTTTTTGGCGCGCGATGGTCTACTCGGGTGGAGCGTGGCGTGATATTTTATGTCTGCGAGCGAACAGATGGGGCGGGCAGAAGCAGCGATTGTGTAACCTGAACGCAGAAACGCGCCGCACCATGATGCGCGACAAGATTTGAAAATGTCCCGCGTCGCCAAGGCCAATGGAGGAGAGTGAAGGGCCGCTGTACGGAGGTTTCCCGCTCCCGAGATCTTGTATGGAGCTCGTGGAAGATGGCCCGGTGCAGTTGCGGTGCTCAGGAGGACATCTGACCTTCAATCTCACATGCCTTCCCCTGAGTCAGGCCGAAAATCCCCAATGTCAAATACCCGTTATAGACAATTCTACAGGAAACCTGACACGTTTAAATGTGTACTTCTCATTAGAGTCCTGCTGCTCCTTCACCTTTCTCTCCGTGGTTCTGTGCTTTTAGCTCCGTGGATGGAATACTAATAGTGTACGTTCGCTCATCAAGCGGTCAGTTCCACGGGGAAATTTCTAAGAGCATTAGTCCATATTGTCATCATCATCATCATCCGTCTTGCGACGCTTCAATCCACATCACTCACTCCTATAGATGAGCTGATCCCCTCACTCAATCTCCAGGCATGATCCCTCATTTGCTGCCATCAGCCATCATCGGTTAGGACATTGTTCCACTGTTGTGGCGTTTACATTATAAGTGTAAACATTTCGTAAATATTGTACTTACCAAATGTTTACTTATTTTATTTCAGCAGCTGGTCCTCCGTATTTGACGATGTCCACAGTTATTCCATCTGGTCCTGGAGCTTATCCTCTTTTAAAAATGTGGAGGTGTGGGATTACTTCTTCAAGTGTGACATCTGGAACCTCCTCCTCTACATGTGACATGTTTCTCTTGCTGGGGTATGTGGTGGGGTTTCTTTAGTTGTTGTTGCTATAGATATCTGTGTAAAATCCATCCTTTATGTTCATTAATGTTTCTCTATCGTGCAATACTGTTCCATTCTACTCTCTAAGGCCTACTTTAAAAGCACATAATCGCCGTACACGCATTATCTCGTTCAAACTCATAGTGGAATAATTAAGACACCTGACAGGGAGAATACCAGGATAACAGCTGGGCTTATGCAATCAGGTCAAGACACATGGGAATGAAATAAACGTGTGCCCTGCCAGCATGGCCGCAGACATCGTCTCAATTCCGTGGAGGTCAAGGGTCAGTCGCTTGGCGTCAACTGTCAGGACAAAAGTTTCTTGGGCACCCCCAGCAGACTTCGCTTTGCCAAGACTACCAAGGACAGGACCTTGTTACTACGCTCATAACTAGCTACATTGACGTCTCCCTGACAACACCATGTCCTGTTAGCAATGCTTATCGCTATGATCCTACGGTCACCACAAAGGAAAATCATGAAGTCGTCGATGCATTGCATTTACAGCAACACTACAATTAATGTTTTGTTTGTTGTTGGACCTACACACGACTGTCGCTGGCAAAAACAACATTAGGGCCGATTTCATGTGTTGGCGAAAATTCCTTTTCATTGGATTTTATGTCCAAAAGGTGTCAATGTCTCCATCCCCAACAAGGTGGGAAAATTGCAGACGTGAGGCGTTTTGGTCGTTTGCTCAATGATGTGAACGCGGCCCAATGTATGGTATTCTTGGATCAAATGAGTCGCTGACTCACCAACGCTCTCAGGCAGCCTAACATATTATGCCTCACCCCTTCCTCAATGCCATTCTGACGTTCTGAACATCAGATAATTAATCATTATAAGTATTATTATTCACAATAAATAATAATCTGATGTTTCGCGAAAGCCTATGTGTTAATCAGATTATTACTCCGCTGTCTCACCAACTTCCTTTTTACTGTTGGATAAAGTTTAAAATGAGAAAGAAAACCGCTCCCTAAAATGACAATTTACATTGCCAACAAATGCAAAGACATTTCTAAAAATTGAAATGTAGGATTAAGGAGATTTTATACTGCAAATCTATTTTTTAAAGCTGTTGCTGCTTTTATATTGTGTGTATGTTTAAATGCTCTGTTTACAGCAGTGCAGAATGTAAAATTCGCTTCATTCTACTTGACTATACGCTGAAACATTATATGTACAAATATTTAATGTGCGAATATAAATTACATTTAAATAAAGGAGCGCTCTTTAAGTTCCCAAAAAGCTCCGTTAGCAATAGTACATTGCACTATAATAGGCAACTTGTAAAATTGGATGTTGGAAATGTAAAATTAAGTTGAATAGAAAATGTTTCTGCTGTGCATCACAGATCTTTTTCGTAGAATTTGTTTTATCATTTACACCCAGTCTCATCTCAACGGCGCTGTCGGTGTCACATCAACACGAGACGAAGAATTCGTCCGGACCTCTCGCAGAGCAGTGCAGCCCTTTCTTCGTGTTCTTAATCTTGATCTTAAAGGTGCATTGAAAAATGTTGATACTCCGACTGATGCTCCTGCTGTTGTGGAGTGACTCATGCAGCCAGCTATGGCTGCAGGGTTTGGTAGTACATGTTGTTTATGTCGTTTATTGTGAAAATTCGGTCACAGTTCCTATGACCACTGTTTCATTGCTTTTATGGCTTTATTTTGGTGATTTTCGAAAAGTTTTTTGGTTTGGCCATGTTTGTTTGTTGTAGTACAGAGTTAGACTGATGGCCTTAATCTAAGTTGTCTTGGTTGTTGTTGTTTGACTTGCATCCCACTGGGATATTTGCACAGGGTTGGTGTACGGTGATTTTTCTTCAATATTTTGCTGTCTTTTTTTGGATTTTCTGTTTGCACTTTAAGATGTTTTCTTGTTCATGTTTTTTAGTTTGTTGCGGTTGCACCCGATTCAAGAGCCGAATGGCTCACAGGGCTATACTTAATACATTAACTTTGAACCTTATGTTGGAGAACAGCCCGTGGAAGCGGATAACACTGGTCTACCTCGTCAAAATCCCGTCAAGTGACTCAGTCCACAGTAGCGGGCATCACTTCACCATCCATCATCTTGCAGAGAAGAGAAACATTACCCAAATGACAGCTGGAATTTAGCCAAGTTCAGTAGGGAAGCAAATTGAACGCAATTTTGCTTTTCAGTCCCTGGTGATTGGACTGAGACCATTAATTCTCGACCCGAGAGAGGCTGGTTTGATCACAGGTCCTCAGCAGTGCCAGCTCAGCACTGAGACACCCGGCCACCACACAATGTAGAACTTATTTTTATATAACGAGCTTGTCACAATCCTTGATCATAACTACACTGTAAAAAAACGCGATATTTGTAAGCAAGAATTGATTGGTGGAGGCAAATTAAAATAATGTGATTTTATCACACATGTACAATAATAAAATGTTATATTTCTGTACAGCCCTTAGTCAATCTGTTAGCTGAAGGCTTCACTACAGTGTAGGTTGTGAGGGTTGTTTTATTATACTACGCCACGTTGGTTAGTGTGGGTTTGTAAAGCCGTCGGCTCTGAATTGGAACTTGGCTAGCCAAGTTAATAGCACAGTGCGCTAACCACTGCGCCACGGCTCCACGCACACACACTAGCATACAAATATGATTTTAGGGACATTTTTTATCATGACAGCAGTAAACAAAATGATCACAGGTCAACGTTTTACAACAGCTAAATTGTCCCCAGGGATATTAACGAAGGCTACAATTTACATTTAGATTAATTTCGTGTAAGGGAGTGTTTAATGCTTGGGTTCAATTGATTTTTACGTGAATATATTATTTGACCAGATCTCACACTACATAACTGAGGCACAATTAAGATTAGATTATTAATCTATGGCCTCGACATCACCCATTTGTATTAACGTAATTTTCCAATGTGTAGGCGTACGAGTGCCAAAACAAGCCTACCAAATGTATTACGCAATTCAAAATGTGTCATAATATATACTGTGTAAAGGTGTATTTTTATAATGTTCCTAAGCCCCCTGTCACCAGTCCACACTGACCAGCGTGGTGAAGTATGGTCAAACAACCCGCATAACTGAAAAGTCCATCCAGCAGTGAATTTACGAATGTCTGTAAATTATTATAATTTTTATAGACTAGCATATTTCCAAACTCATAACAGCAATACAATCTTTATTTAATTCTGTGCAATGTATTACGAATGGATTGACGAACTTGCGACACTATATATGATAAATGCCGTGTGTGTGTTATATACACACAATGTATACAATTACTTCGTCAGTCATTAAATGCTTGTTGGGTCCAGATGTCCTTGTAATGAGTTACTGGGAATTGCTTTCAGCCAAAACTATAGCAAGCACATGAATGACTGCTTGCCACAACAACAAAAAACACATTTTAAAAAATCGTCAGAATTTATATTGTCACTCATTATCAAAGCGACACATGCAGGATACCATAAGCACCGCCGTTTGCATATATGCGCTGAGAATGACCCTCTGGGGTGCAATTTTGCCGTTAAGTTAACGTTGCATCGGGCGCACAGCGGCACGTTGCTATGGATGGGATTGTAATCAAATACGCCATTAGGGAATGAGCTGAAACACTCGGTCTAAACCACGTGCACTTCGAGTCCACTCACTAAGAACGCTCCCCCCCCACGTTTGCATGACGACGCCCCGGCCGAACCGTTCTCAACAAATGCGCAGCTCCGGAGGGATAAAAAAAAACGATCACCTTCGTGGAGGGAACAAACAAACCAAAAAAAATTTGCGCAAACTGATAAGAATCCAAATCTGTAAGGGGATATTTGTCGTGGGCTTCAATACGAAGTTGGTGAAGAGTCACAATGACATCGTTCCCTTTCAAGGGCAAAAGAACACTAACGAATAAAACTAGGAGCGTGAGTTGTGTGTGCGGTTTTTTTTTTGACACAGTGATGATTGTCGAAAAAGTAATGAGTTATCTTGTATGAAGTAAAAATCGCCACTATGAGAGTAGCACGCCAATCCAAGGGCACAGCGATAGCGCCTTTAATGGGTGCAATGTGATTTGATGATTTCCATTGTTCATTATGAATGAAAGAAATCTTTTCGAGCGGTAGCCAGCGATTTTTCTGGAACAACACTTGGCGTTCAAAAAGCGGCCGTGCTCTCGACACAGCGCACGTGTGACCACAAAAATACATGCATGCTGAAACGAACCAAGTGGCTCAGCAGGAAGAGTGAGTGAGTGGCTCGCAAACGGAGGGTTTCGAGTTCAAATCCTGGTTGGGTTGTTGACTAAGCCCATCATCATTCCGGGGTGAGTGGGGGTTCATAAAATGAGTATCACCTCATGGTGATGTTAGCAGCGGTTGTCCAATAAATAGACCCCACCCCCGCCAAAGGTATTTGATTTACTATCACTAGCTCAGGGCTGTAAACAGGAGGCGAGCACTGCCTTGCTGGTCATTTGAGCAATAAATCACGAACTTGTATTTTTCTTTCTAAGTGGTCCATGCAAATTGTTACATTGTGCAATTATGCACGCATAATTTTATAGTACGCAGTCATTATGGTAATACTACGGTGGATATGTATGTCGTAATTAACATCTGCGCATGCTATATAAAATGTCTAGCGGTACTGCACAAGTTTTAATTTATTTTAGAAAATATTGAATGTCAAATTTATGTTTCGCATATATATTACACTATGCATGCCACAGATCACGGAGCATATTTAAATAAGCGTCCATAACTCATATTTTAAAAGCCCCATTGATGTATATATTTACTCAGTAAAGTCTCACTGAGTCCCAAAAGCCAACCTAAGACGTGACTTGCACCTGGGAGGTTCAGTCAATTCCCTTAATGAATATTATTGTGTATACGGTTAGATTGGGATTTCTCCGTTTGAGAGCCAGATTGTGCCACGTGTTGCTCAGCACAATGTCCGACGTTTTGCTCCACGTGCTGGGACCTTCTTCAGAGAAAGTTAGCTCAGTTCCCGAAGAAGCACCCGGCAGGCATAGTGAAACCGTCGGACATCGTCACCGAACAACACGTGATGCAACTCGAATACACGTCGGAGAACGAGGTCAGAAACCCGTTTACCTAAATGCTTACTTCGGGGAATTCATATCTCTGCAGGTGAGGTTCTCAATAGCGCGATGTCCTGTTGCTAAGCTGCTGGTATTACAGGGATGTGCCCGCATAAATAACCAAAATTAGTATTAAGTTAAATACTTTAACTTAATTGGCTGCACTGGAGACATGAAACGACACGTAACAATTTACGACCGTAGGTGCCTCAAGTAAAATATGCCGGTGAAAACTTGATGGTGACCGTTCATTGTACGCTTATTTCTGGTTGACCATCATAAATCATTAAATTTGTTTGAATAAAGTGTTCATATGAGCGTACGCACACACATATATGTATGACCATGATAAAACACTGGATAATTTTACTTGCAAATCAGGCACTCTATAATGGGTCAGGGAAACGTGCAACACATCTGCAAAATGTGCAGGAACTGTCAAGCAACTTTCTCCTACTTCCTTAATGATGCAGTGAATATTTGATCCGCCCTGCTGTGCAAGGGTTTTTGAGGAATTGTGTTCAAACCGCGAGGCAGCAAGCCACTCGGACAACGCCACTCACCTAGCGCTGTCTCACGAAATGGGTCTTTCAAAATCCTTAACAGTCAACAATAGGGCCTATTTGAAACACGTTTGATGGCTTTCTGATATTTTTATATTGCAAATATGGAAGTTTGAAAGGCAATTTTGTAACTTGGTCGGGGGGGACGCACAAGTTACTTCAGTACCAGCGAAGAGAGAGGGAGATTGCAGTTCTCTATACCCATGATTTAGAACAGTGTACAACGGCTTAACTCACCAGCCATACCCCCCATGGGTTATTTGATAAAAAAAAAAGGATTCTAGGCCACTATTTAAATCAGGAATTGATATTTGCATTATCCTTTTTACCATCTCGTTTGTAGTGTTTCGGGAATTTTTTTCTTCTTCAGTTTTTGGAGTTGTTGCGCAGTTCTGTTCATCCCGTTCGCGTAAATGGTGACATTATGAGCCGATCGTTTTTGCAGCACCGTGAAGGCAGAGGGGTTTGGTGGTTCACACAAACGTTGGGCCCACTTTCCCTCCTCGAGAATGTGCTCCAGTAAAGCGTGGACGAAGTTGAATCTGTTCCTCCCTATGTTTGCATGGGATAGAGTCAGTGCCGGATTATGCTCGCAGCAAAAGTAGCTACATATGCTACGGGCCCAGTTATTTCAAGTGCCCCGCGCTAAATGCTTTCAAGCTATCAATTTCGGTTCAGTGATTCTGCACTTGCTCTATCACTATAGTACTATACTATCTTCAATTTTTATGAACGACTGGGTGTTTAAGGTTAGCGATTTGTCGTATTATTTGGCTGTATGGAAAATGAAAAAATACAATAAATTTACTATGCAAGTTAAAAATGTGTTTGAACACTTACGTTTTTTAATGTATTATTTAGGGCCACTTTATAACATTTGCTACAGGCCCCGCACTAACTTAATCCGGCACTGGATAGAGTGTTGCGTGGTGCTTTACTTTCCTCCCACATGTAAACACTCATTGATTGGCCGATAACACCTTCATATAGAGAACCGCAGAGCTTGGGGGTCGGTCACCTGCTCACCGCGAGTGACCAACTCTGTCGGAATGATTCCCATTACCAATTCGTATGAACTTAAACACACCAGTACCTAATTCTAGATTTGAAGCTTTCGTGACTGCAAGGATTCATACTCTTAGTTCTTTCGGTAAAGTCACGTAGGTGAAAAACGAAATTAAAATGAATAAAAAATAAAATAATAATAAAATAATAATAAAAATATTTTTATTTTTATTAATTTTCATTTCATTTTTTACCTACGTGACTTTACCGAAAGAACTAAGAGTATACACCTGTACCTATATACACGATGCCATGCATGCATTGCAGAGGTGGGACAAAGTCATTGTTATGCAAGTCCAAGTCGAGTCGCAAGTCATCAAATTCATGACTCGAGTCTGACTCGAGTCCAAGTCACATGACTCGAGTCCACATCTCATAGGTGGGACAAAGTCATTGTTATGCAAGTCCAAGTCGAGTCGCAAGTCATCAAATTCATGACTCGAGTCTGACTCGAGTCCAAGTCACATCACTCGAGTCCACACCTCTGATGCATTGTGAGCCCTGCCAATTGAGGTATATAGATTGTTCACGCTCATTGTTTTACTCTTTAAACATCCCCAGATTTTAGTTTAATCTGGATCAGCTTTATTGCGGGACAAAAGTAAATAATTTAAGCAATAATATAAATTCAAAAATATATATACATTTCAAATGAGGTACCTTTACAAATTAATATAATGCTCGCAGTCAAATGGTTGGAAGGTTACATTTGACATATTTATGAACTTTGTTGCAACTCAATCTGATCTTCCTACACACACACAGAATACGCTTTGCAGACTTTCCCCCCCACCCCTAACATTGTACCCCCCTCTGATTGGCTGCTCAGCCGCCATCGCTAACATAATTTATGCGCGCACGTGCTGGCTGGCCGCTTGCTCCATCCACACACGTCCCGTCAACGCGATGGCACGAAAACAACTTCCGATGTTAACAGAAAATAGAGGCGAGTGGCCCTATCCGTGCAATCATTCATCGTCCTGCACTGCAAAATGCAACGTTATTTGCAACTCACCGCCCCGACTTACGAACGGGGCCTCTTTCAGAGGCTCGTTCATTGGGCCAATTGATCGTAAGTCGGCGACGCTCGTTGCGAGCACACGGAGGTAACCAATTCCGTGCAAACAAAATGCCTCTTTGCAAACGCCTCCTCGCACTGGCTGTCAACGAAGCACCCCAACTATTTGCTTCGGCGGAGCGAGAGATCCTCCGCCAGCTGTAAAAGAGTCCTCACATCACCGCTGGGAGGGCGTGTGTGTGTTGAGATTGTGTGTGTGTGTTGAGTATGTGTGTGTGTTGAGAGTGTGTGTGTTGAGATTGTGTGTGTTGAGAGTGTGTGTGTGTTGAGTGTGTGTGTGTTGAGAGTGTGTGTGTTGAGAGTGTGTGTGTGTTGAGTATGTGTGTGTTGAGTGTGTGTGTGTTGAGTGTGTGTGTGTTGAGAGTGTGCTTGTGTTGAGAGCGTGTGTGTGTTGAGATTGTGTGTGCTGAGTGTGTGTGTGTGTTGAGATTGTGTGTGTTGAGAGTGTGTGTGTGTTGAGTGTGTGTGTTGAGATTGTGTGTGTTGAGAGTGTGTGTGTGTGTTGAGTGTGTGTGTTGAGTGTGTGTGTGTGTTGAGAGTGTGTGTGTGTTGAGAGTGTGTGTGTGTTGAGTGTGTGTTGAGAGTGTGTGTGTTGAGAGTGTGTGTGTTGAGTGTGTGTGTGTTGAGAGAGTGTGTGTTGAGAGTGTGTGTGTGTTGAGATTGTGTGTGTGTTGAGTGTGTGTGTGTTGAGTGTGTGTGTGTTGAGAGTGTGTTGAGAGTGTGTGTGTTGAGATTGTGTGTGTGTTGAGTGTGTGTGTGTTGAGTGTGTGTGTGTTGAGTGTGTGTGTGTGTTGAGATTGTGTGTGTGTGTTGAGAGTGTGTGTGTTGAGTGTGTGTGTGTTGAGACTGTGTGTGTGTGTTGAGATTGTGTGTGTGTTGAGAGTGTGTGTGTGTGTGTTGAGAGTGTGTGTGTGTTGAGATTGTGTGTGTTGAGTGTGTGTGTTGAGAGTGTGTGTTGAGAGAGTGTGTGTGTTGAGAGTGTGTGTGTGTGTTGAGTGTGTGTGTTGAGATTGTGTGTGTGTTGAGAGTGTGTGTGTGTTGAGATTGTGTGTTGATAGTGTGTGTGTGTGTTGAGATTGTGTGTGTGTGTTGAGTGTGTGTGTTGAGAGTGTGTGTGTGTTGAGATTGTGTGTGTGTGTTGAGTGTGTGTGTGTGTTGAGACTGTGTGTGTGTTGAGATTGTGTGTGTGTTGAGAGTGTGTGTGTGTGTTGAGAGTGTGTGTGTGTTGAGTGTGTGTGTGTGTTGAAAGTGTGTGTGTGTTGAGTGTGTGTGTGTTGAGAGTGTGTGTGTGTTGAGAGTGTGTGTGTGTGTTGAGATTGTGTTTGTTGAGAGTGTGTGTGTGTTGAGAGTGTGTGTGTGTGTTGAGAGTGTGTGTGTTGAGTGTGTGTATGTTGAGAGTGTGTGTGTGTTGAGATTGTGTGTGAGTGTTGAGTGTGTGTGTGTTGAGACTGTGTGTGTGTTGAGATTGTGTGTGTGTTGAGAGTGTGTGTGTGTGTTGAGAGTGTGTGTGTGTTGAGATTGTGTGTGTGTTGAGTGTGTGTGTGTGTGTTGAGAGTGTGTGTGTGTTGAGATTGTGTTTGTTGAGACTGTGTGTGTGTTGAGATTGTGTGTGTGTTGAGAGTGTGTGTGTGTGTTGAGAGTGTGTGTGTGTTGAGATTGTGTGTGTGTTGAGTGTGTGTGTGTGTTGAGATTGTGTGTGTGTGTTGAGAGTGTGTGTGTTGAGTGTGTGTGTGTTGAGACTGTGTGTGTGTGTTGAGATTGTGTGTGTGTTGAGAGTGTGTGTGTGTGTGTTGAGAGTGTGTGTGTGTTGAGATTGTGTGTGTTGAGTGTGTGTGTTGAGAGTGTGTGTTGAGAGAGTGTGTGTGTTGAGAGTGTGTGTGTGTGTTGAGTGTGTGTGTTGAGATTGTGTGTGTGTTGAGAGTGTGTGTGTGTTGAGATTGTGTGTTGATAGTGTGTGTGTGTGTTGAGATTGTGTGTGTGTGTTGAGTGTGTGTGTTGAGAGTGTGTGTGTGTTGAGATTGTGTGTGTGTGTTGAGTGTGTGTGTGTGTTGAGACTGTGTGTGTGTTGAGATTGTGTGTGTGTTGAGAGTGTGTGTGTGTGTTGAGAGTGTGTGTGTGTTGAGTGTGTGTGTGTGTTGAAAGTGTGTGTGTGTTGAGTGTGTGTGTGTTGAGAGTGTGTGTGTGTTGAGAGTGTGTGTGTGTGTTGAGATTGTGTTTGTTGAGAGTGTGTGTGTGTTGAGAGTGTGTGTGTGTGTTGAGAGTGTGTGTGTTGAGTGTGTGTATGTTGAGAGTGTGTGTGTGTTGAGATTGTGTGTGAGTGTTGAGTGTGTGTGTGTTGAGACTGTGTGTGTGTTGAGATTGTGTGTGTGTTGAGAGTGCGTGTGTGTGTTGAGAGTGTGTGTGTGTTGAGATTGTGTGTGTGTTGAGTGTGTGTGTGTGTGTTGAGAGTGTGTGTGTGTTGAGATTGTGTTTGTTGAGACTGTGTGTGTGTTGAGATTGTGTGTGTGTTGAGAGTGTGTGTGTGTGTTGAGAGTGTGTGTGTGTTGAGATTGTGTGTGTGTTGAGTGTGTGTGTGCTGAGATTGTGTGTGTGTTGAGAGTGTGTTGAGAGTGTGTGTGTGTTGAGTGTGTGTGTGTGTTGAGATTGTGTGTGTGTGTTGAGTGTGTGTGTGTTGAGATTGTGTGTGTGTTGAGAGTGTGTTGAGAGTGTGTGTGTGTTGAGTGTGTGTGTGTGTTGAGATTGTGTGTGTTGAGTGTGTGTGTGTTGAGATTATGTGTGTGTTGAGAGTGTGTTGAGAGTGTGTGTGTGTTGAGTGTGTGTGTGTGTTGAGATTGTGTGTGTGTTGAGTGTGTGTGTGTTGAGATTGTGTGTGTTGAGAGTGTGTTGAGAGTGTGTGTGTGTTGAGTGTGTGTGTGTTGAGATTGTGTGTGTGTGTTGAATGTGTGTGTGTTGAGACTGTGTGTGTGTTGAGAGTGTGTGTGTGTTGAGTGTGTGTGTTGAGTGTGTGTGTGTTGAGATTGTGTGTTCAGTGTGTGTGTGTTGAGACTGTGTGTGTGTTGAGTGTGTGTTGAGATTGTGTGTGCGTGTTGAGAGTGTGTGTTGAGATTGTGTGTGTGTTGAGATTGTGTGTGTGTTGAGTGTGTGTGTTGAGATTATGTGTGTTGAGTGTGTGTGTTGAGAGATTGTGTGTGCGTTGAGAGAGTGTGTGTTGAGTGTGTGTGTGTTGAGTGTGTGTGTGTTGAGAGTGTGTGTGTGTTGAGAGTGTGTGTGTGTGTTGAGATTGTGTTTGTTGAGAGTGTGTGTGTGTTGAGAGTGTGTGTGTGTGTGTGTTGAGAGTGTGTGTGTTGAGTGTGTGTATGTTGAGAGTGTGTGTGTGTTGAGATTGTGTGTGAGTGTTGAGTGTGTGTGTGTTGAGACTGTGTGTGTGTTGAGATTGTGTGTGTGTTGAGAGTGTGTGTGTGTGTTGAGAGTGTGTGTGTGTTGAGATTGTGTGTGTGTTGAGTGTGTGTGTGCTGAGATTGTGTGTGTGTTGAGAGTGTGTGTGTGTGTTGAGAGTGTGTGTGTGTTGAGATTGTGTGTGTGTTGAGTGTGTGTGTGCTGAGATTGTGTGTGTGTTGAGAGTGTGTTGAGAGTGTGTGTGTGTTGAGTGTGTGTGTGTGTTGAGATTGTGTGTGTGTGTTGAGTGTGTGTGTGTTGAGATTGTGTGTGTGTTGAGAGTGTGTTGAGAGTGTGTGTGTGTTGAGTGTGTGTGTGTGTTGAGATTGTGTGTGTTGAGTGTGTGTGTGTTGAGATTATGTGTGTGTTGAGAGTGTGTTGAGAGTGTGTGTGTGTTGAGTGTGTGTGTGTGTTGAGATTGTGTGTGTGTTGAGTGTGTGTGTGTTGAGATTGTGTGTGTTGAGAGTGTGTTGAGAGTGTGTGTGTGTTGAGTGTGTGTGTGTTGAGATTGTGTGTGTGTGTTGAATGTGTGTGTGTTGAGACTGTGTGTGTGTTGAGAGTGTGTGTGTGTTGAGTGTGTGTGTTGAGTGTGTGTGTGTTGAGATTGTGTGTTCAGTGTGTGTGTGTTGAGACTGTGTGTGTGTTGAGTGTGTGTTGAGATTGTGTGTGCGTGTTGAGAGTGTGTGTTGAGATTGTGTGTGTGTTGAGATTGTGTGTGTGTTGAGTGTGTGTGTTGAGATTATGTGTGTTGAGTGTGTGTGTTGAGAGATTGTGTGTGCGTTGAGAGAGTGTGTGTTGAGTGTGTGTGTGTTGAGTGTGTGTGTGTTGAGTGTGTGTGTTGAGAGTGTGTGTTGAGAGAGTGTGCGTGTTGAAATTGTGTGTGTGTGTGTGTTGAGAGATTGTGTGTGTACGCACGCGCGTGTATGTTTTGCGTGTGTGAGGAGTGGTGGTGTAGCGGTTAGCGCTACGCTGCGCTACGAACCTGGCAGTCGGAGTTCGATTCCCGCTCACGGCCAACACCAGTGACAATTTTCTGAACCGGTGCCGGGCCTCCTCTAGCTCTATTGAGCCTTAAAATGAGTACCTGGTGCGGTCTGTAAGCATCGTCACTGGGGAGACAAAGGCGGTCGGGCGTGGTGCTGGCCACCCACCTACTTGTGTGCTGTACCGGCCTTCATAGGTGCTCGCTAACAGCACTTGCCCCAACAGTCTGTTAAGGCTATACGGGGGATCTTTGTGTGTCCGTGTGAAAGTCAGCGTGTGTGTGTGTATGTGTGTATGTCTTCGGAACAGATCCCCTTCGTAAATTGGAGACTGCTAAATTCCTCGCGGCAATTCCGCGGGTTCCTGCTCGTTACATAATAATGGGACAAAGTTGTTTATAAAATGACAACTGAATAATTTGAATAAGCCATGTTCCACGATGCAAAGTTACACTGCTTGCAAGACACAGCATAAAAAAACGGCAGAGAATTCTATAAAAAGTGCGATAGCAGGTCAAGATGGTAAATGAATCAATTGTGCCCGTGTAATTGTGTGTTTAATAATGCATTTACTTAGATAATGAGTCAAAGGAATGAGCACTACTTTGGGCAAATGTGCCAGACTGGCTGTTGCACTCCTGCAATAATTGCTTGTCTGCAGGCGCGCAGTGAGCTTGTTCAAGATATTATTACACTCTATCTGTGTGTGTGTATGCAAACATGAAAAACAACAACCGGAATATTGCACACATGCGCACCGTTTCGCCGTGGCTCGTAAAAAAAAAGTTTCGCTCGAGGTTGTACTGCAAAGCGAGGAGGGGCTCTGCTCATTTTCTCCCTTCGACGGGCGTCTCCATCCCTTGCAACACGATCAATGTGCGTGTGCGTGGGAAAAGATTGCGTGTGCTTTCCAACTCGGCTCGCTCGTCCGAGTCAAACATCGTGGTTTTCTCCAGGCACTCTGGTTCCCTCCCACGTGCGCAAAAAAACATTCCCGAGAGGGGCATTGCGAAACGTCTTGAGCAGGATCCTACCGAAAAAAAAATCATGATATTCCACGAGACTTTTACTGAGTAAATAATACAAATTTAAGAAGAAAAAATATCAGCCGTGTTACAGTATTTTTTTACCGTTAGTTTGGTCTACACATGGCAATAATGCAATTTTTTTGAGTCTATGTAAACGTACAAACATTAGTATCAACGGTCTCGTGATTTTTAGATTTTTTTTACTCTGCAACCACGAGTTTCAGCTTTTGCAAGCATGTCTTCAGGGACGATGATCTCAGATTTGGAAACGTACCAATAATAACCGCATGTCACAGCAAAGGACGTCATGGGTGAATGGCAAGCCTCTACAAAGTGGGCTCTGGGTCCATCATGGCTCAGGCAAAACAGGAATGATGGACTGCTTATAGATCAGTAGGTCATGTTCTGCCCATGTTGCGCTACCATCTGGGCACATTGACATCGGAAGAGACAGAGCCAGCACAAGAACGGCTAAAAACGTGAAAATGCAGCAGCGGTCAAATTATATCTGCCCCTCGACAGCTGGTTTCATATGTGCACAGAAACATCTCGAATAAGGTGGCATCCCCGCCTGTTTCTCGTCTCCGCAGAAGGACCGTATATTGCCGGAAATATATACTTATTTTCCCTTTTTCTCCCTCTCTCGTTTTATAAACCGGTGCTATTATTTACAAAGGAAGGACAGCCTTCTCAGCCTCTACTCCTATATGTAACTGTCAACTCAGGCCCTGAAATGTGATTTGAAACTTAAGCAGGCAGAACAGCTCTGGGCACACGAGCCGGCCAGAGCGCATCCCGGCCAATTGCCGCGGAGAGAGCGGCGCTACGCTCTCGCTCGCTCGCTCGGTATTTCATAAATTAAATAAGATTTTTTTTTCTTTTTTAAAGCAAGCCTTAGCACCGACCTGATAATTATTTCTTTAGCGCAGGGGCCGTTTGGCTCGGCCCATTCGAACTGTGGCACCAAATTCCGTGCTGAGCAGTGATTACAGCACCCGTAGGCAGTCACGCATATGTTTATGGAAATTATTATTATTAAACTGCATGTTGCTTATATGACCGGTTAAATTTCTGTATTATTATTTTTATAGCGCTACCACCCCCCTCCCTCCAATACTGCCCCCCCCCCCTCCCCAAACCAAACCTTTGTATCGGTCTTCGTCTGGCAAACCAGAGGCACCTCGCTACGGGGCGCTCTCCTCACGCGCAGGATGATAACACTCACACCAGCTCCAACTTGCATCGCCCTCTCCTTTACATAATAATGACGGTGACGGCACTGTAATGAATACGCTATATTCAGTCTGCGGATTTCCACATTATCTGAGAATTCTTGCATGTACTTGCCTCCGAGAAGAGATTTGGAGGGTTTGGTCGCGTGCTGGCTGACGGTGGGAGGGGAACGCAGAATGGGGTTTTTTTTAAGTATTCAGGATTCGTGCGTAAAATGTGAAGAAACCTCTATGAATGCACCGTGTGAAGTATCAAAGCCTTAGAGCCAGGTACATGCACAGTCTATCTAAGACGACATGTAGAGCAGTGATGAGTCTTTCTTCTGGTCGGTGGGGGTGCATACATCCCTATCCATGAGATGCTCTGAGTCCCCCAACAAGAACCCCGAACTATCGTCAATGATCGCATGTGTATGGTTGTCATTCAGTTTCTCTGCTTGTGTTCAAAGCAGCACTTTGGTTAATACTGGATGGATATGTGTTTGCAGAGAGCGCTTTAACACATACACACACACAGCCTTAACAGACCGTTGGGGCAAGTGCTGTTAGCGAGCACCTATGAAGGCCGGCACGGTACTCGAGGGGGTGGGTGGCCAGCACTACTGCCGACCGCCTTTGTCTCCCTAGTGGCAACGTTTTTACATATCCCACTAGCTACTCATTTTAGGCTGAGTCGACCTAAGGGAGGCCCAGGACCGGTTCAGATAATTGTCACTGGTGTCGGCTGTGAGCGGAAATCGAACTCGGGTCACCGGTTTGTAGCGCAGCGCGCTAACCGCTACACCAACGCTCCCCATAAAAAAACACACACACACACACAGAGGCAAGGGGGGGGGGGATTATGCAGGCATCAAGTCGGGGTGTGTCTGCCTTAACAGAGACTGCAGGAAGTTCAGTTTCCATGCGTGTAGACCAAAGCGCTATTCCCCAAACAGGACAGTAATGTTATGTAACGTATACAGTTGAGTTATTTTGGAAAGGCTGGGATTTGCAGTCACCGTTGGCCTGTGGGGTGCAGCTTGCAAAAGCATTGCTCTTTTCCTTGCTGCTGCTGCTTCTCTTGCGATGCTCTTCGGGGGGTTATTGCCGATCGTATGCTTTACAGCCAACGTTGAGTCTTTGATGTGCGTGGCCTGCTCGATGTGCACGCGCACACCCTGAGCCTGAGTTCGATTCCCGACGGGTGGCTAAACATCAGTGACGGAGTGATATCTCAACCTGTCCTCTATAGCCCAAAAGCCCCCCCCCCCTCTCTCCCTCCCTCGTTACACCCCCCCTCTCCTCCCCCCCCCCCCCCCGACTTTTCACCAACCCACACTGACAATCAAATCTGTTCACGACGAGAAAAACCCAGCATTACAGAATAGTGCAGGCTGGAAAATCATCGGGTTCAAGGAAGCAAAAAAAAAGTGTACAGCTTCTGTGCAATTTTTGTTGCAAAAACAATCAACATTTCTTGAAGAAGTGCAATGTGGCTCTGTTGCCTTAGATCATCGTCAAAATGTGCCCATTTACACATTTCTGTGCGGTGTTTGAAACTTGTAAATTTTCAGCCTGCACTATGAACGCCGTTTTATCTTCAATTACAGATGTGATTATTCTTGGCATTATCCAAGCTAATCGGTCCCGTAGTGTGGATGTTGAAGACTCCATATACAATTCATAGCTCCCAGAGGCAGGCTGTGCAGCCGTGAGTTTTGGTTGACTCTGCTGTGATAATGAGTCCCAAATGAAGATGAAACCGGTCCAAATTTATCCATCACTGCATCACTGCCGTTGTCACCCGATCACTTTTGCTCAAGTGTATTTCAATGGTGATCTAAGCTAAGAGAATCACAGTGCACTTCTTTAGGAAATTCTGGCTTTTTTTGGTTGCATATGCACAGAGGCTGTATTCTTTTTTTTACATATTTCCGTCTGTTGTTTTGAAATCACACTGACCAGCGTGGTGAAGTGCGGTCCAGCAACACTCACGACCGAGAGGGATTGGAGATGTCTTCATCCAACAGTGGATAGTACAGTCACATTACATTGTGCACAACACAAATGTGGTTTGCAGAGACACAGCTGAGATGAGACGACCCTAATGATGGACCTTATACATCCTGGCGTGTCCACCCCGACTGATTGAAGCTGTGCACTGTATCCTATGGTGATGGTAATGCACAGTGGCACACATTCATAGACACACACACACAATGCTCTGTCAAGTCTATTTTCTCACTATAAGTAGCCGACAGAAACATTGAGATGACTCGTTTAAACCGAGGTAGATCTGGAAGCAAATAGCAAAGGGAAATGTAAGAATTGTCATGTACACGGGCATACACTCTTACACGTGCGTGTTAGCTTGTGTACACGGGCATACACTCTTACACGTGCGTGTTAGCTTGTGTACACGGGCATACACTCTAACACGTGCGTGTTAGCTTGTGTACACGGGCATACACTCTTACACGTGCGTGTTAGCTTGTGTACACGGGCATACACTCTTACACGTGCGTGTTAGCTTGTGTACACGGGCATACACTCTTACACGTGCGTGTTAGCTTGTGTGCACGGGCATACACTCTTACACGTGCGTGTTAGCTTGTGTACACGGGCATACACTCTTACACGTGCGTGTTAGCTTGTGTGCACGGGCATACACTCTTACACGTGCGTGTTAGCTTGTGTACACGGGACACGTGTGTAGATTTAAGTCTGCGGCCATTAAATACACACTTATGCTAAATGCATATAAACACATATTTTGAAATATTAAAGCACGAATACATATTAATGCGGACACAAATTATACTGTATAAGGCACTTGTCTAAACATATCCTCACTGTATGAGCAAATTGCCAAGCTCGTCTGAGCTGCTTTTCTTTAAAACGTAACAGTTTAATTACAACAGGCACACATTCTTGATTTTACGTATTTAGCCGAGCTACGTCTCAAATACACAGATGCACAGAGTTTAGAGAGGTTTTCGCTACGTTGGGCATCGCCGTTACATAATTTAAAAAAAATACAAAAATGTGAGCCGTCATAATTAATATGGGCTCAACAACAACTCCAGCCATTCACACACACACGCAACTCCACACGAGGCCGTCCGCAAACATGAAGGGAATCATTCCATCTCCTCTACTTCTACATGCCATACGACCTAACCAACCATCGTTCTGCTGACCTTAACTACCCTATTGTACGACCAACCTCATGCCGTCCTTCCTGCACCTCCAACCCCCACCCCGT
This sequence comes from Lampetra planeri, assembly GCF_965212315.1. Classification (NCBI taxonomy): domain Eukaryota; kingdom Metazoa; phylum Chordata; class Hyperoartia; order Petromyzontiformes; family Petromyzontidae; genus Lampetra; species Lampetra planeri. The sequence goes on along the minus strand of NC_136109.1, from coordinate 22,900,020 downwards.
CCCTTAACCGAACTCCAACATTCATACCCTGCCAGCCTCCCCCACAGTCCTCCACCACCACCACAACGTCCCGGGATCCATCTCCACTGCTACCTGCACACCTGGGAGTGCCGACCGACCGGCGCGCGGGCGGGCTGCCCCACCAACCCCATGGCCCCCTCCTCTTCCTCAACCTTCAACCCACGGCGACATCCCCAAATCGAACCCCAACATGAATACCATCCCAGCCAAGGCAGGAAACCAGCTTGCCCTGGCCGGGCAGCCTCCCCCTGCCCCCACCATCCCTGGGCTTGTACCTCGACTGCTGCTTGGGCACCTGGGTCGGCGCGCTGGCTGCGAGGGCAGAGGAGGTCGATCGCCGCTCTCGATCGCCGGGGCAGCCGCGGCTGCGACGGGAGGGTGGTGCGCGGGCATCTGCGGTGGCAGAGAGGGCAGCGGGGGCGGCGCTGGAGCCTGCGGCGCCGTGGTGTGGTTGGCGTTGGCCGTGGACAGCAGCAGCGATTGATGCGCGCTCTCCATCATGATGATGATGATGGTAGATGATGATGCTGCTGCTGGTGGTGTTGATACTGCTGCTTCTGATCGAGGTGGTTGCGGTAAAGCAGTTGCTTGTTTGCTTTCAACACCGCCGGTGGTGTTGTTGTTGTTGTTTTCTCAAACGATAAAGATGGAAGTTCCTTTTTTGCGCTCGCCGGGGCGAGACGTGGCTGGGAGCACGCCGATCGTGAAGGCGGCGCGCGCGCGCGTGCGTTGCGCGTGTGTAGATAGCGAGCGCGCGCGTGCGTGTGTGTGTCTGTGTGCGTCTGTGTGTCCGTTGTGTGTTTCGAGCGTCGTGTGCTCTCCTCGCCGTCGCCGCTGTCTATGAATGCAACGACGCACAGAGGCGCTCGTGCATTCGATCCCCCGAGAGCGTAGCGGACGAATGCAAAGCACAGACCCCCCCCCCCCCCGTTTCTTCCCGACGCGCGCGTTCAACTTCCACGCTCCGCTGTCGATGCGGGGGGTTTATTTAACCGGTTACTTATTTTATTGCCTGATACTTTTTTTCTCTCTCTCTGCTCTCGCTCTATTGTACATCTGCTATAACGGTAACCGTTGAGTCGTCGGGTGATTATTGAGAGTAGAGTACAATCGTTGTATTCGACTGTAGCACGTTGCGTAAATCCGAATTAGTTTTTTTGCCGTGCGCGTTCGCAGTCAATTTGTGCGTCGTTTGCCTCGTTTGTTCTCTTTTTTTTCTGCAAAAGGCTACGCGAGACCTTTAACCGAATTACGCAAAGCGCGCGAAGTGCCTCCTGTATCCGTTTATATATACACACACACACACGTGCGCGCGCTATAGTAGACACACGGCGCGCGCACACACACACGCACGCACGTGCGTGTACACCACACACACAATGTAGGAGGAGGATGCGCGCTCCGCCGTCTCTGAAGTGGGTTGGCGCGCAGGAGATCGGTCCCGGTGTGCGCCGTGCGAACTGCGGCTCGGCAGCTTCACGGGGGCCCGAATCCGTGCGTCACATGCGGTGTGCCCGGCTCACGCAGAGGGGTAGCACTCGCGTCTGACAATCCCTCCCTCCCACTCCACTCTCCTCCTCTCTCTCTCTCTCCCACTATGCACGAGCTCGTTCTCTCCCTCCACACCGCTCTCTCTCCTCTCTCTCTCTCTTCCTCTCGCGATTCGAACTCAACCTCACATCCACCCCAGCTCTCGACACCTCCCGTCCCCTCCTTCTATGTCCGTCCCTCCACCTTGATCTGCTAAGTTTCAAAATTCAAGTTTCTTTCAAGCGCTCTTGGGCACACCAAAAAAATATATATATAATAGATCACAGTATAATGCGGTGTCATTTGAGGAGCAAGCAGTTCGCTGGGATTCATGATCAGCTTGGTGCGGGAGAACTTAATGTTTGTGTGGGTCTTTGATAAGTCCTTCAGTCTCAACATTCACGAAACTAATATGAGTGACAGCCTTAATTTAGGAGCTTTCGTGACTGCAGGAATTATTCTTTGGTTCTTTTCGGTTAAGTCACGTCTAAAAATAAAAATAAAATAATAAATTAAAATAACATATTACGACGTTTCGTGCCGATGTGTGTCCTCTCTCTGTGTGCCGTTGTGATGTCTGTCTGCTTGTATGTCTGTCTATAGTTTTCTAGTTAGATTTTTGTTGCTATTTCTTTTATACCTGATGCTGATTGCTTGTGTTGCAATCGAAACGTCGTAATATGTTATTTTAATTTATTATTTTATTTTTATTTTTAGACGTGACTTAACCGAAAAGAACCAAAGAATGAGTGACAGCATCGGGTCTTTTTTACAGCAGGCGAGAGCCCGTTAAGATGCATCGTAGCTTTTGTCAGGCGTATCAGTATACTGCTTTTTAGAAGACCTTTTTGCCCATCACAATCCAAGTTCACGGTTTCCAGTTTTGACGTACAAATACGTAATTAACTAAGTACGCGAGCCCGTTGATGTTAATTGTCATTTGCAAGGGATGCCTAGGAAAGGTTATTGCACAAGATTATTATGTTTTCTTTACAGAGGGAGCATTTATATGGGGAAGTAGCGTTCGCTACTTCCCCATACAAATTCCCGGCTACGGCTAACATCAACGGCGAATTATATCCGAACTGGTCCCGTACCCTCTCTCAGCCTTCACCAACAAGCACTTATCAGCAAGGCGAAGCAGCGTCAACCAATTCCGCCTCGATTGTCATGGCATAGAAGAAGCCTTCCAACCAGCAGTGGCTGATCAAAGGACTACATATTATGAATTTGCTAGGAGATCAATTATGCCAGAGTGAATAATTTGTCATTTTTTCATAGTCATTATAAAGCACTGGCAATAAACAACAACAATAATGACATCCATGCAAATTGGCACAATGACCAACATACTGTCCACTTAGTCTATGCAGCCATCGCACGCCAGGTACACAAAGTATTTACTGCCCTGCTGCGAGCGGCCAATGACCTCTCCTCATTTTCTCACCATGATTCCATATCTCCACTTATTCTACTTATCGTCGGTTTTTACCTTTGACACCATCGATCAACAGTTATCCTCCGTATTGTCCAACGCCGAATCCGAGTCTCTTAGCACACCCTCATCCTGGTTCCACTCACCTATTTGCTCGTGTTTCTCGGCAAGGTCAATCGTCCACTGACTCTCTTGGCTCGATATCCCTCAAGGCTGGATATCTGTCCTTTATCTCTCTCCTCTCTTGCAAAAGTATGTTTGGCTCCAAAATTGATCAGCATCTTCATGCTGACGGCACCTAACTTTTGATCTCCTTTAGTCTTTGAACCCGCTATCCTCAACCCCAGGGAGACCTTCGTGTTTTCTAAACTCTGTAAGACCTCCTTACCTTCATCTAAGGAACACATTCTACATTTATTAATTCTCTGGATCCTCTGGCTACAGCAGCCCTCATTCATTCATTCATAACCATCTGGCTCTACGGCTGCCGTTCCTTCCTTTTCATCATTCACAGCTCGCACTGAAGACCACGTCATCTCAATTCTCAGAACCCTCAACTGCTGCTTTCCAAGCTACCCATAGATGCTCTACAGTCTACACGATGGCTGTTGTTTTTTTAAAGATCCCCCTAGGCTTCTCCTCTTCCTACCTCTCTGACCTCTTCATTACCCAATCCCGTACACGGCCTACTGCAGAAAATATTTCTCCCTTCGATCTGTGCATCGTTGGAATGTCATCAGAATGGATTTAAATTTTAATTGCCACACTGCAGTTTTTCCCCCATACTTTGCAGTCAAACCCAAGTACCCAGAACTTCCCTGTCATCATTTTATGGCTAATTCCTCACCTGTCTTGCTATAATCCTTGTCATCAGACATAGTCAATACACTGCTGGATGAAAGTCTCCCCAAGCCATCATTATCTCTCGTGGTTTCACGATGCAACAATCCAGTAAGCATCTGCACCTGAGTTGATTTCATACTTAATTATATTTCCATGGTGGACATATATATGAATGTATGTTGAACTTCTTTCGCACCTTACATAATCAACCGTGCTATACGGACATACGGGGGAAGGATAACAAACTAAACGCAAAAAACAGTTATAAAGAAATGAGTTTTCAATGTAGATTTAAAAGTGCGTAGCTCCAGTGGCTTCCTAATATCGGAAAGGAAGAGCGTTCCAGACGGCCGCAGACGCGCATCTGAAAGCGCGCTACGCGGTGGCCGTCTTTGTTTCGATGGCGAGCCAAAATAATCCGCTGCGAGGATGACCGGAGTTCGCGTCACGGTTTATGCTCATTGACGAGATCAGCGAGGTATTGTGGTTCATTTGTGGCAAGCGCTTTGTGGCAGGCACTTTGTGTGTAGTGAGCGCGACCTTTTCACGTGCTCTCGGGCAGGTTTGTCTCCTTTGGCGCCTCTCCATCATTAGTTTCGACCACCAGCCATAATCTCTTCTCGTGACGTGTCCTCCCCCAATCTCAAAAATTACTTATTTAACTTGTGCGTCTTCTCGTTTCCATGTATTCTTCTTCTTCCTCTCGGTGCAATTCCAAGCATGCACCTCTCCACGATTCTTTGTTTACTTTTCAGCTTCTGCTTCATTTCCGTTTTTACACTGTCTGTGTTTCTAATCCATTTATCACAGCAGGGAATATACACTAAGAACGTTCTTAGTCAGTGTGTGCATGGCAGTAAGTGAAGTAGCAGATGACGTATGGTGGGATGCATTGTGGGTACTCAAACTCTCCTAACCGATCTGATCAGCATTGTCGAAGTATCCGTGCAAATACTCCTGCACGGCGCTCACGTTGTGTTGTGAGCAATATGCACGTGGATGATCCACTTGATGAAATATTACAAATTGCAAAATCTATTTAGGGGTGTCCTTGCTCATGGATGTGGAGCACAAAAAATGAAAGTCAAGGGAGTGCGGATATTAACAGTCAAATGCAATCTGCGGAGCATCAGCAGCTAACTTCATTTTATTAGCAGCGTTTCTTGCCCTTGCACAATTTGTGGCTATGAGTGTGGATTAATTTTATCTCCTGAAATGTTGTAAATCATTCTATTAGGTTTTTCGTGAAAAAAAAACACATGGCACACCGAGCACTATTGCTTTGTCATATCTTGCCAGAGCAAGTGTTTACTCGTTTTATTACGTCACTCAAGTGCTCGTTTTTTTTGTCCTTAACAACAATAAAGCAATGTGATGGCTCAAAAAAGTGAAGAATAAAAAATGTAAATTCACAACGTCCACAAAAATTCAAGAAGCAACTTGGACGCAACTCGGACACTGACCGAAGCACCTAAAACCATGGAAATTGAGCGATGCGATCAAATCAGGTGACAAATGATTATCACGGCTTGCTTGGGGAGGTTTTCATCCATCATCATCATCATCAGATTATGGCTGATGATGGTGATTACAAAAGTAATGGATAGTGGATTTCAATGATTGTACCGACATTTGTAACAAAAACAAAGCGTGCCATACATTCTGTCCACAACATTGACCGAGATTCAACATCTCACGACGTTCGCTTTGCCATAAACATTGTTATCGTCAGCGGCCTGGACGCGTGAATGTGCCCACCACCTGCGCCGAGTCACACACGCACGGGGGAGCTCATCTCGTGCGCGTGCCAGAGGTGGGACAAAGTCATTGTTATGCAAGTCCAAGTCGAGTCGCAAGTCATCAAATTCATGACTCGAGTCTGACTCGAGTCCAAGTCACATGACTCGAGTCCACATCTCATAGGTGGGACAAAGTCATTGTTATGCAAGTCCAAGTCGAGTCGCAAGTCATCAAATTCATGACTCGAGTCTGACTCGAGTCCAAGTCACATGACTCGAGTCCACATCTCATAGGTGGGACAAAGTCATTGTTATGCAAGTCCAAGTCGAGTCGCAAGTCATCAAATTCGTGACTCGAGTCTGACTCGAGTCCAAGTCACATGACTCGAGTCCACACCTCATAGGTGGGACAAAGTCATTGTTATGCAAGTCCAAGTCGAGTCGCAAGTCATCAAATTCATGACTCGAGTCTGACTCGAGTCCAAGTCACATGACTCGAGTCCACATCTCATAGGTGGGACAAAGTCATTGTTATGCAAGTCCAAGTCGAGTCGCAAGTCATCAAATTCATGACTCGAGTCTGACTCGAGTCCAAGTCACATGACTCGAGTCCACATCTCATAGGTGGGACAAAGTCATTGTTATGCAAGTCCAAGTCGAGTCGCAAGTCATCAAATTCATGACTCGAGTCTGACTCGAGTCCAAGTCACATGACTCGAGTCCACATCTCATAGGTGGGACAAAGTCATTGTTATGCAAGTCCAAGTCGAGTCGCAAGTCATCAAATTCATGACTCGAGTCTGACTCGAGTCCAAGTCACATGACTCGAGTCCACATCTCATAGGTGGGACAAAGTCATTGTTATGCAAGTCCAAGTCGAGTCGCAAGTCATCAAATTCATGACTCGAGTCTGACTCGAGTCCAAGTCACATGACTCGAGTCCACATCTCATAGGTGGGACAAAGTCATTGTTATGCAAGTCCAAGTCGAGTCGCAAGTCATCAAATTCATGACTCGAGTCTGACTCGAGTCCAAGTCACATGACTCGAGTCCACACCTCGTGCGCGTGCCTCTCCGCACTTTGCTTGCCATCGGCGCCAGTGTAATTGTGCGCGGCAGCTGATGTGCTTGCGCAGCGTTCTTCACTCATTCTCAGAAGGGTGGGCCACTTTCGCCGACAAGACATCGGCGTGTTGAGGGCCGCCACACATTTGAAACCATTGGGGTTTGACATCACGATGATGGGGGGGATGGGGGGGTGTTTTCAGTGGCCCGCGGGCCTTGCAAATGAAGAACACTGTGCTTGGGATATGAGACTAGTGGACTTCTTTACCCCTCCACCCACCTCAAGCTAATTATATCGACATACCGAATATTAAAACAAAAATAAATTGATTTAACTTCAGAGAAACCTATCGATTTTCCATTTTATTCGGCGCGTTTCAGTAAATAAAAAACACGGCTGAAACAATTAAACAAAAGCAAAGAAAAAAAACCCCCACGAGCGTATATCTCAGCTGATTATAAATAAAGTTGTCATCCCCCCCCCACCCACCACCACCACCACCCCTAAAAATGTAATTTAACACCGATGCTCAAACGTGTAAGTGAATAAAGAGATTGAATAATTTAAGCGACCGAGACGAATAGTTAATAGACGCGGCCGTTGTTCCCTTGCGTGGCCTGTCATCCTCAACCCTTGCCAGACAACGTGCGCTCCCTCGCTCGCTCTCTCTCTCTCTCTCCCCTCCGGTCTGCGGCCACAGCCAGTGGTGAAGGTAAACTGGGCTCAGGGCAGCTTAAGTGCGGGACAGCACACCGCTCGACACGTGACAGCTCGCCCGCTAGTCCCCCCCCTCCTCCCCTCCACCCTGCACATGGCCTGCAGCGTGCCGACCGAATTTATCATAATACGAGTTCACAACTCGCGAATGCTTCCAAACACACCCCCCCAACCCCCAAAACACCCCCGACCGCCCCAACATGCCTTGCTAGGACCGACCCCTCTCAATTAAACACAGGACTAATAGGGGGTGTGCGACAGTGCCATCTACTTACAGCTCAGCATTTTCTTGGGGAGCTTTTGATTGATTAGGTTAAAGGGTTTGTTTTTGTGTGTGGGGTGTGTGTGTGTGTGCCTCTAGCAGTGGAGAGCGATGGAGTAGCGGTTAGCGCGCTGCGCTACGAACCTGCTGAGCCGAGTTCGATTCCCGCTCAGGGCCAACACCAGTGACGATTATCTGAAACGGTCCTGGGCCTCCCCTAGGTCGACTCAGCCTTAAATTAGTACCTGGTGCGATGTATAAACATCGCCACTGCGGAGAAAAAGGCGGCCGGGCGTGGTGCTGGCCACCCACCCCCTCGTGTGCCTTGCCGGCCTTCATAGGTTGCTACCTAACAGCACTTGTCCCAACAGTCCGTTCAGGTTGTATGGGGGGCATCTGTGTCTCTAAAACAAAGGAGACAGCGTTTCATCATGCAGCACCGTTGAGGAGGCGAAACGAGAAAATAAAGAGGCATTTCCATACCCGTGGGGCAAAATCGCGATGATTTCAAATGACCAAAATGCGAGCCGTATGCTTCTTCGAACGTGATATTAACAGTCAAATTGGGAAGATGCTTGGGATCTATACACTGTAGGGAATTTGTACAATCTCTGAATAGTCTCCACCCCCACCCCCCACCGCACTATTCTTCTCTCCTCTCTCTCCCATAGCAGACTTGCACACAGCGCAACCAATTCCCATCTCTCGAAACCTCAACACGCACTCCTCAACACCAACATCTGGCGGCGCCAAAATTAACGCGCCGCTCAAAATAATACCTGCTCTTGAATTATCATTGAAGTTTCATCAATTCAAACATGTTTATTATCGCTAAGTGGAGTTTAGGGAAAACGCTTGCAAGTTTTTTCTTTTTTAAGCAAAATTAAATGGCCTTGCCAGAGTAAAATTATATTTTTTCGCATAATACCAAAAAATTAGGCAAGCGAGCAGTTGGGTCCAATTATATATATATTTTTAATGCCGAGATGAGTACCATGCTGGGGAATTTATCCCAAGCTTGTCAAGGTGCATTTTAATGAAATATTCATTTGGGTATGGTTTTATATCCTCTATAAACTTCATTTGCGTCTTGCGCTAAAGCAGCGTATGAGACTAAAGTAATAAAACGTGGAGATATTCCCGTTCGATTTTATTTTTTCCCCACAACAATCGCTTCACCTGCACCACGCTAAAATCAAGATGAACGGGATGAAATTAAGGTCACCCAAATGCTGTTTGCTCACTCACACACACACGTTCAAGTAGCCGAGAAGCGTCGTTGTTAGAGGGTGGATAGCGGGCGGTGTACATCCACCGTTGATAACGAGCTAATGGTGACAGCTGGCTGCAAAGAGAGGCAGGGAGATTGGGAATACAGTCCTTTATTCACCTCGGTCCACGATAACATTGTAAAGGTGCAGCCCTGCAATATCTCGTTCAATCCCCTGCTAGCAAAAAAAGATGCCTCCTGTCGACGGAGCTCTCGATAGCCTCTCAGGAGGAGGTGAATTTGGCCATGCCATCTTGGACGAGGTGGAGGACACCCACACTAACCCACCATACGCGATCTGACAATCAACTATCCGCGGTGTGCCCGTTCATACTGCTTGGTGGACAGAGGCAGGCGGGGGCAAGGCGATTAAAAACAAATTGCCCCATTATCTGTTTCAACCCTCGCACCGGGAGACCGACCCGGTGACCCCTGGATTGCGAGTCAAGCGTACTGACCATTACTCCACGACAACACCCCTTCGTTTCATGCAATGGAACACAGAAGGTACATATGCACAATTTAAATGTTTTTCTTAAACAAATGTTTAATCGACTGTATATTCTGACAACTATCGCATCAGTTTCAAACTTGTCTCCATGGTGCCACCTTTCTCGAAAAAAAAACTACCAGCCAACGACGAAACCCTGCCATGCATGTATGTATTGAATGTTGAACTTCTTTCGCATCGTACGTAGCCAACCGTGCTAGTCATGTGAATCATACAGACAAGGCCAAAGTTAAAGCTAAGTTTGGAGATGATGGTGGAACACAGTGCAGTTCAGTAATACAAGTCAGAGTAAATACAATGTTATATATAAAGCAAATGTTGTAAACTCAATCAATACAACAGTTGAAGAACTAAAAGTGGATATACATTAGGCTGTAAATATCAATCAATACATCAATGTTCTTGTTATAACTGTGTGAGAGTCGATTCAGAAACAGTGTGTAGGATATCTACATTGGCAAAAGACACTTTTCCGTCGATTCTTCGTATAAAAATTGACAAACTAGCAAAATAAAATTAATTATTGGCATGTCCAGATATTGCCTCTCAAGTATAAATGTACAATAGACCCATCTATTGCTTTTCAAATAGCAACCGGGTTACTGTCATGTCATCAGCATAAGCCATGGTTTATCCACTGCTGGATAAAGCCTCCCCATACCATCGCCATCCCTCACAATAATGCAGTTCCACGATCCATTTCAGTCCTGCACATGAACTCATCTCATTGCTCCATCTCTGTGATGGTCGTGATCTGTATTATTTCCCTTGGCTGTCATTCTGTCACCAGTCTCTTCCATCAGCCTTCCTTTCAATTGAGAAAACAAACACAGAGTTGAATATATAGTTTAAGCATTAACATTATCACATCCCTGTATGGCCAGGCGAATCTAATAGATGGAATTATTACAAATGAAGTTGGCGTTTAGAATAAGGTTGATATTTTGGCACGACCTTTTTCTTTGAGTTCTGTCCCATTTTCAAATCACCCCATACGCGTGTCTTTGTGCGTTTCCAAGTCGGAAATATCGTAATACTGCATCTGAAAGAATGGGAAAAAATAGATTTAATTAAGTAATCACAATAATGAAAACTGCAACCTGCTTAATTTTGCTCATAACAGGCGAAAAGAGCAAGTGACAACGCAAACACAACACCTGAGCATTCACATTTAATTACTTAGTGCTCAGAGAATTGTTACCGTGATCCCACAGCGTCACAGAGCTTCAGGGCTTTACCGGGTTTGCTGGAAGAATTATGGCTCAGGACGTGGCAACTATTGTTCCTGTCGCGTGCATTCGCTTTCTTGTTTCAACGTGTTTCATTTCCATTGCTCATTGCGGTTGCTTCCACGAGACAGCGTTAGAAACGTCCTTATTTTCTGGTGGCGGAGTGCCGTGAGCGTTTTTGCCCAGGAGAAGTCGGCACGTTCGCCGTACATTCAATCGTAAAAGACTCGCTGCCAATGTTAAATAGCAAATGTTTCTAAAATAATAACCGTGAAGACAAAAACATGGATCACATTGGGTGACATACACTGATGAAAAATGTTCTTCTTTATGGCAGTGGGATGTTAGTTTTCATTATCAAGATCAGTTTGGCAAAAGGACTCCTCATCCACCTCTTTATGCCATCATTCATATCCCAGTTTAACACGTAGCAGGCTTTCGCGACCAATATTATTCATAATCAACGTTTTTGGGTTTAGATCGCGTTATTTATAAATGTGTCGTAACCCGACACGGCCAATCAGTAAAAAAGTGTCACGTTGACAAAAGACAAATAGTTCACTGTGGTTTCACGCTTCAACACACCGGTGGGCTAAAGCAGTGAACTATTTGTCTTTTGTCAACGTGACACTTTTTTACTGATTGGCCGTGTCGGGTGGTGGATGGTTACGACACATTTATAAATAACGCGATCTAAACCCAAAAACGTTGATTATGAATATCCCAGTTTGCCTACAATAACTGCCCTTACTACACACACTGTTGTGTTTTACAGTTGTGCCCCACCAACAGTTGTCTTCGGTTGTTTAGTAAACCTGTTTCATAACTGTTATTTTTCTCAAATGTACCATGATCCTCATTTCGCAACCTTCTTTATTAAGTTCTATCTATCTATGATTTCATAGCGTTCCTTTCCATTGGTTGATAAAATAGCGCCTTTATCAAAGTTGCAATGGTGAATATTTTTGCCATTTATACTTCTGCCTTCATTTCCTCGAATCATTGCGTTCTGGCCGAAACGTCGTGAGAATATTTATTATGTTTTATATTTATTATTTTATTATTTCCCTTCTACGTAACTTTACCGAAAGAACCAATAATATAAACATTATCCTATTATTTTTTTACATTGAAATATGCATTGTATTAAAATGTTTGTCCAAGAACAGCGCCATTGCCTGAGCCTTGAGGCCCTCTTAATTTTTATGAGTTGTGCATATTGTAGTTTATTTACAATGTGCCTGCTTTATTTTGTTATTTTTGTGTGCTGTATTTTACATTTATTGTAATTTTCTTGTCATTTCAGGTAAAAGTATTTTTTTATTATAAATCAGGAAAATGCAGCGTAGCACCCCACATACTTTGAAACAAGATTTCACTCTTTATTTTCATTATTTCCTTTATGCAATCTTAGAGTGAACAATTATAGTTAAGGTGCAACCCTGCAGTTACTTTCGCATGCCACTAATGACAGAAATATCCCTCTGGAACATATTTTAACCTCCTCTTCCATGCCGGCCAGACCGTCTTGAAAGGGGCGAGAAAACATTTCCACGACTCAACTGTCACTCCTGGAGATCGAACCGGTAACCTCTGGATTGCAAGTCCCGTGTACTAACAAATTCACGACGGCACCACCTCTGATCTTAGAGTAGCTATTCCATTTTTGTAATCGGGTTTTATTCCAAATGTTTTATTTCGACCTTGGTTTTTGAGAGCTTAGATGGCTCAATCAAAAGCCTTTTCAGTCTACTAAGGCTAGGAATAATGGTATTTGATAGCTAGTCATTAGTGCTTTCCACAATCTGACGGATAGAATGTATGTGGTTGATTGTCGAGAAAACTTCTGAAAACTCGGCTTGCTCGTGTGGATGGTTGATTTCTAAATATTCTGTTCCTGATGATGTTCGTAAACAATTTACATGTGATGTGAGCCTCATGGGCCTGTAATTCTTCAAGTTAGTTGTATTGCCCAATTGTTAGAGATGAATGGCAGAAGAAAATGTTCATGATTAAGATATTTAATTTCTGTATGAACATTTAGTAAAGAGGTCCACTCATTTTGTTCCAACATTTGGTTCTGCTTCTTTGATGATGTCCACAGGTATTCCATCTGGTCCAGGGAGATGTACATTTTTCATAACGTGAAGAGCAGTGTTTACTTCTTCAAGTGTGACCCCTGGAAATCCTCCCTCTTCATGTAAAAAAATTGTTTGATATTATATGAATATAATATATAGTTTATACACATTTAACATATCGGTGGGTGGAGCAGTGGCGCAGTGGTTAAAGCACTGTGATATGAACCTGGAAACAAGAGTTTTAATCCTTGCCACGGCCAACCTCGGTGCTGAGTGATATGTGAAGTGGCCCTGGGCAGCTCATCCCCCAATTCATCAAGTCACACCGACCAGCTTGGTGAAGTATGCACAAGATCGACATGGCACGGAAAGGCCTTGATCCAGCAGTGCCTTTACACGTGGCTGTAAGTAGCATGGCTGTACAGGCGTGTCTACGCTTGAACGAGCCTTCTTTCTACGAGAATTCGCTCGAAACGAACAATTTGAATTAAGACCAATTTGTTCGCAAAACGAGTAAAATGTTCGCGAGCGGAGGACCGATCGATTGCAATGCGTTCCGGGGAGGTTGGTGGGGGGGCCACACCACGGGCTCGTAGCTGTTTGTTCATCAGCGGTGCTGTGCCGCGTGCGTGCGCGCGCGCGCGCGCGTGTGATTCGCCGTATCGGGGGGGGGGGGGGCACTGGAATGGGTGGGTGAGGGAGCGTTGGGTGCGCGTTGGGAAGGGTGAGATTTGTGGGGTGGGGAATCGAAGCTAATTAATTGCAGACGCCGTGGACAGGCACCCGCAAGCATTGTGGTTCTTCGTGTGTGGCGAGTGTAACGTTTCATGTTTTACGACTCGATTTTTAAATTGCAATTTGTAATTCTCACGGTAAAAAAACACGAAGATAGTTGTTCAAGAGTGGAACACTCTTCAACGAAATAACCAAAGAGTAATTCCTGCAGTCACGAAAGCTCCAAATCAAGTTTGAAAGCTCCAAATCAAGTAAGAGTGGAACATTTTGGGGGTTGAAGTGTAACGTGGGAGTCAATGGGAAAAGGGACGATCGCTTTACGAATTTCCGCTGAACGAGCAAATTTTCGCGGAACGTATCACGCTCGTTAAGCAAGACACGCCTGTATTTATTATTAATGTGCATAGCGATCTCCACATCGATCCACATAAACACTGCAAATTGTTTAGCTGTACAGATGTGCAAATATCAGGCGCGCTGGTGCCTGTCAGGTCAGTCACATTTGCTCAGTTTTATTTTGACGGTGACCTAAGACGGAAGGACCACAATGCACTTGTTCAGGAGCTGCTGCTGGTGGTGGTTTGCATCATGCGCACGTGGTCGTGGCGCTCCTTACGCGCTTTTGTTGTTTGAAAACTTATTAGCAGTTGCGCTGCAAAAAAAAATTCTCCACCGTGTGATATGCACATGACTTGTTGAGACTCGTGCTTTCGCGCTGACTTCCTCTCGGTTGTCAGCTCTGGCGGGTAATCTGTTGGCGAGACTTGTCACGAAAGTGCTTATAAGACGGCTTTAAACATTTGGCTTTGGCGGCCGTATGATACCGCTCATCCATCCGTCTTTCTGCCGAGAACGGTCTACATGCAATTTAGCGGACAGTGCAACAAATATACCGAACCTCACCGTTGTGGAGTCTTAATTTAATGCTCTAATTAGCCACAGACAACAACAACAACAACAACAAAAGTTGAACGTTACTAAAATGCTAAACAATGCTAAATTCGTGCATGATCGGGTAACGTTTGCCTCCGAGGATTTGCCATTTTCATTGACCGATAGTGATATCCGCAGACATCCATCAGATATGGATTCATACGGTTGTGCAGAACGTATGTTGTTCACCTATGGATTGTTTATTTTCTTATTTTTATGAGAGAAAAAAAATCCCCTTTTGGTAACAGCTATTCAAAAACGACATTCTGCTGCATTGCAACCCACCATGCTTATACGACTGCCGTCATTCTACGTAGGATATATAATAGGTCAATTAATTCTAGCTTGCTTTTGCAGCTCACTGCCGCTTGCAAGCTTGGAATCTCAAGGTTAGCACAGACTATAGATATACCGTAACACACACACGGTAAAATAGTGGTACAAGGTTCTGTTTTTCATCTGTTTCAGCCTTTTAAATTGTAAAAGCTTATTCAAGGTGCGCAAAAAAACACATTCTTTTGTTTAATTTTAACAATGGTATTTTACGGCATGAATAGCTATGTATTCAACTCTTTGTACTCTCGAATGGACATAATGCTTCTTAGATCAGTTTTCTTTCTGTCAATTTAATGTTTGTGCGTGCACCTGGGTACATATTCGTGTATATGTTAGGATTGTGACTGGACATGCAACATTACGCGTAGACATTTAGGACTGAATGTTCAGTATCAACGGCATGTGCAAATACTCCACGTGTGTATGGCAAGTCCGTGTATGAAGACTGAAAGACGGCTCTGAATTGTTTTACCGCATAGGTTATTGAACAACACATGGCACTCATGCATGGCAAATGTGAAAAAAAATCTCGACTAAATCAAGCTGTACCCAGTGTTGGTTTTAGGCTGTGCCTGCCCATGGCTTAAGAGTCTAGGGATTACATTGAAATTCATAAGCCTCTGAGCTTAAAGCCAACACATCCCAACTGAAATTAACAAGACTGTGGTTAGTTGAGAAACTTAAATATATAAAACATCTAAATCTCAATTTTACTAAAAAAGTAAACAATATGAAACTGCTATTGCAATTAGGGGGGATGACAATCTGGCATTATTTATACATTCGAACATGTCAAAAATTGACAAAAAAACCCACTTATTACTGATAGAGTGGGGAAACTCATTAGTTGTAAAGATGTACACATGACTTATTTGAATTTTTTGCGAAGAAAGTAATCCCTCCCCCACCCCCCGTTAATTTAATATTTTTTTTACAGCACGCTTAGTTTTTTTTCCCAACAGATGCATCACAAATGGAACAACAACAAAATATTCCTGGCACACGCAGACTATGCAGCTTGTGCGCTTTGTATAAAACACCGCTGTTTACAGGCAACAGAAGGCCGTGTTGTGCCATTTCCCCCCCATTCCAATTAGAAGTACGGCAGTGTGGTTTTGCATAAGAGTGGTAGATTGACGCATCAACGCAACGCACTGCTATATTTGAATGTTAATCGAGCACGGATTTGAACGTGCCATTTCACAGCATCTGCGCGCGTGATTAAGGAGATGATTGTTTTGCGCCTGTGTTGGTGAGACTGAAAGTATTTGATTACAGAAACAACATAACACTCGAATTACTCTGTCGTAAATAAACACGTAAAAAATATCCCAGTCAAGAGGTGGTACGCCGTTAGAGCAGTGAACCAACACTAATTATGATCAAGTCAGGTTCTTAAGTGAGGCGTAGTGGTGGATGCCTTCAAGCCGGTGTGCGTTGCAGGTGGGGTTGGGAAATCAGACGCATCCATCGTGTGCATATGAAGTATTGGAAAATGACGGCAGGAAACTCCTTGACGGGAACACACTTCTTTTATTAAATCTTGACTTGTAACAATACAACGCGTGGCCTCTCTTCTTCACAATGCGCTTCTCTTGACTCTGGAGTCTGTGCTGCCGGCTCTCTGTGCCTCGTGTAGACTCCGCGCCTCGGCTACACTCCTCTCTCGCCTCGTGTAGACTCTGCGCCTCTGCTACACTCTCCACTCGCCTCGTGTAGACTTTGCATCTCTCTCTCTGGCTACACCGTATGCATACTCGGCTAGTGTAGACCTTTCTCTCTCGCTGGCTACACCGTATGCATACTCGGCTCGTGTAGACCGTTCTATCTCGCTGGCTACACACTATACATTACTCAGCTCGTGTAGACCGTTCTATCTCGCTGGCTACACACTATACATTACTCAGCTCGTGTAGACCGTTCTATCTCGCTGGCTACACACTATACATTACTCAGCTCGTGTAGACCGTTCTATCTCGCTGGCTACACACTATACCTTACTCTCCTCTACTCTCCATTACTCTCCTCTCCGGGCTCTATCTCTGCACCTTCGTCTTCATTCTTAGATGGTTCCACTTCCGCCCCTGCTCCTCTGTGCATCACCTTATATACCCCTTCTTCCCGGGAGACGGAGCGGATGCGGACCTCAACGTCGGCACCGCTCCTCAGTTACCCAATCCCCACGCGCTATCCCTACGATCCGGTTCCGCTCAGCGCGTGTTTCCACTCCCCGACCAATCACACCGCGCTGCTACCCGATCACTCCCTCTGGGCGCGTCACCGGCACACAGCCAATCAGCAGCACTACCCCCACCCGCGCACTGACGCCTGCTCCTCCCCGTCAGCGCGCGTCACCACACACACACCCGTACATACGCGCTGGCACACGACATATACACCCAGCGCGTATCACCACTACATCACCCCCTCCCACATAGCTCGCAGCCGGCCCGGCTGCTAACAACAACCAACCGCGACGATAAAACGACAACCAACAAAAAAAAACCCCGTAACCCCCCGAGTGTGCCCCGTAACATAACACAACAACAACAACAACAAGAATAACTATGTACAGATTGACAATGAACCCGAAAAGTCAACAATAACACGATACGAGCAAATTCGAAACGAACGCGCCCCACGTCCCTGCGACTACACGCAGTGACGAGGCGCTCCAACTGCCCCGACTCCTCACGAGGCAGGTCATGCAAAGTAGCACGACCTGGCGCGAGTCCGTCTGGCTGGTCCATCGTATGGGGCGGGACACTGACGACCGTCCGGCGGTTCCGGCTGCTCCAGACGGCGCGGAACGGGCCTGAAAGGGCCGGCCCCGCCGCGGGGATCCGGCCGCCGGTGATCGGCAGCTGTCAGTTCCGAGACACCTGGGAGCAGATCAGGCGAAAATACGTGTGGATCAGGCAGAGACATTTCCCCCTCTGGGTCGCCGGTCACGTCACACGCCCGGCCATCACGACACAAGGGGAGGCCATATGGAGGCGAGAATGGTTTCAGTCGGGAGGGGTGAACGTACCACCGGCGCTTTCCCCACTTTATCTGAACGCACTGGGGCCGTGCAACGCGCACGACCTCCACGGGTCCCCTCCACGGTCTCAACAATTTAGGCGACGTAGCCAAGGGTGCCTGAGGGCAATGCAGCCAGGCCCTGTCACCTGGTTTCCATTCGTGCATGGACACCTTCCGTGCCCGCAACCGTTCATTAGCAATTTGGCGAGCCCGCGAATTAAGCCGCGCGGCCTCCCTCGCCTCTGTCAGCTTGTGAATATTAAACTTAATATGTTCTGCCAAATTAGAATTAGTTCGTGGAGCGGACAGGCCAAGTTGCGTTTCTATTGGCGGGTCAGCTTCCCGACCGTACATCAAATAGAATGGGGAAAACCCCGTAGCTGCATGGGGGGCCATTCTATACGCAGCAAGGACTCCCGGGACCTGCAGGTCCCAATCTACATGTGCCTCGCACACCTGCTGGCACAGCATGGAAGTCAAGGTTTTGTGGAGTCTCTCCACCATCCCGTCAGTCTGCGGGTGGTACGGGGAGGTACGCACCTTCTTGGTACCCAACAGATCGCACATCTCTTGCAACAATTTACTCGAAAAATTTTTACCTTGGTCGGTCAGCAGGCGTTCGGGAGCCCCCTTGTCCAGGACATAGCCCTGGACGAAGGCATCCGTCACAGCCGCTGCCGACTGGTTAGCGAGAGGCCACGCCATAGGCCATCGGGTAAAGTATTCGACCCCCACTAACAAATATTTATTCCCTCTCGGCGTGACTGGGAAGGGCCCCAAAATATCGAGTGCAACGAGCTCGTTGGTACGCGAGACCTGAATAGATTGCAGCGGTGGATTAGCTGCCACGGCCGGTGGTTTACGCCTGGCGCACTCAACGCACCCCTTCAGAATATGCACCACATCACTTCCCATTCCCGGCCAGTAATAGTCACGCTGAAGCAGGGCAAGCGTCTTGTTAACTCCCAAGTGCAAGAGGCGTTCGTGTGCCGCCAAGACAACCCTCCCCCTCACAGCGGAAGGCACCACGAGTGCGTTCCGCCGGGACAAACTGTCCCATTTCAATAACACGCCCCGCTCAAGTACATAGGAGCCGGTACGCTCCTGGTCCCCCTCGGGACCCCCAACCTTGCGGCGCAATGCTAGCAGCGAGCTGTCCGCCATCTGGAGGCGGCCCCATTCACTGAGCGACAGCGAGAGCAGCGAGTCCCGACCCTGAGAGGCAGTGGAATCATCCCCGATCGGTGCGCCCGCTGTCGCAGCCAGTGCCCCCATCTCCCTCGCAAGCGTCGGTTTACAGCGCGCCGATCCCGACAAACACGCGCATTCATCACAAGGCAACAACCGCGACAAGCAATCGGCATTCGTGTGTCGCAACCCCTTACGGTACGTAGTCGTAAACTGATAGTCCTGGAGGACTTCCAACCAACGCGACAACTGGCCCGAGGGCTGGGCGACCCTCAATGAATACTGTAGCGCCGCGTGGTCCGTTCGGACTGTAAAGTGACGACCATAAAGATATGGCCTAAACTGCTGCACAAAAAAAACAATGGCAAGCAGCTCGCGAC
Organism: Lampetra planeri; assembly: GCF_965212315.1. NCBI lineage: Eukaryota > Metazoa > Chordata > Hyperoartia > Petromyzontiformes > Petromyzontidae > Lampetra > Lampetra planeri. Next base: position 22,880,720 of record NC_136109.1, on the reverse strand, counting down.
GGGTGACACAGTAGCGCTGCTCCGCCGGAGACAACACCCTACTACCGTAGGCGACAACTCTTTCGACACCCCCAACGACTTGGGATAGCACCCCCCCAATGCCCGTGTTGCTAGCATCCGTGTCCAGCAAAAAGGGACTGGCAAAATCGGGATAACACAAGGGTGGGGCACCCACCAAGGCGTCCCGGAGGGAGCGAAACGCGGCCTCCTCCTCCGGTCCCCATTTGAACTTCACTCCCTTCGCCGTTAGAGCGTGCAAGGGTTTTGCAATAGTGGCGAAGTGCTCAACGAACCGCCGATAATAAGAAGCAAACCCGATGAAACTACGCACGTCGGAAACGGACGTAGGTGTCGGCCACGAACCGACACAATCCGTCTTCGCGGGATCGGTGGAGATCCCCGAAGAATCGACAATGTGACCCAAGTATCTAACGGACCTACGAAGGAGGTGACATTTGGCCGGTTTAAATTTCAACTTAGCCGATCGCATTCGCAAGAACACCCCTCTCAATCGCCGGAGGTGTTCCTCAAACGTTTTACTGAAAACAATGACATCGTCCATATAAATCAAGCATGTATCCCACTGCAAGCCCGACAAAACCAGCTCCATAAGTCGCTGAAACGTCGCTGGAGAGGAGTGAAGTCCCATGGGTAACCGGTTAAACTGGAACAGCCCCCCTGGAGTCCGAAATGCTGTCTTAGGTTTCGACTCTTCGTCGAGCGGCAACTGCCAAAACCCCGATAACAAATCAAGAGTCGAAAAATATCGCGCACCAGACAATGCATCGAGGGACTCATCCATCCTGGGGAGCGGATACGCGTCAGCCACAGAGATCTTATTCAGGCGACGGAAATCAACGCAGAATCGCAGGGACCCGTCCTGCTTCTTAACCAGCACAATAGGCGCTCCCCACGGGCTAGAGGAGGGCGAAATAATATCGGCTTCTAGCATCTCGTTAACAGCCGACTGAACATGTTCCTTCTCCACGGGACTCAGTCGGAAGGGATTTAGCCTGACCGGCGCCGCATCGCCCGTTTCAATGTGATGGTGCAACAAATCCGTGCACCCAATGTCATACTTATGTTTACTGAATACATCAGAGAATTCAATGAGCAACTCGCGCAGCGCACCCAACTGCGCCGCCGACAAATCGTCCGAGGCGGCACATAACGAATGGACCCACTCAAGGTCTTCCCTTGGCTCAACGTTCCGCGCGGGGCTCGAGCCCACCTGCGCAACCAACCCATCATCCCCAGGGACCTGCGCCGCGTGAGCCAGCACGGTGCCCTGCGGAATGACAGCTGGTCGCGACCCCGCGTTCAAAACCATCACAAACGGATCCCTGTCAGCCCGCACCAAAGTGTGAGCCACCGATAAATCAAGACCCCCGACAGCCTTGTTAGAAGGACCCAAAAGCATACTCTGTCCCGAAGCCTCCCTCACCCATGGTTTCCGCAACCGGAGGGGAATCAACATCTGTGAACCCGGGGGCACTTGCACTGTCTGCGTCGCCACCGCTTGTATCGTAGCGCACGCCGTCCGAATGTCAGTAGGGCCCGTCAAAAATGAAATCCGGCGACCCGATGGCAGTTCAATGCATCGTTGATCGATAAGAATTTTAATGGGCATTTTAGCCAAAAAGTCAGTGCCCAAAAGACACGGAACTGCCAAAGAAGACGAAACGAAAACGGGCCCCGACAATTTGATATCTCCAATGCAAATGGACGCCCTAACCTGACCGATAATGCCCAACGATCCCCCATTAGCGGCGTAAAATGGCACATCCACTGGAAGCAGCGGACGACATTGGACTGGAAGAATATTATAAATGAGGTCCGATATAATAGTTGCCGATGCCCCCGTGTCCACTAACACCCTAATCTCAACCCCATCAATAGATCCCGTAACAACGGACGAACCCGCCGAAGCAGCCACAATTCTATGCCCCAATTCCGCCCATTCAATGTCTCCCTGGTCCCGGCCGAACCCCCCTCGCCGAACCGAATCCCCGAACCTTAACCGGCCCTCCTCCGCCGCAACGCGGCGTCCCATGTGTGCCGAATAAACAGGCCGAGCGTGTGAGGTGCCGCGACTTGCCGGGGATTGTAGAGATGACTTGGGCTCTCGGTCGTCGTCCAGCCGAGCTCCCATGGCGCGCTGCCGCGGAGCGCGGCACCCGGACGCCACGTGGCCCCGGAGGCCGCAGTTATAGCACGTGACGAGGGTCGGAGTAGATCTTGGTTGCTCCGACTTTCGGCCCGATCGCAGAGGCGACCGGGCCCCCGGCCTCCAGTCCCCTGGTCGTCCCGTGGCGAACGCCTCCTCTCGTGGGCTGACGACTTGGGGTTCGGCGACCACCAAACCCGGGGCTGCGACGACAGCAGCGTTGCAACCAACGCCTTGCTTCCGTTGTAGGGCCTCGTGCGCTTGAATACTCGTGGCGACTCTCAAAGAAGAAATATCAATCTCGTCAGCTGTGTTGATAGGGACCCCCAGGTCCTGCGCCAACTTGAGCAGCTGCTCCAAAACCATCGCGTCTTGGCCCTCCTCGTCCATCCGAGGGAACGCAGCATCAGCAAGAGCCAGCAACGCCGTGCGATAGGCCAGCGCGGTCTCCGTGGCCGCTTTCCGTCTTGCGTAGAACTGATGGCGGCATGTAGAGGGAGGCCCGTAGACCCTGGCCAACAAACCCAGCGCATCCTTCAGCGTGGAGCGGTCCGACTTCCGTGCAGCCCTGAAGGCCGCGAGCGCATCGTCGTCCAGCATGGCGGGCAATGCCCGCAGCGCCGTAGCATCGGACCACGCTGACATCTCTTGATGCGCCAAAAACCTTCGCTGAAATTGGCCCCAGTCTCCGCCTTCCGCCTTGAAGGCTGACAACGTGGGCAGGCGCTGCTGAAAAATGAAGTCATCCGCCTCGTGGTTCCTCTCCGCCTGTCCGTCGGTGTCTAAGATGGCGGCTCCAGCAGCAGACGTAAGATGGCGGACCCCCTCGCGCGCTGATGACGTCGATGCGCGCGCTTGGGAACCCACCACCACGTGGCGCTCGCCGTTCCCGCCAAAAGTAGGCCCAGGCGCAATGGCGGGAATCCCCCATTCGTTTTGGCGGGAATCTGCGGGGCGACCTTGTAAAATGTCCCCCACCGTCCCCGCTCCTCCCGACGAGCTGATCTCCGCCAAGATGGACGCGGCGGCGAGCAGCAGCTCCGCCAGTCGGGAGTGCGCCTCACGAAGCCCGGCGTCTGTCCCCGGTCGCTCGGCCGGCGCCGTCGACGGACCCTGCAGCGTGGGCAAGTCCTCTTCCTCACCCCCCGCCACCAGCGGCCCCGAGTCGTCCAGGTCTTCCTCGCGGTCAATCCCGTGGGTCCTACGGGTCTTCCTCGTCTCCATACTTGGAAGCCCGTTTCACTTCTGACGCCAGATGAAGTATTGGAAAATGACGGCAGGAAACTCCTTGACGGGAACACACTTCTTTTATTAAATCTTGACTTGTAACAATACAACGCGTGGCCTCTCTTCTTCACAATGCGCTTCTCTTGACTCTGGAGTCTGTGCTGCCGGCTCTCTGTGCCTCGTGTAGACTCCGCGCCTCGGCTACACTCCTCTCTCGCCTCGTGTAGACTCTGCGCCTCTGCTACACTCTCCACTCGCCTCGTGTAGACTTTGCATCTCTCTCTCTGGCTACACCGTATGCATACTCGGCTAGTGTAGACCTTTCTCTCTCGCTGGCTACACCGTATGCATACTCGGCTCGTGTAGACCGTTCTATCTCGCTGGCTACACACTATACATTACTCAGCTCGTGTAGACCGTTCTATCTCGCTGGCTACACACTATACATTACTCAGCTCGTGTAGACCGTTCTATCTCGCTGGCTACACACTATACATTACTCAGCTCGTGTAGACCGTTCTATCTCGCTGGCTACACACTATACCTTACTCTCCTCTACTCTCCATTACTCTCCTCTCCGGGCTCTATCTCTGCACCTTCGTCTTCATTCTTAGATGGTTCCACTTCCGCCCCTGCTCCTCTGTGCATCACCTTATATACCCCTTCTTCCCGGGAGACGGAGCGGATGCGGACCTCAACGTCGGCACCGCTCCTCAGTTACCCAATCCCCACGCGCTATCCCTACGATCCGGTTCCGCTCAGCGCGTGTTTCCACTCCCCGACCAATCACACCGCGCTGCTACCCGATCACTCCCTCTGGGCGCGTCACCGGCACACAGCCAATCAGCAGCACTACCCCCACCCGCGCACTGACGCCTGCTCCTCCCCGTCAGCGCGCGTCACCACACACACACCCGTACATACGCGCTGGCACACGACATATACACCCAGCGCGTATCACCACTACACATAGAATGTCCACATTTTATATACTTTGTAATCACAGGGTTAAAGAGTGGCCAGCAGATGGCAGTAAACAAAGCAAATTATTAACCGATTATTTGGTTCTTTCAGTAAAGTCACGTAGACAGAAAAAAATATTAAATAAAGTTAATATAAATTATAAAAAATGAAAATAATACTGTAGCCTGGTTCTTAATCGGAGTGAGTGTACTGGCAGCCTATAATGTAGACTGTAGCCTGGTTATTAAGTTTGGTGAGTGTACTGGCAGTCTATAATGGAGACTGCAGCCTGGTCCTTAACCTCGGTGTGTGTACTGGCAGTCTATAATATAGACTATAGCCTAAAAAAATTTACCCGTAAAAACAAAGTTTTTCACTATAAATCCTTTATATGCGTGGCGGCTAGAGTCCTCTCGTCCTCTGGCTTGAGATGGCTGCCACCTATGGGTCAGATGATTGCCTGCCACCATTAAGCAATTGGTAATTAAATATTTTTAAAAAATTCCTAAAAAGTGTAAAAATTTTGAAAAAAAATGTCACGAAAATAAATTGTCACGCACAACGAGTCTGTGTGCAAAATGTCAGCTCGATTGGATCACGGGAAGTGGGTTAAAAAACGACCGAAAGATTTGCACGGTCGTAAGCGCGCAAGCAAGCAAGCAAGTGAACTTAATATAAAGGATTTAAAAATATTTTTAAAAGCCATGACATGGCTTTTTTTGCGCACCTCGCAACACAAGTGGTCATCATCAGGAAAAGGGGGGTTAGTCTCTAATGGCAAGCTGTTTATAAAGGTTTGGAGATGGGCGTAGCCCAAGTGTGTCAGCAGCATGGGCGGGGCAGCTAATGCCAATGCAGGAGAAAACAACAACAACACCGGGAGTGGGTCTACACCAGGGGTCGGCAACCAAAATAACAAGAGGAGCCATTTCTTTCCAATTCGGTACAAAATTCAGTATTTCAAGAGCCGCAATGCATCTGAGTACATACTGTACATACGTACATATCGTCAAGAAGCAGCCCGTAAAGAGCCGCATGCGGCTCCGGAGCCGTAGGTTGCCGACCCCTGGTCTACACCAACCAAAGGGCTGCCAGACAATCACTGCACCCCACTCCACACACCACACTGCTGACGGTAGAGGTTGATTGACAAGAAAACACAAGTCATGACCCAAAGTGGTTGATGACATCTTTCTAATAATTTTTGAGTTTATAACCATCCTCTCGGTGTCTGTGTCTGTATATATGGATGGCTTCATGAACGAATCTTTGTTGATAACCAGTAGGCTTGCAAAGTACCATCGTCTTAGAGAAATCAATGTCGTGTGAGCCAGCCGCATTCAAATAATGATCAGCCACGGCAGAAGTATTGGTCCTACCGTGTTTCTAATCTGCCTTATGCTCACGAACACGGTCCGAGACATGTCGCTTAGTTTCCCCGATGTAACTGCTGCCGCAGATACAGCTTAGTTTGTAGACGACGAGGTATTGCATGTCAGGAATCTTGTCCTTCACAGATGGGATCAGATCACGAATTTTATGCACTGTGTTAAATCGGACCTGGATATTGTGTTTGTTCATTATTTTGGAAATCTTTTTGGTTACCCCTGCTATGTATGGCAAGGTGATGGTTTTGATTGGATCATCAGATGGCTCCTTCCTCGCGGTTGGGGTGATGGCTTTGCAGATTGTGTAGTCAGAATATCCATTCACCTTGAGAGCTTGGTGTACGTGTTTGAGTTCACTGGTTATGTGTTCATGGTCGGAGATACATTGAGTGCTATGGTGTAGCATTTTGATGAGGGAATTCTTCTGGGATGGATGGTGGTGGGAATCGGGTTTTAGGTAGGCGTCAGTATGGGTTACTTTCCTGTAGACAGAATGGCTCATTGAGCCATCTGGTCTCTTTTTATGAGCACATCCGTGAAGGGTAGCATGCCATCCTTTTCTACCTCCATGGTGAATTTGATGGCTGGGTGTATGGAATTGATGTGGTTGAGGAATTTGTTCAGAGCCGGTCGGCCATGTGGCCTGATGTCAAACGTCAGCGGTGTGGTGTATGGAGCAGGGTGCAGTGATTGCCTGGGGGCATTTTGATTGGTCTAGACCGACTGCCAGTGTCGTTGTTTCTCCTACATTAACATTAGCTGCCCCGCCCATGCTGCTGACACAGTTGGGCTACGCCCATCTCCAAACCTTTATAAACAGTTTGCCTTTAGCGGATAACCCCCCTTTTCCTGATGACGACCGCTTGCGATCGAAACGTCGTGGTTTTTTTTGTTTTTTATTTTTTATGAAAAAAAAATTCAAGCTACAGTCTACATTATAGACTGCCAGTACACACACCGAGGTTAAGAACCAGGCTACAGTCTACATTATAGACTGCTAGTACGCTCACCGAGGTTGTCTACATTACAGACTGCCAGTACACTCACCCAGCTTAATAACCAAGCTACAGTCTACATTATAGACTACCAGTACACTCACTCCAATCAAGAACCAGGCTACAATATTATTGTTATTTTTTATATTTTTATTTTTTATTAACTTTATTATTTTTTATTATTATTTTTACATCTACGTGACTTTATCGAAATAACCAAAGAATATGAATTCCTGCAGTGACGAAAGTTTTAAGTGAAAAAAGATTATTAACCTATTTGCATGGATTTCTCAGTATCATCCCATTTTACGCATGGACTTTTACCTAATCCGCTGGTCTTGCATCAACATTCTCAACAAATAAATTGACTAAACATCCAAAACAATATCCTCCTGAAAATATAATTTACATACAACGAGGCATTTTGGGATAAATGGTTATTTTCATAATATTATTGGACCGTATTATTATCAGGCCTGGTTGTGGTTATGTCAGAACACCCACCTCAGAATTCGGATTTATTCCGGCTCGTGTCACCGACATATCGGGCAACCCAAGTGCCCTCACTTGTCACAGTCTCGCGCCATCACTCGGAGCTCTTCCCACGTGGTACCTGTAGATGCGACACCCGTCTGCTTTGTTTGGTTCCGGCTCAAAGAAGTGGTCGACCTCATCCTCCTTTTACCATTTCCTGCGACCTCCCCTTCCCCAGATACAAGGTCTTCTCTCTGATACCGTGCGGTACAGGTGGCCCAGCCGAGTTTAAACAACGTTTTTTGACGACCGATTTAGTTAATTGCTGATATTGTCTGTTAATGAACCTCTTTGTTGGTTATCGTGTCCTTATACCATATACTACAATAATAATACTACTTTCGTTTTATTTAGCGTCATTCGTGCTAATAGCATCCCACAACGCTTTAGATTAATTAATATTCACTTGAAGCATGTATGATGGGCACCTTTCAACCTTTTTTTGCAGTGAAGTGGTAGAAATTGTCAATCTTTATTCAAGTTAATAGACATCCCAAAAAAGATAAGTAAATCGTGATATTCAATTGTACTAGGTCCACGCATGTAATTACACAACTCGAACACATTTCATGACAGTTTCTACTTCCATTCTTCATTGCCAGCACATCCAGATTGGTCTTTTCTTTAAGGGTTGTAATGGCTAAAAAGTTCAAAGTCACATCAAGTAATTACACACAAAAGTGCTCAAATTTCATGCTCGATTACTCTAACAAGAAATTAAAATTCATGATTTCATTTTAAAATGTTTTCCATAGGATATGCTTTTGCAATGCCAACCCTGAACTCTTTTTCAAGAGAAATTCGTTTGAGATGATGTAAAGTATTTTCATAAACACGTGGTGAAGCAAAACATGGGGAAGCGGTAAAATTACCTGCAGCCTTTTGTTTTGCCAGTAAATGTGCTGTCGTTGACTCATTTATACGTTGCATGAATTTATACGAATTTTTTTGTTGTAAATATAAATTTTAAGAACTCTAGGAGTTTGACTTCAAGTTAGCGAGTAGCGTTACAGTTGCAGGAAAGGCCTTTTATGAACGGGTGAAAAAAAAAGATTGTCCTGATTTATAAGCTTACTTTTGTCATTCTGAATCAAATGAGTATTTTTAATTTTAAACAAACAAACAATAGGTATCCAAAACAGGGATGCTGTGAATGTTGAGATATATATACATATTTGGCATTTTCAAGAAATGCCTCAAACTTTTTCGACTAATTTTAAGGAAAGTCCTACTAGGGACCTCCATTTTATACAGATTCACAACACTACAAGAAATACAATCCCAAATGTTTCCAAACCGTGAAATTTCTCGAAAACCTGAATGACATAGCGTACGCTTTATTGGGGAATAAAAGTGATTGACCACAATAGCATACGGTATTGCTGTGTTGGCTAGTGTGGTATTCATATCAATTATATTTTGGCACAAATATTATGATTGCTGAAAAAACTACCTTATGAAATATCTAATTATTTCTCTTTCAGATTTTCGCTTGCATGCACTCCTATATATTCAGAATCAGTATGCATCAATATATTTATCTATGAGATCTTTTAACCAGTACCAAAATTATGAAGTTATACAAAATGGTGTTACCCTTCTTGGCAATAAAACAGGCGTTAAGATGTTTAAACACCAAAAAGACACATATTTCAAGGCATCAAGTCTGCATTAACCATGTGTGGTTATTGCCAGAAAGCGTTAAGCCGATTATTTTTTATTTCATCATCTATTTTTCTGCATCAGTTTGTTCCGCTTTGAATATTGATTCCCGAGGATGCAGATCTCAGATGCGATATCTCATTTGTAAATATGAATTTGGTAAAACGCATATTTTCACGTGCGGTAACCTAGGATGGCATGCCAACAGAAATATATAATAAGAAAAGATTGCACATCTTAAAATAAAACATTCGTTCATAGAAATATTACAATGAAAATAGTCTCCTAACTAGAATAAAACATTGCTGAAACAAAGCATGAACATCATAAGAGAATCCTGCTTGCCGAGATTTGTTATACCGTATTTTTAGTGAGCGGTGACAGATAACATTATGATTATCCATTCACACAACTGTCCCTGCGAGTCTTGGCTTTTCTTTTTATTTTCACACACCAAAAAAAAATCAATGCCCCACCTCGTGTCTGCACGAAACTTAATGTTATCACTATCACGCGGATTTTTGCACCATGGTTGATAATCAGCGACTGCTGTTGGCTATGATTGTGAAACCCACAGTGCACGGACCACAATGCGCATAACAAAGCCACCGGGTGGACAATGTGCAAGTGACACATCCCGGTCCCCGCTGTCGGCTTTGGCACCCTCAGGAGTTGAATCTTAAACAAAAGCCAGAAGATAAAGTATTACACACTACGGGCTGTGAATGATTCGACTGCAAAATAAGTGATAGCGAGTATTTGCTCTTGAATGGGTGACTTCCGTGTTTTTTTATAACAGAGTCTAGAACATTACTTTGTATTTTCATTCAGAGCTTTTACTCCTTTATCCATATGCTAAAGGCATTGTCAGTTGGTCTTTGACAATTTACTGTCATTTCTACCGAAGCGATATATTTCAAATGTTTTTTAAAAATTCCGATCTGTAATTTGCCCGTCATTCCAAACATGAACGGGAGAATCGAGTTGGAATCAATTTTAAACGATGCGGTGGATGTAATTGTCCGTGGCAGGTGACAAAACACTCTCGGTGGGTAACAGTGTGTATCCGAGCCTCGAAAAACATGGACGTCCCCTGCTCACAGTCGACACACGGTACCGTGTCACAACCCCACAGCGTTATTTTCGCAATAGTTTTATTTTTGTACGTCTTATTTTTTGTTGAGATTTGAGAAACATACTTTCAGCAACAATTCAAGGGCATCCCCCCCAAACGACTGACGGGCGAGTGCACGACCGCGGTGATCCCTAGCGGCACTTCGAGGAAGCAGACAAAAAAAAGGCAGAAGAGTCTAAAAAAATAAGAAGGCGGAGAAGGAGAAAATGCAGAAAGAGAAAAAATGAATTGAAGAAAAAAAAAGGGTGGCAGGAAGATATCACGAAAAATAGTTCCCATTTGAATATCCCTTCAAGTTGCATCATTATTTCGGGCAAGGCAATAGTTGGGTGCAAATTTATTTGAATTCTAACATGGGTGTGATTTATTAATGATGCGACCATTTTTGCTAATTGGGTTTTGAATATAGAGTAGTTGATGAATTTATTTATATATCTATGCATTTATTTAATTAATTTGTGGGGGAGGTGACGGGGGAGGGGTAGAGTGGTGGAGCGGCGGTGCGGTGGTGAGGTCACAGCGCCATGAACCTGCTCAGCTCGGTTCCGTTCCGGGCCGTGGATGTACTCCGTGGAGTTTGAACTCTTCCTAGCCCTCTGCCTCGTCACCTTCCACCAACCCACACTGACCAACGTGGTGAAGTATGATCAAACAACCCCCCACGGCCGACGTGGCATAGAGAGGCCTTCAACCAGTAGTAGTGGTGGAACAAATGGCTGTACATTGTGTATTAAATATTGCGTGCATATATGTTGGAAAATAAAGACGCAGCATCACTCCACCTCAATGGACGCCCTCATGCATTTGAGAGGACGTCTGCCGAGGAGATGGAAGCGATGCAATCAATTTGTGTGTGGAACTGCGAGGTGGATTGCGCAATTTTTACTAATATACTTTCTCTATGTTACGTTCATTGTTGTGATTTGTTTACCTTTCCTATACTCTGCACTCCCGATCGTTTTCGTATTCTTTGTTGTTGTAACTTTCTGACCCACCCCTGCTGGACATCTGTGAAAAACAGCTTCATAGCTCCATTGGAACCTCATTTGCCAGTAAAAATATGATAATTGTTTTTTTGCTCTTCTATCTGGCAACAAAACTGACACATTTTTTACAAGGAGTCATGTTTTCATAGACCACAATACCTGCAGCCATAATGCAAACAAAAAACATAACTCTGATAATGTATGCACTGTCCTTGAAATTGATTGGTCCATACCCGAGACAGCTTTCCTTAGAGCCTAGTCTCACATGGTGTTGGACCAGATGACGCCAAAAGGCGTGCCTTTTGGTGTCAAACATGACTCCTTGTAAAAAAAAGGTGTCCGTTTTGTTGCCAGATAGAAGGGTAAAAAAACAATTATCAGCTTCATAGCTCATCGGATTTGTTCAGGTTAAATGAAGATTTTGATTCTGCGTGATCTTGCGAGGGGCGTTGGTGGCTCGGCGAGGCCTTCGTCCAGCAGTGGATGGACCCTGGCTGATGATTAAAACAGATGTCCTCACAGAAGTTTACGGAGAGTGTTTAAAAAATATATATGTATACGACATTTATTCAAAGAGAGCCACTCCTCAAGTCTGTCAACTTCATGATGCAGTGCGGTTATGAATTTTAAGTTTAACACGTAGGCTTTCGCGACCAATATTATTCATAATCAACGTTTTTGGGTTTAGATCGCGTTATTTATAAATGTGTCATAACCCTCCACCACCCGACACGGCCAATCAGTAAAAAAGTGTCACGTTGACAAAAGACAAATAGTTCACTGCTTTAGCCCACCGGTGTGTTGAAGCGTGAAACCACAACCTTTACACGCTTCAACACACCGGTGGGCTAAAGCTGTGAACTATTTGTCTTTTGTCAACGTGACACTTTTTTTTTTACTGATTGGCCGTGTCGGGTGGTGGAGGGTTACGACACATTTATAAATAACGCGATCTAAACCCAAATACGTTGATTATGAATTTTAGGTTGCAGGCACAAGGATGGAACATCACAATGGTTTTCGCAGTCCCACGTGCGGATTCTAACGTTGTCATTATAACCGATGTAAGAAAGTGACATTAACTCGGCGCATGTGCTATCTGCCAAACAATTTACAAAGCACTGGCAGGAGAGAAATTATGATAGTCAGCATTGTCAGCAAATGCAAAAGGGCCGTCGATAAATGACGTCACGCACCTCGGGGGGGGGGGGGGTCAGACATTTGTGACGATGTGTGACGAGGGGGGGGGTTGAGAAATGTTACGTCACATCAAAATGCGCAAGTTTAAATAAATATAGACAACACGTTCTACTTTATTAAATTACTTTTTTATAAATGTTTTCTCCTACATGATCAGAGTGCAGCGCCACATTAAATACGCACTACAATAACAATAGTTTAAAGCGAGTTGAAGCATGTTTATTTTCAAAATGGAAATATGGTTTTAGGGGGGGGGGCATAGCTTTGTGATGTCATATTTTAGGGGGGGTCTGACTTTTTGTGACCCCGTGTGACGAGGTGGGGGGGGGGGGTCAAAGGGTCAAAAATCGTCCAAAATTGCGTGACGTCATTTATGGACGGCCCCAAATGTGCATTTTTTCTTTTATAACTAACCAACGAATAAAGCACGATGCTTTTCCACCCTTTCATATTTGATGTAGGTTTTGGTGAAATATGTTTCTTATTGATGCTTTGGGAAAATCGATTACATTTTTTCGACGAAATTTCACGGCCACGTCACGTGCATTCACCCCCAACATGCTCAAATTCGTGTTCACATGGATACAAACATTTTCGTTGAGATACGTAACTGAAATGTTTTAGATAAGCCAACACAAATGCACAAGTCCTATTTCGCTCGCTGCTGTTCCACAGCATCTTATCTGCCCACAATTCATATGAAATGTGTGCATCCATTAAAGGTGGCATTGACACTCCCATGGTTTTTTACAATGACCGACTGCGAGTGTTCTGCCCCCGTGTCTTACTTTCCTCGGATTGGACAAGGATAATTTCAGTTTTTACAGCAAGGAGGTGTTTGGGTCCAAGCAAAACCAAGAATATAAGCAACTCATTAAATTTCGATTTAAAGCTTTCGTGACTGCAGGGATTCATATTCTTGGTTCTTTCGGTATAGTCACGTAGAAGGGAAATAGAAATAATTAAATAATAAAAATAACACATTTTTTTTATCATGTTTTATTTTTATTATTTTATTATTCTCTTCTACGTGACTTTACCGAAATAACCAATAACTAATTAAATGTCATGCCATTTATATGTGCCAGTTTATGTTAGGTCGAGACCATACCTATTAGTCTAACATCTAAAAAGACCATTACCATCATCATCATCTATGGTCAATCCACTGCTGGATGAAGGCCTCTCCAAACTGTCTCTAACTTTCACGATCATGCGATGCAAAAACCCACCTAGCACCTCCACAACGAGCTGATTTAATCGCTCCCTCTCCTCGTCCTCTCCGCGCGTTCCAGATGCATCCTGTTCCTTGGCTGTAGTTTGGTTCAACAACCTCCCCATGAACCGACGCACCTCAGAGACCTTGCATGAATAGAATTGTTATCGAGCGCAATGGGTGCACCTCAATATAAATGCATCCACTATTAGTACCTTTTGCTATTTGCCACTATAAAAAATAAATCGAAGCTTAGACACTAGTCCTCTAGGCCGTGGGTCTTCCATGAGGAGGTGTCAAGCGAGGGCAGGTAGGAGCAGGAGTTCTTCAAATGGATACGCTTATTCTTTTCCAGGGATCTAGAGATGCAACGGTGATTATCGCACCGTGCAATTAAAGCAACAGACCTGAGTTAGATTGCCAGCCATGACTAATATCAGTGGCGAGTGATCTCTCAACTTTCACTAACCCACACTGACCAGGATGGTGAAGTATGGCCAAACAATTCCCATGCCGACACTGCATGAAAAGTCCTTCATTTTACAATGGGTTGACACAGATCTGTACATTTGTATTACTATTATTATATCTATTTGAAGCATATTGTAAAAAATAATGTACATAGTCTACTTAAATGAAACTGCCTGGTTATGCCTGGTAAAAACAAATTTATTTATATATTTTTGGTGATTTGCTTCCCTTTCCCATACTTTGACCTGTTTTTGTATCGTTTGTTGTTGTAACGTTCTGATCTCCGTGCCCCTTATTGGACATCTGTGCAATAGAGCTTCATAGCTAATCGTATTTCTCCTGCAGTATACATACATACTTTGATATCAATACATGAGCATTATTTTCACGAGAAACTGAAGTAATCTCACAAGTAAATACACTGAATAAAATAAACCCGCTCTCTCCGTGATAATAAAGAAATAAAAACCACGTCCCCTATGTATTAACGAGAGGGAAAGAGACAGACTGCCAAACACATTTTCTGCACAGTGCTGTTATTTTACTTTGGGTTTTTTTTTTGTTACATTACCTGGGGGTAATGCATATTTTCAGGGACAAAATTTGCCCCAAGCAATGAGAAAAGGGAAAAAAACCCAACAGTCTTACCGCCATCCTATTCCCAATGCATGCACCTGCCCAGCACAGATAAACGCGTGACAACTACGGCCAACCCTACCTACCAAGCCCAGGGTGGCCCAACGCCACAACAACAGCTGTGTGACTGTTTAAAGCTACAGGCTTGTCAATGAACCTGCAAAAAGGAGCCCCTTGCAAGTTTGTGCATTTCTTTTCTCCCTGATGTTCGTCCTTTTTATACGTGGGGTGGATTATTACCATCGCGGGATCGTGAGAGATGGTGACACGGCTTGGGGGGGGGGCCTTCATCCAGCCGTGCGACTGACCAATCATTGCTAATGATAACTATAAGCTGTTGCAGAATACATATGCAGACATTTGTAAAAAAAAAAATACACTGCGATCTGGGGCAGTACACACAGTCAATCATATTCTTAGGTTTTTTTCGGTAAAGTCACGTGACTTTACCGAAAAAACCTAAGAATATGAATCCTTGCAGTCACGAAAGCTTCAAATCTAGAACACAGTTAATCGTCAATACTCTCTAAAAACATTGCATTCAGGCCGAAATCACTTCCTTGCACTCAAATACACCCGGTGTTCTGGCATCTTGATATGTACTGCATGGAAGGCGCAGCAATATGAACAATAAATGATGATGAACCTCATGCTGGAACTGAGTTAACTCCAAAAATAAGGGCACAGAAATGACCTCTCGAAACGTTGCCTATTGTCCCCCCCACCCCCACCCTTAAGCGCCACAGCGTTGTTGGCGCATGTGTCGAGTTGCGTGTTTTGTTGCTTGTGCTCGAGCGCACACTCCCGATGGCCAGGAAGGTCGTCAACGATCAGCCGTGCGAAAAAAGCTGGACGGACGGACGGACGGTCTGCAACGTCTGAAACAAGGGACCATCCGACGCAGGATGCTCCTGTTTGTTGTGGAGTGACTCATGCAGCCAGCTATGGCTGCAGGGTTTTGATAGTACATGTTGTTTATGCCATTTATTGTGAAAATTCCGTCACAGCTCCTATGATCACTGTTTCATTGCTTTCATGGCTTTATTTTGCTGATTTCGAAAAGTGTATTGGTTTAGTCATGTTTAGCCATGTTGGTTTGTTGTAGTACAGAGTTAGACTAATGGCCTTAATCTAAGTTGTCTTGTGGTTGTTGTTGTTTGTTTGACTTGCATCCCACTGGGATTTGTGCACACAGCGTTGGGGTACGGTGTTTTTTCTGCAATATTTTGCTGTCTTTTCTTGGATCTTCTGTTTGCACTCAGTCACATATTCACTTTAAGATGTTTTTTGTTCATGTTTTTGTTTGTTGCGGTTGCACCCGATTCAAGAGCCGAATGGCTCACAGGGCTATACCTAATAAGTTAACTTGAACTTGAGGAGTGGCCCCGGCTCCAAGCCCGCGTCGAGGACGATGGGCTCGGTTTAATAGTCGCCTTCAAACAACACACGGCAGGGTCCCGGGGCTATTTACTTTCACAAAGTGGAAACATTCAAGAGTCGCCCGATTGTGATTGAGGTGAGATTTGGAAATCTGTTAATCACGTGAACCGGACCGCTTTATACAGGATGTGCGGACGCTGTACATCAGGCAACTCCTGATGCTGTCGAATAGATTGCCAAACGAAACATACTTCGTGACAAACCTTACTAATTGGCTGTGTCGGGTGGTGGCGGGTTTAACGACACAATGAATTTACCGAAATAACCCAAATAACCCAAAAACCTGCGTTATCGAAGCATACTGTTGCCTTTCAAATGCAATTCGAAAGAAGAAGAAAATAAGGTGTGTGATTGTGTCACCACTGCCAACGCAAACATACAAAATCATCATGCTAATCCCTCACATTAACATAGCCACTTCCGTGCCCTCGTTTAGGGGGCCGCTCTTCTTCCTTACAGTTACATGCTAATTTCTCACATTAACATCACTAGCCCCGGCCACTTCTTTATGACCCTTGAGCTACACCCATTTCAAACCTTTTAAAACAGCCTGCCTCAGCAGCAGACCATGCTTTCCCATCTGATGACGGACGCTTGTGTTGCGCCCGAAACGTCTGAATTCTATTTTATTTTGTACCTACGTGAATTTACCGAAAGAACAAAAGAGTACACAAAAACATAGTTTTTTTTACTCAAAACTAAGAGCTGCACCTGAGTTTGATTTTCGAATATTGCTCAGGCGGATGCTGGATTTCGTCACCTGACTAATGTGGTGACATTGCACCTTGCGAGAGATGATTTTTCCAATTGAGACTATCTGCTCAGTATGGTGCTTGGCAGCATAGCACTTGCGACAATTAAAATTGGATTAAAAAAAAAAGTACATTGTAAAATGAGTCAACATTCTATTTTTGTAAAGAAAAAAAAAGAAAGAAATAATTATTAAAGCAAAAAGAGCTATGAACATAATCTTTTGATTTTAATGAGTTCAGTGTTTAATGTACTCCTGTATTCATCAAAATTGTTGTATGCTCAAATTTTTCCGTGAAAACACGTGTAGAAACGACTAACGCAAATTACCTTATAATGCTGACAACACACTATTAAAATGAGGTTCGGAGAATTAAGGCTGAGCTTTAAAAAACATGAAAAGTTTTATTTTGCGCCGATCTGACGAGAGGTCGAGCTTGTACCATTCAGATAAAATTCCATGCCCTGTTTTTCCCCAGAGCAGCATACGGTCATGCATAGTACAAGATTGAGCAGGAAGACGTAAATTCTGTCCAACGTGTGTGCTTTTCTTTGTCACGGTGTACAAAAAAATGTGCCGCCAATTTATAACATTTCATAACAATGAACGCTCTTTCTTATTACGTTCACTGACCGTTGCATTTTTTTCTGCTTCCCATTTTCTAACAGTATGAATGCAGGCCAAACGGTGTCTAACGCGACTGTAGATATTCTCTATGTAACTACAACTGCCGTGATGATGTCACGGCCACAGAGACGTCAACTCACGCAACCTCAAAATGGATTGAGGGCAGGGGCATTAACAGCTTCATTTGACTGAGAGATCCTTGATTTTATATAAAACATTCCTTTTTGAGACGAAGCATTTTATTTTATAGACATTACCCCCCACAAAAAGTATATGTTGCACAAGTATGCAACGCTTCCGTTGTAAAAGATTATTTATGGGGGGATACACTTATCTACAGTCCTAAAAATGTACATTCACCATCATCAACCATGATCTAATCCACAGCTGGATGAAGGCATCCCCAAAACCATCGCCATCTCTCACGGCGCCGCGATGCAAAAATCCATCCTGCACATAATCTTATCTCGAGGCTCCCATCTCCTCAGTTGATGTCCCTTTCAGGCAAATACCCACCTTTGGCTGCCGCTTCATTGTTAGTCTCGACCACCAGCCATCATTCCCCCCAGCGATGAGTCCTGCACCAATCCCACTTACCCTTCTTAACAGTCAATTAGATGTTGCTTCATTTGTGTTGTGTTCTCGAGCTCATCTGTCGCTCTTCCTTTCTCTCAGCTATCTGGGTGCTATGGAACCAGCAGTCTTGAGTTTGATTACCGGCTACGGCCAGCAACGATAGTGGTGATTGATATCTGAACCAGTCCCGGGCCCCTCATTCAACACCAACCTGCACTGAACAGTATGGTGGTGTATGGTCAAACAAGCCCCTCGAACAAACATGACACAAAGAGGTATTCATGCAGCAGCGGGTTAACAAAGGCCCCAAACGTATTGTTGTTACTTACAAAGAAAGGCAAACAAATTACTACTGCTGGGTATGTATTCACGGTTCTGCTGCACAGCTCTTCGTGATGTGATTTTTGGGTTGCACCACACGTTCATCATGATGTCTGACGTTCTCACTCCACATGCCGGGAAACTTCTACCAGGAAATTATATATCCGGTTGTTCGACATTGTGCCAAAGAACACGCTGTACAATTTGAAAACACTCGGGAGAGCTAGGAAATTAGTCGAATGGGTTGTCTCCTCGTGAGCCATCTTATGTCGAGCTAAACATGACGAGCATGTGCTTTGAGTCACGTGAGTGACAAGGCACATGTCGTGACACTGATGAGATCAGCATCAAAGCCACCGTGCAACTTCATCGTTGTGCCCTCAGAAGCACAACTTACGGGGAAGTGTTCATGGTTGTCAATTTGATCTTCATAACTACATATGTATGGATAACTTCTTTCGCACTATACATAGCCAACCGTCTCTAATCAGAAGTCGAGGTGCGGGGGGAAGGACAACAAACTAAGCACAAAAAGCAGTTAAAAAGAAATGCGCTTTTCAATCTAGATGATTTATAAGTGCATCGCTCCAGTGGCTTCCTAATATCGGAAGGAAGAGTGTTCCAGACGGCCGCAGAAGCGCGATGCAAATTACATTAATTTCATACAACGAATCCTATTTTTGCTCAAATTAATACTCTAACAATAGTTTTGTCATTTTCCTGTCTGTGCCATTCTTAAAGCACAACGGCTATCATGAAGAGGCTACCTTACACAGACGAGGACAGATTGCTGGTAAGGAGGTGGGGAGTAATGTTTTCATGTAGTTTTAACAAGTTTAATAATTTGTAAGTTAAAAACATTTCGTTACTTTGAACCGTGACGCCGGCACACGTGGCCAACTCTACCATGAGGCAGTGCCCATTTTCATATGCCACAAAGTATTAATCAGGGCGACCGCCAGATTGGAACTACGAACCTCTATGACAAGCAGGAAATACTGCTCAGCCATGTCGCCGTACAGTGTCATGAATAAATAATTTCCGCGTTTTATCTTTTGTTTTTATACAATATGTACAGGAATTCATGTGGCTTAAGCAAGTGCAATGTTTCAATCAAAGCAAGTATTCACAAGAGGGGATGTATATAAGAATAGTAATCATTATAATGATTCTACTATAATGATTATATACACTTACTTGACCTTTATAACCAAGTGAGACCCCAATCGATCACAAGTCTCTTTTGTAAGATATGCGGTGTATGCGGCGCGACTCCATTATTTCCACCTCCAGCATGTCTTGTTAAATTGTAAGCTAATTGGACAATAATAAAACCTGTAAACCGGATCAAATGAGCCAGGAAATGTTTTATTAGAGACATTTGCATGTAAAACAAGTACAGTGTCAGACAGTGGATGATTAAAGCTTGCGTTGTGTTTTATGGATTTACCGGTATATTTGGTTGGCAGAAAACAACAAAAATAAAGCTTGAACCTTACCACCTCCCCCCGAGTTATACATTTTCATGAGAAAATAAACACATGCTATTTAAAACATATTTTATTTTACCAGGTAAGGCCCCACTGAGCTATGTAGCTCTCTGTCAGACGCGACCTGGCCACAAATGATAGCTCAACGAAGTGACGTATCACATGGACATTTACAGCATCCAAATACTGTAAAAGCACGTTGATTCTAAATGTGGAGGGGAACACCGGAGGAAAAAAATCCACGCGACCACGGGGAAGAACATACGAACTCCAAATATACAGCAGGGGTCAGGGGTCGGGATCGAACCCACGTCCTCCCGCAGACGAGGTCGTTAACATCTCGCCACCCCAGCGCCCTCCCACGTAGCAAGTTCAAGTTCATTTATTAGGTATAGCCCTGTGAGCCATTCGGCTCTTGAATCGCGTGCAACCGCAACAAACAAAAAACATGAACAAAAAACATCTTAAAGTGAATATGTGACTAAGTGCAAACAGAAAATCCAAGAAAAGACAGCAAAATATTGCTGAAAAAACACCGTACACCAACGCTGTGTGCAAAAATCCCAGTGGGATGCAAGTCAAACAACAACAACAAGGCACCAGATGAACCGTTCTCGTGATCACATTTCCCACGTAACATTCTACAAACAAAATGGTTGTCAAAAAGGGTGTCCGTGCCTCACGGGCATAATTGCAGTTGTGTAAATACTGAGGGCGCTGCGACAGTTAGGGCGCTGGACTTACAATCCAGAGGTCACCGTTTCGATTCTTTCTCCATAAAACAATTGGCACGTTTCTTACCCCCCCCACCCCCTCCTCCAGCCTCTGTCCACCGAGAAGTCAAAATGGATAGACCACAATTATGTGATCGGCATGTTGTATGTGGTGGTATAAAGTGTGGGTTTTCCCACCTCCTCCAAGACGTCTGGTCAGTGTGAAAGAGTTAAATAAATGCTCTCTTCTAGGCCCTTCCATCAGCAGTGGTGTGAGCAAGCAATTGCAGGCTCCACACCTTTGCACCTAATTATATATTCAAAACAAAACTAGCCTATGTTCACTTCAAGATGAACTGCCATCGCATGCGCAAGTGTGTTCTGTTCTTGTGGTTAAGCCAGTGGTTCTTAACCTTGACTGCAGCATTGCACTCCTTTGGTTCTCGATCATGAAACACGTTATGTTGATAAATGCATTGGTTTGATGAAACAAAGTGTTGTACTTAAATGGCCGTGCTTAATTTGTCTTCCGATTATTTACCCTCTCAACAAATGTGGAATGTCTCGCACTCCCAGAAAGGGCATCTCGCACCCCAGGTTAAGAATCAATGCTTTAAGAAATAAAGTTCGTGATGGATTTGTAATTGGCAAAAATACAAATTCTAACACTTATATGTACCAAGGGCGAAATTTCAATCGTTAAATCCACTCAAGTTCACATAATCATGCAATTCATAAATAAACAATGCTATTAATTTTTCGATATAAAGCTTTCGTGATTGCACGGATTCATCTGCTTGGTTCCTTCGGTAAAGTCACGTGACTTTACCGAAAGAACCAAGAAAATGCTATTAATATTGCACGGTGATGTCACCTTGTGGGGCACTCTCCAACGGCGACGTCACCATCAGTGGCTTCGTCACAAGGGCGGCAAAGAGGTGGCATCACCACATGAAAGAAACAGCGCACGCGCTTTGAACCCAGCAAGCAAGCAAGCGAGTACCCATTGGCGAACATTTTTTTTTTTACGGGCAATCAGACCACAGGCACATCCACTGAAACTTTTGCCCTGTTTTCTGCTCATAATCACGTGCACAATTCTCAGCAACAGACGTACATTCCGCTGGGAGAAACTGCCACGATACGACTTACACACGCACTGCCTTAATTCCCACCCCCCACACACCCCTTCATTTGGCGACCCCCGAATGCATTCAATTAAGCAGCGACGTACATTACGTATGCACTGCTCTGGAGGCAGTAATCATGTTGCACTGTACACATCAAAGACCACCTGCTGGGATTTAGAAAACCAATGGGGCTCGGCTGTGCCACAATTTTATGCTCGTGTGAGCAAGAGATTACGATATTTTTTTTTTGCCCCGGAAGCTTATTAATCCCGTAAATTTCCATGCCTGGGGATGCACACCGCTGGTGAGCAAATTAATGACTCGTTGGACATCCTGGGTGAAGCCTTGCATCGTCGCAGACGTACATTATGTTGGATTGAACCTGACAGCAAGCGCGAGAAGCGGGGTGCCCGAGCACAGATTTAGTCAGCGCTTGCTGCTGCTGGCTCTTTTTTTTTTAACACTGTTTCCTCCTCCTCCTATCTTCCCCCCCCCCCTGCTGCCAGAGCTTCAACAATCTACTCTGGCGTCATCTTCACAGGGAACGGCAGTCTGTACTTCCATTTTATAATGGACAAAAAACGTGGCCACACAGACTCTCACCCTCTACCCCCCTCCCCCAGCTGCCTCCCGATTGGTGTGCCCAGCAGCATTCGAGGTACCACCACCACCACCAGTGCTCTAACACTGTCCATCAGCTTCACTCAGTCCTAAAAGAGCATCGCCTTCCCTCTTCTTCCCCCGTTGCCGTCTTTAAGTGAGACGGATGGGAGAACAGTGCATGAAGAATTGTACACGTGTACACTCAAAATGATAATCCTGCCACAGTCAAATCGGCAACACTGTACAGTATATAAAGCACGTCGTTTTGCGCCCACCTAATTGCCTGCCCTGCGAACTATCTGCAATAAATGTGTTAAAATACACAAACGGCGACATAGCACGCAATGCATATTCACAAATCTGAACTGCGTCGTCAATTACTGCACGTGCGCCCGCTAGATTTGACGGAGGAAATCTATCTGTTAGCTCCTGTGGGTAGAAGTGGATTCATGAAGAATTACCAAAGAACACAAATACTACGGTAAACGCAGAGCTCTTAAATGTGCAGAGCGAGCGACTGTGCTCGAGCACACAGAGAGAGGGGAGAGAGAGCGAGCGAGTGGTGTGTGTGTGATGAGCCATTATTGACAGCGAGGGCCAAGGATGCTGACCCAGTCGGTGCATGGAATCATCAGCCAGCCAGTCACGCGGAAAGAAAGGAGACAACTTGGGTGGAAGAGACAGGGCGAAGATAGACAGGAGGGCTGGAGGGATGAATGCTTTCGGAGGTGGACAACAACAACAACAAAAACAACAAATAGACCCACACATTCACTGGAGGCAGCACAGATGGAGCAAAATCCAGCGAAATGCAAAACGGTCGAGAGGAAAGCTGCTAAGTCCGCTTTCAGCGCAGACAGTCATCAACGATGCTTAAAATAGACGGAACAAAAGAAGCTTTAATTCTCTGCTTTACCCCCCCCCGGCCGCCGCCGTTTGCCGTGGTGACTACAGCCGCGCTTTGCAAATGGGGCCTCACAATTTACGGCGTAGTTTCTTTCAAAGCCAGTGCAGACTCTGCCCACGTGCAGTCAAATTTCTGAGCTTTCAAAAGGAACTAAGCTGAGAAATAATTTAAAGGTATTGCTAATAGAGGGCAGTTTTCACCGTTTTGTAATTCGAGTGATGATTGAACTATTGCCACCTATTCCGAACTTTGTCCGGTTTTTTTCATTGCTAAAAAGGGGGCTTGCAAATGTTGATACTGGCATTGCGATTTTAAACAGGTTTGGTTAGTATTAAAAACTTAGGTGACAATTATGCTACTTATCGTATAAGTATGGCCACAAAATTATTATTATTATGTAATTATTCATTCTTTGAAAATGTATTTCACGCAGATACTGTCTGTGTTACCAGAAAAAATGAAAATAATTATCTAAAAGCCTGTGAAAAACATTTTAATTTTATAATTTCACACGCAGGAGAAAATTGATTTCGGATGAGAATATTTAAAATTACCTCACGTACAGTCACTGAAGAATCAGCACATAATTCCATTATGTACAGTAAACGCTAAATTATACATGTAACTGGTAATTACGCTGAAAGTTCACACACGTAAGTATACTCACGCGTACACACCAGGCCTATGTTTAATCCTGAACAACAACATAAAGTCATCCTAATTAATGACATAATAAATAACATTGTTTGTGTTTGCAGCCAAAAATGCTGTAGCGCCATTACCCAACCCCACCATTCCGCTTGATGGATTATCTATTATGATGATGTTTGGTCAGCTCGCTGCAGCCACTAATGAGTTACATTTGTTTCTCTTTCAAAAAAAGTCCCCACAGCTACCGCTGAGCTTCCACAAGCAATGGTTGCACGAGGCCCTTCCACCGTGGCATATGTTTGAGTATTACACAAAAAGCCATGTAAAGTGTGTCATTATTCAAAAGTGGTGCGAATTTGGTCAAAAGTCAACTGACAAACTGTATGAGCTGGGGTAATTTTTGTTGTATCTAACATTGGAATGATTGCAGTTTCTGTCTTTTTTCGTGACTATAATTAGGCTACTTGCCATTTGTGCCACCATCTAATAATGTTATATGCTGGGTATGTTTATGAAATATTATAGTACGTTATGTTATGTACAACTGGTTTTTTCCCCAGAATAAGAACTCAACAATGCGTGAGCATAATTGGCAGAGCTGCTTGATAGTGCCACCTAGCGTTAAGTCGATATCATTTTACTCTCATGTTTATTCACGACTGATGTTAATATGAATGGAAACATGTATTAAAGGTTCCATGAAATTGCTACGTGTGCTACGGTCAGTGAAGATCCCAAAGAAAACCGTCACGAGCGCCAAGTAAAATGTCCTTGCTTTGTTCCAGCACCTGCCATATGTTGTACGCGAAACGAATATGCCTTTCTCGAGTGTGGTGATCAGGGCTGGAAAAAATAAAGACAATTGTGAGGCAAATTATGGAAAGTAATAGTGATTCTCATTATTACTATCATCAACAGCCATGGTCAATCCACTTCTGGGTGAAGGCCCTCCCCAAGCCGCCGTCATGTCCCATGATCCTACGATGCGACAATCCATATTAACCGATTTCATTGTTCCACAGTTAAGGCGTGTTCTCTGCTTTTCGCAGGAAACAAATTGAGCCGAGATGAAAATAGATGCATCGACTGTATTTTGTTCATTGCTGATGATTCATCGTCAACCGTGTTGAATCCACTGTTGGATACAGACCTCCCTATGCAGACAGGCACCATCCCACAGGAACCCATGAAGGCACCATTCATCGAACTCCTGCACGGCAGCCGATCTCATTGCTCCATATCCGTGGTAATCCGTCTCTCAGATCGCGTTCCCTGCTTCAGATGCTCTTCCGTCACCAGTCTCATCTATCGGTTAATGCTTCTTTGGCATCATTTTCAGTTTATGTTCCTTTTCTCTGTTAGCGTGTTGTGATTCTGATCCATGTGGCGCGGTGAGTGATGGGCATTGATTAAACCATTTTATTCTTCCGCACATCGGTGTGTTGCTTTACATTCTAAACGGCGGTTTTAAACACACTACAACCTACTCTTATTCACCTCTTCATTTCATCATGTTGATGTTGATCCACTTTCTCTGATTGGTCTCTGTATACATATGTCCTTTCCAGTTGAGTCCCTCAAACAATAACTTCCTTTTGTTGGGTGAACTTATAGCACCTGACTTGTTTCGTACATATTTATCTTAAGCCCAACTTTACGGCACCCACGCTTTGTTACGTTTTAAAATAATCTTCCATGAAATGCCCATAGTTTTTTTGAACAATGTCATCAGCGAAATTGTGATGGCTAACAATCCTGTCTCCGTTTATATTATACCGTACATCTTTCTCAAATCCAAGTTTTTTTTGGAAACCATCTTTTAAAGTTGTTGTGAATAGCAATGGTAGCTCTCTGTATTACTTCTCTTTCGATTTGTTGAGATGTTCCATCTCAACAAATGGTTTAGATAATTTCTACATTTTTTATTGAGGCCACTGATGACGATTAAACCAATTAAACATATGCCCAACACTGTACCTGGTTTAACAGTGAGAAGAAAGTGTGATGGACACAGCACTGGCACCAACTCTTTTTTATTACACTTCCAGTCCGCTAATGCTTGCACTCGCAAGCATTTCCCTGCCGTGTATTTGGTAAGAAAATATACAAATTGTAGCACTATAGCCAAAATAACAGGTCTCACTTCGGGGAGTTTTGCCAGTGTTTAATTTGGCAACTACATTTCCTTTTTACTGCAGCTCAAATTATATCCTTCTTGCAAGAAGAGTATGAAACTTTGTGGGATTGTTATGAATAAAAAAACGGTCAGAACCAGAGATGTTATAAAGTGTGACAATGCAATGCATTGTCGAGATCCAGGGTGGCAATTAGATTCGAGAATTGATTTTTATTTTTACATTGCAGTGAGTCGTAGCACTTTCAAGCAAATGTACGCTCTGCCCACGTGACTGCAGTGGTCACGTGAACAGCATGCACGAATATATAAATACGTTTTTCGGTGTATGTATAGAATGGCAAACCATTGGTATACAATAGAAACCAGAGCACATCATGGGAATACAAAATATCTCACAATACTGGACGAGGGGAGAACATCGCGTAATTACATTGTCTTCAGTGGTGTATTGTTATATTACAACTGACAAAAATTGGGTCGTTTAATGTCCCCGAGAAAGCTTATGGATTTTCCAGGATGGTTACCTCAAAATAGAGGATGATCCTGGGAAGCCAGAATAGGTGACAACCCTAAGCAGGTAGTGTACGCTTAGGAACTGATATGAATCAATGAATCGATGGAATCGTTACACCCCTATTACACGGAGATGGCACGGTCCAACACATTTTCAGGGCAATCAAAAGTGCAGTGTACATCACGCATGAAGGAAATACAACGGCCGATATCAGGGATGGCCGGCCACAGCGAATTAAAGGTTGCTTGATCGTTCTCTGCAATGCACTTCAACAACATTAACACCAGTTCGTTATTGACTTCTCAGCTGGAATGTGTACGATTAAAAAACCCCGGTGCTCTTCTAATGCATTTCAATCCAATTATACGGTACGTATAATGGAGACTTGTTTTCAAATACACCCGGCCAAAAGGATCATCAGCAGCAGGAGCAGCGTCAACAGCAGCATCGTAGCCAATTACAGTTGACTGGAGATACTGATAAACATTACAACAAAAAGCAACGACTTTGGAGGAGGTAATGATGAAATAATTAGGTGTACTGAAACATAATTATTTACACTAATGTAATCACATTTTTTTTAAACTATCATCGGTGCAGTGTGTAATAAAGTAATGTTGTTTCGTCGTGAAACAAAAATGGTTTAAGCAATGGCTACTTGAAAGCCTCCGTAAAAGGTAAACACCCAGCGCGTTTATTCACTAGTGCTTGTCAGGCATAACATCTGAGTTGTCTTTTTATAGAAATAGGCTATTAACACATTAAAAGAAGAAAAAAAGTTCACAAACTAGATTATCATATTATCTCTATTATACCCAAAGGGCTCCATCAGACGCAAACATTTAACTTCCACGCTTCACGCTTCACTAATCAGACAGAACAAATATTTTACTTTAGGAATTCACATGTCAATGAAAAGATCATCATCATCACCATCAACCATGTTAATCAACTGCTGGATGAAGGCCTTCCCACAAAGCTTCCACTACCACCTCTCAGAAATCCTACGGTGTAGTAATGCACTCAGCACCTGCACACGAACTGCTCCATCTCCTTGGTGGATGCTCTTTAGGATGTGTTCCATTCCACGAGTATATGAGTAACCATCAATCATCAATTATTTCAGAAAATATTCTGAAAGGCTTCCGATATTCATGATTAAACAAACAAACAAACAACCAGGCAGTTAAAAAGGGCAGATATATTCTGTACTTCATAGAGTAACTAATGGTATATTATTATCCCTATTCAATGTCCTAGATCTGTGGTAGGAATTACTTATATTTCGATTTAAAGCTTTCGTGACTGCAGGGATTCATCTTCTTGGTTCTTTCGGTGTAGTCACGTAGAAGGGAAATAATAAAATAATAAAAAATACAACATAAAAAATAATATAATAAAATAATATACTAATTTTATTATGCTTTATTTGTATTATTTTATTATTTCCCTTCTACGTGACTTTACCGAAATAACCAAGAAGAATTACTTATATGTCAAGGAAGAGTTCTTCACGGGACTGCCACGGGTGACTTCCCACCATGTCGCATTCACCCATTAGTACCGTGTGACACCAATGTGTAAATGTGATCCCCTCGTAAAGATTACTGACCAGTATGGTGAAGTATGTTTAAATCTGCTCACACGACCAACCTGCTTGGCTTGATTAAGGGCAGTAAATTAAATAAATCATGAGCTGAGTCAACGTCGAACTCATGCTCTTGCCATTGTGAGCTCACGGTTCAACTGAGCTATCTGCGCCGTACATTTAGTACAATGAATAGCCTGTTTTACATCAGTGAGTTATTTGGCAGAGCATGGGTGTTATAGCTGTTCCAGATAAAAGAGCTCAAGCAAAAGAAAATTATGAAAACAGAAATGCTCCTGAAGTAATTAGGCATTGTCTCCATGAATGTATGGGTTGCTCCATCGGCAATGCTCCCATCTCAACAAAACACAAATCTGTTAATGAGCACCATTTATCAACAAAGCACCAATTAACCACGGGGAGAAAACATAATCTACACACTCATTTCCTTCTTCCTTCAGAGTTGCGTTATTTTAGTTAAACACGCGAAACAAACCTCTTTTTGTCTTAAGCGCATCACTTTTTTGGAGACTACTAAAAGCACGCGTCCTAAATATCTTATTTCTGCATGTGTGTTTATATGTATGTCTCAAAAAGGATCCAAAACGCTAACAGGCACTCTTAAAAGTCACGATTATCAAATGTAGGACATTTCTTACTCAATTTAAAGCTTTCGTGACTGCAGGGATTCATATTCTTGGTTCTTTCGGTAAAGTGACGTAGAAGGGAAATAATAAAATAATAAAAATAAAACATTCTAAAATTATCACGACGTTTCGGCCACAACGCAAGCAGCCGTCATCAGGTAAAGAAACAGAGCTGTTGGAAAGACAGCAACAAAGAAACGTCGTGAGAGTTTTATTTTATTATGTTTCTTTTTTATTTCCCTTCTACGTGACTTTACCGAAAGAACCTTCTTACACAATCGCAGCTTCGACTAGCTCCCCCTCTGTTTTTTCGGTGGATGCGTCAAAACCATGCATCTTCAGCAATGTCCCACATAATACGGTAATGCACTTGTGGTTGTAAAGTACACCTGTTTAAAATGTCACGACTAACCACGCTGTGCCGAAAATTGCAGTTTAATAGGAAACTCCACCCAATTTGCGGCACTTGACACGCTGGAAAAGTTCCGTTAGCCCGAGATGCGGAGACAGAGGTGTTCCGTGTGATGTCACTCCACTGTAATTTCGTATAAGAGGGCTTATGATTACAGTGATGATGTCGTTTTGTATTCCATACCCCAGGGAGGACTTACCACACCCGTGTTATTACTGCTTGTGTGCAACCTGCGCTGGCTTGCCTGCAGACGGGTGAAGTGGCATGGGTGGGATTTTGGTCAATTACCGTAAATACTGGACACGGTAGAATCACCGGTAGTCCTGTTAACTGCACATCTCGATCTCGCAGGGTGGTCGGTGCGAAAATTCCACATGGGGTCATTTGGAGGTGAAATCGTGCCTTAAACCACAATATCCCAGTGAAAGACGTGCCGTGCTCCACCTCCAACGGCAGGCAAATTGACTGCACTGTGCACCTGTCACACTTCAATGTAATTTCTTTCAGTGGTATCGATTATATTGAGTTCACTCCAGCTTCTCCGATTGCACCAATTGTCCAACCTTGCACAGCAAACGACGCTGGCGCTGTGAACTGCATTACCGGCACCCCTTGTCAGAGAGCAAATCCGGTATGCGGCTCTTCTAATGCCCACTGCATCTAACCACATTTTTTCGTTACCGAACACGTAAATAACCACGAATATAAATTGTATAGTCTTGCAAGTGTTTCAACTCACGGAATTGTCTCGTTTAATTTTAACTTTCCTTGTATGATTTTCCGGAGATGGGCAAGTGGCTCACATTTCACTTTGTTTTCAACGCAAAAATCCCACTCGGACGGCATCAGCGACAGCGCCCCCGAGCAAACGCAAAGCGAGTGGACAGCGTGAACTTCACGGCGACTTTTTAAAAAAAAAGTTTGGTAAAATTTAAGTTCCCGGCCACATGGGCTGGCGTTGGCGAGCTCGCGCAAGCACTCGCTGGCAGCGCGAAAAGGGCACGTGCTCACGTGCTCCCTGGCAGGTGCCTTTCCCAAGGGTTGTCCCAACACACTCTCTCCGCAAGCTAAAGATAGCGGGGGGTGCTCACTTTGGAAGTCATTTATCACGCCGTAATAGGAGTGCCATTTACGGACCCCGTACATTTACCTGCAGGCGTCCCGGTGCTCCGCATTAACCCCTTTGTCGCACACCACTCGGAGGAGGCCGCCAGAGCGAGCACCAATTTTGGACAACACGCGCAGCCTGGGAGTGCGTCGCTGATAATGAGCTGCTACAGCTGAATTTCTGGAATCCATATAACAACAACAACAGCAGCAAGGGCCACCCCACCCGGTTCAAATTAACCTGTTCGTTCTTTCGTGGGCTGGCGGCAACGAAAACGGTTGTTATGCAAACCGCGGCGCAGATGGCCAGACGTAATAATGCAGGCTCGTTATTTTCATGTTCCCACTGAGAATAATGACTTGCCTCGCCAAACGTAAGGGTTACACAAACTAAACAAGATTGCAACAGCCACTGAAACATCTCCCCTGTTTCTGACATTTCCACAATGTCAATACCTACGTTAACAATACACATTTCTCCTCTAAACGGACAAATGGGGTGCAAATGTTAATGAACGTGCAATTCCAGCTACAGATGGATTTAGAATAGGCAGAATTGGATACTCAACCTAAAATCCCCTACAATTGAAGTTCAATTTCCACAGGAACCTCTTGTTTCTTGACACTTTCACCTCAGATCATCGATATTTTGTCACTGGTGACCAGGTTTGTGGGCCAGCCATCCGCCCCAAGGCATTATGCAAACTTTACTACACGGAGCGCTCATGTGAAATCCAAATGATGACAGTTATTTTGAACATTCAAATCCCCCTTCTATTTTTATACCGTGGTGAGTGCAACTCTTGGGCACATTCTTGCAGCCTGCGGACAAATTATTCGGCCAATTTGTGCAAGAATCCTCCCTTGAAGTTTATTGTGACCTTGAGAGGGAGCAAAATAGTGAAAGGAGAAAGAAGGAGAGGAAATACCTGTGGAGGGGTGGACGTCGGGTGATGGAAGGGGTCTGGGAGGGAGGGAGGGAGAGAGAGCGGTGGTTGTGAGGTTTATTGGGAGAACTTAAGGGAGAGTTTGTCAGACATTGATGGGAGCTATATTTAGAGCGATGCAGTGATTTTGGCAAAAAACAAAACTTTAAAACTAATGGCGCGACATCGAATCATTGTGTAGGCATTCCCAAAATGAGGGCGCACAATGTCAATGTGATTTTCTTTGCTTTGCTCTATTTTTTGTGTTTTTTGTTCAGGGGGCAGCATTTCATTTTTATTTATACCCAAACTTCAGGGAAGTTTCCATCGCGTGACGATTAGCACACGGACTTTGCAATCCAGGGGTCTTTGCTTCAATCTCCCGGCACTGTAGTTCAAACAATTGTGTAAATTCTTAAATCCCCCCCCACAACCACCATATGTGGCTCTCTGCAGCGCTCTTCCTTCTCATATTAGGAATACACTGGAGCCATGCACTTTTAAATCATCTAGATTGAAAACCCATTTCTGTAGAACTGCTTTTTGGATTGTTGTCCTTCCCCTGCACCTACGATTAGCACGGTTGGCTACGTACAGTGTGAAATAAGTTCAACACACACACATCCCCAGCAGTATAAACGGGTATGCCACAACATTCGTCAATCGGTAGGTCAGGTGTGGTGGGAGAAAACGTTGGCGAGTCACACCTTTTCAAGCATGTCTAGCCAGCGTGGAAGAGTAGGCCAAATATCCTCCAGAGGGGGTGCTCTTTAGAGTTCCCTCTAGCGGAGGCCTTTCCGCCAGCAGTGGCGTGAGCGAGCAATTTCAGGGCTGCACCTTTACCATGTTTTACCTTAAACCTGCAAAGTGAAAAGTCAGAGTGCCTCCGTGCCCAAACAAGTACTCATCTTCCCTGGTCGCACGAGCCAGAGCATGACGCGTGTATACAATAAATAAACGCGGTGGGGGGGGGGGACGCAGTCGTCAGCGCACTTCGCTTATGAATCCAACGACCTGCGTTTAATTCCGGCCATGGACAGATCCAGAGGCGGGGGGGGGGTTATGTGAACCAGTCCAGCACACCCCACCCCCTCCCGCCCCTTCACCGACACACACTAACCAGGATGGTCAAACATCTCCCATGACCGACATGGCAGAGGGAGGCCATCCATTAGTGGATTGACAAAGAGCTATACATTATACTGGTAGGAACGAAGTGGACCAGACCACCAATAGATTAATGCGTCCGTCCGTCCGTCCGTCCGTGTATCAACATCGCCCCCTACTGCAAACACTTGGCATGACCCTGTCCGACAAGATGGCCGCCCGCTCCCCCTGCGATCTGTGAATTAAACAAGATGGCCGTCGCTTCCGGCGCCTCACGGCGAAACTTTTTGATCGACTGACTATGGGCGAACTCATTTATTCTGGTGGGTGAACAGTGGCGGGGAGGGGTGGAGGAGGAATTGATGATAAAAACAAACTTGCACCATCGTTACAGCTGCCGCGACGAGAGATGTGGGAGGAGAAGCGGCGACCGCTGCCTTGCAGGTGAGAGGTGCGTGTGTGTGCGCGTGTGTGCGCGTGTGTGCGCGTGTGTATGTGTGTGCGTGTGTGTGTGCGTGTGTATGCGCGTGTGTGTGCGTGTGTGTTTGCGTGCGTGTGTGTGCGTGTGTATGCGCGTGTGTGTGCGTGTCTGTGTGTGCGTGTGTGCGTGCGTGTGTGTATATGTGTGACTGTGTGCGTGTGTGTGCGTGCGTGTATGCGTGTCCGGCCCACTCGAGCGGCGTGATGAATGGGCGCTATTGGGCTTCGAATCGTTATTCACGGCGAACTGGAAGCGTAGCAACACAACTTCATTACGTGTGCGTGTGCGTGCATGTGTGTGTACGTGTGTGTGTGTGTGCGTGCGGTGTGTGTGCGTGTGTGTGTGTGTGCGTGTGTACGTGTATGTGCGTGTGTGCGCGTATGTGCGTGTGTGTGTACGCGTGTGTGTGCGGTCGATATCCCTGTACTGGTATTAGTATTATTCCTACCAGCCCACCCCGCAGGGTCCTGTTATATATTTCTAAATGAGCGTTATACATTTCTGATGAAAGTTATTTTGTATTACAGTAGATACCGGATATAAGCACACCCCTAGGAACAAGGCTAGCTGTGCTCATATCCACAGTCACATGCTTATATTAGTCACATGCTTGTGTAGTGAGTTCAACTGAGTCGCAGACGCACTTCTTGGAGGCAACACATTTATTATAACCAACACACGGGGTACTACCCCTTAACAAGATAACAACCTATGGTGGTGGACCACCAGGCTAACTACACTAATTACACAGTAACTAACTACAATGGACCGGACCCCAGCCTGGGTCCAGGTCCACGTGTTGGAGACTCTGTAGGACGCAGAACGTAGATTTCTTCAGGATGACAACAGCAGCCGGTCCCTCTCGGGGACCCGGCTTATATCCTCTGTGGCGTGGCTGGCTCCGCCCTTCGCCACGCCCACCTTCTAGAATCCTCGAGCAGGATCTCGGCCCTGGCACGTGACCACCCCTAGCCCCCACCTGGGGCCCCTGTGTAGACTTTACCGGTCACGTGTCCTCGAGGGTCAACCAGAGTGCCATGGCCTATAGCAACCCCATTCCCGTGGCCGGCACCCTGACACCCCATCCTGTAGGGGTTGGCACTGCACGCAGAGTGTGGTACCATCCAGCACTGTCAGTCAGCGCTCACCGAGCCCCTCTAGGGCCGGTACTGCACCCACATGTGTGGTGCACGCGATGTCAATACATCTGTATCAGAAGTTGCCCTCTGCCTTCCCCATTGGCAGTGTAATGTGAGGATGTTTGTTTATATGAAAACTGTGCGTGTATATAAGAAGGGATGCCATGGCGGTAAGATATTAACTACCTTGCCTGGTATACAAGAGGTCGTCGGTTCGATCCGGACCTTTACTCCTGTCTATTTGAATTGTGCTTGTTCTCATTGTGGTTGCGTGGATTTTAGTCCGGATGCTCCGGGTGTTCCATCCACATTTCGAATCAACGTGCGTTTAGAGTATTTGGCCGTTATAAATTTTCACGTGATGAGCCACTTCGTGGAGGTATCATTTGTTATCAGGTCGCTACTAAAAAGAGCTGTGTAGATCAGTGGGCCTTGCCTGGTAACAAACAAAAAAATTGTTTCGTTAAAATACTATAGGGAGTGCTTATATCTAGCTGATACTTATCGGGGGTTTTATTCTTGCTTGAAATTAGTCTCGTTCGTATAATCCAGTGTTAGTCGTATTTTGTGTTATTTGGAACGCGGTCAAAAGACACACTCGCTATCATCTGAATGGGACATTCAGCTTCATGCTCTGCGTGTTTCTGCAGCACACACTTCCAAGGGTAAGCAGCACATTGTGTTCTATCATAATGACCAAATTAATCTGTAGCCACAAAAAAAAGAAATATTTCCTGACAGAAAAAAAAGTAAAAGCGACGTCCAGCATTGAGACGCTACTTGCTCATCGCCTGCTTACAGCCCTGAGCCTGTTTGGAAACTCCATGTTTCTATCGTGTGATTGTGAGTCCATCTATACGGCAATCACTGTTGACTTCCCAAAAAATTGGTTCGTGCTTTATTGACCCCGGAAGGATGATGGGCTGAGTCAACAACCCAACCGGGATTTAAATTCGCAACCTCCGATTGTGAGCTGCTCGTTATACTCCTGAGGAACCAGAATGTGGCTGTTTTGAAACGTCTACTGGCTACTTAGAAATATATTTTTCAATAAAGCAAATACTACTCATAACAATACCACTCACTCCTGACCTTGGATACACAGAAACAGGCAGATGTAGAGCGTGGAAAGGTTGTAACAGCAACAGTTAAATAATTTAATATTATATTTGGCCATTAAAGTGTCACATTTGACAGCACTCGACAACTGTTTGGAATAGTTTTGTTGTTAGACCTTGGCTGTTTTCTTTGCATGCATATATCACGCGCATTATTCCCCCCTGGTTAATCACTTCTGGGTGTTGAGTTTATTTGGAGGGGGTGATACAGAGATGCCTGCAATTTTCAAAGGCGTTAGCCACGAGGAAATTGGGAAGCCTCTATCTTCCCGCCACAGTGAGGATGGATTGCTTGGGGATTGCTCCCACACGGAGTACCGTTCGTTACTGTGCAAACAGTAACAACCTAACCTCGGCGCAACAATTCCCAGAGCAGTTATAAGAGGGGGTTTTCTGGGGCTTCTCTGAGACCCCGTGTCAGTGAGTGGTTGCTCCTTTTTGAGGGATAACTGGCGGAGTCTTTTCAGCGAGTGACTCATTGCAAACCGCTTTTAACTGAAATGGAAAGAGTAATGGGCAGGATTTCAGAGAGTAGCAGTGTGCTGTGAGCGGGCTGTTCTTTTTTTTAATGGCGAAATTCTAAGCTTTGGTTTTCTGGCAGTTTGACATTTCCGTCCCTTTGGACTATGCTAATTCACAAAACATATTTTAAAACTGAAATACCCCTCACAGAAGGAAAGAACAAAAAAATAATTCGTTCAGTTAAACAACACTAGGGCACACTTGGCTGGAACTATTGAAATGAAATGGGATGGGGGTGGGGGGGGAAGAGAAATACAGAAAAAAAAACCTGCGAAAAGAATCACGACACATGGAAAAAATATATAGCTGGGATAGAGTCGGTAATAAAAACAGAGGGAAGCAGCAGCAGCCGCAGGAGAGAGAGAGCGAGAGAGAGGAAGGACAGCAAGTTCACGAGCGATTTATTTTTTTCGTTGCGAGACAGTAGTAGTAGTAGTCGTCGTCGTCGTGGTAAGTTTGTGTTCTGGTGAAGAACTTTGTGAAAGTCAAAGTGGCCGTGCGCGCGTGCGCGCTGCGCTTTGCTCCGGGGCTGGGCGATGGCCTCACGGCCTCGGCTCCGCCAAGGGAACCCGGAAAGCTCTGCCTGAGAATCCCGACGGAGCGCCCGGCGAATGCCGTGCTCATTTATCTTGCTGCCGATGGGTCCTTAATGAGGAAACACGGCTGTATATCCAGCTCCATCATCACCGCGACTAAGTGGGCGCCCGAATCAATCACGGCACTGCGCTGCCCCCCCCCAACCCACACCACAACCACCACCGCAAAGCAACCAACCACCCTTACCTCTCCGTGCCCTCTCCGCGGGAGTTTGAAAGGGTGCGTTGTGGGCGACGAGAAAAAGGATGGACTTTTGTAGGTGTGTGTCTACGTTTGTGTGCGTGTCCACGTTCGTGTGTTGTAACAGCAGCGGGGAGCGGTGGTGTAGTGGTTAGCGTGCTGCGCTGCGAACCTGGCAGCACCAGTGACGATTTTCTGGACCGGTCCTTGGCCTCCAACCCGAGGTTGACTCAGCCTCAATTGAGTACCTGGTGCGGTGTACAAAAACAAACATCGCCACTGGGGAGACAAAGGCGGCCGGGCGTGGTGATGGCACACCAGCCACCTCGTGTGCCGTGGCTGCTCGCTAACAGCACTTGCCCCTATAGTCTGTTAAGGCTATACGGGTGATATTTGTCTGTGTGTCTCTGTGTGCCCGTGTGTATGATGGGTATGCCTTAATAACAGACAGATATCTTGAGGCGCTTCTTCATTAGTAGATGGGTGACACGTAAGCTAATGCAGCGAACTTTTTTGTTTTGCGCTCTGACGTGCTGCCGAAATTAATTGAAGATCAGAATATTTTTTGACAATTTGAAGAAATGCGCATTCATTATATTGCAATTCTAAAGTATGTTTTGTAATTTGGTGAGATCGAAATGTAAAAATACATATCGACAATGTTTCTAAATGTGAAATGGTTAATACATGTCTCTGTTTTCACATTTACGCTTTCATCCTCTCTGAAGAGTGTTTCAGAAAATGTCATCTATTGTTATTGTGAATAACCTTGGTGTGAGCATCACCTTCCCTGGCTCCTACTTCTAACTTGCATTTCCTTACATTCTACAGGAAGTCTCCGTATAGCGGTTTGGTATTTCCATCGCCGGAGACTCCAACCAAATCCCTCCCAATCCACCCCAAGTGCTTTTCACCTGAACAACCATGCAGCAGATGCCTCCCTCGATGTGTCCTTCTGTCGGGAGCCGAGTGCAATATGACACGACTTCATGGTATCTAGGCGTTATCAAAGATAGAAGCATGACCTTCAAGCCCCACGTAAAACATATCTACGAAAAGACCAAATCAAGAATCGGCTTGCTGCAGAACATTACAAAAACTTACAGGAACATCTTGGCGAACCTCGGACGATCTTCTGCAAACTGCCACCAAATCTGCTCAGTGTACTGCACTCCAGCCTGGTCTGTGAGCTTGTACACAAAACTGCTAGATGCACAATTGAATAACGTGACGCACAGCATACCCTCACCACTGAAACTGACGCCAGTCTCTCCTCGCTCCCTATTCTGGTGAACATTCTACTACGAAATATCGACAGAGATACGCAAACTGCAAGGGAGTTTACACGTTTTCTTGCCAACGACAACTTACCCATCAACCAATACCTCAACAATGTACCTCACCGCTCACTTAAATCCCGATCCCCCTTCCGGAATTGCGCTGTGACCATCCTATAATCTCGCCCAAATCTGGAAGAACGCTGGCAAACAGGGATGGAACAGCGTGGATGTCCAGAATAAACACCGACAAATTCGAGACCCAAAGATCGGACCTCCTGGCTTTGACATTCGTCGAAGACACTGGCGTGACCATCAACCGCATTAAAACATCAACAGGCCAATGCGCACATCTCCTTCATGAGTGGAAAATTAAAGACAAGCCCCTGTGCGATTGTGGGCAGACAACCTAAAGTATAAACAATATATTAAACTACTGTAGTCTGCGTTCCTTCAACAGATAAGCAAAACGACACAAGTCCTCTCCTGAAGCCCTCTTGTGGCTATCAGACCTCATCATTGGCTTACAGCTCCTGAAAATATAGCCATTTCCAATGATATAATATTGATAAACGGAATTGATGTTCATGTAGACATTGCTTGCTGAGAGCTTGGAGAAATGAAGAACACATTCCCTAAATATGAAGAATAAAAATGCAAAAAATAATCTCAGATTTGCCGATGACAATCATTATAAAAACCAATGCACTACAGAAAAAAGATTTTAAAACGTTCTAAAATAGGCTGCAAGAGTTCAATATGAGCAATTAAAAATTGGTATCCAACAATTTCGATGAACACCAAACAATTGTTGGAGAGACTATCCTGAAAAACGCAACAGAGACGGCGTGTTAAAACCGATGTATACGCTCCCGCTTATTAAAATTTTTGTGAATTTAGTAAATAGATTCTTAAAATGTATTTATAATATAATTATTTTCATGCTGAATGTCTGCTGCCTCGTCCTGTAGGGCGCTTTGAGATCCTTGATGAAAGGCGCTATATAATTGGAATTATTATTACATCAAGCGCAATTATTGAAGGTGCGCTGGGTTTGGAGTGATGAAATAAACAGGTGTGCAAGAATTGGATGGGGCACTTTAGGAAAGTTGAATGAGTCCATGAACTGCGACATACTGGTGTGCACGATGCGTAGTTCCTGAATCAGTGCATATTTCCTGGAATCGGAAACGTGGACAATGGCGTAAATTAACGGAACAAAGATGAATTGCGTACGAAGAAGCGTCGAGTGATTCTTGCTGGGAATTGCACCGAGTGAAAGAGAAGGCACGCGAACAAATGTAAATCAAGAGACGTATTGACCGCGAAGTGAGCCGGCGCACGACTCGTCACGGTGAGAAGGTGCGATGGCCGATATGGGTTATGGAATAGCAGCCAACAGAGGGAACGCACCCAAGAGGACGTTCACGACGTAGATGGAGTGATGAGATTAGCTTCTTGCGCGCGAGTGAGATGGATTACGGAACGTATTGCGAGACCAGGGGAGATGGTGATGGAACGGGGAAGGCTTCACAGCAATGGATTGATCATTGATGGTGATGATGATGAATGTTTACAAACGTTAAAAAATAACTATCCTTGGCTATAACACTAATATAGAATATGAACAGTTGATCTCAGCTCACAACCAGATTCTGACATTTTCAGGCATTTAGAGAGTATTCGTTGGTTCTTTCGGTAAAGTCACGTAGGTAGAAAAAATGATAGAGCACGACGTTTCGATCGCCACACAAGCAATAGTCTTCTCTCTCGCCTGAAGACGATTGATCTATTATTTTTTCTACCTACGTGACTTCACCGAAAGAACCAAAGAGTATGGATTCCTGCGGTCACGAAAGCGTCCAATCAAGATTTAGAGAGTCAATTTCTCAACCGGAATACAACTCTGGACAGCATCTCACACGAACTAACATTGCGTTGTACAACTCAGGGGTGCGTTGGATTAATTTATTTTCTCATAAAACAGACACATCAAGAAGTCCTTGTGTGTGTTTTTTATATCACCTGCGTATTTACAACAGCTAACGTCCCACGTGCCCACCGCCACGTGCCCACCACGTTGCACAGCTGCTGCAAACCCCCCCCCACCCCGAAAAGCGAATACAAAGATCACCACCACAACAACAACAACACGAACCGGGACGGCGGCGGCGGGGGGGCATTTGTTGAGGTCGATTAAACGAACACAAATCAAATTGTGCGCCAACGCACACCACCACGACGCGCGTTTGGAGAGTCGCTCGCTACGCCTCCTTACCGTGACGTTTCGGCTGCCGTCGACAGTGATGGATGGCGCTGTCTCCTGCCCCCCCTCCCCCCCTCGGCGAGACGTGACGCCACACTGTTGCGGACGGCTGCTCCTCCGAGGATGCTAAAACGCAAGCGCTCTGTCAACTTTGCCACGTCCCCGCCGCAGACGAGGCGTCGCGGCTTGCTTGGATTTGCCCCCGGCGTGCAACAAATGCATTACGCGCCTCGATCTTCGCACAGATCGCGTGCCAAGAGCACGTGTTAGACCCGTCATTGGACGTTCGATCGGGCGCGTACGTTTATCGACAACGGAGGTGACAATCGGAATGAGATGAAAGCGAGGTGTGCCACCAATTAAAAACGTGTTGTTTCGCCAAAATTATTTCGGAGATTACGTCATTTAAACCAAACAAACAAGGTCTATGCTGGTCAACCCCCACACCTTGCCCAGCAGTGTGGCACAGCGACCCGCGTGCGTGCGTGTGTGTGTAGAGTCGTCGCCGCGTACGTAATTGCCACCGCGAAGAGGTACAAAATGAATTATCGCCATCTGGCCACACTCCCCAGCCTCTCGCTCTGTGCCAGGCACCCTGCGAGTGCATTTGCTTAATGAATTGCCTCTTCGTCAGCCAGATAGTCAGCAGGGGGGGGGGGGCGGCAAAATTATATAAAATAAACTTAATTGTAACTCTGTGGATGACACTTTCTGTTTCAGGTAAAACAACAAACAACAACAACAGAAGAAAAAAGAAAACTTTTCTCTCCCCACCCCCCAAAAAAACTTTTGACTTTAACTCAGGTGCGTCGTCATTAATCACTACGATTTAGTGGTGGTGACGCGATTGCAAACTTTCTCTTTGGCGACGTGGAAAAAAAAAACCCTACGGTGGCCTGCCAGGATGAGTTATGGAACGCTGGAGCCACCTACACACCCTAATTGGGATTGCGGGGGGGGGGGGTGTTGGGGACGGTGGTCAGAGAACCCCTTGGGATGCCACTGAGGACGAAATAACCTTTCTGTGTGATGCAAAGTGGATGCCGTTTGACAGAATATGTCTGCGCTTTGCCACGAGAAGAAAAAAAAATAAGGAAATCTAAAAGAGGAGCTGGCAAGCCACGCTCACCGGCCTGGTGAAGTTTCGTACCAAACAGCCCGATGGACGACAGGGCATGGGGAGGCCTTCATCCAGCAGTGAGTGGATTAGTGAAGGGATAATGAGAAATACAAAGGTTTATAGTTACACTTATCATTGTGGTATCTAGGTGGAGTGGTGGTGCAGGGGTTAGCGCACTGTGGTATGAGCCCTGCAACCTAAGCCTGATTCCTAGCCTAACCACGGCTAATATCAGTGATCATTGATATCTGAGCCGTTCCTGGGCAACTGCTCCGTATTCACCAACCTGCACTCGCCAAAGTGGTGAAGTATGATCTTGGTTTGAAGCTTTCGTGACTGCAGGAATCCATACTCTTTGGTTCTTTCGATAAAGGTAGAAAACATTTTTTATTTTGTTTTATTTTTCTACCTACGTGACTTTACCGAAATAACCAAAGAGTATGGTGAAGTATGGTCAAACAACTCGCATAAGGGTAAAAAAAAACACCCATGGTGTGGGCAGGCCTTCGCCAAACAGTGAATGGATGAAGGGCTGTAAATATTATTTATTGGTGTTATTCATTGTGGTTGCATTAAGCATGAATTATTTATTAATGGTATCTGTCAGTCTAAATGATCAATTTCCACTTGTCAAATGATGTTTTTTTTTATATCTGCTGCTTTATTTACCACGTATTGTGCTGCACAGTTGGTTCCCGATATTGACATCAATATCAAAGTTATAAAAAGGACAGCATCAGCAGTCTCTCACAGTCAATGCAAATGTACCAAAAGTTATACGTATATATATCTCCACAACATTCCTACGGCAAAATCACCACGAATGTGCCCGCTATTGTTAGATCTCGGAAGCTAAGCGGTATTTGAGCCTGGATAGTGCGTGGCCCAACATGCACGCCAAGTTGCCAATGCACGGTTAGCTACGTACGGTGCGAAAGAGGTGCAACATACATAAATACAAAGGTGGCTGCGGTGGTAAATGTTGGGCAGCCAGGGGACAGTGCAGCACCATCCATTGTTGTCACTGTGATTCTGTGCTTCCACGTCTGTGGTGCCCACGTTCCGCAACACATCATCATCGTGAAGTATGCTCCAATATTTCCCACGATCCACTCCGCCCCCATCCAGAAATTTTATGTTTTTAACGACTGCACTCCAATGTCGATTAAATGAATTGAGTCACACAAAGATGGAGAAAAAAACCACTCCAAAATAGATAAATTCACAAACACAATCGGAACAGCAATATATTTTTTAAGCACCTAAAAATGCCTTCCAATTGAGCTTTGAATAAAACAGCAATGTGAACCGAGGAGGGAAAGTTCAGTTCGCACTTTATTTGTCACTTTGGGAGTTTGAAGGAAGGCTCACTAATGTCTTGTTTTCATAGTCTCCTGGGCACGGTGGGTTAAGGCTGCTGCATAATTAATCAACCGAGCCGTGTTCAAGACCATCCATTCCCCCCTACCACACACACCCCCACCGATCTTCTTTGTCACCTCACAGGTAGGGGAACAAACAAGGCAACGGAAAGTCATTTGTAACTGTCAGGCGCACAGGCAGGGGGCTCCGAAAGGATATGTTTATGCTGGGAGCCTTTGAAACCACCAATCAGCCTTCAGGACACCTCCACGATGTTTTTTTCAGGTCAAGCCGAACAGAACCTGGACCTGGGGGGGGGGGGGCTGGTGGAGCAAAGGGTGTTGTATGCCTCCAAAAATGTTCCTTGCCGAATTAAATTATTTTTAAAAAGTACATTTGTATTTTTGTAATTGCCCTTTGTCAATCCACTGCTGGATGTCGGCTTCCCCATGCCGTTGCAGTCATGGGGGTGGTCAATGCAAGTTGGTGAAGCGGGGAGAGGTGGACACAGAACCGGTTCTGACGCAAGTGGCCACTGACGTTCGCCCTAGCGAGAAACATAACTCAGGTCGCCAGGTTCATAGCAGAGATCGCAACCGGGTACCCGATACCCGTACCCTACCCGATACCCGGCTACCCGTACCCGGCCAAGTACGGGTACCCGTTTGCGACCCTGGTGCGGCCGGGTACGGGTACGGGTAAGGAATCAAAACCAGTTTGCGACCTCTGGTTCATAGTGAAGTTCGCTAACCACTACATCCAACTGCTCTAACCGTTATTAAATTACAATGCTTATTTTTAAACGTATATACATGTAAACTTACGAATATGACGTTATTGCCACAGAAATACAGAATATTTACCACTGGGCTAAGGGTCACAAAGAGAAAACCGCAGAAAACGACACCACCCCATGGGACCCAAACGTTAAGGTTGGACCCACATCTTAAACAGAGAGTCCTTGCCTATACCATCCGACAGTTCACCAGCATTTATTAACGCAATCCTGACTCTCCTGATGAGATGCTGTATGTTGAAACCAGTTCAGAGGTTGCTTGTTTTGAACCATTACTGCTGAAATTATGCACTCCCTGGAGGCCATGTGGTTGACGGGAAGGGTACACAAATACTTACATTTTTATGCGGAGGGACACGTGATCATCATCATGATCCATTGGAAAATATCCCGTAGGTGTCCACTATACATTTTTTCATTTGTTTCCACTTTCCTCTGTCTTGTACCAATATGCTCAAGTCGTGCCATATCTTTCTGGCACCAACCTCTTATGTCGTTTGTTAATTTTGTGACCACCCCATTGGTTAATTCTACTTAGAATATGTACAATTGTTATAGAAAAAGAGCACTGGTCCTGTAACAATGTATGCTTCAAGACACTGACTGTGTCAAAACGAGTGTAACGCCTCTTCATGCAGCAGCTCATGTGACGCGTGTTCTGTGCGATGTTGTGCGAATGACGAATTGGCATGTTCTGTTTACGTGACAACCCTTACTAGTTGACTGTGTCGGGTGGTGGCGGGTTTTAACGACACATTCATATGTTTACGTGATTTAACCCAAAAAAAACTATATTACGAGTAAAGTCACGTAGGTAAAAAAAATGAAATTAAAATTAATAAAAAATAAAATAATAAAAATCACGACGTTTCGGAGGCAACACAAGTCTCCGTCATCAGGTGAGGCGCACTTGATACAGCAAATCTGGCTGTGACGGTCCCACCTGATGACGGAGACTTGTGTTGCCTCCGAAACGTCGTGCTTTTTATTATTTTATTTTTATTAATTTTAATTTTAAAAAATTTTTACCTACGTGACTTTACCGAAAAAACTAAGAGTATGAATCCTTGCAGTCACGAAAGCTTCAAATCTAGAATCTATTTCGAGTGACGATTCTGTAGAGTTGCAGATAAAAAAAATCCTCCCACAGTTGTTACTGGACACTGGCAGACAAATACCCCAGGATAAAATGGTAGTGTGTATGAATGTGTTGCTGTGTATGCTTTGCCAAAAAAAACTAAACGCTTGAAAGTCATCAACATTCTTTAGCTTCAAGGTGAAAAGGAAAGTTACGCGAATACCTCTACGGCTAAGAAACAGAGCTCCGCTGTCTGCCAAGTGTGCAGTGGCTCCCTCTGCTGATCATTCATTTCATTTACGAATGATGGGACCTCGTGATAAAAAATAAAAATAAATCCTTTGCCAATCCACTGGTGGATGAAGGCGTCCCCACACCGTGTCAGTCGTCGAGGTTGTTTGACCATACTTCACCACAGCTGGGCAGTGCGGCTTGGTTTGGGGGCAGGAGGACAGG
This sequence comes from Lampetra planeri, assembly GCF_965212315.1. Taxonomy (NCBI): domain Eukaryota; kingdom Metazoa; phylum Chordata; class Hyperoartia; order Petromyzontiformes; family Petromyzontidae; genus Lampetra; species Lampetra planeri. The sequence continues at coordinate 22,836,101 of NC_136109.1, read as the reverse complement.
AACTAATTCAGGAGAGCCGGTTCGTAGCGTTGCGCGTGATTCACCGCGCCATCAACATTTAAAAAAATACTCTTATACAGATTCCTAATATACAAGAATGTAAACAAGTGGAACCCAATGTTTCGTTTGCAACATTGTTTTATTTTCAGCCTTGAAAGAAAATGAAAACCAACACACTTTTTTTGTTAGGTATAAATGGTAAAGTAAAAATTATATTGTCACGAAACATCCTCACCCATGTATGTCCTAATGTGCCCCCCTCAACACCTACATTAACAGTTTCTAATGCGCAGAAAATTGTCATGATTCTACAATGGATTTTCAGATAAAACCCTGTAACTAAATTAACATTCTAAAAGTAGTCTGTGTAAATGCATTGAAGATCTTGACTTAAAGCTTTCGTGCCTGCAGGAATTCATATTCTTTGGATCTTTCGGTAAAGTCACGTAGATAGATCATCAGGATGACGACCGCTTGTGTTGCGATCGAAACGTCGTAGTTTTTTGTTATTTCTTTGGAACCTATCTACGTGACTTTACCGAAAAACCCAAAGAATATGCATTGAAGATGCCTAAAAACAGCTGCAAAAAAATACACCTCGTTACACTAAACCCACAATACGCTGTGCCTATAGATAACATTTGCAAGCTACACAGAGACAATAAAGTATTTGCCTTGAACTGCGATTAGGCCACTAAAACTACACTCAAAGATAGCATTACCTTCCAATACTACAATGAAGCAGATTGTAAAAGAGAAAGCCGAAACCTAATGTCATGTTCATTCTGTCATTTCGTTGGGGTTTCTGCCCATAAAAATGGGAATTCAAACAGCAATGCCGGCTAATTTTACACAAATGGCGATGAGGAATCATTTACGGTGTCCAATAAAATGATTACACGTCATCCTGACCACACAGGTTACACAGTGCAACCTCGTAGTCTCCCTTGGTGTCACTCTGCAACGAAAAAAACCCACAATTAATTAATTAAAAAAATACCAATTTTATGCTTTTAAAATGCTATCTTACATGAATCCACCACAGTAAACACAGCCATAGGCCGTACACTGCAATCACTGATGCAAAACAATACAGTCTGGCCACAAAAAGGTCACGACTGACAACTCAAAATGGAAATCAATACTGACACATGACTAAAATTAGCTTTTAATTAAAATAAAGTATGCGCGGCTGGGCATTCCGACCCACACACAAGGCGCACACACACAGCTCACCGCGATGGCGGAGTAGAGAGACTTCTTGTATTTCTTCTTGAACTCGGTGCGAATGTGCAGCAGGTCAAGCTCACAGCGAGACACCATAATGTGAATCAGCATGTGGTCCTTGGTCCCCAGACCCTGATGAATAAGAGGGCAAAAACGTATAAACTCTGCAAAGGTGAGCGCGCGCGCACGCGCACACACACTTGGACGAGCCATACCAGGCTCGCTCTGAGAGCAAGTCTTTGTGCGTTGAGAGTGCGCATTGCTGTGATAGAACAAATTCTTTTTTTTTGTGTTGCAGGTCATGTGTTAAATATGGAATAGATTCGAGAGAGTACGCTTGGTACCATTTTATGTACAAAATGTTATGGATTTTTATGTATTTATTTTGTGCGCATGTTAATGTGTGTATGCATACAATATGAATAATGGCCTTTTAGAAAATATTGACGAGAATGCTAGAATGAACAATAAATACAATTTTTTCTCATCGTTTAAGGATAAGGTTTCTTTACATTGTGTCCATCGCTTAAAAATGGCAGATGAGATCAATATTCACTTCAAAATGTAGTTTAAACTAATTACAATAATCTAATATTTTACAAGCATGTTAGGAGCTATCAACATATCACGAATAACGATGGAATGCAACGCATTTAAAATTAAGAGTGGCATTGAACAATTAAACAATGAGTGGCCAACTTACCTTGATATTTCAACACCATGCTATGCATTTGTTAAATGGTGGATGTCAACATGTAAACACGAATGCACGTAAACACAACTTATTGGAAATGTGTACACGTGAATAATCTGTATATTTCATACAAGTGCAGTGTTTTACCTTCATGGAATCGTTCAGTTTTTCAGCAAAGAACCCAGGCGTGTAATTGATGGCTTTGGCTATAAAACAGAAAGGAAAATATCACATGTTTTCTTAACATGCATGGCATGGTTACTACTAAAGGGGCAACGTTGCAATTTCCTGCTAACGCCACTGCTGGAGGAAGAGCCTCCACTAGATGTACCTCTAGAGGCACACCTCTCGACTCTAGAATCTATAGAGTCTAGGGTGTGTATTTGACCTTCTCATCCACACTGGGCAGATGTTTTTAGAGCGTTTGGAGCACCCACACTTTACCCCAACAAACACGCCTTCCTTATCGACTAACTGTGGTGTTCCCATCTGCAGTGCTGGGTGGACAGAGGTGTGGGTACTTAAGGAACTCGCCCCTCGTTTTAACTGCTGCGCCAGGAGATCCAACGAGCGACCTCTTGGATTGCAAGTCCTGTTTGCTAAACAATTTACCACGGCAGCATCCCATTCATCCTACCTACGGAACATTTACGAACACCGCAGCAGAGCAAATAAACACAGCTCTGGCTCTATCGGTTCCAACAACTTCATTTACATACGTTACAGAGAGAGAGAGAGAGATCCTTACCTAGGGACACAAAAGCGTTGCGCAGATCACCTCCCACCTCCTTTTCAAAACTCTCCACAATGCCGGCGGGGTAGTACGACTTGTAAGCCTCAAACACTGAAACGAGGTGGGAAAACACGACAATGACAACACGCTACGTTTGCAACTTCAAATCCCCTGGTTGCTTTCACATGTGCTGCATTCTAAAATATGAATGAATGATCACATTTTACGAACGGACATTTTATTTTTATTCTCCATATACTTTACGTTTCCCCTTGAAAGCCACAACGGAGTCTCGAGATTTCCTGAGCATGAGGGGTCATACTTTGAGATGCTTAGCCAATTAGTTGATCAACATTCTTGAGCCCAAAATACCACCATTAACTTGTGAAAATTATTTTATTATTTATGAAATTATATGCCAATTCGTATTGTTAACGTGCCTATGGGTTGATAGGATGAATGAGCCAGATTAACTGAAAATATAAGAGGCAGGTGAGTGACAGTAAAAAGGAGAATAAAAGAATCACATTAAATCACGGGGGGGCATGTGGCGATGTGGTGATGTGGTGCGGGGGTGGGGGGGGGGGAAATTGTTACACGCGTAGGTGACAACACTTAAAAATCAATACCGATAGATTGGCATCCCACTTGCCCTTCTATCATCGAGTGGTCACCTAGCAACTGTGCGTGTTGGATGTCATACAAGGACAAAGATCCCCCAGATAGCCTCTAACAGACTGTTGGGGCAAGTGCTGTTAGCGAGCACCTATGAAGGTCAGTACGGCACCCGAGGGGGGCCAGCACCGCGCCCGACCGCCTTTGTCTCTCTCGTGGCGATGTTAACACACCGCACCAGGTATTAATTTGAGGCCGAGTCGACCTAGGGGAGGCCCACGACTGGTTCAGATAATTGTCACTGGTGTTTGCCGTGAGCGGGAATCGAACTCGAGGCGCCGGGTTCATAGTGCAGCGTAGCGCTCACCGCTACACCACCGCATGCACATGCACACACGATGATTTCAGCATGAGCCACCAACCCCGGCCTGCACGGTGCAGGCTAAGTCTCAATATACAAGCCCGCTACTGACGAAGCCCTAAGCATTCATTTCATTAACATTGTGTCAAATGAAAGCACCTTTCTTCAGATGAGAGAAGCTCCGTTGGGACATGATGGTGATGAATTTTCCCACATCCGTTCCCTTTCTTTTAACGCCCGCTTCAAACAGCTCCTGTGCACACATATTCAGATGTCAACATGTAAACGGCGTGTGCGTGCGTGCGTGCGTCTCCGTCGTCTTCATTAAATACTCGCGCGTCCCTTGCATCAATTCTCTAGTTCACCGCTCTGTGTAATTTTCAAAAGTACGAGGATGAGATCCAAAGGTCAAGCAGACCCGGAGATGTTAGCGCCCACTGTCTCGCCGTGTATGCGGAAACGTTTTTAATTTGTGCACGCACGAGAGAAAAAAACATGAGAGTGCTGCATAACGAGACGACTGCAATGGGGTAATACACAATGCTGCTTCAACAGGCATTGCCACTTTACCCTGGCATCCTCGTCGACCAAGTCATGGTCCTTTGTTGAGTCTTCAACCCTGGCACCCTGCAGCAGAGGAAATGGAAAACCAATTCCACATTTAGTCATGCTTTTACATTGCAGTGGGGTTAACAACAATAAATACAAATCAGCATCTTTGGTTTGATTTCGTTGAATTACACACTTCTAGAGCGAAAGTACAGTGCGTCACATGGTACAATAAAGCATTAAGGACATTCAACTATTCCACTGATTGATTAACACAGCTAACTCACTTTCGCCAGGGCCAGTACAAGTTTCTGGAAATCCCCAGAAGTCTCCTTAGCGATGTCTTGCATCATGTCCGATTTAAACTCTGCAGGAGACATAAAACAGACCGTGAAATAACAAAAAAGAGTACTTGCAAGACAAAACTGCTTATTTGCTTTCCAATGCACGCATACAATGGAATTTGTGACGAATGCTTGCCACAGGCTGCAGTCATCTTGCTGGTGGAAAACGATGCACATCCACATCACAGTAAACACAGGCGACACTATTACCCCTCTCCACCCTCGACCCATGTTTGTTTATTGCCCTGGTGCACTGCGGTCCTCATAAATGGTTTGTTGTGCGTGGGAGCACCCCCTCTGACTATATCACTTAATGCCCTTGATTAATTTGCCCACTTACCTCGGCACGCATTATCCCAACTCCAGCGAGGAGCATTACGGCATGTTTACCACTCTTTTTGAACAGCAGCAGCAGCAAGCGCAGATGCACTGGGCTGATTTGTTCCCAAATATAACGTCAGGGGAGCTTCGTGTTGAGACGAAGAGTCTTAAGATTTTTTTGGGAAGATAACGTACCATCTCCACACCGTCGTGCTGTACTGACATCACAAGAAATGCCCGATTTTAATTGGTGGGGCAACGAAAACCGTTTGGAGAAACCTACAGGAGGCTACTGAATGAATACAATTGTTTACAAACAGTCGAACGATGCGTAATATGAATTGTTAATCTCAAGATACAATCGATGAAATTGCGCTTGTTAAGAATCGCCGTGTTTCGACGAGTACATGTTGGATGTAACGGATGCTCGTAAAGCTTGCAGCCACTAGAGGCGTGACTTTCACCACAATGTCACGGTTCTGATCTTCGAATTGAATCGATCGAGATCCCGAATCATGACAATTCATCAAAACACCGGGAGGAGGTGGGAGTTGGGCGTTAAGGGGGTGAATTCCATACCATTTTTATTGTGTATGTTGCTGCACAGAGGGCAAGGCAATTCATTGTTATTCTGTGATTATATGCAGCGTAGTTCCCCATCTTCCCTAGCATGCACTGACCGGTGTGGTGAAGTATGGTCAAATAACACCCTGCAAATCTGCATCGCAGGGGGAGGAGGGGGGAGACCCAAATCCAGAAGTGGGCTTACAAAAAGGGCTTTGCGTGTGAATAAACATTCCTCCGCCTTGTTCAGAAAACACACAGGCTACTTGTGTACCGGTCACCCTCATGGAGTGCATCGCGGGAAAACGATGGATTGCTGATGAGCCATCACGAGAGCGAAACATGCATCTGGGTCTCCAATGCTCCAGACTGGCTAATGCCTTTTCAGAAAACCTACCAAGTAACATGTACGCTTTTCCCTTGAATATACTGTACGTGTTATAAATCTCACCGAAGCAGCAACATAATGTATTGCTAAACACAGCACGGTATTTATATGCATCGGTCTAATCAGCCAAAGAAAAATGTACTATTTTTCTGTCCATGTCCTTTATATTTATAAGTTATATATAATGTTCTAAATAAATATATTATTATACATTAATATATATATAAAATCGGCTAAGCTTCAATGTTTAATTCGCCTATGACAATGTCCAAGGTACTGCGCGATGAGCGACGTGCGTACGTATTTAATGGGTTCCGCACCGTTCACTTCACTCACCGGACTTGTAGGCGACTGCCATGCTTCTCAGCCGGAGGTTATCGCGGGTGACGAGCATCTCGATCAGACATTCTTCGTCCGTTCCCAGCCCCTGCGACGTTCAACAACAATGTCAAGCCATCACTCACTCTTTGGGCGTATGACCAACGTTCCTAATGACGATAAGGATTTCAAATAGCGGTAACGTGATTTATGATTGTGTGTGTGTTTTTTTAAATACTCTTCACTTTCTGGAAATTACACAAAGACAAAGAGCCTCGTATGGCGTGCGCAGACGATTGGGGCAAGTGCTGTTAGCAAGCACCTCCTGTTTTGGCCAACCCTTTGCAAGAGGGAAACTTGTGTGGCCAGGACTGCACAGCGATAGCACCACAAACACAACACTAAAAGGTATTTTAATAAATGCTTATGTAAAAAAAAACTACGGTATAGCAATCAGTGAAAATATATTACAAATCATTGTCTTCCAGAGTTGCGCTTGATTTCATATATGAGGCCGTAGGTTATTGTTATTTATACGTTTACAGAACAATTATTTCAAAACACAAGCAATTTTTTTTATCGCTATATGCCATTGTCTGGCACTGCTGTTTTGAGCAATTTTTTTTTTTATAAATAACTAAGTGCCAAGACACATAATGCAATATTTACATCTTCATTTAGCATCTAAGATGTTTCCAATGGCCGATATTAGTATAACAGCATCATTTCATTTTGTATATTCAAAAATAATCGTTATTAGGGCTATGCGAAGTGATAGTAAATTGAGGGTCTACTTGAAATGCAAATTATTCAAACATTAGTTTAAGGCTCATTCACAAGTGCAATGGGTAATGAGAACCAAATCTTTCCAGCTTTTGACACGTGGCGTAACGAGTTTGAACGAACTGAGTGGCCTTTTTAAAATACATTTTTATTCACCCGCACTCGGATGACATTATTAGTTCATTTTGAAGTATTGGTGATCGCTCTCCAGAACAAGTGGGGCCGATATGTATGTATGTTGAACTTCTTTCACACCGTACGTAGCCATCCATGCTAATCGAAGGTGTGGGGGAAGAACAACACACTTAAACACAAAAAGCAGTTCTAAAGAATGAGTTTTCAATCCAGATTTGAAAGTGTAAAGCTCTAGTGGCTTCCTAATATCAGAAGAGTGTTTCAGATGGCCACATAATTGCATCTGAACATGTGCAATGCAGTGACCGTCTTTGTTCAATGGTTAACCAAAAGCCACCGCGAGGATGACCGGAGTTCGCGTGATGGTTTGTGCTCCTTGACGAGATCAGCGAGGTATTGTGGTTCATTTGTGGCGAGCGGTTTGTGTACCATGAATGCGACCATATAGATGAATTCGTTCGGCAACCAGAAGCCATTGCAGCATGTGTGCATGTGCAGCGAGCGGGGCCCTCGGTCTCCACCTGCAAGGACTGCCGGATGATGTGTGCATCATAGACGGCTGGAGTCATGAGCAGTCCAAGGATGACTGTCTCCAGGTGTCCGGAGAGGGCACCCTTCAGGTCCGTTGCAAGGTCCTGCGGAAAACAATAGAATGAAGCGGCAGTCGGGAGCTCCGCTCTATGTGAGCGCAAAAGGTGAATGTAAGAGTGAAAGGTCTGCAATCCTATGTTAACGTGAAGACTGCGCACTTAGGATTACTGTTATATAAGTTAATGTTCATGTCTGTGCGCTGCCATTTGCTTAAAGGAATGTCTCGCAAAATTAGTGCAATGGGTTTATACGGTGGGTAAAGATGAAGGTGCAGCCCTGAAAATGCTTGCTCGTGCCATTGTAGGCAGAAGGACATACACTAATGTGCTCTACATGGTAAGTGGCCTACTCTTCGACGCTGGTGAGACGTCTTGGAAAAGCTGGGGGTAACCACACTTCACCACACGCGGCCTGCTGATCGACCAAACGGTGTGCACCCATTTATACTGCTGGCTTGACAGAGATGAGGTGGGGGGGGTGTAAGAAACTTGCACCATTGTTTCTAGTGCCGTGCCAGGAGGTCAAATCAAACGGGTGACCTCTGGATTGCAGGTCCAATCTGCTTACCATTACACCATGGTCGCTACTTCAACAAACTAAAGTTTGATTGCATTGTCTTTTCATTTATAATATGAAAAATTGTCATGCAAAAAAAAAAGTGTCAAGTACAATGGACTTAATTCGATAAATTGCAAGAGAAATATTACAGATTTCCACATACAATCTCCAAATTGGCAAAAGCAATGTTGGTGATTGACAATTGTGTTGACAAACATTGGAAAATAATTTTTTCTGCAATCAAATAAATGAGATCCCCTCTGGTGTCTTACCACTCGCTCACTGCCATTTTCCTTATAATTCAATTTTATATTGTCGATTTGTTGTTGTTCATTATTACAAAAAGTCCCACCTTCAAAAATGTCGATGACGTACTGTATACACAGCAGTATGGCAAGAATATATTACAATGCAAATGCAGATGTAAACCCTCAAATGTTGAATTCCCAAGCCTTGTCTTTACTATAACGGTAAACCCCAGGGCTTAATTTCTCATGGAATATTTCTGGGGGCCACCCAACCCACAACCCCTGGGACCTCACTCACACCCCCCCCCCCACATAAGGGGATAGGGGATTTTTTTTTTTCAGAGCTCAGCCCCAGACAACTCTGTCTGAAATTAGGCGCTGGTAAACCTATACAGCACCTTGGAGGTGGCGTTCTTGTAAGACTTGATGACTTCTTGGCGCTGGGTATTTGTGCGGTTGGTCAGGATGCTGATAATGGTCTTTTCATCCACACCTGCAACACCATCACATCACTTTACATCACCACAGCTAATCGAAATAATAAATTACGTAAAAAGGTGTTGTTTTAATTCCAGTCACAGTTATGTAGGATTCATTTTAATAATGACAATGTTTATATGCAAGAGCATCCGTGAATGTAATGCAACGTATTATAGACGGCTATGGAGCGAAACTGGGCTTGGGCAGGAGATTGGTGATAGAACCGTAGCCATGGGAGAGGTACATGCCCCGAGGGGATGACCATCGTGGGAATGAACCAATGACATCAAGCCCATGTGCAGGAGTGAGATGGGTTGTGGTCTCACAGGATAATGAGGGATGGGTGGCGATGGTATGGGGAGACCTTTAACTTGGCGCCCAGTAAATGCGCAGCGTTCACGTGTGGTTGGAACCGTTGGGCTCAGCGTTGACCCCCGGCGTTCCACGTTTACTGGGTGATATGTGTATTTATTAAATGGGCACCACCAGGGTGGCGAGATGTAATCTTCCTCGCCTGGTATGCAGGAGGTCGGGGGGTCGATCCCGACCCTGACGCCTGCTGTATATTTAGAGCTTGCGTGTCTCTCTCTCCCCGTGGTCGCGTGATTTTTTTCTCTAAGTCCCCCGGTTTCCCCCTCCACGTTAAGAATCAACATGCATTTATATTATTTACATTATTTTGGTACTATAAATATCCAAATGTTGGGCGACTTTGTTGAGCCATCATTTGTGGCCAGGTTGCTTCTGAAAAATAAATGAATACCTCAGCGGGCTTTGCCTGGTAGGATGTGGATGGTTTAGTGTTGTATTTGTGTGTGCTGTTTGGGTGATTTGTTTACCTTTCTTGTATTTTGCACTACTATAATGTGTTTGTACTGTTTGTTGTTGTAACGTTCTTACCCTCCCCGACTGGACATCTGTGAAAAATATATTTATAGCTGATCGGATTTCTCCAGTATAAATAAATATTATGATTCTGATATAGACCATCACTGATGATGATGATAATGACACAGACCAGTGGTTTTCAACCTTTTTGGGCTACTTTGACCCTTGTTGAATTTTGTTTCAACTCAGTACCCACTTGCCTCACAACAACATGGTTCTGAGAAATAAATGTGTGAAAAGTTAACATCAATATTTTAACCAATTGTCCATTTTGTGAGGTTTCCTAACTAGCTAGTAACTGTAAGCAAATACAAAAAATCAACGGACGCTCCACATGTGTGACGTCATTTGTTCGCACTCGTTTGGTTACTCTTGGCAACCTGCCATTCTTGGCGATCAGTGAGTTTAGAAAGGTCTTTGACATCATTCCAGGTTACAATGTGGCTTTAAATGTAATCGTAGTTATTTTACGTTGCCAGATTCATACGTGAGCATTCACCAGGCGACTCTGGCGTATGATATAATTTCACACATTTTTAAAAAATCACTTCACGCACCCCCTGGAACATTGCCACGTTTCCCCCAGGGGTCCCGCATACCCCCGGGTGAGAACCCCCTGACATAGACAACACACGTAGCCTCTACAGATCTCAAGAGAGGAGTAACCTTTGGTGGTGATGGCTTTTTGCAGAGCAGCAGCATCATTGTTGGCATTGAAGTTGGGGTAGGGCCTCACTGTTGGCCCATAGACATAGGGCAGGTAACAGGATCCAGAGCACTGCTGCATTGGGGAGACAATCAGCGTTAAAACACCCAAAGATCGGAATACATATACACAAACATCCCATTGGAGTGAAGCGAATACAGTGCCGCCATATAAATCGTAATATAAATAGCATACTGTAATATAGTGAGGTACTTTGTTATATAAATTGTGGATTGTGGCATCACAGAACTGTGAGGAATGGCAACAGCGTGGGCAAGGCATCATCCAGTAGTGGTTACACATAATGGCAGATTATGATAAATGAGTTATTAGGCTGTATACTAGACAGTGCCGGATTAAGCTAGTGCAGGGCCTGTAGCATATGTTATTAAGGAGCCCTAAATAAAAACACGTAAATATTAATACACAATTTTTTTACTTGCATAGTAAAATTATTGCATTTTTTCATTTGCTATACAGCCAGATAATACGACAAATCGCTAACTTTAAACACCCAGTCGTTCATAAACGTTGAAGGCAGTATAGTACTACAGTAAGAGCAAGTGCAGAATCACTGAACCGGAATTGATAGCTTGAAAGCATTTAGCGAGGGGCCCTTGAAAGTACGGGGCCCGTAGCATATGTAGCTACTTGCGCTACGAGGATAATCCAGCACTGACACTAGATTGAATTACATTCGTGCTGTTGTTCAAGCTACCATCGGTAATAAAGTCTAAATCTTTAACACACGAGTAATTAGTAAGCCAAATTTTCACGTTACCTTTTAAGGTGTTGAATACGACTTAGAACTTTCGTGACTACAAAAATTGATATTCTTTGGTTCCTTCGATAAAGTCACGTAGATAGCATTTTTAAAAAATATTTATTCACTTTATTTTTATTTTTCCATCTACGTTACTTTACCGAAAGAACCAAAGAATGTGTTGAATACGTCAGAAAAGATTGTGTGAGCAGGAATGAAGTTTAGTATTGTAAGTGGATGTATTTGTTTTTGTTGTTGTGTGTTCTTCCAGTAAACATGCAACGTTGTTGGATTAATGTTGGTCCAATGTTTGCATGATTACTGGGTTTATACCCCCAGACACTAGAGGGCATTAGAGCACCTCGTTTCAGTCTGCAAAATGCAGCTTCGGGCACTTTGCCATTCCGGGACTTGACGTGAATTGGGCTTTGCAAAGGAGGGGAACATTGTGACGAATGCAGTGCCTCTAGTGGCTGCAGGGATAACGTCGACCAATTGCGCATTTAAGTTTTACCAACGGGAATACTATTTGTGCACAATCACTGAACAACGCATATATGTTAGAAAGTTTTTGTTTGGTAATGCTTACTGGTGCATGACTGTCTGATTTCAAAGTGAACTCTGGTTCACACTTCTGCAAGCTATGTTGTATATACCAAGGTGCATATACTAAACACTTATGGAATTCATAATTTGGCCCAATACATTTCAGCTGCTCATAAGTAAAAAATTAAAAAAAATCAGACCATTGTCATTCCATTGCCATAAGAAGGCCTCTTCGTGCCATGTCAGTTATGGGGCGTGTATGTTGTGTGACCGAACTTCATGCTGCCTGGTGCAGGTTGGGAAATTTCGCGGCCACTAGTGGCTGCAGGGGTCACGCACGTGAAATCATCACATCGATTTTCACATACGCGAGTAGATGCATTCATTAATAGCGAGCTTAAGAATCAGTATTAATCTATTATCATTTTAAGCTTCCAGATTTGAAGCTTTCGTGACTGCAAGGATTCATATTCTTAGGTTTTTTCGGTAAAGTCACGTAGGTAAAACATCAAAATTAATAAAAATAAAATAAAATAAAGATCACGACGTTTCAGAGGCAACACAAGTCTCCGTCATCAGGTGGGACCGTCACAGCCAGATTAGCTGCATCAAGTGATCTTTATTTTATTTTATTTTTATTAATTTTGATGTTTTACCTACGTGAATTTACCGAAAAAAACCTAAGAACATTTTAAGCTTCTCGCAGTAATTTTGGGTGGGTATTGATGTCCCCAATAATCCGTCAACATCGTTTGAACCATATACACTCTATCGCCTTACTCTTCAACTTTGGGAGCCAGATAAACCAGTTCTAAAAAAAGGAGAGGCTAAAGGCGACAGCTTTAAAACGGTTTACAGTTTTAGTAGCTCAAAAAACCCCTCCAGGCTCAACTAATTTGTTGCTCAGGGAGGAGCAGGTTCCGCCTATAAGCACTGCCCATCTCGACCCAAATCCCTGCTCCCTCAACCGCACCCACACAGATGTAGCTCTCCTCATCCTCCTCTACCGCATCACCCTCCACTCCCACCGCATCACCCTCCACTCCCACCCCACCCTCTCCAACTCCCACCGCCACCACCCCTTCTCCGTAGCCCTCCACACCATCCTCTCTACTTCCATCGCACCACGCACACTGACTGCCACCACCAACTCACACCATCCTGTGCAAATCATGTACATGTCTCCATTGCATTGGACCCATTGTGAAACTTGCCTGCTGACTCATCTTGACTGTTGAGTAATCTGAGAGGGAGGAGAAAACGGCGATGAGATCATGTTACATAAATTACACAAACAAATAAGAATATGTTTTACCTGTACATTATTAATAAGATTGCTCTTTTATTGCCTGGTGTTCGAACAATTTTTAACAAGGTTCTTTTTTCAATTACCAACCATTAATTGTTTAAGGTGGGACTGGATACTTAGACCGGTCGCAACAAACAGAAGGCAGGCAACTGTTTCTAAATGTTTAATGTAGCTCATTACGGATGCCCACAGGGTTGGGCTGTGGTGAATGCATGAACACGCATTCCTTAAACTAATGACGAGTAGCTGCCACTTCAGCTCCCATTACTTTCAAAACAAAAATGAAATCAATTTAACCACAATGTTTCCTAATCCATTCACACCCACTCTCTATAACAGGTTAACAGCATCATTACTCAGAAAAACAACAAAAAAACTGATATGCAAAACACGTATTAACAAATGTATACAAGATGGGGAGCTATCTGAAAACTCGATGCCATGTCACCTCAAGTTCAATTGAGCATAAGGCTTAAATATCATTTAGCTGTTTTTCATATATTTCCTTATTTACAAATTAGATTTAAACTGTATTATTATTATTTATTTTACCATGCATTTTACTCAGGAAAGCCTCACAAAGTCTTAGGATATTTATTCATGTTCGGCTGATTTATATTAAAGAGTGTGTGGCACATTGGAGTAGATGGGAGCACCCATAGAAACCCTACTCACATGAAAGAATATGACTCAAAGTTCTGCACAGATAGATCCAATCATCCAAAGCTGTACTCGCATCTTCCAACTAACTTTCTGACTATTTTCACATTCTCTTCCCTGATATCTCCCCGCGCATTGCTTTCACGTGTTATCGTTCATGATTCGAACAGTCGAAGGAGCTGCAGCCCAATCATTGAGAAGATCAACAGCCCCGATGTTGTTCTATACAAGAGTCCCTATCAGAGGTCGCAAACGGGTTTTGATTCCTTACCCGTACCCGTACCCGGCCACACCAGGGTCGCAAACGGGTACCCGTACCCTACCCGATACCCGGCTACCCGTACCCGGCCGGGTATCGGGTACGGGTACGGGTACCCGATTGTGACCTCTGGGATGAAGCCATGTTGCAGGCGCGGGTGGGTTGATTCTAGGAACTTGAATTGTGAGAAGAGACAAGACGTTGGGAAATGAGTGACAAATGGTTACTCACCAGTGACTCACGGCCTACCCGTACCCGGCCGCACCAGGGTCGCAAACGGGCACCCGTACCCCAGGTACGGGTAGCCGGGTATCGGGTAGGGTACGGGTATCGGGTACCTGGTTGCGACCTCTGGTCTCTATTCATTGCGGGTGGGGCCCAACGGGTGCGGTGCAGCCTCGTCGGGATATTGGCTGTCACCGTGTTGTGTTAGCCGATGCCTTATCATTACTGGTTTGGTGAAAACTAACCAGAGCCCTTTGCGTGGGTTGGAGATGAATCACATTTTGCTCGGCAGTTGAGATTTAAGAAGCCCCACCTTTACCAATGCATTGTAGTGCGAACGCATGGATCATTCCAACGAGACTGGTCTGCACCGGTGTTTTTTTATTTCTCCGCACACAATCAATCAAATATTCACAAAAACGTATGTGGATTTGAATGCATCTAAGTGCATTGCGTGCCTTTGTACTGGTACTGTGAGATGTCTGGAAATGTTATATCACGTTCAGATTTACAGAGCTTGTGGAGTGATACCAATAGTTTCTTACAATTTCATTGTTGGTCTTTTGAACATTCCTAACAATTATTAATGTGCTAACTCAGTCTTTTAATACAAACTCGAGGCAACATTTCATCTTAATGGTCCATATTCCAAATCACGTTTCGACATTAAAAGAATCTGGCTGGCATATGGACAAATGCATTAATTATCATGTCAGCATGTGCATTCTAACTCCAGCTTACATTACTTATGACAATTTGTAAAACGTTACACAGCAAAAATGTAATGCATTTATACACTCATCGAATGAGTTGCTAAACTTGAACACATTTTGAAAAAGCATGCATCTCACAATTTTCTAATGTGTGTCAGGGGTGAAACTATATAAAGTAAAAAAAATGTAACATTTAGACGAAACGATACACATTTACAAATTGTAATGTTTCTGCATAAGGACACATTCAGAGTTAAAAAATATATCCTGTTATTAAAAAAAAATACTTATATATTTTTTTATTTTAGGGTAAAAAAATGAAGCACGTCATATCTTCCTGTACACAGTTTATTTTTGTAAAACATTGCATTTTTACAGCTTTGTGTAAAATGTGTACTTTATTTTAAAATGAAGCACATAAACACTGGTTGAGGTGTTGCTTTAAAGGTATAGGCAAATATATTGAAGAATTTAGCAAAACATCTGCAATGGAAATGTGTTTATGTGTAACACCGATCCGGGCGCCAATGTGTTGCACCCACAAAAGTCCCAAGCTTTGTACTCACCGAGGTTAGTTCAGCCGAAGAGTGGACGGACAAGTTGAGGGTTCGCTCGACTGACAGATGCAGCCACGTAAGCCCTGTTTTTATTTGGTATCAGGTCATGTGGAGCCCGCGGCATGCCTGAACGTCAGCTGATCAGGTGGCTACCATGGTGACAGCCAATGGAAAGCTGCAAGGTGTCCACATTTGACTTACCTGTTCACTTTTTTTCGCCGCTGCTATGTCGCAATTCTTTTTTCTAGGTGTGGCCTTGCAGCCAAGATTTTTTTTTAAACAAAATGGTCTCACGTCATCGTAAATATACCTTTCCTGGGGAGAAAAAAACGAACAGAAAAAAACAGACACATTATTACAACTATCATATAAGGTTTTTGGGGTTAGATCGTAAATATTTACGCGATTTTAATACAGGTTTTTTTTATTTGATCGCGTAAATATAATAGATAATATTGGTCGCGAAAGTCTAATTGTTAAACTGATTATCACAACTATGTCATACTAATTTTATGTAACTGTAATATTTTTAAAATGTGCATCCTGCAATGTTAAACTACATGGTTCTATGCAATCGTATTCAGCTTAAACCAACATTTTCCATATGTATTAAATACATCTGGAAAAAACATGAAAACTATTGTGTGTGTGTGTATATACTGTATCTGGTAAGCCAAGCAAAACAACGTACGGAACTAGTAGACAAACTGGAACATGCAAGCTAACAACATGTGGGTAAAATATAGGGCTTCATAGTGACACAATAATACAAGAGACAAAGAAACCAGTCCAGAGGACTGGCTTCCAGAGGACTGGTTTCTGGTTTAAGTATACAACAGGGGTTTTAATATTAATAACATATACATTACTACAAAAGTCACTCTCTCATTGAGCATACATCATTAAACTCCAAGTCAGTAACTCCAGGTGAGTAACGCTATTGGCTTCCAACTAAATTGGGTAGGCACGGACGAATGTATAAAGTATTAACACATTTGTGAATGGATAAACGGTCTTATAAACTTAAGATATGTGCACATGTATAGAATTGTGCTATGAACCCGGAAACCTGAGTTCAATTCACAGCCGTGGCTAACACCAGTGGAGAGTGGTACCTGAACCAGTCCTGGGCCACGCCTTCATCACCCCCCACACTGAGCATTGCATTGTGAGACCATTAGGTGTGGCGATTACATGGGACGGCTTTTAATCCAGCAGTGGTTAGATCACTGGTGATGATGCTTATTGATGAAATACGTGTGAATCCATACTCTTGAATGTCGTTACGTTCCATCTCATTTGTGAAAGAACTGCGTGGTTTGTGTGATAGCAGTGCACAACGAAGGGAAAGCCGACGGGTATTTTTTTCCCACATAGTTAAAATAGCAAAGAGAATGCACTCACCATTCTCCGTTATCTGCATCTTCCATCTGTTACCACCAAACACGACCACCCCCTGCCACATACCTCTGCCACATATGTATCGTCTCCACCTAACGAGATATCGTTTCGCATACATTTGAAAATCTTTCAGCATGTCACTAACAACCACAATCACAGGCCAAGTCCTCAAGTGTATGCACTCCTCTGCCACCTTTAATCGGTGATTGTGAATATGTCCACGAAACAGGTTCCCACAAGAAAGAACCGTAGCCCTGTACTTTTCAACTTTAGCAATAAACTCATTGATAAAAGTCACTGGCCACACCAACACAAGCCGCGCGCGCACACACACACCTTCAGCAAACAGCACTAATGGTTGAATTATAATTTTACACATCGCATAATGAATACATATAAATCTTACTTCGGTTTAGCTTTTTTAGTGGGGAAAACGTTCAAATGGAATGTGGAATAGCAGCTCAGGGTTGGCAAACAGATGGGCCTCACCCCGTTTTCTCTGGCGAGTGGAGATGCTTTTAACTTGTCATCGTTTGAATCGTGGAAATACGGCTAGAAAACAGGGTCACGGCTTAAAATGTTTTATATTTAAGCGGGAGCACTGCCCCGCAAAATAGCGTAAGATTTTCTTTTCAGATATGATTAGGCATAGTGTTTTAAAACATTCTGTTAAAACACAAAAGTTCAGAATCGGTGCACAGAAATAGTCACGCACACAAATAGGCACCCACATTCACGTAGAAGGTAAATATGGGGAACACAGCGTCCAGATAACTATACACGTTGACGTTTGCCATTTAAGACTCACTGACGCCACCAGCTTAATTACATTGTGTAATAAAATTAGTGATGATTAATTCGATTGCCAACATCCTACTTAACACAGTCATCCCATGTATCACTATGATGCTGGGCAATCTTCCATGACACACATGATAATAATAATATACTCCCTGTACATTTCCTCTTTTAGTCACGATGGACAGAAGTCATTTTTCACAATTCACAACTATCGCAGTGCATTTGTGCCTGCTTTTTGTCTTCTTCTTCTTCTGCAGATTGCAACGTCTAAAAACACTTTCGCATACACATCAAGCACTTTAATATCGTTACTCCGTGTGAATGAAGCAATACGAGTTGCTGTTTATGTATTTTACGGCAATATAGCTTTAAATGTGCGTATGTGTGTGGCTTTTTTTAAAGGGAACCGTATAATCAAACGCACTGGCATTAAAAGTGCAAGATCTCCACACAGAAGGCATGGCGAGAGATATTGCACACGCCAATCAGACCACCCGACACGTATCACCAACACTCATCTACTTTGCTGGCGCGATGACGTAAATGTTAGTTCACTCGCACGAAAACCTCACGGCGGTGTTCGTTTCGTTTGAGACGGCCCTTAATTGTTCCTGCACGAACCAGATCGCGCCCTCATCTCCATCTTTTCATGCCCACGTTCTCTGTCTTCGTTCAACACACACACACATATATTCCCCGCTGCTTTACACCAACAATCATTGGGACTCCCACTTATTCTGCTGCTGCGGCAATTTGCATTGCTGTTTGCAACTGGTATGCTTGGAGATATACAGATACGAGGTATACAGTTTTATAGTACGAGCATGCTGTATTTTGCCCAAGGCTTTCTTTGACCAGGCTCACCTTAAACCTGCTCTTTGTCAGCCGTCACTTTAAGTACATATGCACACCCATGCCAATTATTTTTTTCAATAAATACTGTGCAGAGAAAACCACGAGACATTTAATATTGTATAAGTATCTTCTTGGTTCTTTCGGTAAAGTCACGTAGAATGGAAATAATAGACAGACCCTGTCTACTCGACAGACCTGTTCTTCACCTGAGGACGGCTGCTTGCGTTGTGGCCGAAACGTCGTGAGAATTATTTTATAATGTTTTATTTTTATTATGTTATTATTTCCATTCTACGTGACTTTACCGAAAGAACCAAGAAGATGAATCCCTGCAGTCACGAAAGCTTTAAATTGTATAAGTACCTATCGCATATACAGTATACACACACCTTAGATATATCCATTTTAAATGTATTTTTAATACAGCATACTACATTTTAAAGATTGCATTCCCGATGATTATTGGTTGGTCAACAGGATAGCTCCATGCGTTCCTATTTTTCCATCTCCTATCTGTCTCCACCACTCTCCAGTCTTTACGTCTCTTGTGCAAGGTATTTACAATGCCATCTTTCCACCTCTTCTTTGCGCTGTCTCGCAGTCGTTTCACTCTTTCTCTCTGTCCCCAACTCAAAGGGCCACCTTTGCCAATTTGGTTTCTCCATCTGTGTGATGTGACCACACCAATTTATCCTCGCCTGTTCTCGCCTTTTCCAACAGTACTCCCTTGTTTCTTTGATCTTGCTGTGTGTCTGACGCTCTTATTTATTTTTAACCAGAGATTATTTATACTAAATTACGACTCCTAAATGGCTAAGTATGGTGGTACAATAACTGTAGTCCAGTGACTTGGAGCTAGGTTTGGTTGGATCATGCAAATAGGGAGTCATGTTTGTGAGACACCAACATGCAGAACAGGTTTTATATGCAAAGGCAAATTAAATTTGATAAAGAAACTCATAAAATGAATAGCCAGTTCCGAAGCCTTTGGAACATATCTTTAAAAGTCACTTAACGTCTCAACTGAAATTCAGTTTTCTCTTCAGTGAAATAGTTTTGCACTGTAACCATTTTAGTACCCTCTGCATAACTTTTCAACCCTTAATATTTGACAGTTTTAGTGTGCAAGGTGCGGTCTAAACATTTTGAGATCAAGATATGGCTCTGGCCTGCCTGGAGAATGAAACATCTGAATTACCGACAAAGCAGCATTCAATACATTTTAATTTCATACAATATACTGTCAAGTAGAACCCGATTCATTTCATGAATCCAATATTTTATGTTTCGTGCATAATCATGAGGTTGTAAAAATTGATCGAGCATGCCTTTGCTGATACTTTATATTTTCAAACCTTTTTTACGTGACTCGCGTGGGTATAGAACACAGTGCAGTTGTGGTTATCAACTGTGAGGGGTGTAATGATGTTATAGATTCATGAATCAATGTCGTTTCTTAAGCTCTCACTTCATGCATCGAACGATCACGTGTGTGACAATGTTTTTGTTTTGCATATGGTGTTTGTCATGAGTTCACGTGATGCTAGCCACAAGTGGCCGCTACATTCACCACATTCTTCTATATATAAAAGTAAAAAAATGTCTGCCGGTTTGTGTATTCGCGCGCTTGTGAAGGATTTGCCTCTCCAACGGTGGGGTTTACGATCAATAAAAATAGCGAGGTACCACGCCGTAAGCCCCGCCGTGAGCAAGCGCTATTCCTTTTTCACATCCGTCAACTTTTAATAAGTTTACTTAGCGATTTAGTGCGATTTTTTTTTTGCATCACGAAAGTTTTAAGTCAAAATAAGAATACGTTTTACCCTTTCTGGCAATAAAACAGGTGTTAAGATGTTCAAACACACGTATTTGTGGTGAACATGCAAGCAAACATGCTCTGATAATATATGCATTGTCTATTATCAGAGCGTGTTTTTATGGGCCCTCTTGATACCGGGAAAAGATGTGCCCACTTCGTTTCACGAAGATCTTGGCTTAGCAGCAGGTGGCAGAAGAGAGCTTCAGTATCCGACTCAGTTGCAAAATCGACTCTCAACATGTCTTCTTTTAAACTTTTAACCAGGCCAAAATGTAACCACTCAACTTTAACCTCATCTTTACTGACTAGTGTCGATCACGTGGTGTTGCTACGCAACAGATTTAGCCACGAACCGTGGGATTAAGCGTATCAGACGTTTGAATGAAAAAAGTGGGGCTGAACAGTCCAATCGAATTAACATTTTTACAGCGTCTAAATGCAACCGCATTTTCAGAGGTTTCACAGGAGACAGACCATTGCTAAATGTAGCTATATATGGACTCATCTACTTACAAACGAGTTAGCTTCCAGAGTTCGTTTTCGATTTAACGCTTTCGTGACTGCAGGGATTCATCTTCTTGGTTCTTTCGGTAAAGTCACGTAGAAGGGAAGTAATACAATAATAAAAATGAAACAATTCTCACGACGTTTCGGCCACAACGCAAGCAGCCGTCCTCAGGTGAAAACCAGGTCTGTCGAGGCGACGGCTGCTTGCGTTGTGGCCGAAACGTCGTGAGAATTGTTTTATTATGTTTTATTTTTATTATTTTATTACTTCCCTTCTACGTGACTTTACCGAAAGAACCAAGAAGATGAATTCCAGAGTTCTGTTCGTAAGTCCAACTTTACTCCTGTCGATTCCAGACATGTTGTACGGCATGTACACTCAACACAGAGAATGGCTTTAAGAGTTGTATAATCTTCTGTAGATGTAGATGTAACTGGTTCTTCATGTTCTGCAGATGTAGATATCACCACCGCCATCTATTATGCGGCGGTTGAACTTACGACTCTTGGTGCGAACGGGCAACTGGACATACGGACAGGTTTGTTCGTATCCGTGAAAATTGGTAAGTCGAATGTAGTATGCACGTGAAAACAACCGGGTCAAGGTCTTAACTTGAAGTTCAAATTTGAAGAAAAATTCAGACAACAGGAGCAGAATCCAAGAAGGAGCGACCTCCCATGTAAGAATGAAGGATAACTATGGGCGTTTTTAAGAAGGCCTTTATTGCTGGAGGGGAGACAACATATGTAAATAAAACACATTTAACCCATTTAGTGGAAGTCACAGTAAAATTACCGACACCTCAAACGGGAGTGGCACTTTGACATAGAATGTGTATTCTATGCAAATGTGTATGTGCAGTACTTTACAATATCAATCAAGGCCGTAGCCATGGAGTCAACATTGGGGGGGACCAAATCTTCCAGGGGGTCTGGAGGTCCCCCCCCCAGAAAAAAAAATCTAAACTTGAAAACGAATTTCCTGCCTAAAATATTTAAAAAATTCACTAACACACAGGATGGACTTTATTTTATACAATAATGTCTAATGGTGTATTGTATTACATTGCTCTGTTTTTTTTATCTTTTCTTGTTTCATTATATTAAATGGCAGAGATTATGGATTAATAAAGTACAACCATAACCACAATCATATAAACAGAAATTTATTTAATAGCAATATATTGGGGGGGGGGGGGATTTTGAGCATATTTGAATATTGTGGGGGATGTGTGTCCCCCAATATATATTATGATTACGCCCTAGATATCAATGAAGTGTTAAACGAGTGGTAACCATGTTTGTCACCCGAGTCACACGATAAAGGGGTTAATAGGCTGGCTCGTTGGTCCATAGAACGAGTGATACACACATTTCATGAAGCAGCGTTGGCTTGGAAAATTAATGTTAAACGGATATTGGACGAATTCTGCCGGAGAAGCCAATAGGCCACAGAACGACAACACAATGCATCTGTACAGTACGTGAGAGAGAGAACAGAACTCTCTGCTTTATCTGTGTTGAGACAAGGAGGCTAGAAAACAGTGACTGCCCCCCCAGCACCACTCAAACCTAGATTAAGTAAAATTTTGACTTAAAACTTTTGTGACTGCAGGAATTCATATTCTTGCTTCTTTCAGTAAAGTCACGTAGATATAAAAAAAAAAGCAGTTAAAAAATAAAAGAAAAATAATAAAATAATAATAATAAAAGTTTGTACAATTAACTTATTATTATTTGCTATTTTATATATTTTTTGACATTTTTTATTTGCTTTCTATCTACATGACTCGATAAGGTTATTCGCAATGTTTGTGATGAGACCCCCATCCCTATGTGATGCGTCTACCACTGTCTCCATGAACCTCTTAGAACGGATTCACTTTGTTGCCTTCAGTCGTTTGATGTGGAATGAGAGACGCCGTTAAACAGCTGTTGGGGCACACATGGATGTCATCACGGGCGCAGTCATGTGCTCATCGCCGCATTAAAGGGACACTGCCGATGTTGCTCAGCCGTAATTCACCGCTGACATTGGGGGGGGGGGGGGTGGAGACAAAATAGCTATTGTCACCATCTTGAGAAACGTGGAATGTAAAGTATTTTGCCAGACTTTTATTTTCGATTTCACCCCCCCCGCCCCCCCCCCACCACCTCATAAAGTAAATGTTACTTCTGACGTAAGTTGAACTTTTAAAAGCGATGACTTTCGCATTGAGGGTGGTCCTTAAATATAAAAACAATTCTGGCTTAACTTGCGTGTAATTACTGCTGGAATTGCACACGCATCATTCACAACAGTATTGCCCAATTGTGGTGAATCTTGTTCGTGTGTGCAGAAACGTGTCTAAACCAAAGCTCCATATTAACGAACGATGAGTAAGAAACAAGACTCCACATCACTGGCATGCCACGGCCGGGCAAGCTCACACCATCTGCATCGGATTAGTGGGCTCATACAAGCGCGAGCTGAGCTGCGGACTGCTCCTTATTGAGGCTGGTTTTACAAAGCCCTGCTTGCAGTCAGAAAGATCTGAACCTCTGGCAATTTACAAGAGAGACACGCGATTAATGATCATTAATTTGTTCCCCATGCTAAAATATTTTGTGGTTCGTGGTGCTTTAAAAAAAACTTCCTCTGAAGGTTATGGTACTTTTTTTATTTTTTAACAAAAACAAAATTTACCAGGCAATCTTGATTTGATGACGGTTGCTTGTGTTGCGATCGAAACTACGTGATCTATTAATTTTCTATCTACGTGACTTTACCGAAAGAAGCAAAGAGTATGGATACCAGGCAACTTTTAAAAATTTGGACGATCATAGGATTATATGCTATTTTATACAAATGTGCATGTGTATCATGCTGTTAAAGAGAATGATGGCATCGAGGTTACAAAACAACACGACAATCTTCAAACCCAGAAATTAAGGCATCACTCCTTGGCACATACTAAGTGGCAGTTTGTGTCTGAGCCTGGCCTGAATGTTCTTCAGATCAGCTAAAGCTAAATGAGTACATGATGCAATGTGTAATTATCACCAGAGAGAATATAAATGCAGATGGGTGTTGTGCAGGCTACATCAGATCCCTATGGGCCATCTGGCTATGGTGGGTACTCACCAACAGTACTTCTCTAAATGTCCTAATTGGAAAAAGAAAAGTGTTTGTCTTTGTTGCTGTTAAGCAATACGTACTCAAATATTTATATCATCATTTCATATATTGTTTATTCACTAATGGATAGGGGCCTCAAAATTGATCCTCTGATGCCACATCCATCTCACTCCTGCACATGAACTAATCTCTACCATGGTACTCATCTTGGGCACATTCTCTCATTTCCGTTGGCTGCCATTCTGTCACCAGTCTCATTCACTGCCCATGTTTCCTTCTATATATGTGTCCTGCCCAAGCTTACTTTATTATTTGGATTTGTTTTCTAATACATATATTTCTGTTTCTGTGATTCCAAGCAAGCATCTCTCCATGCTTCCTTAATGTTTTCATTTACATTATCAAGTTGTTTTTCAAAGCAGACCCATTCTGCGCTTGTTCAGCCGATTATTTCAATAGCTTCCCGAGTCATGCATATCCTGTTGTTCTACATATTGTAAAGAAATATATTTCCTCACCCGCTCAAATGTAAACTTTTCAAACATACTGCTACTTGTAATATTGTGGTTTTGGCATATGTATTGGAACACATTTTACTTTCTAAAGTTCTCTTTATTTTACAGTATCCTTGGTTTATCTAAATTTGTGTTCCACAAACCAGCATTTAAATAAGGATTTTTAAAATATATATATAATAAAAGCACAATTATGAAACATATGTTCCAGTTTTCAATACTTACCCTAAGCTCATGTGTTTAGGGTCAAAATTGTAAACAGGGTAATAGCTGCATGTACATTTTTTTTTAAACCCTATATCACGTTCGTAACACTTATTCTCGTCTTGGACAATGGAGTCAATAAACTATTGCTACAAATATTGAAATGTATGTTGCAATTTGATTATTCTTAAGCCAAGGATTAGTTGGTTCATATAATTATTTCCATGGTCTGTGAACACAGTGACTCACAAAACTTGTGCGGGTGTGCACACTGACCTGGCCTGTCATGCCTTGTTTGTGCGTTGAGCTTAAGGCACCCTGGACCCTGGCCGTGGTTATTTTGTGCTGAGGTCTCCATGTCCCATTTTCTTTAACATGGGCCCGCAATCACAATCTTACTCTAGCCATGCAAGGCCATGGCCCAGGAGTACGCTTTCTAAAGTGTGCGAGTATAATCTCTAAGGGCCAATCCCAGAAATAGTCATGTGACCACCCTAGCACATACCACGTGGATGGTTTGGACGAAGGCATTGCTCACAACTCTCAAACGCTAAATTTGTATGTATGCTTGGCCAATCGATGTGTAACAAACGTCAGCTGCAGCCACCTAGATTGATGGCTTCTGTGCTGGTATCATTGCACTATCCTTTCAGGAGCATTCTCACCTTTCATTTGGCTGCCATTCCATAATCAATAATTGAATAGGTATTTATTTAATTCACCATAAAATACAGCTGTTTCACAATCGGCAACGATTCTGAATCGTTTACATAAAGCCAGTGAAATATTCGTGGAATTGTCTTGACAATTGTGAAAAGGTATTGTGTACAATTTTCACAAATGGTGCTTCAGTTTATAAAATGTAACAATCATCTACAGTATGTCTTCAATTGACTTTTGCAATGTTGATAAATAATCGGTTTGAAACAATCTGAGGTTTATATTTGATTTTTAAAAATATATAGTGACGAATGTAAAAATGGTCCATATAAAGATTTGCCCATTGTTTCATTTTTCTGATTTGCGTTACGTTTCTGAAATCTCCTGATTCCTATCTTCCCGGCAGTATAAATGGACACACCACAGGTAGTCCATTAGCGGATTGTGTGTGGTGGGGTAAAGTGTGGGTAACTCCTACCTCTTTCAAATGCGTCTATCATGGAAGCGAAAACCAAAAATGTTGCCTAAAGGGGCTCTAGAGCTCGTTTTGCAGAAGTACCTTCTGTCAGCAGCGGCACAAGCGAGGAATCGAAGGGTTGCACTCTCACCCTTTCACAGGGCTATCAGGCCATACATTTTGTTTTAATTTAAGTGCAAAGGGTAGGAAGAGATAATGAAGTTTGATTTAAAGCAATTAAAAAATTACACAATTGCAGTCAGAATGACTCCAGCTATTATTAGCCAGTGTGTGCGCACGCTTGCGGTGGTTTTTATTTTTGTTTCACAAATCCCACTTGATTGAAAAACGAATGGCCTCCATTAATAATGGCTCTGTAATAGGCTCCTTCACTCGCCTGAGGACACTTCGTCTGGAAAACATCCACGCGGGTCGGGCGTGTGCAAAAAAAGAAAACCACGTCGAACAGTTGAGCCAATGAAGCTGGGGGCCAAAGACATTATTATAATTGATGGGATTAATATTGAGCCATTTTTAGAAGCACCCCAATGTACCGACGGTAATGGTGCTAGCACTGCACAGTTGGTCGATCAGCAGGTTACGTGCGGTGAAGTGTGGTGTGGCTACTCGAGCTTAAATTGGTGCTTCTACCGTGGTTACTGGCATAGATTACACTGTGTAACACATTTTTCATGTTCCTGGGTAGTAAGTGTTATTTTCAAATTGCTTATGCCTCAAAAGTACAGAAAATGATTATTATTCCCCACAAACTTTGCTTTTGTGACCAGGACAGTGATATTTTTAAAGTTACCTATTTTCCCGAACATTCCAAATAGATTAAGTGTTGAGCAAACTTGGAGTAACTTCTAAAACATTCTACAACAGCATCAAGACCTTGCTGGACGCCTTGGAGTATGATGAGTACGGCTGGGAGGTCATCAGAGACTTTAAAATGATGGGTCTCCAAGGCAGTTTTACCAAGTTTCCCTGCTATCTTTGACTTTGGGACAGCAGGGACACCAAGGCGCACTACCACAGGCGGGACTGGCCACAGCGGACCGAGTTCTCTGTGGGGAGGAGCAACGTCAAGTGGAAGCCACTAGTGGACCCCCGGAAGGTGCTGATGCCACCACTGCACATCAAAATAGGCCTTATGAAACAATTTGGCAGAGCTTAAGGAGTCGGCAGCCTTCAAGTACAGTCAAGACTTCTTCCATAAGCTGTCTGAGGCAAAAGTCAAAGCCGGTGTCTTCGTGGGACCACAGATAAAGAAGATCATGGAGTGCAATGAATTCCCCAAGAAGCTCACTAGTAAGCGGCTTGAAACAGCTTTGTCGCAGTGGTTCGTGGCTTCCTGTGCAATTACAAGGTCGAAAACTATGTGGAGCTGGTTGAGACTGATGAAGAACTACGGCACAATTGTATATAGGGTGTCTCTCAAAGTCCACATCCTTGATGCTCATTTTAATAAATTCAAGGAGAACATGAGAGCATACTCGGAGGAGCAAGGCGAGCGCTTCCACCAGGATATACTGGAATTTGCACGCCGCTACCAAAGACAGTACAGTATAACGAGAAAATGATGGGAGACTACATTTGAGGGATGATTCGTGATAGTGATTTACAATATAATCGTAAATCTCGAAAAACTACTCACTTCTAAATCTTTTGTAGTAATTTTTGTATTACTTTAGTATAAATACATGTTAATTCTGATTCATATGTTGTTGTTTTCTGACTTTATGTAAACGAAAATACACAAATTCGCCCGCTTTCCCATTGAAAATAGGTACATTTCTAAATATCACTGTCCTGGTCACAAAAGCCAAGTTTGTGGGGAATAATAGCCATTTTCTATACTTTTTAGGCATAAGCAATTTCGAAATAACACTTACTACCCAGGAACAAAAACTGTGTTACATCGTGCTATTGCTCGGTGGAGCGCTTACCAACCCCAATGACACAAGCGCCGGGGTGACGTCACCGCCACTTAGTGGCGAACGGCGGTTCTTGCTTTCGCTGTTGTGAGTACTCTACCCCCATCTCGTTCAAATCGTCTGGTCGGCGTGGACGAGTAGGCCAAATACCCTGTAGAGGGGCACTCTAGAGCTTTCTCTCTATTCGGAGGGCCTTCTGCTAGCAGCAGTGCGAGCTAGTTAAATGTAGTGAAGTGCTGCACCTTCGCTATATGAATACGCACTCTTCATGTGTATTCATAGTAAACTATACGCACAAGTATGAACCCATTAAATTCATTTTGCAAGACATGAATTCCAGAAAATGGTAGCGTAGGCATTTTCATACAATTATTTACTCAGCTATTTACAAGTGCACAGTCGTCGCGGGTTGTGATTATGTTGGCTTAAAAAAATCACACGTGGACTAGTTTCTTCAAGCTGTCATGCATATTTGATGACTGAGTAATATATCGTGGAAATTGAATAATTTAATGGATTTCATGAAGTTTGCAGAGTAGAACAAAAAAAACTTTGATTGTGGTGGTATAGTGGCAGTGTAGAGAGTAGCACTTAAATATTCACTGATAAACACGTTAACCCAAGATTAATGGTCAATATGTCCTGCCTCATTTCACCAATGCGTGGGTGTCCGCGGTTGTGACGCACGCCTCTCCGATGCGTTTTCGGGTTGCAATGCAGCACAATCCGAAAAGGCTTCGGAGAGTGATGCCTCATTCTGTTGTGCTGTTCTGAAGAGGAGAGCTCTTAAAGGTACAACTGAGTGTGAAGAGAAGAATTTTACAAAGCCTTGTGGGCTGCTCACTTCAATTAATATTTTGCACAGTATACGCACAGGCACTCAATTAAGAGGTAACACATTCACAACGGACATATAATTGTGCGTTTATGTAAGGCTTTACAAACAATTAAAATGTAAATTTCGATTTAAAGCTTTAGTGACTGCAGGGATTCATCTTCTTGGTTCTTTCGGTAAAGTCACGTAGAAGGGAAGTAATAAAATAATAAAAATAAAACATAATAAAATAATTCTCACGACGTTTCGGCCACAACGCAAGCAGCCGTCCTCAGGTGAAGACCAGGTCTGTCGGGGAGACAGACCTGGTCTTCACCTGAGGACGGCTTCACCTGAGGACGGCTGCTTGCGTTGTGGCCGAAACGTCGTGAGAATTATTTTATTATGTTTTATTTTTATTATTTTATTACTTCCCTTCTACGTGACGTTACCGAAAGAACCAAGAAGATGAATTCAAATGTACATTAAATACATGGTTTTAACAAAAAAAAACTCATGGTTTCTTCCGATAGAACATTGTGTGGGTATCAATTGGAGAAGATAAAAAAAATCACTGAAAATATCCCAGAGCATTTATTTCCGCTTGAACCAGTTTCGCCCTTTCTGGGTCTCATCAGCAGTCAGGCCTTGTAAACGGACCCTGTTGCGATGCCAGATGTTATAAGGCAGGAACAATCCGTTGACGCTATGGGTCACGTGAGCCCAAAGTAAATACTGTCCACTAAAACGACTTTGGAGGTTGGGGGTGTCCAGCTAGGTCAGAGGTCGGCGACCTGTGGCTCTGGAGTCCCCATGCAGCTCTTTAAGGACCGCTTCGTGACATTATTTAAGGACCACCGTCTCGTAATCACACGCATTGCGGCTCTTGAAATATTGATTTGAAGCTCACGTAACTGCAGGAATCCATACTCTTTGGTTCTTTCGGTAAAGTCACGTAGGTATAAAATGAAATAGATCACGACGTTTCGGGCGCAACACAAGCGTCCGTCACCATGCTTGTGTTGCGCCCGAAACGTCTGAATTCTATTTTATTTTATGGCTCTTAAAATATTGAGTTTCTTACTGAATTTGAAAAAATATGGCTCTTCTTATTTTGGTTGCCGACCCCTGTGCTAGATAATGCTTCCCGGTGGTTATTGGTTAAATTATTGATAAGATCCGTGAAACTCACCCCTAACTGTGCCACAGATAAGATGAGTTATGTTGCACTGGCATTGTGTCAAATGTATGCTACTGACTCTGTTCGGAGCCTCAGAAGCATTATCAGCATCTGTCACCTTGTCGAAGAAACTAGAAAACACCACGAATTTGTTTGTTTGCTCTAAAACGTCACGGGTGTCTCTTAGACATTTGTAAAACTGTTTGGGGGTGTCTGAAGACATCCGTGACACCCATAGATTAAAAAAAGGTAATGTATGCTCCTCGGGAGCACGGTGGGTAACAAAAGAAAGGAGACAAGAGTCTATATCGACGTACTTTGAAGCTATTTTGAGCTCTGGTGCAAACCACACGAGGTGACCATACCGGGTAAGTTGTGCTCGTAATTTTGTGGAATGCAAAACCTGCCGAGCAGCTGGCTCTATGCTGCCACCCAGGACTGATGGGCAAACGAGAAAATAAAAGCGGAGCTCTCTCCCAACTGCTTAAGTTTGTGTGGCGGAAGAGAACAGGACCTTTACCCACAGCCATTACTCCCAGCAGCGTGATATGACCTCAACGAAACCAAAGAGGCTGTTTTAATTGCTATGGTTCCCCCTCAGCGCCAAGGGTTTATATTTGTAAACGTTTAAACATGTTATTTTTGGTAAAGTTTCGTTTTTTACAATAATTATATTTTTTACATAGCATCATTCGGGCAAAGTACATCTTAAAACGTTTAACATTTTGACCCACTACGCAAGCATCATTAAAAAATATACGACAATCCCACTCGATAGACAAAATAAAAATTCCATGGAATGATAACCTGCCCAGCATCATGTCCGATGTTTTTCTCCAAGTGCTGTGGAGAGCTTCTTTAGCAACGCACAACTGCAAAAACCCTACACAGTCGGAAAGCATCACGTTATTATGGTTCATTGTACTGTAATAATATTGTTGGCCTCAGTTATGATGAAGGACACAACACATGCTGAACAATCATCAGTGTGTTATATATTATATTTACAAAAGCATTAACGGCAAGTGATAATGTATTGTTACATGTATTTAATGCATTGTCAGTAATGGTTTGGGAAGTTAAAATTAAGCAATATTTATTTCCTCAATGTATAACAAATTTCAATTACACAACACTTTCAACGAGATTGAAATACCGTAGTGCAAGTTTTTATTTGTATATTTCCAACGAAATTTAAATAAAAATCCAGCATTTGCAAGACACATTAGGTTATAATAAATAGAATTAATCATTCACAGGTATTTCACAATCCACTGCTGGATGAAGGGCTCCCCACGTTGTTGCTGGTCATGGGGGGTTCATACTGAGCAATATAGGGTCATAACTGATTCAGATATAACGTGCTGCTGATATGAGCCCTAATTGGAAATTAACGCAGGGCGCCAGGTGTATGGCACAGTGCTAACTACTGTGCCACCACTCCACATCCAGGTTTATATATTAATTGTAAAACATTTATCGAGAAAAATGTATATAAATCGAGAATAAATTGCCAATATTTCACCATGTAACAATAAAATATACGCGCTGTATATGCATAACTAAACCACTATCAATTCAGTGCCTTGAAAACATGAAAAACGTGTATGGATGAGAACACAGTCTCACGCCTTTAAATGTAATGAAGTCCTGTCAACCACAATTAATATCATATGCTTTCAGTACTAAATTACCCACGTGCCGAGCACCAATTGGGTGTCAGACACTGTCAACACATCTCAATTTCAATCCATTAGGTAATAAAATTGGCCTCGGTTGACCGTCTGTAACGCAGGCTAAACTGAAGGGAATTCATAAACTGAATTCCTGGCATACGTTCTACCATTCATGTCATCGAATCTGTCGCTCCGACACTGAGTTACAGCCTTCAGCTTTCAGCCGCTCTGTGACCCACAGCTAACTGACCGTGCAAACATTTTCCGTTAATGATTTTAAATGAACCATACGTTGAGAAAGCAATTAGCTTAATATTTATATTCTACACTGCATTTTTTTCCAGCTTTAAACACATTTCAGCTGACACTGTTGAGCGATTCTAATTGACTATATCGCAGTTTGGTTCAGAACAAACTTACAAACAACGCTGTGAATCTTCTTCTTGGTTCTTTCGGTAAAGTCACGTTGAAGGGAAGTAATAAAATAATAAAAATAAAACATAATAAAACAATTCTCACGACGTTTCGGCCACAACGCAAGCAGCCATCCTCAGGCGAAGAATGAAACACCCCAAGCTTGGAGCGTATATTTAAGCTGGGTTAGAGGGGGGGGAGGTGGGAAGAAGAGCGCCTAAACAAAATAATTTGCATATCAAGAGGAATTCAGCATATGTAAAATGCGTAGGAGGTGGGCGGGGGGGGTTCCAAATCAATACTATGCCCGTGCATTATGCAGGATTAGCAGCATCAAAGGGGGGGGGGGAAGGGGGGGAGCATTAACAAAGGAAAGGAATGTTAATAGTATGTTACAGCTACATACTATTAACATTCCTTTCCTTTGTTAATGCTCCCCCCCTTCCCCCCCCCCCCCTTTGATGCTGCTAATCCTGCATAATGCACGGGCATAGTATTGATTTGGAACCCCCCCCGCCCACCTCCTACGCATTTTACATATGCTGAATTCCTCTTGATATGCAAATTATTTTGTTTAGGCGCTCTTCTTCCCACCTCCCCCCCCTCTAACCCAGCTTAAATATACGCTCCAAGCTTGGGGTGTTTCATTCTTCGCCTGAGGATGGCTGCTTGCGTTGTGGCCGAAACGTCGTGAGAATTGTTTTATTATGTTTTATTTTTATTATTTTATTACTTCCCTTCAACGTGACTTTACCGAAAGAACCAAGAAGATGAATCCCTGCAGTCACGAAAGCTTTAAATCGAAATTTAACGCTGTGAATATATAGCTGCACTCTAAAATGTTAACATTGCATGCTAGTGCGTACAAGAAACTAATGTTATGGTAAATGAACAGGACCAGTGGTCGGCATGACACGAGGGAGGTTGGTTTCCTCGTTGAAGAACAATTATGCAGTCAGGATTATTAAACCAAAAACTCCACTTATTAATAATGGGAGAATCAGCCAGAACATGCGGCCCCATTAAAAAAAAAAGATTTCATTCTACGGAACACAGTTTTCACATCACCATTCTTAAACGCAACGAGTTTTCCATTGGTTTATATCACAATATTGAATAAAGGAACGATTCGTAGCACCGTCAACCCTCTGTTTTGAAGCCCCTTGCCACGCAGTGTGAGGTTGTCTGACACAGGGCCGGGTTACGGTTCTTGTAGACCCTAGGCACTTCTGTTTCGTAGACCTTCAGCGATAACTTTCTTCAGTTGGTACTGCTACCGCCCCTGTCACTCGGTTTGATTCACGTGGACTTCGTGCAGCCGCTGGACAGATGTCGTTACCGACACGTTCATTATTTAGTCTGTGCCCTAATTCAATGGGAGCGCGCTGTGTGCCGCAGATAAGCAGATTTAAATTGAAATGATTGCGGGGGAGAAAAAAATAAGGAAAGCCTAAAATATTACAAGCGGACATTTATTCAACAACTCTGTTTTTTACTACGATTATCATATCGGATAACGCAGCTTTAAAAAGATGCCGTTCATTTTCATATACAAAAAAAAACACTATTTTTTTCCCGTTTTCGTAGGCCCTAGGCACAATGCCGCCTGTACCTATTGGATAATAATATTGGATCAAGGCCGTAATTTTAATATTTATTCAGGGGGACACATCTCCCTCAATATTCAAATATGCTCAAAATGTCCCCCCCAATATATTGCTCTAAAAATGTTTGCTATGCTATATAAATAAAAACAACAATTTGCTAAACCTTGGCCACAATATCTGGACTTGCCTTCATATAAATCAATGCATAGATTTCTGTTTATATGATCGTGGTTATGGTTGTACTTTATTAATCCCTAATCTCTGCCATTACATACAATGCAAAAAAGAAATGGTAAAAAAGTTAAAACAGAGCAATGTAATACAACACACTATTAGACATTATTGTAAAACATACATTAAAAGTCCATCCCATGTGTTTTAATATTTTAGGCAGGAAATGAGTTTTCAATTTTAGATATTTTTTTTGGGTTGGGACCCCCAGACACCCTGGAAGATTTGGTCCCCCCCAATGTTGACTCCATGGCTACGGCCTTGTATTGGATAATAGGGCCCTGGTCTGACCGTACACCGTCACGCTCGCCAGTGGTGGGTTAATGAAACGGGGTTATAGAGCCTGAACCAGTTGGGCTATCACGACTATTGATGACAAACATGGCCTGGAATGAAATTCCCCATGTTTTATAGCAGCCACGGAACTTATTGTGCTCATGTGTTGGTTGGCTATTATAAAAAAAAATCCCCGAAAAGTTGGACTATTATGTTAACAACTGTGTATATACATGGTATCAGTTCCTTCAAATCAGTGTTGCGTGCCTGCATGTTTCAATAAATGCTGTTGGACACAATTCAGGCATAGTATTGCGTAATTATGCTGAGCAATTGTTCTCGACAGGCATTAACATGTAGTTAACAGACTTAAGCAGCTGGGAAACAATCTGCGTGCCCTTTCCAAACATGTAACTTTGACGCCGATTTTGTTTGCATTTGAGTCTGATGAGTATTGTTAACCCTGGATGGAAAACAAAATAGACATTTGTCGGCAGGCAGAAGGCAGGAGTGGACGTGAATTTTTAATCGTTCCACATTCACGGCTAAGGCCTCGTTCGTGACTAATTGTAGAAATGCATTGCATGCACTTTGCACAAACAATAAAATCATTCTCAAATTAAATTGCACGTATTAATGAGTACAGTACTTCATCCAGCAGCGGATTTATTATGACCGAATGTGTATTTGAAACATGAAAATTATTATGAGACCTCCTTTACCAATGGCAAAATATAGTAATAGGTGTTTACCCTTTCAACTGGTACAAAAACTGACACCTTTATACAAGGCATCATGTTTTGGCGTCATCTGGTCCAACAACAATGGAGACAATGAAGACTAGGCTCTAAGAAAAGCTGTCTCGGGTGTGGACCAATCAACTTCAAGGACAGGACAGTGCATATCCTTATCATCATCAGAGTTGTTTCTTTTTGTTTGCATTTTGACTACTTGTCTTGTGGTTATTGCAAACATGATGCCTTGTATAAAGGTGTCAGTTTTTGTACCAGTTGAAAGGGTAAAAACCTATTACTATGATAATTATTGTTATATGCTTGGTTCTTTCGGTAAAGTCACGTAGAAGGGAAATAATAAAATAATAAGAATATAAAACAATAAAATTCTCACGACGTTTCGACTGCAACACAAGCAATCATCATACATTTTAAATCAAATGATAATTATTAATATTATTTATCATTACAATTACTACTGCATTGGAATAACAATGAATGGGTTCTCCGTAAGGTTGTGTACTAATGTGTGTGCGTGTGGTAATGCGCACGTTTCTGTGTGCATGTTAGTTTGTGTGTACTCCTCAGTGTGTGTACCCCTCTGTGTGTGTACCCCTCTGTGTGTACCCCTCTGTGTGTGTACCCCCTAAGTGTGTACCCCTCTGTGTGTGCCCCTCTGTGTGTGTACCCCTCTGTGTGTGTACCCCTCTGAGTGTGTGTACCCACTCTGTGTGTGTGTACCCCTCTGTGTGTGTGTACCCCTCTGTGTGTGTACCCCTCTGTGTGTGTGTACCCCTCTGTGTGTGTGTGTACCTCTGTGTGTGTGTACCCCTCTGTGTGTGTACTCCTCTGTGTGTGTGTACCCACTCTGTGTGTGTGTACCCCTCTGTGTGTGTGTACCCCCCTCCGTGTGTCTACCCCCTCTGTGTGTGTGTGTCCCTCTGTGTGTGTGTACCCCTCTGTGTGTGTACCCCCTGAGTGTGTGTGTACCCCCTGAGTGTGTGTACCCCTCTGTGTGTGTGTACCCCTCTGTGTGTGTACCCCCTGAGTGTGTGTGTACCCCCTGAGTGTGTGTACCCCTCTGTGTGTGTGTACCCCTCTGTGTGTGTGTACCCCCTGAGTGTGTGTACCTCCTGAGTGTGTGTCCCTCTGTGTGTGTACCCCTCAGTGTGTGTGTACCCCTCAGTGTGTGTGTACCCCTCTGTGTGTGTACCCCCTGAGTGTGTGTACCCCTCTGTGTGTGTACCCCTCTGTGTGTGTACCCCTCTGTGTGTGTACCCCCTGAGTGTGTGTACCCCTCTGTGTGTGTACCCCCCTGAGTGTGTGTACCCCTCTGTGTGTGTGTCCCTCAGTGTGTGTGTACCCCTCTGTGTGTGTACCCCCCTGAGTGTGTGTACCCCTCTGTGTGTGTACCCCTCTGTGTGTGTACCCCTCTGTGTGTGTGTCCCTCAGTGTGTGTGTACCCCTCTGTGTGTGTACCCCCCTGAGTGTGTGTACCCCTCTGTGTGTGTACCCCTCTGTGTGTGTACCCCTCTGTGTGTGTGTACCCCTCTGTGTGTGTGTACCCCTCTGTGTGTGTACCCCTCTGTGTGTGTACCCCTCTGTGTGTGTACCCCCCTGAGTGTGTGTACCCCTCTGTGTGTGTACCCCTCTGTGTGTGTACCCCCCTGAGTGTGTGTGTACCCCTCTGTGTGTGTACCCCCTCTGTGTGTGTGTGTCCCTCTGTGTGTGTGTACCCCTCTGTGTGTGTACCCCTCTGTGTGTGTACCCCTCTGTGTGTGTGTACCCCTCTGTGTGTGTACCCCTCTGTGTGTGTACCCCCTGAGTGTGTGTACCCCTCTGTGTGTGTGTACCCCCTGAGTGTGTGTACCCCTCTGAGTGTGTGTACCCCCTGAGTGTGTGTACCCCTCTGTGTGTGTGTACCCCTCTGTGTGTGTGTACCCCCCTGAGTGTGTGTACCCCCTGAGTGTGTGTACCCCTCTGTGTGTGTACCCCTCTGTGTGTGTACCCCCTGAGTGTGTGTACCCCCTGAGTGTGTGTACCCCTCTGTGTGTGTACCCCTCTGTGTGTGTACCCCCCTGAGTGTGTGTACCCCCTGAGTGTGTGTACCCCTCTGTGTGTGTACCCCCCTGAGTGTGTGTACCCCTCTGTGTGTGTACCCCTCTGTGTGTGTACCCCTCTGTGTGTGTGTACCCCTCTGTGTGTGTACCCCTCTGTGTGTGTACCCCTCTGTGTGTGTACCCCCCTGAGTGTGTGTACCCCTCTGTGTGTGTACCCCTCTGTGTGTGTACCCCCCTGAGTGTGTGTGTACCCCTCTGTGTGTGTACCCCCTCTGTGTGTGTGTGTCCCTCTGTGTGTGTGTACCCCTCTGTGTGTGTACCCCTCTGTGTGTGTGTACCCCTCTGTGTGTGTACCCCTCTGTGTGTGTACCCCCTGAGTGTGTGTACCCCTCTGTGTGTGTGTACCCCTCTGTGTGTGTGTACCCCCCTGAGTGTGTGTACCCCCTGAGTGTGTGTACCCCTCTGTGTGTGTACCCCTCTGTGTGTGTACCCCCTGAGTGTGTGTACCCCCTGAGTGTGTGTACCCCTCTGTGTGTGTACCCCTCTGTGTGTGTACCCCCCTGAGTGTGTGTACCCCTCTGTGTGTGTACCCCCCTGAGTGTGTGTACCCCCTGAGTGTATGTACCCCCTGCGTGTGTGTTGACGCGTGCTGCATTCCTGCGATGCACGTGTCGCGCTCATTACGCCTTTGTGCGTGGAATTGACTCGGAGCCCCCATCAACATCAATAAATCAGCGCTGGAAGGTTGAGGGGGGATGGTGTTGGTGGTGATGTGGGGGGTGGTGGTGGTGGTGATGTGGGGGGTGGTGGTGGTGGAGTGGGGGGGTTGGTGGTGTGGGGGGTTGGTGGTGTGGGGGGAGTGGTGGTGGTGTGGGGGGTTGGTGGTGGAGTGGGGGGAGTGGTGGTAGTGGTGTGGGGGGTGGTGGTTATGGTGGTGGTGTGTGGGGGGGGTGGTGGTGGTGTGTGGAGGGGTGGTGGTGGTGGTGGGTGGGGGGTGGTGGTGGTGGGTGGGTGGTTGTGGTGGTGTGAGGGGTGGTGGTGGTGTGGGGGGGGTGGGAGGTGGTGGTAGTGGTGTGGGGGTGGTGGTGTAGGGGTTGTGGTGGTGTGAGGGGGGGTAGAGGCGTGGGGGGTGGTGGTAGTGGTGTGGGGGGTGGTGGTGTGGGGGGAGTGGTGGTGGTGTGGGGGGACTGGTGGTGGTGGGATGGGGGGTGGTGGTGGTTTTGGTGGTGTTGGGGGGGGGTCCCTTTACAGGGCGACCCCCCCCGCCCCCGCGTCCCCCGACCGGCGCCTGCCACACGCGGGCAGGCTGTCTGCTGCCTCGTTTATCAGCAGACGACGACGACGACGGGGTGACCTGGGTTGCCCATTGCCCCCCCCGCCCCGGTGTGAGTGAGTGGTACCCCTACAGTCTGTTAAGGCCATACGGGGGATCTTTGGTGCGGTAGTGTTGGGGGTTATCACTCCGAACCCGGCGACCCGAGTTCGATTCCCGCTCACGGCCACCCACGCCAAGTGACGATTATATCCGAACGGGTTACCTGGGCTCCCACCCCCCCCTCCCCTCCTAGGTCGACTCAGCCTCAAAATTAGTTCCCCCGTGCGGTGTGCAGTAAACACCGCCACTGGGGAGACAAAGGCGGTCGGGCGTGGTGCTGGCCACACACCCCTTCGTGTGCCACAGTGCCAGCCTTCATAGGTGCTCGCTAACAGCACTTGCCCCAACAGTCTGTTCAGGCTACAGGGGGGAATCTTTGTATTGTTGTTGTTTTCTCCATGAATTGTGCTTTTGTTATCAGCACGGTTGGCTACCGTACGGTGCGAAAGAAGTTTGATGTACTTACAGAATCGGAATATTTATTTGTACTGGAGGAATCCGATGAGCTGTGAAAGCTCTTTTTGTGGCCGCGTCTGAAAAATAAGTTAATCGCTCAGTGGGATTTACCTGGGAAGATTAAAAAAATTACTTTCATTTACATATAATTTTTTTCAAGTGATTCGTTTACCTGTGCACTCCTATCGTGTTTTTTAATTGTTTGTTGTTGGAACGTTTTGACCCGACAGGACTGCGTTCGACTCCTAGCCATGGTCAGTATCAGTTGTGAGTGATATCTGAATCTAAACCGGTCCTGGACCTCCTCTAGGGCGACTCAGCCTTAAATGTGTATTTGCTGGTGCAGTGTGTTAACACGAACACTGGGGAGACAAAGTTGGCCGGAGATGGTACGAGCCACACCACCCCTTTTCGCGTGCTGCTGTTCCGTCCTTAATAAGTGCTCACTAAGAGCACTTGCCCTAACAGCCTGTGTAGGTCATACGGGGACCCCCTTGTTCATCTTCTTAGGATGGAGTGGTGGTTGCAATGGCTAGCGCACTGCGCTACTAACTTCGCTACCGGGGTTCGACTTCCTTTCCCAGCCATAAACCAGTCCTGGTGCTACCCCGTTCACCAACCCACACTGATCAGCGTGGTGGTCTATAGCCAAACCACCCCCTTGGCGGCCTTCATCCAGCAGTGGATTGACAAACCACTGTGAATAAAATGCATACATACGAGTACCTACAACCCAAAGGGACTCACAGATCTTACTTTCAAGATTGACCTGAGATGCAAATAAAATATTTAGCGCTGAAAAATGTTCTACAACCATAAAAAATAAATGGTGAGAATTAAAACAAAGTTTTCGAATTGACAGTAAATCATGTCTAACTCACCTTTTATTTGCTGTGTAATATAACAGCAGATACAATAATATATACAATAGATTTCAGGATAAGTTTAACAAATGATGTTTAATTTGTCCAGCCAGAATCGCATTCAATTGTGTTAGGTACTACCTCAATATCAGTGCAAGAGTAGGGTTGTGGCGAAATTGGATAAACTCTGAAAAGCCCAAACTTCCGCTTAAGGGGGCATATGAACAAAGACACTGAAGAGCCACCGATGAACATGTGAACAGAGTCCAGTCTCAGCTTGGTTTTTTGAGAGATTTATTCTCAACGTCACCTCATGAATTGGTTACTGCCCAAATGTAATATAAACAGAGCCTCCGTTAAGATAAGAAATACATCGTTTGTTTTTATACGCTATTAGTGTTTTTTCACTGTCCAATCCACAATAGCTGTATAACCAATAACAGTATTTCAATTATTGCAATACGATATATATTGTTGCACTCTGAGGTTGTATCTCTCTATCACTGCCTCTGTCTCTCACAGCTGTTTTACAGGCATCTCCTGAAAAAAAAATGTGTTATATCCCCAGTGAGCTCTCATATGGCTTAAATAAACACATGAGTGAATAACGAAACATTGCACGGGCAATGAAGCGGCTGGACTGAATGGATAGGTGCAACTCAGATGGGTGGAATGACCCAGCAAAACAGCCATGTATCAAAACTGTTGGCGGAGCAGCTGTGGCACCAGTGGTTAGCACACTGCACCATGAACACACAATGCGCCACCCGAGTTTGATTCTTGGCCACAGCGAACATCCCCATTCACAAAGCCACACTGACCAGCATGGTGAAGTATGGTCAAACAACCCCCGTGATCAAAAGGCATGGAGAGACCTTCACCCAGCAAGATTTACTTGGCAAAGGTACTGTAAATTATTACATTAGCAAGCAAACAAATACACTGTTGAACACACATTGAAGACTCCATCTAATTTCAGTTTGAGTCCCATAAATTACAACGATGTAGTCTACATGAAGCCAATGACATGAGTTATAATATTTTGAAAAGCATTTGGTTATGAATGCGTATGTACCAGAGTGCTCTTTCCACCTAAATTGCACACATCACCATCCTTAGTTTGGCAACAATAATAACGAGACAAGATGTGTAGGCGCTAAAGAATTGTTACGGCAAAATGTTGGCGTATCTATGTAAAGTGGAGATATAATTCATACAGCGTATTGTACATACAACATCGTCTATATTTTATTATGTTTTATTTTTATTATTTGATTATTTCCATTCTACGTGACTTTACCGAAAGAACCAAGAAGATGAATCCCTGCAGTCACGAAAGCTTTAAATCGAAAGTTAACATCGTCCATAATTACAACTTTATCATTTTGCTCCGACTAGTGTAGAACTACCGAATATATTGCATGTCGGCCCCTTTATAAATCAGA
Source organism: Lampetra planeri (assembly GCF_965212315.1). NCBI lineage: Eukaryota > Metazoa > Chordata > Hyperoartia > Petromyzontiformes > Petromyzontidae > Lampetra > Lampetra planeri. Next base: position 22,795,161 of record NC_136109.1, on the reverse strand, counting down.
CAAACAATAAGTTTATCAAATTCAACAATTTTTTTTGTGAAGAATGTGAGCCGATTCATCAAGTAACCTGTAATGCATTCGCTCTGTTACATTTAGTTTGTACACGCACACACAACAGAACAAAGTGACACGAAAGAAAATAACACACAAATATACACGCAGTGGCACATATACGCAATCATTTGCGCAGAATGACACAACGAAGACAATGGCACGCACGCACGCGCATGCACAAAATGACAAGCGCACACACACACAAAAGACAAACTACACAATTGCTTTAGAGCTCGGAAAAGCAGTTGCATGGGGTCCACAGGACGCCCTGCCAAAGTGAATTAAGGAGGTGATTTATGATGTGAAGATGGTTGGGGGGGGTTGGTGGTGGTGGTTTTTTGTGGCGGTTGGAGGTTGTGGTTGTTGAGTGAGAGCCGGGAGGGGCAAGCTTCAAGCCATTCCCTTCTTCATGCAACCTCAGCCCATCTGCAAACACTAAATGTGCTCAGCGCCGTACGAGCGGCAGGCGCGTTCCAAACCCCAGTGAGTCCGTGCAGCATCCAGAGGAGGACGATTAACATTTTAACTGTTTGTGAGTAGGGGGTGGGTGGGGGGGATGGGGGGCAACACAAAGAATAGTAATAAGAAAATATATAAATTAATACAAACGCCGGGTGCCGGCTCGCTAATGAAGAGAAGCTCAGAGGGTATCCAGTTTCGTCCCCAGCAATGTGTTGGGCTTTAAAAGAAACGGGGGCTCGATTAATGAATGAACGAGTCAGCGAATGAATGAATGCTTAAGAGATTGCGCCGGGACCGCAGCTAAGAGCACAAAAGCCGGGCTGTGTCTGGGTCGTGGAAGGAGCAAACATCTTTTCCTCCCGGTTCTGGGCGATAAATCCTTACGGCCTCCGTCTGTCCTTTGAAGTGAAAAATCCCTGGGCACGACTGTGAAAAAGCCCACTTGTGCCGGACTGGCAACTCCAGCGAGAGAGGGAACTCGGGCTGACTCGACTGGTTTGGATCGAGAGTTGTTCTTTTTTTGTACGTTCAATCGCCGTCGTCATTGTCATCATGGACTTTCGAGGAGATGGACATCTCTGGTTCCTCCTGCTCTCTGCCCTCGCCCTGTGTCACTGTGAAGGGCCCTTGCCACGGTAAGTGGAATTTATTCATTCAATTGTTCATGGCATGTGGTCTATCACAAATTTAATTGGTACAGTACGTCATTTAACGGTACGCTGTAACCATCAAGAAACAAGGATTGCTGTACACAGCTTGGAATGAGTAAGTGAATGTACACGTTGCTCGGGGGAATTTGGGGGCACTGGTTGCTAAAGAATTGTAGTTTTGAGATACTGTATAAGTGAGATGTTCTGATTGCACAAGAATTGCATTGTTTGAGAGGTTAATAAAATAAATAATACATACATATGCGTTTTTATTAATTGCCTAGCTTCACATGTAAATTGATGAGTTTCTCTTTCTCACAAGATCCACGTTGGATATTGTGTTCGATGGTGGTGCAAGCGATAATAAAAACAAGTGGCTAAGTGAAAATTTGACAATGCCCCTTTTCATACATCCCGTGTACAGAAAGCATTTTTGCCGCTGCCGCTGCCTCGTTGACAAGTCGGTAACACTTGGCCCTGCTTGTTGTCTTTGTGTTGTTGTTGTTGTTGTTGTTTTATTTTGTCGCTTAGCGGCTATCTGGTGGCAGCTCCCTCGGTGTTCAGAGCCGGGGTGGAAGAGGCCATCAGCGTCACTTTTTTTAACCCCGCGGCAGAGACCGCCGTCCAGGCGTGCCTGGCGGTCCACGGGGAGACGGTGGCACACAGCCGTGGCGATGTGTTTGGTAAGCGACGGCGAATGATGGTGCTCGTCACGAAGCCCGTGTGTTTATGAATACTGCTCATTTTAACCCTCCTCCCCCCCGCACCAAAAAAAATATACGCGTAAGCACGGTAGTGTTTCTGATGCTGTGAACACGTCGATTTGAACTTTGTTACTTTTGTCGTTTGCAGAAAAGGGTGTAATAAAACTGAAAGTAAGTTTTTTTTTTAACTCATTTGCGAAACACATTTTTGTTATCAAATGTTAATATTGTGCCGCATTTCAAGTAATGCCAGAATGTCGCCTTGACAAAAGAAGTAAATATAAAAATATGAACCAACCTCCCTCCTTCGAACAAATGATAAAAGCCACACATGCTTGGGATCTGTCAAGCAATCGTAACAAACTTGTATTTATATTCTTGGTGTGGATTTCACACCTGCTGATGATTGCTTGTGTTGCAGTCGAAACGTCGTGAGAATTTTATTGTTTCATATTTTTTTATTTTTTTTATTTCCCTTCTACGTGACTTTACCGAAAGAACCAAGAATATGAATCCCAGCAGTCACGAAAGCTTTAAATCGAAACTTGTATTTGCCTGTTGTGCCCACGTACCCACCAAAGGTGCCGCGCGGATTGAGGGGTCAAGCTCACTTGAGGGTGTGGGGAAGCCATAATTCCACCTCCAAGAGTGATGATGCCTTCTCATTCCAAAACTCCACCACCATCACCGTGGAGCAGAGAGGTTCCACAGTGCTGATCCAGACTGATAAACCGGTCTACAAGCCCAAACAGAGAGGCAAGAAAAATGATATTTGAACCACGATAGTACGGCTTGTTTCATTCCACGAATGATCATTTCCGCACGGTACAACATCGCATATCCGACCGTTGCTCATCCACCATGACCAATTAACCTCCCACACGTAGGTCAGTATTTGTGAAGGGTGTAACTATTTTTCTGTAGATGTTCCTACATCTGACCATTTCACATATCCACGTATATCAGATTCGGTCTCTATTTATTCTGGAGGAATCCGATAAGCTATGAAGCTCTTTTTCTCAGATGTACAGAATATCGCTCAGTCCCTGACGAGTCGGATATGCGACATTGTTTTGTAACTGTCACGTTTCCGTGTGCATGTTGAAATGAAAAGATATGATTAGAAAAGAAAGCAAATAATTGTGATGGATTTCATTGCATGAGATGTGGGAGCTGTAAAGTGTTGTCGCACAGCACATTTGCAATCCAAAAAGCAACTTAACGGCATTGGCACATTGGTTGATTTTTTTACAAAACCAAAACAGAATAATTGCAACGTAACACGTGGGATTTGTTTTTTTTATTATATATAAATGATAATGACAGGGTTTACTTGTACTTTTTGTGGGAATTTCTTTTACAGTTCTTGCCAACTTCATTATCATAAGTCCAGAACTGAGGCCTATCAATGAAAAGGTGAGGAAGAATAGATGCATTATTTTGCCTACACGTATAAACAAAAGTGTAATGTGAATACAACTTCATTGCCAGATTAAAAATGTAGTCTTTACTGATGACAAAGTGCATTGTTGATTCTACACATTGCACAAGTTGCCAAATGGTTTCCGTGCAGAATTTTTCAATCGAAATAAAACAGAAAATTGCATTTTATTTGCTTCCTAAACACAGGTCTGGTTATCGCTTCAGTTGCCCAGTTCACGTGATCTTTAATTGCCCATCTCTATTTTCCAGGTGGAAGCATACATTGTGGTACGTTCACAACCTCATACAATTTGACTTGATTTATCTGCAAACAATTAAGAGTTACTGAAAAAGTTGCTGTTTTGATGAACACATGGCGATGAATATAGCGAGTAAATAGAAAACAAAAGTATTTTAAAATACCTTCTCTGCCTCCTGCTCCACTGCGATAAATCCACAATTCATCAACATTGTACACGTTGTATATCACGTTAACAACTGTGTCTGTTGGGTAAATGGGCTTTGGTAGCTCTGAAACGCGAGTCAAAGCCATGCGCGTGTTTAAGTTGTTCCCAATTACTGAACTGGCATGAGTGCTGACTTGCCTTGTCTTCACATTCAGGACCCAAGAGGATCACGCATGGTCCAGTGGAGTGACCTACATCACATCTGTTGTGGTAAAAACGGATTCAACAATCGGGTTTTACTACATTTTCCTTAGCCTCTGTCCTTGCAGTATGGATGTTTTTTGGTTCATATTTGTGTGTTGAAGATGTATTGCAATCTTTAGCATATTTTATTTAGGATTCTCTTGTCGAAATATTTTTTTGTACATTATATTGATACCGACACGATCTAACCCAAAATAAACTGATTATAAGTCAGTTATAGCGAATGATTAATTTCAGCCAAAACAGCCAAAAACATTTTGGGAATTATTTTGGCATTCGACATCCATCTCACCTTATTTGGTCCAAAACCTGATCAGATAATTGCAGGCGTATAGCGCACAATAATATGGGATCATTATGGATAGGCGTACCTCGAGAATCCTTACTCTGTGTTAGCCTAGCAGCGTTCTGAAAAATATCGAGTGAAATATTAAGCCATCGTTATAACCCTGGTTAAATAAACTCATAAGCACAGGGGAAGTGGTCAAGCTGTCTCCTGAAATGTCTATTACCATGCGTCTGTGTGTATGCTTCCATGCACTTATTTTAGGAATCATGAATGTGAGCTTTCCAATCTCCGAGCAACCAATCTTTGGAGAGTGGATGATCTTCGTGGAGCTCCATTCCCACACCTACAACAAGTCCTTTGAAGTGCAAAAATACGGTGGGTTTCTTAACCTTTGCTATAGCATGCCAGCACAGGACTGGATGATCGTGAACTTAATGTGTAAACAGCAATGTACTACTGCACTCAAGTTAATGTCTGGCCACATACAACTAAAGAAAGGAAATTGAGAAAGAACAGAAATAATTACCAAGCATTCTACGCAGGACGGAAATCTTGATTATGCTAACAACTCAAGCCGCGAGTGGTGCCCCGTAAAGCCTTTGGTCATTTTTAAGTTCCAACAGCTCCTATTAACAGGGATAAAGTCTTCATTTAGGTGTAAAATCAATTCAACTTTTCGGAAATTAATTAGCTTTGGGATTTGTCACTTGTATAATTCACCACCGTTAAACCTCCGATTAAGTCAGGCAGGGCGACACGGATGAGCGCTCACGATTTATTATTCGAGGGAGAACTCTCAATTAATTATTTTGATAAATCGCTCGCCAAACCCAACTTTGTTGTATTTCCCTTCACCCATGCCCAGATGTTTAAATGAATATGACAAGCTGTCGGAACTGTGGTGGGACATATTTTGTCTCCCTGTTGGATTTGGTCAAAGTAACCGGCACATTCAGATAAAATAACGTCAGGTGAAGAATATAAAAAAAGAATAAAAATATACATATATATCTCTAAAACAGTAACCCATGTCTTTTTTTGCTCGCAGACAAAATGCCCATTGTTCTCATTCCCCCTCGGTGATGACAGGATGTTTTGTGAAGGAAGTTGTTGTTTTGAGCAGGCACGTGGCAGGATGGCAGCCTCCGTCCCTCAGGGGTCATTGCAGGAAGCGGTGGCTGATGCCCTTAAAAGGAAAAAACACATTAATGCCAAGGTTTAGCGTCCCTCGGCAGGAAGGAGCCATGCTGTGTTGATGGCTGTTGTCATGTGTTTGTTCCCCCCCCCACCCTCCTCTTCCAAAAGCCCCCCCACCTCCCCACAATCAATCTGGCGTAACAAAAAAGTTAAGCTTGTGTCTCTGCAAAAATAATCCTCCTGTACATTTCAAAGGTGTCCTGTAAAAAAAAATAACCCGTATATATGTGTTTTAAGATAACGCATACAAGCTTAAAGGGACACTTTACAATCCGCTTGAGTAATCTCCTCGCAGATGGCTGCACAGTGAATGTGATCATTCATATTTTTTTAACGACTTAATCCACCCACTCTCACATACTTTGTGGCCCGTGCAATTGAGTGGGTTATCAAGTTTTCCAAAACTGTGCACTTTTCTGGGGATTTTTATATTTTCCCTATCTATGCACACGATGGGTGGAATGGTTATTAAGCTCGTGATACATGCATTGACCGCGTGCTTGAATATATTACATGTTTGGATTTGTATACGTTGTGTGTAATGGGCTCACGTCACCTCTACAGGCACTATAGAGGCACTACCATTCACGTAAACGTAACAAAAATATAAATTCTCAAATCGAATTGTCGGCCTGAATTGTAGCGATTCATTGAATTCCCAGAAGGAAAGGGAAGGGGTGGTGAATCAATACAATTTTCAAAACTATGAAGGGCATTTTAATGGTGTGAGTTCAAGGTGCAGACAAAACCTTTCGCTTTCATGTTTTTTCCCCCAGTGCTGCCAAAGTTTGAAGTTGATATCAGCACTCCCAGCTTCATCAGAAACCTAAACGTCTGCGATAAAGCAAGAGTTCGGGCCAGGTTTGCTTTTAACGTCCGGCACGAACGTAGTCACACGCGCATTGTCAACTTTTTTTTTGTTATATCACAGAAGAAACAAAAAGATAGGAGTAAATGCAGCTTGTGAATTATGTTTCTTTATTAGGTACACATTTGGGAAGCCGGTGCGAGGGAAGGCCACCGTGAACATGACCGTGAATGGAGTCGGCTATTACAGACAGGACCTCGGCATGCCCGTCCTCAAAACCTTCGAGGTAAGCTCTTCACGAGTTCACAGTCTCATTGGCTTCACCTCTCAAACAACGTGGCAATTCACCACGTTCAAATCATACTGCACACGTCACGCGGCGGACTGAATGACGCCAGCCGCGAGCTCCACCGCCATCGTCGTTTGCCTCCCAGGTCGATGGAGCGGCGTCCTTTGACATCTGCGTCAAGGACCTGATGCCCCCGAACGTGCCCGAGCACTTCCGAGGTGCCCTGAGCGTCTGGGCCACTGTGGTGGCCAGCGACGGCAGTAAGCAGATCGCGTTCGATGACTCTACGCTGGTGCACAAGCAGCTGGTGGACATAAAGTATTCGCGTGAGACGCGCAAGCAGTTCAAGCCCGGGCTGCCTTACCATGGAAAGGTGGGGGAGGAAAAACGGCATCGAACACACCCCTGGTAAACATGGAACGTTGGGTTAATGTTGGTCCAATGTTGGTCCAACGGTTTGCAACCACATGCCAACCTTGGCCCGACGTTGCACATTTCCTGGGGACTGCACCCTGCACCAGGCTGAGAAAAGACTAATTCCGCTGGTTTGTGTTCACAAAGTAGTAGGGATACCACATTTTCAGAAGATTTGCTGTCATCCCTTTGTTAATTGCGGCAGGTATTTCAGTTTTTAGGTTGACAGCACGATCTTGTATACTGTGTTCATAAAATGTTTTTACGTGTAACTAGGGATTATGCCATCAGGGCAAAATTCATTTACATATGTGAAAATTGTTGATATTTTGCCCTGGTTTTTGTCTCCCAAGTTTCAGGCGACCCATTGAGATCAATTTGGCCGGTTTTCAAAAGGGAAAGTCCATAATAGCCACCGGTTCGTTCTTGTTGGATCATCTTTATGAAAGCAATATTGCCCCCTCGTTATTTATGGATAGACGGTCAGACGGGTAGAGTGCCAGTGCGTTCAACTTCAGTTGAAAAGCGTTAAAAACTAACAATGAATTGCAATGTCTCGACTCAAGCTGGAGGTGACATATCCGGACGGAAGCCCTGCGGATGGCGTGACTGTGCGGATCAAGGCTGAGCTCGCGGCAAAGGACAACATCTACACCAGTGAGCTGGTGTCCCGAGATGGCATCGTGGCGTTTCAAATCCACTCAATACCCACCATGGCCCAGTATGTCTGGCTGGAGGTCAGTAGCGTTGCCCTTTGTGCTTTATTAGAGAACGTGTGGCGTGGTTGTGGCCTGGTGGCTCGGGAGTCGGAGCTGGTACCGCAGAGAACCTGGGTTGGAATCGGAGCAGATGGCCAAGGTTAAACTGGAATTTCAAGCATCGCGAAGTTGATGGTATTAGCCCAGTCATCAACCACTGCAAAAAAGTGTGAATTTTTTTGGTATATTCTTTGGGTCTTTCGGTAAAGCCACGTAGATAAAAAAAATGTTTTTTTAAACATCACGACGTTTCGATCGCAACACAAGCTATCGTCATCAGGTGAAAACATATAGTGGGAGAGCTGCTGGCTAAATTCCATCGCTGGGACGTATAAGCGTTTGATTTGATTTGACATGCGACACACACCTCTTTGGGGGGTGTTAGATGGTGCGTCGATTAAAGAGACCTTTTGAAATTACTTTAGAAGTCGTTTTCTCATGTCCTCTTCTGGGGCTGTTTTTCACCACAGGGTGATGCACTGCTTCCTGCAGAGTTCCAAATAGAAATGTCTTCGTCACATGACACACCGCAAATACCTCCTGTACAAGCGTATGATGGGCACATAACCGATCATTGCACCTCCGATTAGCACAGTTGGCTATGTACGGTGCAAAAGAAATTAAACAAACATACATACATAGGAGGTACGAGCACATTCTATATCAAGCAACTCCTGATGTCATGGAATAGATTAACAATCTCAGCATACAGTTAGAATATATTGTCAGTATTATGACTTTGAAACTCCCCCGCCCACCTCCTACGCATTTCCCATAAATATGCTAAATTCCTCTTGATATGCAAATTATTTTGTCAAGGCGCTCTTCTTCCACCTCCAACCCAGCTTAAATATACGCTCCAAGCTTGGTGGTGTTTCATTCTTCACCTGAGGACGGCTGCTTGCGTTGTAGCCGAAACGTCGTGAGAATTATTTTATTATGTTTTATTTTTATTATTTTATTACTTCCCTTCTACGTGACTTTACCGAAATAACCAAGAAGATGAATCCCTGCAGTCACGAAAGCTTTAAATCGAAATTGTCAGTTCATCTTTAAACATTCAACAGAGAAGAGCTCAATTGGAATATAATTGGGGAGCGGGGGGGGTGGAAAGGAAAACATATATAAAAAGAGCTCGTGACAAGTGTGAAAATAATTTTCAGGTACACTGTGAAAATAATAAACCGTGTGAAAATAATTATCCCTGAAAGGCTGAAATGCACTCATGCTGAGAATGTGTTTCCACGCACGGCGACCTTGCTGTAAATGGATTGCTCAAATGAGGACAGATCCAGTGGCATGAATATTGTAATGGCTTCACAATTGAACCCATTTCTGTAAACATCACGAAAGGCCAAACATATACATTTTTAAAATCTATATTCTGCTCTCTTTAACACGCAGGCTTTCACGACCAATATCATCCATAATACAGGTTTTTTTTGGGTTAGATCGTGTAAATATATAAATGTGTCATTAAAACCCGCCACCACCCAACACAGCCAATTAGTAAGGTTTGTCACGTAAACAGAACGTGGCCAATTCATTCCTAGTACAGCACACCGGTGTGTTGGAGAGCCAAGCCACAACATTTACAATCTTATTTTGTATTGGCAGGGTGATCAGCAACCTTGTATGGTGATATCGATTTTAATCTATTATTACACCGTAATAAAATATCCAACCATGCTCACAAGCGATTACATGGAAAATACATCTACAGCCCATTGTCTAAATCCACTGCTGGACGAGTGCTTCTCCCATGCTTTTCAAGCCGTGGGGGGATACGTTACTGTACTTCACCACACTGGTCAGTGCAGGTTGGTGATGGTGGACGGTAGTGCAAGGCAGCAAATTGATTTTGCTGCACCGCCCCATGCTGACCACAGCAGCTACTGCACTTGTCTTCTGAGCACGGCGGTCGCCCCATCGCAGCGCTATCCAGGATCAAACCCTGCTTTTAGCTTCTTAGATCTGACGAGACCTGGGCACGCATTCCGGGGTGATTTTGAATTTTTTGGTTATTCTTGCCCGAGTGGAAATGCACCCTGAAACAAAAATCCATGACGATGAAGAGAGAATAAAGTGCGCGGCTCACAAGTGCGCAAGCAATGCCAGCGCAACCTTTCTCTCTCTCACTCACGCGCGTGCGTGCGAGCGCTTTCTCGGTGTGGGGGGGGGTGACAAACAATGCGTCGGTCGGTTCTGTGCGTGTGGCCATTAGGCGAAGGTGACGGCGATCGATGGGAGAGAGGTGGGCGATCAGTACCTGTCCAACTTCATGTCCATCACCGGCTGGTTCTCGCCCAGCAAATGTCACCTGCAGCTCCAGCCTCCGGCCGCACCGCTCAAGGTGAAAACATCCCATCGAGGGCAACACGCACCTCCGTTCGCGCACGATAAATACCGAGTATGCACTCCACATGCAACAGAAGTAGTGTGCCTGTTTCAAGCTACTTGTATGAATAAATAAAAGTCAGATGTAAAAAAAAAATCTAAAGTAATATATAAATAGAGAGTGATTTCACGTTTTTAAATACACTATTAATACTGCAAAAAAAAACAAGCGCGTGCATGCATTTATATGCACATACTCGTTCACACAGGTACATACCTGTACACCTCCGATTCGGATGGTTGGCTACGTACGGCGCGAAAGAAGTTCGACGTACATGCATACATACATACACACACACACACACATTCAGGTGAATGAGTGGTTCGTGCCCGAGTTATTCTCGATCGTAAAAAAAAAAACCCTGCAAACCGACGTTACCAGGTGGGCGAGGAAGCAAAGGTGGCGATCAGGTCCACTTGCCCCTGCAACGTCTCGCTTCACTACGAGGTGGCGGCTCGCGGCAACATCGTCCAGTCCGGCGCGCAGAGCCCCCCGGGGTCCGCCGTGCCGGCCGCCGCCGGCGCCGATCCCGGGGCCCGGCTCCCCCCGCCGCCGCGCCGCCGTCGTCGGGACGCCCTCGTCTTCGACAAGAATGCCGACGTCACTCGCGGGTCACAGGAGCAGGCGGGTACGGAGTGCAGCCTGGGCGCTGCCGCTTGGCCCGCACGTGCGTGTGACGGCCCTTGCCTGTCGATCTGCTGCCGCGTGACGAGGCTCGCCTCCGGTTAGCACGGTTGGCTACGTGCGGCACGAAAGAAGTTCAACGTGCATACGTACAGGGCCTCCCCACCGCTGTGCGGTGTCGTGGCGGTTGCTTGACCGTACTTCACCATGCTGGTCAGTGTCGTTTGGTGAATCGGGAGGCCCAGGACTGGTTCAGATGTCGCTCGCCACTGATGTTTGTTGTGGCCAGAAATCGAATTCGGGTTGCTCGCTCTGTTCGTGGCGCAGTGTGCTAACCACTGGTGCCACAGCTGCTCCACCGCATGTTCCGAAATATGACTGTTTCACTGGGTCACTCCATTAATCGGAGTTACACCTATCCGTGGTCAGTGTGAGATGGTGACGGCAGAAGGTGCATAGATGTGGGAGCATAGTACGGTGCAACATTGGCTTTGGCTGCACTGGCCTTTGCTGCCCATAGCCTAGCCCGAAGCAGCCTTTACATCTGTGCATGGTGGTCGCCCATACAAGCACCATCCATGTTAAAACCTGCTTAGCTTCTGAGATCAGACAAGATGAGGCACATTCCAGGTGGTTTGGTTATAGGTTACCAACAGGGATGGTCAAAATATCATTGATTTGAAGCTTTCGTGACTGCAGGAATCCATACTCTTTGGTTCTTTCGGTAAAAAAAAAGCTTTTCCAACTCCGGTCGTAGCCACATGCAACCAATGTTTTTAGAAAGAAATTAAACTTGTCAACTTCACCAAATGTTTTTCCCACAAGGTTCATATTTGTGGTCTACTACCGAAAGAACCAAAGAGTATACAAAATATCATTGTTGGGTATTTGTAAAAAAAGATACTGTATTCCACATGGTACAAAGCATGAATTTCCAATGATAGTGTATGTGTGTCGTATTTATCTGTTTTTTCTGTGTACTGTTTTCTTAGAATACACAATCATAATTCATCAGAAATTGGTAAAACTCCCAAAGCAAGACACTCGTCGAAATTAGTCTTTAGACTCGTTTGAGGCTTTCCAGGGTAGATAAGGCATAGTATATTTTCTTAAGGTTAAAAAAGTCATTGAGTAATAATTAGACCACGAATATGAACCTTGTGGAAAAACCATTTGGTGAAGTTGACAAGTTTGATTTCTTTCTCCAAACATTGGTTGCGTGTGGCTACGACTGTAGTTGGAAAAGCTTTTTTTTTGTTTCAAAATGTTAACGTGCCAGGAGCTAACGCGTGGGTTTGATGGCAATCAGCCACGTCACACTCTGCTTCACTGTCACCACCCTGGCTCCCAACTTAAGGGACTTAGAGAGAGGCTTTATAAATGTGGGTCCTACTATTTACTCATTTAAAGGTGATATTTGAACTGATGTTGTCCCCCTCCCCCCCTCCCCCCAACACCAACCCGTACTAGCCAGCATGGTGAAATATGGTCAAAAACGACCATGGCTAATATCAAACTAAACTAGAAAACTAAACTTTTATTTTATTTAATAGAGAAGGCCCACTGAGCGATATAGCTCTTTTCAGAAGCAATCTGGCCACAATGAGGTGGCTTATCACGTGGACATTTATAGCAGCCAAATACTGTAAATGCATGCCGTTTCTAAACTTGGAGGGAAAAACCAGAGGCCCTGGATAAAATTCTACACGACCACGGGGAGAACATACAAATTCCAAATATACAGGCGTCAGGGTCAGGGTCAGGATCAGGATCGAACCCACGACCTCCTGTATACCTGGCGAGATAGTTAACATCTCGCCACCACGGCATCCCAATATGGTGTGGGGAGGCCTTCATCCATTTTTGGATTTTAAATGGTTGGAATTTGTACAGTTTATTTATTTATTAAAGATATACTATTAAAGATATACTGGATTACGTACCTCAATCTTCCACATACGCCGGGAAAAAAAGTGTCATTGTTGCTTACGTTCGTTTACAAAACAAAACATTAAAAAAATATATGACGCTTTAACAAAACAACTGTTTGCTAATGTGCCACCCCGCGGTTCCAGAGTCGGTCGGCAAATCAGCGGTGGAGGAGCCTGTGGAGGTGTGCGAGATGTGGCTGCGCGTTCCCGTGACGCACGCCATGGTCCCGTCCAGCCGGCTGCTTGTCTACTACGTGCGCGCCAACGGGGAGGGGGTGGCTGACAGCGTGCAGATACCCGTCAAGCCCAGCTTCGAGAACGAGGCACGTTTATTTATTAATTATTTTCACAGTTGCTGAGCACATGGACCCCCCCTAAGGCCCCAAATATTCCAAGCGGCCAGAAACAAACGGATGCCATTGAAGTTGTGATCGATAAGGGGTGAATACGTTTCTTGAATTGAGCAAAGTAAAAAAAAACACCTTTGTTCCGGAGGGGCGCTGCGGTGGCGAGATGTTAACTGCCTCCCATGGTAGGCAGGAGGTCGCGGATTCGATCCTGACCCTGACGCCTGCTTTATATTTGGAGTTTGCATCTTCTCCCCGTGGTCATGTGGATTTTTCTCCGGGTCCTCTGCTTTTTCCGCACCCCATTTAGAAAGGTGCGTTTAGAGAATTTGGCTGCAATACATTTCCACATGATAAGCCACTTCGTTGAGCTATCATTTGTGGCCAGGTCGCTTATGAAAAAGAGCTCAGTGGGCCTTGCCCGGTAAAATAAGAAAAAGTTTAGTTTAGAAGATGGAAGGGAATTCCAGAGTGGGTCAGTGCAAGGGAAGAAGTAGAAAGAGAGGCATAGCGCCGTTGTTTTTAAAGACATTGTACTCACCGGAGGGAACTGAAACGACACAACCGCACTCTATGATAGCTGGAGCCAAACTGTGCCACACGCCCTCCCGATAAAGTTGTTGCATTTTTATACCGGTTTCATTTTGATGATGCACATTTACGTCATCAGAACGGGACGGGGTTTAATCGGAGAAAATAAAGGGGGCGTTTCCCGCGATTCCCTGGTTAGGTCTCACTGGAGTTATCGCAGAACGAGACATCGCCTGGAGACAAAGTGGACATCGTGGTGCGAGCGGCGAAGGGCTCGTGCGCTTGCGTGGCCGCCGTGGACAAGAGCGTTCACTTGCTCAAGCCTGGATATCAGCTCTCCAAGGAGAAGGTGGCTGCACATGCGCAGATCTTCTGAAACCCACGCACACTCCTGGCGGATGTACTGTCAATGAATTTTGAGTGGCATTACAACGTCCGGATTTTCGCATTTTTATCACCGCAAAAGTTATTTTGGGTAAAGCGGTTTCTTCGTCAGTAAGGCGCAGAATATATATTCTGCTCATGGATTTAGTCTAGGGCTTTATATCTTGGCTGTGATGTCAAATTACATATTCTATAATAACGCATAGATGCTGGGGACTGTATTTTAACTTCGCAATCCTCTATAATGGGTTAAAGCAGTGTTATCCGGAATACATTGCTCTACTGTGGACATGAACAATCCACATTCGTTTCAAATGGGGCAAACCAATTCACAACGAGCCACAGTCAAACAAAGGTACCTGATTTCAGGCACAAAGTGCGCAAGCGGCCGTTGCATCAATTAAAATGTTGCAGTATTGCTAATACATTTCAAGAATGGCACAGAGACAATCGACGACCGCAATACGAGCAGGGTTTACAACCTCTCTATCTGTCTTGCCGCAGGTGTTTAAGGAACTGGCGGAGTTCGACGTGAGCGAGTCGTACGGCACATCGAAGGAGGACAGCCACTTCTGGTGGCCGGGGATCTCCTCCCGTCGGCGCCGCTCCTCCATCTTCCCCTGGCACTGGGACATCACCAAGGACGCGCGCTTTGCCTTCACTGTGAGTCCACCGCACCGCTGATTTGTTACGCAGCGCTCAGGAGTGCGCCAAGTTGCTTCCTGCGTGGTCCGCAGCGTGCACCGCCGATAGGTCATCAAGCCTCCGCTTAAATTGTTCACGCACAAAATGTGCGGCTTACGAAACAAAACAAAAATCTCCCTACGTGCGTCCAATTACATCAGATCGCGGCCGTTTGGGCATCGTTGAGCATTGAGCGTGGTATATTTATTTCAAAAGGGAGACTCCCAGGACATACCAGGTGTTATAGGCTTGGCCTCTGCAAGTTGTACACACCGCAGAGTGTTAAGCAGGCCCGAGACTGATTAAGTGCTTTGGATGAGTGACCGGCCAATCAGGATTTACTCGGGTGATGTAGGCAAGGTGGCCAGGAGCTGGCAGTGTTGAATATCACCTCCCAACAAGTGTGGGTTTTCTCCCGTGAACTCAAATTGTCCTCCCACAAGAACCCAAAGTCACGTTTATATTATCAACCAACGCAGGACCCTCCCGAAGGCGAGCACTGAGACTCAGGCTTTTAATCAAGTAAATCATTTCCATGATCATATCATTATAATAATAAGCACTCAATGAAATGGCTCGGGACAACGACGCATCAGGCGCAGCTTCCCAAATCCACAGCGGCGTTCAAAACGGTTGTGCGAACGGGGGAAACTGAGGCCGGCACGTCCTGCACCGCCCACTCCTCTGGCACGCAGGAGGCCGGTCTGACGGTCATGACGGACATCGTGAGGCTCAACCACCGGCAGAATGGCGGCATGTTCACGGAGGAGGCCGGGCCCGCCTTCCAGCCGCACACCGGCGCCTTCTTCTCTGCCACCGCACACGGCCGCGCGGCCTCCAGGTGCGCGGACTGTCGCCGTTGGTACCCGCGGAGAACGGCGATGGTGTTTTTGCTCGTGTGCTCGCACGCTGGCGATGGTCTTCGTCGCGTAGCCACGACTAAAGTGGAAAATTGAGATCGGCGCTGTGGCGGCAATACGTGGAAGAGATCAGGGGTGGGGGGAACTGACGATACCTTGATCGTTTTCATTTAGCACATTCCAATTTAGTCACTTTGGGAATAATTTCCGTGCGCAGTACCGATTTGTTGTCCTTCCCGAGCACCTCCGATCAGCACGGTTGGCGATGTACAGTGCGAAAGAAGTTCAACATACATACACGTACGTGTCAGTTCGAAAATGTTCACGATACGGGATGCCGTATTGCTGCTTATTAATTTCGATCACATCATTGCTTCTGTTCACGCAGTTTCTATAACGGTCCCGTCACTATTACGTGCTGCCCCAATAAACTGTAAGTTTCGCTCACACTGTAGAGGACTTTGGCGTGTCTTTGGTGCGATCGTGCAACCTGATCCCGAGAGCATTTGTCCTTGCGTGGAACGTGCGAGTTGAATCGACTTCGGCAGGAAACGCTGTAGGTTAACACTGCGGGAGTTCCTGTGGAGTGCGAGCGTACAGCCTTGCAGCAGCTGTTGTGCTGTGGCACCGTGCGGTGAATCACCACTTTGACAGCAGTGCGTCGCTTTCGTTGGCAGGGCTGATAAACGAAAGCGAACGTTTTTCCCCGAGACCTGGATCTGGCACTGCTTCAACACCAGGTAACGGAAATTTTGCAAGACCAGATCGCACGGGGTGGTGGTGGCGGGGGGAATAAAAAAGTCAAAGAACTGACTACTCTAATAACTGCGTTTTATATCACTACATATACAAATGTTGTCATTTTAAATGTGAACTGTTAAAAGTACAAAAAAAACCTGTCATTCCAATTTGTAATACTTGACCTAACATTTATATATTTTTTTCAAACTAAAAACTCACAAGGCATGATTCTAAACACGACACGGCACTTTATTTTGCAGTGGAAGAACCATTACTAGAGGGCAATTTGCTTTCATAAAGGTGACAGTGTTACCGCGTAGGTTGTATTTGTGTGTTGTGTTGTTTCTTTTTTCTACCTACGTGACTTTACCGAAAGAACCAGAGAGTATGGATTCCTGCAGTCACGAAAGCTTCAAATCCAGATTGTGCTGTTTATTTTCGGGTTGTTACCGAGTGTTGTTCGGCATGATATCCGACGTTTCACCGCAAGCGTGTTGAAGCTTCTTCAGCTCCAGTTCCCTAAAGATGCTCCTGGCAAGTTGAACGACATCATGCCGCGCACAACGCACGCGGTACAACCCAAAAAACACATCGGAGAGCTACGACAGCGTCGTCGCAATTAGAGCAGAAATCGCGAGACGCGATCACGACTCACAGTGCCAGCAATCGTGAGCCTCCACCCACCCTCGCCCCTGCCCTTGCTCACCTTCTTCTTGGTTCTTTCGGTAAAGTCACGTAGAAGGGAAGTAATAAAATAATAAAAATTAAACATGATAAAATAATTCTCACGACGTTTCGGCCACAACGCAAACAGCGTCTGAAATTTCAGACGCTGTCTCCCCGACAGACCTGGTCTTCACCTGAGGACGGCTGCTTGCGTTGTGGCCGAAACGTCGTGAGAATTATTTTATTACGTTTTATTTTTATTATTTTATTACTTCCCTTCTACGTAACTTTACCGAAAGAACCAAGAAGATGAATCCCGGCAGTCACCAAGGCTTTCAATCGAAATTTAACTTGCTCGCCTTGTCCACCTTGCTCACCTTGCCCAGCGCGGCGACGGGGGAGGCACGGCTGCAGGTGGAGGTGCCGGACTCGATCACCAGCTGGGTGGCCGAGGCCCTCGCCATTTCTCCAGCGCAGGGCCTTGGCCTGGCGCCCGCCCGTTCCCTGCGCACGTTTAAGCCCTTCTTCGTGGACTTCACGCTACCGTACGCGCTCATCCGCGGCGAGCAGGCCAAGGTGCCGCTCACCGTCCACAACTACATGCCCCTCTGCGCCGAGGTGAGCATCGATCGTCGTTAGCGCTGTGCCCGCAGCGTTCCCCCGCCCCGATGAACACGTGCATTCACCTGGAGCTGTGGCGTCGATTCCCAGTTGTGGGTCACACCGGCGGGGAGTGACATCTGAACCAGTTCTGAATGTCCCCCCCCCCCCCCCCACTTTAACAGCGCGAACTGACCAGTGTGGTGAAGTATGGTCAAGGAACTTACACAAATGTTACGGCGTGAGGAGGCCTTTGTCCAGAAGTGGATTGACAAAGGGCGGAGACTAAAGGTGGCAGAGGATGCCATCAACTGACACAGCCAGTATTTTAATTACCACAGTTTATACATTTAAGTCATAAAAGATTGTGTCAGTTTCAAATGTTGTCATTGCCATAATGTGAAATAAATAATTTAACGTAACAACATTTTTTATTTGTAATGTTAATGACAGTCGTGAAACTTTTAGTTGCTGGCGAAATCTTTCCTGCTGTTTGCAAGATTTAATTGATTTAAATTGGCTCTCACCTGATTAAAAAGACGACATCACAGAATGTGGCTTCTTCCCATTTTCCTTTCTCCACACACATGCTGACCATAAAACTGGATGAAATGTCACTGCTTTAAAATAGTTTGAACTATTTAACGTCAATAGCCTTATAGAAAACAAAACGGTGACATTTTTAACTGTACGGTTATTATGTTTGAATACATTTTCGCGAAAAGAACACAAGTAAACGTACAAAGATGCGTGCTGGGAAGTACACTGAGAGACAGAAATATGAATGTGAGGTTTAGAAAGTAAGTTGGCTTGAGGAGGGCATCTCTAAAATGGATAACGGCCGATGGACGAGACTGGTAATGGAATGGCAGCCGTAAAATTGGACTCGCCTGGAAGGATGACCACTGTGGAGATGGAGCAATGCGATCAGTCCTGGTGCCGGACAGGTGGCGTCAGCGCGAGGAGGAGGCCTTCGTCCAAGCAGTTGATAGATCAGGGCTGATGTTTGGTGACCTCTTTTGTTGTTGGCTTGTCAATGCAGGTGCACGTCAAGGTGACCGTCCCCAAGGGTGTGAAGTTTGTGGGCCACCACGGGAAGCAGCATCTGACCCGCAAGATGTGCGTGGAGGCCGACGAAACCAAGACAACGTCGCTGGTGCTCTCCTTTGCTGAGCTGGGACAGACTAACATCACAGGTGTCTACACGTTACATACATATAGCACATTAAACAAAAGGTGTTCCAAAACATACGTGCATTCAAACTGACCTATCCGTTGTAACGATAGGTTATTCGGTGATCCTGTGGTGACAGTGGTGTACAGACACAATGAACCAAACAATTACGTGCCATGAAAAAGGGCCGCTGCCTGAAACGTTGCCTTTTATATCTATTTTTTATAGGTTGCATTTGTATTGTAACGACTGTTTGTTCGCCGCCTGCAGCGCGAGCGTTTGCGTACGGCGAGGCGAGCTGCTGCGAGGAGGGGGCGCAGACGCTCAAGGGCGCCAAGTACGTGGAGGAGGTGGCGCCTGAGCGACGAACGCCCATGGGCCTCGACTACATCATGCGCAGCGTCTTGGTGGAGGTACGCACCGCAGCACCACCACCACACTAACTAAACCAGTGTTTATACCATTGGAACCTCATTTGCCAGTAAAAATATGATACAGTAATTGGTGTTTTACCCTTATATCTGGCAACAAAACAATGCACCATCAGAGTATGAGAGCTCGGGGTAAGCATTTACACCATTGGAACCTCATGCTTACCCCGAACTCTGATGGTGCATTGTCATCTGTTCCAACCCATGTGAGACTAGGCTCTAAGGAAAGCTGTCTCGGATGTGGACCAATCAACTTTAAGGACAGTGCATATATTATCAGAGTTATGTTTTTTGTTTGCATTATGGCTGCAGGTATTGTGGTCTATGCAAACATGACTCCTTGTAAAAAAAAGGTGTCAGTTTTGTTGCCAGATAGAAGGGTAAAAAACCAATTATCATAAACCAGTGTTTTTCATTGCAAGGCCCGCTGGCCACTGGCAGCCCCTAGTGGCTTTTCGTGCGGCCCCTGACGTGCGGCCCCCCGACAATGCACAAAATGTGAAAACGCATTTTTGTGTATTGTCAAAGCCAATGGCTTTAAATGTCTATCGGCCCTCACACTGATGTCTTATCGGCGAAAGTGGCCACCCTCTGAAGATTAGTGAAGAATACTGAACTAAATTATTTTAAACTATTTTTTATTTTACCAGGTAAGACCCACTGACCTATATAGCTCTTTATCAGAAGCGACCTGGCCACAAATTATCACTCAACGAAGTGGCTTATCATGTAGAAATTTATAGCAGCCAAATACTTTCTAAACGTGGAGGGAATAAGTGGATGACCCGGAGAAAAGTCCACGTGACCACGAGGAGAACATGCAAACTCCAAATATACAGGCATTGTCATTGTCGAGATAAAACCCACGCCCTCCTGTACACCAGGCGAGGTAGTTGATATCTCGCCACAATGGAGCCTCACGTTGCACGCAAAGACCACAACACGTGACGGTTATTACAGTGAAGTTATCACACTGGCTACCTGTGCGATTCAGGATCGAGTTTAAGGTTTTTATTTGGCTGAGTTGGTTTTTAAAGTCGTGCTGCACAGCTCTCCGATGCGTTTTCGGGCTGTGCCATGTGTTGTTGGGCCCGATGCCTGACGTTCATCTCCAAAAGCCGGGGGCTTCTTTGTTTTTTTTATGCTGTTCCTGAAAGAGCTCCCAGCACGTGGAGAGAAACGTTGGACATCATGCTTAACAACACGTGGTTCAACCGAGAAGCACGGGGGAATTTCTCAAATGTACATTTTGATTTTTATGGTCTTATTTGGCCTGGAACCTTTTTCGCTTTCAGAACCAGTTGTTATATGTCCTTGGCAAAATTATTTTTGGATTTTCTCATAAAATAAAAGTTATATTAAGTTAGTGTCTATTAAATTTGTACTACTTCCCCACCATGATAATTTGATTAAATGCAATTTCAACCATGTTAATATTATCAGTATGTCCAAAGCCCACCGCTACCACAGAGCCTGGTTTAAATTTATATTTGTACTGGTTCTGTTGATTTTCTCTTCCTGAATGCAGGCTGAAGGCATGCCAAGGGAGTACACATACAGCGTATTCTTCTGTCCCAACGGTGAGCATTAATCGATCGCCTTTGAGATGTTGCATTGGAGCGTGGAGAGGGCTCGTAGTTGGAAATGTTCCGTGAAGCTTATGAAGACGTAAGCTTAGCACCTTCGTGATAGCCTCTGTGCTATAACAACAGCATGAATACAGAATGTACGTGTCATTATTATTGTTACGAAAATAAATTACGTTGGATGCACAAATAAAAAAAAACCCTCATCACATTTCATCAATAACACTGCTCTAAATGGAACACACATATTAGGAAACATTTCAGGCAATGCCCCATCGACACGGCAGAGAGATGAAGATTGACCATTGCTCAAAACGTCATCTAGCGCAGTGCGATTCACGAACATATTAACATCTTTATATTTAAAACATTTAAAATAATATTCTGTGCATTTCAAATGGCTTCATGTAACCCGGGCCTTTTGCGAATGAAACCATGTTGTTTCGTGTGCATCAATGGGGTTTAATTTAATTTCCTGGATAGATCAATGGATACCAACTGACTTTTGCTGACAAAAACATATTTTAGAGCACTGTGGTGGTTAAATGTTCACTACCTCGCTTGGTATACAGAAAGTCGTGGGTTCGATCCCAACACTGATGCCTGTATATTTGGAGTTTGCATGTCTCTCTCTCCCCATGGTAGTGTGGATTTTTCTCCGTGTCCTCCGGTTTTTCCTTCCACATTTTAAACTCAACATGCATTTAGAGTATTTGGCTGCAATAAATGTCCATGTGATAAGCCACTTCGTTGAGATATCATTTTTAGCCAGGTCGCTTCTGAAAACAACTAAATAGCTCAGTGGGCCTTATCTGGTAAAACAAAAAAAAAATTTGTAGTTCGAAAAAATACAAAAGTAAAAATCCATCGTCAGCTAACATTTTTTTTGGCCAACGGGGCCCGCCGTCCATTCCCGGCTCCCAGAGCGCATCCACATCTCGACGCCCAACAAGTACGAGTACCAGTACGTGCAGAAGCCGGCACGCATCACCCACTTCGCGCTGGCCGTGAAGGCGCACAACGACGCGCGTCTGGCGCTGGCGCCGACGCACGCCGACTCGCCCGACATGCTGGAGCTCGTCCTCGGGGGGCAGCACAACACCCGCAGCTGGATCGCCGTGGGGCGCTCCGGCCCGGCGCTCGCCTCTGCCGCCACCCCTGACCTCCTCTCCTGGGACGAATTCCGCACTTTTTGGGTCAGCTGGGCTGACGGGCTGGTGCAGGTGAGAGCGTTACGTGGCCAGGGGGCGCCCCTGGTGACGAGATGTGAACTGCCTCGCCTGGTATGCAGGAGGTCGTGGGTTCGAGCCCGACCCTGACGCCTGCTGCATGTTTGGAATTTGCGTGTTCTCTCTCTTCCCATGGTCGCGTGAATTTTTCTCCGTAGAATCATGCATTTAGATTGTTTGGCTGCTTTCAATTTCCACATGATAAGCCACTTTGTTGAGCTATCATTTGTGACCAGGATGCTTCTTGAAAAGAGCTGTATAGCTCAGTGGGCCTTACCTGGTAAAATAAAAAATTATTACATTCAGTTTTAGTTTATCTCCGCATATAAATTCAAATACAGGTAGTCTCCAACTTACGATTGCACGACTTACAATATTTCGATCTTACGATGGCGATAGCGATATGACAAACTTGTCAAATATTTAACATTTCGCGCGGCAGGAAAACGCAGCAGCATACGAGGTACGATACTGTACATTGGGACGCTGCCGAGATGTACTGTACGCATATAGTTTATACAGTACGGTACTGTAAATTGCTCTGTTTTGCTAAATTATCACCATTCTTTAAGACACCTGGGTAGGCTAGGCCATTTTCGACTTACGATATTTTCGACTTACGATGGGGTCGTCGTAACGCATCTCCATTGTAAGTCACTGACTACCTGTATACATTTAGCCCCTTGTCGCTATTGGCTTTCCAGACCACTCTGGATTGTTAAAGCAAGCAAATCTGGCCGAAGCAAACAAACTGAAACTCTGGGGTGGTTTTGTTTTCCGTTCCATGGGTTGGCGTGATTCAAAAGTCACGCGCAGAATATTTTCTGCAATAGCACGGGTGTAGCAGGACGGAGAATAGGCGTATGAACTCATAAAGGTTGTGCAACATTGTGTGTACAATAGCTCTCGGCCTTATCCAGAACACCAGCTCAAAAAAGACATGGCAGCAGTGAAACTTGGATGCAACTGTACACAGGTTTAGTCCTCATCAGAACTCCTCAGCACATTGCAGTCATCAATAGTCCCTGCTGCCACGTGTCTCTGAGAGCTCCATATATGGAGCAGACTTGGCTTTACACGATGGTGCTTGCCTAAAGGCAACGATTATTTGCATGTGCGAATGATGAGAAAACCCATCACAACAGAAAATGTATGCAGGATGGAGGAATTGAGATTTTAAGGATACAAAATTTAAGGATGGAAAAAACATTCAGGGTTAGAGCCAAAGTCTTTGATGTTCCTAAAAATAAACTTAAAGTCATTCAAACTAATAAAAAATTGTATTCTCACTGTATAATCCTGATATATCAAAAAAGAAATCAACATTCTCTTTACTGGCTATTACCTGAAATTTAACATTCTATATTATACATATTCACTTTTAGGACCATAATTTTATTGACGAACGTGGTGAAGTTATAGTACTCATTGTTTGTGCACCACTGCCAACGCAGCATCACAATGTAACATCGTTCCCGGTGCTCCCGCTCTCTTCTGCCGACCTCTCCTCGCTGCCTTGCCGTCACGTCGTCACGCAGGTTGGCCGTGGGCAGCTGCCATCACCCGAGACGGTGATGGTGCGCTGGCAGGCTCCCCGTCCGCTGCGGGTGAACTATGTGGGTCTCTCGACGGGCTGGGGCTCCCTGGGCGAGTTCAAAATCTGGCGCAAGGAGGAGTCGGACGGGAACCACAACGAGGCGTTCACACTCGCCGTGCCGCACTCCGTCGTGCCGGGCTCCGAGAGAGCCACCGCCTCGATGATTGGTAAACACAGCAACAACGAACACCAGACTCGGCCTTCTTTGGCTGTCGTCTTACGGCAGGGGTGCCGCGTTGGCGAGATGTTAACTACCTCGCCCGGTATGCAGGAGGTCGTGGGTTCGATCCCGACCCTGACGACACCTGTATATTTGCATCCTCCGGTTTTTCTTTCCGTGTAATCCGATTATCACTGTGCGAAAGATGTTCTACATAAAAGCATCAGCTATTGGAAGATGAAGTTGGCTGTTCTTGCTTCTGAACACACCACCTTCTTGTGTACCACACAGGCCTTAATCGGTGATCGCTAAAAGCACTTTACTCTCACTGCCTCCTTCCTACGCATGCACGCACACACGTACGCACGCTCGCTCGCTCGCTTGCTGGCATCAGCGTACGCCGTGCGCGTGTGTCACGCGTCAAACCAGGTGACGTGATGGGCCCCACGCTCAACAACCTGGACAACCTCCTCAAGTTGCCCTTTGGCTGTGGAGAGCAGAACATGATTCACTTTGCTCCGAACGTCTTCGTCCTCAAGTACCTGCAGCGGACCAAGCAACTCGTCGCCGACGTTCGGACGGAGGTCACCGACTACCTGCTCCAGGGTTGGCCACTCTTTGCACGTTTCCAACAGCGAGCCCTCTCTCGCGTTCCAATGCGACATGAGCTTTAACGGCGGTCTGTTCAATGCCCACCAGTTGGGGCGGAAGAATGCGCCCCGTACGTGTGCTCCCTTGGCGTGCCTACAGCCTGCATTCAGGAGGAGGAAAAAAAGCAACGGATCTGGCAAAAAAATATATAAATTTAAAGCAGCCTCTGTGGTCGCAGTGGGTTGTGGACATAGGAATAATTTTAACATGGTGGGAATTAAACGAAATCTAATTATTATGGTGGGCACTGCGGGGGTGGGAATTCTAAGGGATGGGATGTGCCTCAACGTTTCGGGTTAATCCTAAACATGCCGGTAATCAAGCCTAGAAAGGGAAATGTCGATCATGAGAAAGCTGTTTTGGAATTGGTCCGAAATTGTTACAAAACTAACAAACGTCTGCTGCGAAGGTTCGTGGTTCGACCCCCCCCCCCCCCCCACGTGGCTGCCATGGTCAATCCATCGGGTGCCATGTGTGTTGGTGGCATGGCCCACATTTGTCAAATTTGAATGACTGCGAATTACTCAATCAGGAAGACAACTGGGTAATTTAGTTGGGCCCTGTTGAAAAAGAGTATTGGAAACTCACTGAGGCTTTTTGTGGGGATAAATACATGTGAACCAAAACAAAACTTACATGACATCACCTCCGCGCGTTTTCCCACCGCAAGTGATGTTACGTAGCATCGGGTGACATTAATTTTGCTTGCGCTAAGGCACTCGTTAAATTATGAAATGATGTACATGATCTAAACTTCAGAAAAAAAGATCTGAAATTGTCCTTAAAAATCCAGAATGACAATCTTTAAATCCAAAAACTCATCCACACTGCAAACGCTTTGGCCCGTGAGTATTCAGAACGGCTCTCTTGGAGTCAAACATGAAGACAGAGCCAGGCAGATTTGCGTTTGTATGGTTACAGCTTAGCTTATTGGCTCGTACACTTGGCCCAAATCCTTCACGCACAACAGTCGAGTCCGCCGTTTGCTGAGGCAACGATTAGATACCGCGTACATAAACGTTATGTTTTATCTGCATCGCCATTAATGGCAACAACGCAAGTGTGTTGAAGCAGTTAGCGTCAATGCAAAGTTATACGACACCGTTGGGGGACAAAGTTTATGTGATTTTGCTGGCGCGGTGCATCGCAGGCTATCAGCGCCAGCTGACATACAAGCGGCAAGATGGTTCTTACAGCGCCTTCGGAGAGCGCGATTCATCGGGGAGCATGTGGTGAGTCATATTTGCTTTTTTCTGCCCACGTGCCCGCCCTGCTCCCCACTTTCTCTCTCCAAAACCCCGTGGGTGCTTAACCCCATCGCCTCTGGCATCGCGACCATTTCCCCCGACATCAGCCAGAACCCAGCTCTGCTGCTGCTACGCCTTCGAGCCAAAGAAGCGGAGGAGCCAGCGCACGAGGACTATTTTTACGGGGTCAAAATGCGCGGCTCATTTAACTGCAATAGCTGCACACGTTTTCAACACCGCTGGAAGAAAAAAAACGCAAAGGCTTCAACTTAACGCATCCAGAATTATGTTTTTTCTTTCTCAAATGTTTTTCATTTTCAGGCATTTATGCATAAATGGTTCAATCTGCCACATGCCATAGGAGGTGACTATTTTTTTTCAACGACCGTGGCTTGTCAATGTTTGGAGAAAGTTGAACCCACAGGGTGAGCAGATGTTTAAGGCTGAATTTTTATTAAAGTTACAAAACCAATTAATACAACTTCTACGACACGATTTCTTTACGTTGTAAAGGCAAGCATGTTTATAGGCGTATTACAACTAGATGAGGCAAAATCTTACAACGCTGCCACGATTTCTTTTTTTAAATAATATATAACAACGGATACAACCAATATTTTCTTGATTCAGCGGTGGATGGCATCCAAATCTCTTTTAAAGCCTTTTAATTTGCTGCTATAGCAAACACAGTGGGGATATATCGATTTTATTTTCTACGTAACTTTACCGAAATAACCAAAGAGTAATTCCTGCAGTCACGAAAGCTTCGAATCTAGTTTGATATATCTGCGTTTAGCGATTTACATATTTTTACTACTGCTGCGTGGGTATTTGTCATTGTGCTGTACATCCCTCCGACGTGTTTTCAGGCTGTGCCACGGTGTCCGGCATGATGTCTGACGTTTCGCTGCAGCTGATGGAGGGCCTTTTCAGAAACTGAACTGAGCAGCGTATATTCTACCTCGATCAGATATGTGAAAACCAGCTTAACAACAACTGCAACAATTCTAAAGCCATAAAAATTATTTAAAAAGTGCAATATTTTCAAAGTGGCTGCAAAATAAAATTTCCTCTCCCCTGAAATGTTCTGCCGATGTTA